>NC_135235.1:572132532-572756032 GCF_051348905.1 Ranitomeya variabilis
ATAAACCCCCCCTGTGGTCCGATCACCCCCCCTGTGCTCCAATCCACCCCCCCACCACCCCTTCATACTTACCGATCCTCCCGGTGTCCGTACGTCTCCTCGCTGGGCGCCGCCATCTTGGAAAATGGCGGGCGCATGCTCAGTGCGCCCGCCGAATCTGCCAGCCGGCAGATTCCTTACAGGTACATTTTGATCGCTGTGGTAGGTTCTATCACAGCGATCAAAATAAAAAAAATAATAAATACCCCCCCCCCCCCTTTATCACCCCCATAGGTAGGGAGAATAATAAAATAAAGAAAATATATATATATATTTTTTTGTTTGTTTTCCACTAGGGTTAGGGTTAGAACTAGGGTTAGGGTTAGAACTAGGGGTAGGGTTAGGGGTAGGGTTAGGGTTACGGGTAGGGGTAGGGTTAGGGTTATGGCATGTGCGGATTTGGCTGCGGATCCGCAGCGGATTTGGCTGCGGATCCGCAGCGGATTGGCCGCTGCGAATTCGTTGCAGTTTTCCATCAGGTTTACAGTACCATGTACACCTATGGAAAACCAAATCCACTGTGCCCATGGTGCGGAAAATTCCGTGCAGAAACGCTGCGTTGTATTTTCTGCAGCATGTCAATTTTTTGTGCGGATTCCGCAGCGTTTTACACCTGTTCCTCAATAGGAATCCGCAGGTGAAATCCGCACAAAAAAACACTGGAAATCTGCTGTAAATCTGCAGGTAAAACGCAGTGCCTTTTACCTGCAGATTTTTAAAAAATCGTGCGGAAAAATCTCACACGAATCCGCAACGTGGGCACATAGCCTTAGGGTTAGGGTTGGAATTAGAGTTAGGGTACCGTCTCACAGTGGCACTTTGATCGCTACGACGGTACGATCCATGACGTTCCAGCGATATCCATACGATATCGCTGTGTCTGACATGCAGCAGCGATCAGGGACCCTGCTGAGAATCGTACGTCGTAGCAGATCGTTTGGAACTTTCTTTCGTCGCTGGATCTCCTGCTGTCATCGCTGGATCGCAGGGCCGCGCTTAGTAACCCGATGTTTACCGTGGTTACCAGCGTAAAAGTAAAAAAAAAAAAAAAAACGTACATACTCACATTTCGGTGTCCTTCAGGTCCCTTGCCGTCTGCTTCCCGCTCTGACTGTCTGCCGGCCGGAAAGTGAGAGCACAGCAGCACAGCAGTGACATCACCGCTGCGCTCTGCTCTCACTGTACGGCGGCACTCAGTCAGAGCGGGAAGCAGACGGCAAGGGACCTGAAGGACACCGAAATGTGAGTATGTACGGTTTTTTTTTTTATTACTTTTACGCTGGTAACCACGGTAAACATCGGGTTACTAAGCGCGGCCCTGCGCTTAGTAACCCGATGTTTACCCTGGTTACCCGGGACCTTGGCATCGTTGGTCGCTGGAGAGCGGTCTGTGTGACAGCTCCCCAGCGACCACACAACAACTTTCCAACGATCACGGCCAGGTCGTATCGCTGGTCGTGATCGTTGGTAAATCGTTATGTGAGACGGTACCCTTAGGGTTGGAATTAGGGCTAGGGTTGGAAATAGGGTTAAGATTAGGCTTGTGGTTAGGGTTAAGGATAGGGTTAGGGTTGTGTTGGGGTTACAGTTGTGGGTAGGGTTGGGATTAGGGTTAGGATTAGGGTTAGGGTTGGATTTAGGGTTACGGGTGTGTTGGGGTTAGGGTTGTGGTTAGGGGTGTGTTGGGGTTAGGGTTGTGATTAGGGTTATGGCTACAGTTGGGATTAGGGTTAGGGGTGTGTTGGGGTTAGTGTTGAAGTTAGAATTGAGGGGTTTCCACTGTTTAGGCACATCAGGGGTCTCCAAACGCAACATGGCGCCACCATTGATTCCAGCCAATCTTGCGTTCAAAAAGTCAAATGGTGCGCCCTCCCTTCCAAGCCCCGACGTGCGCCCAAACAGTGGTTTACCCCCACATATGGGATACCAGCGTACTCAGGACAAACTGGGCAACAACTATTGGGGTCCAATTTCTCCTGTTACCCTTGCAAAAATAAAAAATTACTTGCTAGAACATAATTTTTGAGGAAAGAACAATTATTTTTTATTTTCATGGCTCTACGTTATAAACTTATGTGAAGCACTTGGGGGTTGAAAGTGCTCACCACACATCTAGATAAGATCCTTTTGGGGTCTAGTTTCCAAAATGGGGTCACTTATGGGGTGTTTCTACTGTTTAGGCACATCAGGGGCTCTGCAAATGCAACGTGACGCCCGCAGACCATTCCATCAAAGTCTGCATTTCAAATGTCACTACTTCCCTTCCAAGCCCTGACGTGCGCCCAAACAGTGGTTTACCCCCACATATGGGGTACCAGCATACTCACAACAAACTGGGCAACAAATATTGGGGTCCAATTTCTCCTGCTACCCTTGTGAAAAAAAAATTGCTTGCTAAAACATCTTTTTTGAGGACAGAAAAATGATTTTTAATTTTCACGGCTCTGTGTTGTAAACTTCTGTGAAGCACTTGGGGGTTGAACGTGCTCACCACACATCTAGATAAGTTCTTTGGGGGGTCTAGTTTCCAATATGGGGTCACTTAGGGGGGGGTTCTACTGTTTAGGCACATCAGGGGCTCTGCAAATGCAACGTGATGCCCGCAGACCATTCCATCAAAGTCTGCATTTCAAATGTCACTACTTCCCTTCCGAGCCCTGACGTGCGCCCAAACAGTGGTTTACCCCCACATATGAGGTATCAGCGTACTCACAGCAAACTGGGCAACAAATATTGGGGTCCAATTTCTCCTGTTACCCTTGTGAAAATAAACAATTGCTTGCTAAAACATCTTTTTTGAGGAAAGAAAAATGATTTTTTATTTTCACAGCTCTGCGTTGTAAACTTCTGTGAAGCACTTGGGGGTTGAACGTGCTCACCACACATCTAGATAAGTTCCTTGGGGGGTCTAGTTTCCAAAATGGGGTCACTTGTGGGGGGTTTCTACTGTTTAGGCACATCAGGGGCTCTGCAAACGTAACATGATTCCCGCAGACCATTCCATCAAAGTCTGCATTCCAAATCGTCACTACTTCCCTTCCGAGCCCCGGCATGTGCCCAAACAGTGGTTTACCTCCACATATGGGGTATCAGCGTACTCAGGAGAAACTGCACAACAACTTTTGGGGTCCAATTTCTCCTGTTACCCTTGGGAAAATAAAAAATTGTGGGTTAAAAAATCATTTTTGAGGAAAGAAAAATATTTTTTTATTTTCATGGCTCTGCGTTATAAAATACCGGGAAGCACTTGGGGGTTCAAAGTGCTCACCACACATCTAGATTAGTTCCTTGGGAGGTCTAGTTTCCAAAATGGGGTCACTTGTGCCGGAGCTCCAATGTTTAGGCACACAGGGGCTCTCCAAACGCGACATGGTGTCCGCTAATGATTGAAGCTAATTTTCCATTCAAAAAGCCAAATGGCGTGCCTTCCCTTCCGAGCCCTGCCGTGCGCCCAAACAGTGGTTTACCCCCACATATGGGGTATCATCGTACTCAGGACAAACTGGACAACAACATTTGGGGTCCAATTTCTCCTATTATCCTTGGGAAAATAAAAAAACTCCGGGTTAAAAATCATTTTTGAGGAAAGAAAAATAATTTTTTTATTTTCATGGCTCTGCGTTATAAACTTCTGTGAAGCACCTGGGGGTTTTAAGTGCTCACTATGCGTCTAGATTAGTTTCTTGGGGGGTCTAGTTTCCAAAATGGGGTCAATTGTAGGGGAGCTCCAATGTTTAGGCACACAGGGGCTCTCCAAACGCGACATGGTGTCCACTAACGATTGGAGCTAATTTTCCATTCAAAAAGTCAAATGGCGCGCCTTCCCTTCCGAGCCTTGCCGTGCACCCAAACAGTGGTTTACCCCCACATATGAGGTATCGGCGTACTCAGGAGAAATTGCCCAACAAATTTTAGGATCCATTTTATCCTGTTGCCCATGTAAAAATGAAAAAATTGAGGCTAAACGAAATTTTGTGTGGAAAAAAAAGTACTTTTTCATTTTTACGGCTCAATTTGTGAAGCACCTGAGGGTTTAAAGTGCTCACTATGCATCTAGATAAGTTCCTTGGGGGGTCTAGTTTCCAAAATGGGGTCACTTGTGGGGGAGCTCCAATGTTTAGGCACACAGGGCCTCTCCAAACCTGACATGGTGTCCGCTAACTATGGAGATAATTTTTCATTCAAAAAGTCAAATGGCGCTCCTTCCCTTCCGAGCCTTACCATGTGCCCAAACAGTAGTTTACCCCCACATATGAGGTATTGGCGTACTCAGGAGAAATTGCCCAACCAATTTTAGGATCCATTTTATCCTGTTGCCCATGTGAAAATGAAAAAATTAAGGCTAAAAGAAATTTTGTGTGAAAAAAAAGTACTTTTTAATTTTTACGGATTAATTTGTGAAGCACCTGGGGGTTTAAAGTGCTCACTATGCTTCTAGATAAGTTCCTTGGGGGGTCTAGTTTCCAAAATGGGGTCACTTGTGGGGGAGCTCCAATGTTTAGGCACACGGGGGATCTCCAAACGCGACATGGTGTCCGCTAAAGATTGGAGCCAATTTTTCATTCAAAAAGTCAAATGGCGCTCCTTCCCTTCCGAGCCCTGCCATGCGCCCAAACAGTGGTTTACCCCCACATATGAGGTATCAGCGTACTCAGGACAAATTGGACAACAACATTCGTGGTCCAGTTTCTCCTTTTACCCTTGGGAAAATAAAAAAATTGTTGCGAAAAGATCATTTTTGTGACTAAAAAGTTAAATGTTAATTTTTCCCCTCCATGTTGCTTCTGCTGCTGTGAAACACCTGAAGGGTTAATAAACTTCTTGAATGTGGTTTTGAGCACCTTGAGGGGTGCAGTTTTTAGAATGGTGTCACTTTTGGGTATTTTCAGCCATATAGAACCCTCAAACTGACTTCAAATGTGAGGTGGTCCCTAAAAAAAAATGGTTTTGTAAATTTTGTTGTAAAAATGAGAAATCACTGGTCAAATTTTAACCCTTATAACTTCCTAGCAAAAAAAAAATTTGTTTCCAAAATTGTGCTGATGTAAAGTAGACATGTGGGAAATGTTATTTATTAACTATTTTGTGTCACATAACTCTCTGGTTTAACAGAATAAAAATTCAAAATGTGAAAATTGCAAAATGTTCAAATTTTTCGCCAAATTTCTGTTTTTTTCACAAATAAACTCAGAAATTATCGACCTAAATTTACCACTAACATGAAGCCCAATATGTCACGAAAAAACAATCTCAGAACCGCAAGGATCCGTTGAAGCGTTCCTGAGTTATTACCCCATAAAGGGACACTGGTCAGAATTGCAAAAAATGGCAAGGTCATTAAGGCCAAAATAGGCTGGGTCATGAAGGGGTTAAACAACACAATGTAACTCCAAGTCAATCACACTTCTGTGAAATCAACCTGTCTAGTTATGAAGCAAGTTTAAAGAACAAGACGAGCACTCTCGCTAATGGTGGTGCAGACTGTACATGGAGGGATACTCCAGACTGTAGTTATACAACAACAGTCGCACTCAAAAGTTTGAAATTTGAGTGCGACTGTAGTTATGAAGCAACACAGATTGTGAGTCAATTTCTCCTGCTGTAATGCAAATAGCACAGACAACCGGTAGAAATGATAGGCAATTAGCAAGACAGCCTCTATAGAGGAGTGGTTCTGCAGGTTGTGACCACAAACAATTTCTCTGTTATCATCCTTTTTGGCTGTTTTGCATTTTGTCATTGATATCACCCTAGAGGTACAGAAGCATGAGGCGGTGTCTACAACGCACAGCAACCCAGCAGCAAGACCGCTACATCCTTCTTTGTGCAAGGAGGAGCAGTGCCAGAGCTCTCCAAAATGACCTCCAGCAGGCCACTAACATCCATATGTCTGCTCAAACTGTCAGAAACAGACTCCACGAGGGTGTTTTGATGGCCTGACGCCCACAAGTGGATGTTGTGTTTACAGCTCAACACAGTGCAGGGCAATTGCTGTTTGGCAGATTCAAGATTTGCGCCCTGTGCTCTTCACGGATGATAGCAGGTTCACACTGAGCACGTGACAGAGTCTGGAGACGCCGTGGATAAATTTTTGCTGCCTGCAACATCCTCCAGCCTGACCGGTTGGCCATTGGGTCTGTAATAGTGTGGCAAGACATTTCTTTGGAGGGCCGCACAGCCCTTCAAGTGCTAGCCAGAGGTACCCTGACTGCCATTAGGTACTGAGATGAGATCCGCAGACCCATTGTGAGACCACATGCAGGTGCAGTGGGCCTTTGGTTCCTTCTGATGCATGACAATGCTAGACCTCACGTGGCTGAAGTGTGTCAGCAGTTCCTGCATGATGAAGGCATTGATGCTATGGACTGGCCCCTAGACCTGAATCCAATCTCTGACATCATGTCTCATTCCATTCACCAACGCCACGTTGCACCACATACTGTCCATGATTTTGACTGATGCTTTAATCCAGGTCTGGGAGGAGAACCCTCAGGAGAACATCTGCCGCCTCATCAGGACCATGCACAGGCGTTGTAGGGAGGTCATACAGGCTCGTGGAGGCCACACACACACTACTGAACATCATTTCCCTGTCTTGAGGCATTTCCACTGAAGTATCATCAGCCTGTAATTTGATTTTCCACTTTGATTTTGATTATCATTCCAAATCCAGACCTCCATGGGATATTAATTTTGACGTACAATGATCATTTTTATGTTTTATTGTTGTCATCACTTTCCACTATGTAATGAATAAAGATTTGTAATGAATAAAGATTCCGTGATATCTAGGATGTGGTATTTTAATGTTCCCTCTTTTTTTTTTTTTTTTTCTCCCAGAAGTGTGGTTTAGATAAGTCAAATGTGGTGGCAGATTCCCTTTAAAAGAAATGCTCATATTTATTATAGCGCCATTTATTCCATGGCGCTTTACATGTGAGAAGGGGTATACATAATAAAAACAAGTGACTTGTATTGTTTAAGATTACTGTATGACTGGTACAGGAGGAGAGAGGACCTTGCCCGTGAGGGCTCACAATCCTACAAGGGCTAGGTGAGGGCAAAGCTTGTCGTGCAGCCGTTTGGTGGATCGGTGGTTACTGAGGGTTGTAGGCTTGTTGGAAGAGGTAGGTCTTCAGGTTCCTTTTGAAGGTTTCCACAGTAGGTGAGAGTCTGTGGTAGAGAATTCCATAGTAGAGGGATGCGCGGGAGAAATTTGCGATTGTGGGAAGAGGAGATGAGGGGAGTTGAGATCTTGTGAGGATCAGAGGTTGCATGCAGGTAAGTACTGGGAGACACAGTGACAGATGTATGGAGGGCACAGGTTGTGGATGTCTTTGTATGTCATGGTTAGGGTTTTGAACTGGAGTCTTTTGGGTAATAGGGAGGCTAGGGAATAGCGGGGGGACAGGTGGATTAGTCGGGCAGCGGAGTTTAGAATAGATTGGAGGGTTAGAGGGGAGGCCACAGAGCAGGAGGTTGCAGTAGTCAAGGCGGGAGATGATGAGGGCATGGATTAGGGTTTTTGCAGATTCTTGGTTGAGGAATGTACAGATCTGGGAAATATTTTTGCGTTGAAGTTGGCAGTATGTGGAGAAGGCTTGGATATGTAGTTTGAAGGAGAGATGAGAGTCAAGGGTTACCCTGAGGCAGCAAGCTTGTGGGACTTGGGAGAGTGAGCAGCCATTTACTTTAATGGATAGGTCCATTGGGGCTTCGAGTGAGATAGGAGGAAAGATGAATTCTGTTTTGTCCATATTAAGTTTTAGAAATCTAGCAGAGAAGAATGAAATCGGGGACAGACGTTGTGGGATTCTGGTTAGTAGGGTGGTGATATCTGGTCCAGAGATGTAGATCTGTGTGTCGTTGGCATAGAGATGATACTGAAAGCCATGGGAATTTATGAGCTGTCCGAGGCCAAAGGTATAGATGGAGAAGAGCAGAGGCCCTACGACTGAACCTTTCGCGACTCCGACAGGGGGCAAGGTGAGGAGGTGGTGTGCGAGTGGACGCTGAATGTCCTGTCTGTTAGGTATGATGAGATCCAAGATAGGGCCAAGTCTGTGATGCCAAGAGATGAGAGGGTCTGTAGTAATAGGGAGTGGTCCACTGTGTCAAAAGCAGAGGACAGGTCCAGGAGGAGGAGGACGACAGAGTAGTGTTGCTTGTCTTTGGCGGTTAGTAGGTCATTGACTTAAGATAGGGCAGTTTCAGTGGAGTGATGCGGCCAGAAGCCAGATTGTAAGAGGTCGAGGAGGGAGCAAAAAGATAGATGGGAGGACAGTTCAAGATGGATGTGTTGTTCCAGTAGTTTTGAGGCATAGGGGAAAAGTGATATGGGGTGATAGCTAGATACAAAGGATGGGTCAAGAGAGGGCTTTTTGAGGATGGGTGTGATTTAATGGGTCATATACAGGGGTTGGACGAAATAATGGAAACACCTGGAAACATCAACAAAAGTTAGTTTAATATGGTGTAGGTTTACCTTTTGCGGCGATTACAGTCTCAATTCTCTGAGGTATGGATTCATACAAGGTGTGAATTGTTTCCAAAAGAATTTTAGCCTATTTTGCAGTTAAAACACCCTCCAGTTCTTTGAGCGATTATGGCGGCGGAAATCGACATCTAAGGCTGGTTTCACATTTGCGTTTCCCTGATCTGCGGACGGCTGCAGACTTCCTCCGTGAAGCCCCGCCCCCGGCTGCACCTCCCCGCTAGCTCCGCCTACTTCTGCATGCGGCCCGCATGCGGCCTGCGTACCTATCTTTAACATTAGGTACGCAGGTCGTGCGGCTGTATGCGGAGGCTGCCGCATGCGTCATATGAGTCATATTGACGATGCGGCAACCAGCGTAGAACGCAGCCTGTAGCATTTTTTTTTTCCCGCATCGTCAAAACGACGCATGTGGCAGCATTCGCATAATTCTAGCTGTATGAATTGGTGCATTATCCTGAAAGATGGCGTTCCCCTCCGGGAACAGTGTTTGAACCATTGGATGCACTTGGTCACCCAAAATGCCTAAATAATCTCAGCTGTTAATTCTTTCATTAAGGGATATCATTGGCCCAGCGGATCTCCACGAAATAGCACCCCAGATCATCACAGAACCTCCACCATGTTTTACGGTTGGAAGAAGGCAGTCTGGATGGAATGCTTCTTTCGGCTGTGTCCAAACGTACACTCAGCCGGAGGTCGGAAATAGGGTAAACGATGATTCGTCTGAGAATATCACGTTTCCACTGCTCGAGGGACCAATTCTGGAGGTTTCTACACCACTCTAAACGCTTGGAAACATTTGTCATAGAGAGCAGCGGTTTTCTAATTGCAGCTCTTCCGTGGAATCCAGATTTGTGCAGCTCCCGACGAACAGTTTTCGTGGAAACTGGGTTCTGTAGGTGTTCATTGAGCTCAGCAGTGATTTTCGGAGCCGTGGTCTTGCGATCCTCTCTCACAATTCGCTTTAGAGTCCGACGGTCTCTCTCAGTCAACTTTGACTTTCGGCCAGACCTGTGCTTTGCTGCGGACGTTTTTCCTTCTCTTTTAAACGCAGTCATTACTTTGGAGACATTACCTCTTGACACGCCAAGCATTCAGGCACTTTCTGTTACACTAGCGCCTGCTATACGAGCACCAACAATTTGGCCTCTTTGAAAATCCAAGAGGTCTGCCGTTGGTATCAGGTTCTCATCAATGTTCTTACAATTATGCAAAACAAACAGTTAATTTACATACACATAACACAAATAATCAACTACAAAACATGACCATATGTCACGGTTTGCATGTTTATAACATGTTCGAAGATTATGATGCCAAAACGTTAGGTGTTTCCATTATTTTGTCTAACCCCTGTACATCCCTGGGGAGTGACAGATTCCCTTTTAGGCTGTCTGCACACGCTGTCATCTGTGGTAACACTACCGGCGATAAGACCATCGGTCAGAGCACTGCGGGATCATGCTGCCAGATGTCAGAGTGACCCGCAGGCATGGGCTGATGAGACTGCTGCTCCCATCGGGCTATGTTTACTGTCACTGATAACAGTGATGGTAGGTGCCGCTGATGGGAGACGTAGTCTCATCTGCCGGCGTCTGTGCTCACAGTTTAAAAAAAAAAAAAAAAAAAAGTAAAATTACATACATATAAAATTAAAACCCATTATACTCATCTAACACCAAATCCCTGATGCCGTAGTCTCCTAGAAATAATTTAAAATAATAAACCAACATATACTCACCTATAGTCCACGTAATCCGAGTATCCCACTGCGATCTCACGTGTAGAACAGTCACATCGGGAGATGTGAGCGCTCTACCTGACTGCCGGCAATACACTGACTGGAGGTAATCACTCCCGCAGTGTATCACTGGCTGTCTTTGAGAGCAAGCACATCACTGATGTGACTGCTCTCAAAGTGATCAGGATCTTTGTGGGACATTATGGATTAACTTCTCTGCGGACAGGTGAAGAATATTGTGGCTCATTTTATTTTTGTTGCTGGAGACGTTGGCGTTGGTGGAATAGGCGTTCGGTGAGTATGGTTTAATTAAGATTATTAAAGGAGTCTGTAATTTCAAATAAAGGACTTTATTCTGGGTGTCTGTTTTTATTCAATATCACTATGGGATTAGTATTGGATAGGTGTCTTATAGATGCCTCTCCATTACTAACCTGTGGGCTTCATGTCAACTGACAATACAAATGTGACATCAACCCCACAAATATGAACCCCACTTGCCACCACTACAGGTTAAGTGGGAAGAGCGAGGCTAAGCGCCAGATTTGGTGTATCTTATAGATGCGCCTTTTCTGGGGTGGCTGGGAGCTGATGTTTTTAGTCTGGGAGGGGTCAATAATAGCCCGCAGCTGTCTGCCTGGCCTTTGCTGGTTAGATTTTATAGGGGAACTCTGTCAATTTTTTTTTCTGGGATCCCCCTGTAAACTAGCTAGTAAAGTTTAAGCAAACAACTGTGAGCTGATATTAATAGCCTGGGAACCTTTATGGCTACTGGCTCCTTCCTAGAATATTAACATCAGCCATCGGCTTTCCATCTACTGGTTATTAAAGGGAATCTGTCACCCTAAGGCCATGTGCACACGTTCAGTATTTTTTGCTATAAAAACACGAAAAAAACCGCGAAAAAACGCTTACATATGCCTCCCATTATTTTCAGTGTATTCCGCATATTTTGTGCACATGCTGCATTTTTTTCCGCGAAAAAATGGTATCGCGGAAAAAAAAGCAACATGTTCATTAAAAATGCGGAATTGCGGGGATTCCGCACACCTAGGGGTCCATTGATCTGCTTACTTCCCGCACGGGGCTGTGCACACCATGCGGGAAGTAAGCAGATTATGTGCGGTTGGTACCCAGGGTGGAGGAGAGGAGACTCTCCTCCACAGACTGGGCACCGTATAATTGGTAAAAAAAAAAGAATTAAAATAAAAAATAGTCATATACTCACCTTCGATGGCCCCCGGAGTGTTCCCGCCTCTCACCGCTGCATGCTACCGCTTCGGTTCCTATAGATGGTGTGGTGAAGGACCTGCAATGACGTCGCTGTCTTGTGATTGGTCGCGAGACCTTTCATGTGACCGCGACGTCATCGAATGTCCTGAACCACACCATCTATAGGTACGGACGCTGCTGAGGAGATCGGCTGTCTGCAGGTGAGTATAACCATTTTTTTATTTTTTTTAAACATTCTATCTTTTACTATAGATGCTGCATAGGCAGCATCTATAGTAAAAAGTTGGTCACACTTGTCAAACACTATGTTTGACAAGTGTGACCAACCTGTCAGTCAGTTTTCCAAGCGATGCTACAGATCGCTTGGAAAACTTTAGCATTCTGCAAGCTAATTACGCTTGCAAAATGCTAAAAAAAAACGCAAAAAAAAAAAATGCGGATTTCTTGCAGAAAATTTCCGGTTTTCTTCAGGAAATTTCTGCAAGAAATCCTGACGTGTGCACATACCCTAAAATTTGAGTATGAGCTGCGGCCACCGGCATCAGGGGCTTATCTACAGCATTCTGTAATAAACTCATGCCAGAACTGATAATGTGCAAAGACCATATTAATAGGAAAAACTCTCTAAAGAGCAATATGGTAACCATGAAAAAGAAAAAAGAGCTTACAGTTCCCAAATATAAATATTAGTATTAGATAAATAACAAATGCCATAGAAATATTTTTTAGAAAAATATAAACATAGCTTTATTAACACAAAAATACAAACAACAGGCAAATAAATACACACAGTAAAACCCCAAAAATACTGGACAGGTGAATTATATGATGATGCAAATCGGCAGTGACAGGCTATCCATAACACAAGGGTACTCAAAAAATAACACCATGCATTAATAGAAAAATACACATATGAGTATCCCCAGCAAATAAATGGGTGAGCTCCATATAATCACAACCAGCCTATTCCTTACTTTGTCCGGTGCAGGTGTGCTATGAGCGCCGACCACATGGTGGCGCTCACAGCTACCGGGGATCAGTAACCATAGAGGTCTCAAGGACCTCTATGGTTACAATGCAGAAGCATCGCTGACCCCCGATCATGTGACGGGGGTCAGCGATGCGCTCATTTCCGGCAGCCCAGTCGGAAGCGCCGGTTAAATGCCGCTGTCTGCGTTTGACAGCGGCATTTAACTAGTTAATAGCAGCGGGTGAATCGCGATTTCACCCGCCGCTATTGTGGGCACATGTCAGCTGTTCAAAACAGCTGACATGTCCCGGCTTTGATGCGGGCTCACCGCCGGAGCCCTGCATCAAAGCGCGGTATCTGACCTAGGACGTACTACCCCGTCCGAGGTCAGAAAGGGGTTAACCCCTATGGCGCTGATTGGCTGAACAATACCTTCTAGCCAATCAGTGCCGAATGCATACCTCCCAACTTTTGAAGATGGGAAAGAGGGACAAAGTTTGCGGCGCGCGAAGTTTGCGGCAAATTTTAGGCCACGCCTCTGAACACACCCATTCATAATTAGTAACACCCATATCCACGTCCCAACCACATCCATTTAGCACTGCTGATCACACTGTTTCATATACAATAATTATAAACAAAAAAATATGGCCACACAGTGCCCCATACTATATAATGGCCACACATGATGCTCCATACTGTATGATGACCACACATGACGCTCCATACTGTATAATGGGCACACATGATGCCCCATACTGTATAATGACTGCACATGATGCCCCATACTGTATAATGACCGCACATGATGCTCCATACTGTATGATGACCGCACATGATGCTCCATACTGTATAATGGCCCCACATGATGATCCATACTGTATAATGACCGCACATGATGCTCCATACTGTATAATGACCGCACATGATGCTCCATACTGTATAATGGCTGCACATGATGCTCCATACTGTATAATGACCGCACATGATGCTCCATACTGTATAATGGCCCCACATGATGATCCATACTGTATAATGACTGCACATGATGCTCCATACTGTATAATGACCGCACATGATGCTCCATACTGTATAATGGCCGCACATGATGCTCCATACTGTATAATGACCGCACATGATGCTCCATACTGTATAATGGCCCCACATGATGATCCATACTGTATAATGACTGCACATGATGCTCCATACTGTATAATGACCGCACATGATGCTCCATACTGTATAATGGCCCCACATGATGATCCATACTGTATAATGACTGCACATGATACTTCATACTGTATAATGACCGCACATGATGCTCCATACTGTATAATGACCGCACATGATGCTCCATACTGTATAATGACCGCACATGATGCTCCATACTGTATAATGACCGCACATTATGCTCCATACTGTATAATGACTGCACATGATGCTCTATACTGTATAATGGCCACACAGTTCTCCATACTGTATAATGATCCCACATGATGCTTAATATTGTATAATGACCCCCCTCCTGTATGCATGGCTCATATTCCCCCCCCTCCTGTATGTATGGCTCATATTTCCCCCCCCCCCTGTATGCATGGCTCATATTCCCCCCCCTCCTGTATGCATGGCTCATATTCCCACCTGTATGCATGGCTCATATTCCCCCCCCTGTATGCATGGCTCATATTCCCCCCTGTATGCATGGCTCATATTCCCCCCCCCCTCCTGTATGCATGGCTCATATTCCCCCCCTCCTGTATGCATGGCTCATATTCCCCCCTGTATGCATGGATCATATTCCCCCCCCCTCCTGTATGCATGGCTCATATTCCCCCCCCCTGTATGCATGGCTCATATTCCCCCCCGTATGCATGGCTCATATTCCCCCCCCCCTGTATGTATGGCTCATATTTCCCCCTCCTGTATGCATGGCTCATCTCTCCACCCCCTCCCCCACGCTCCCCCCACGCTCCCATCTTGAACGGCGGGCTTACCATCCTCCTTCATCCCCCCAACCCAGTCCCCCGTCCCTCATACTTACCTGTTCCTCACCGCGCGGCCATCCCTCTCGCTCTGTCCCGACTCCCGGCTCAGCAGCACCTTCTTCCTGGGTGAGCGGTCAGGTGATACCTCATTAAGGTCATGAATATGCGCATATTCATGAGCTTAATGAGCGGTACCACGTGACCGCTTATTCAGGAGCGCTGCAGAAGCCGAGACCATCGCTGGAGCAGGGTGAGTATCGTCTTCAAGGAGGGTGGGTAGGAGGTGGGAGGCGGGCGTTCGGGGGGGCAGGGTCGGTCGGGAGGTGACCCAGCTTTTATAAAAAAAAAAAACAGCCACAAACCTTGCTCAGGTGCCGCCCCCTGCATTGTCCCTGCCCTAGGTACGTAGTGCGGGACAACTAATGTCCCGCCCGGGATCCTGGGGCTGACTGTCAAAATCAGGACAGTCCCGCGGGATCCGGGACGGTTTGGAGGTATGCCAAAGGGGTTATTTAAAATAGCGATCACCGCCCTGCACGCCATCTTTACCTCAGATTTGGCGTGCAGAGCGGTAGTCTAAGCCCCTCTGTGTCACCTGAGCAAAGGATTCCATTGGTGGCCAGTACGATCGTCCCTGCGATCTCCTGCTTCCTGTGCTGATCTGCGATCTGTGCTGTGCTGCCATCTGCCTGCTGTGTGACTCCTGTGATCACAGCAGCAGCAGCACCTCCCCCATCCCTGTTCTAGTACCCCCCTCCCTCCAATGGAACTTTTAGCGCACTTTTTTGCGCTTTTTTTCCTCTGCGCGTCGTCCTGCGCAGAGCATTCGTGCTCTTCCTGTGTCCGCAGCGCTTTGATCAGTATCGCTGCTGATCAGAGACTGCGCCACGGGAATTTTTCTTTTTTAGCTAGTTAGCGCAGCGGACTTCGCAGTCTAAGCGACGTCCAGGTTTTTTTTTAGACATAGCAAGGTAGCGTAGCCGGCGTCACATCGTTAGTGACGACCTATCTTCTTTTAGAGAAAAAAAAATTGTGCAGCGTAGTTTTAGTGGTAGCGTGTTAGTACAGCCGGCGTCACAGCAACATAGTGATGACCGATCTTGTTTTAGAAGAAAAGTACAGAGTAGTTTTATAGGTAGGGAGGTAGCTTTTTTTTTCTTGCATATAAAGTGCATCAAGCGTACATCACATTGTTGGTGACGTCCGTTTTTTTTTGTAAAAAAAAAAGAATTAGTTGCGTCGATTAACTTTTTAGCGAGTGCATTAGGGGAGCGTACGTCACATTGTTGGTGACGTCCATTTTTCTTTTGTAAAAAATGATTTGCGTCAGATAAATTTATAGGGAGGGCAATAGTGTAGTGAACGTCTGTTTTTTTTTTTATACAAACTTTTTTCTTAAATCTGATTTCTCTTTCCATTTTTTCTTCTACATTTTACCTCTCTACTTTTTTCTCTGTTTTGTTATAATAAAGAGTACCCTATACACAAGACCCACACATTACACGTGTAAAAGCACCACTTAGGCCAGTCTCACACGTCCAGATAATTCCGGTACCGAAGAAAACGGTACCGGAGTTATCCGTGTCCGTGTGTTCGTGTGCTCACGTAGGCCATCCGTGTGGGATCCGTGTGATGTCCGTGAGTACGGTTTTAAGGTCCGTGTGCTGTCCGTGTCTGTGTATTGCACCTTTTTTTTAAATTTTAACCCTATGACAGGAAAAACGCACACGGACAGCACACGGATGTCACACGGACAGCATCCGTGTGCGGTACGTGTTTACACGGACCCATTGACTTTAATGGGTCCGTGTGATCCGTGCGCTCCCACGAACACTGACATGCCTCCGTATTTTGCAAACGGACACACGGTCCGTGAAAACACGCTGACATGTGCAGAGCCACATTTACTTTAATGTGCCTACGTGAGTCAGTGTCTCCGGTACGTGAGGAAACTGTCACCACACGTACCGGAGCCACTGACGTGTGAAACCGGCCTTACATACACATCCCGGGGTTTGGGAAACAAAATAAAAATGGCCCATTCGTTAACAAGGCGCTATTCACCAGAGGAGGCTTACGCCATCCTTGCATCCAACACGGATTCAGGAAGTGAGGAAGATCTCGCATTCCTCTATTCCTCCTCATCCTCCTCATCTGGTGAGGAAGGACCCCCAACAAGGCGCCTTAGGACCCAGGCAACTCCTGCAGCAATCGATCCCTATGGATTGCACCCCCCTGAAAATTTTCAGCCCGTCATTCCGGATTTCAGCAGCAGCTCAGTAATCCAGTTTGACACCACTGGCCTCACTGAAATTGACTTCTTCAAATTCTTTTTCAGTGAGGAAATAATAAATCTTATGGTGGCCCAGACGAACCTGTATGCCCAGCAATTTTTCACCCCAAATCCCACGTCATCATACGCCAGATGGACCCCCGTAAATGCAGCAGAGATGATGACATTTTGGGGAATTGTGCTGCATATGGGCATAAAAAAAACAGAGATTCGTCAGTAGTGGAGTACTGATATTCTCTAAGGGGTTAAATTGAGTAGCATTGGGCGTGTGTTACCACTGTTGCATCCAATCTCCTCCTTGTGGTCATGCATGTGTGGAGGAATGGCTGCTCAGAAACTACCATCTAGCTAGCGACTAGACATTATTACGGTAAATATACATTTTCAATAGTTTGCATATGTTCAATTAAGTGAAAGCATTGCAAACCCACAATAAGAAGCAACACAAACAAAAAAAAAACATAAACACCTAAAAAAATGCGACTTTCAAAAAAAGTGCAAATGGAAACATGAATATTGCATGTACAAAAAGAAGGAGGAAAACACCAATCAAATCTACAGAAAAGAAGAGGTGCAAATGTGATGATGAGTCGGACCCAACGACTCTTTTTCCTATATGATTCTTCTCTAGTTTTGCATTTTGCTAGTGTCCATTTCACTATTGGTAAGGCTAGTTTCACACTAGCGTTAACTGCAATACGTCGCAAATGCGTCGTTTTGCCGAAAATACGCATCCAGCAAAAGTTCTTGCTGGATGCGTTTTTTCGTCATAGACTAACATTAGTGACGCATTAGCGACGCATTTGCGACGCATTGCCAAACGTCGCGTCCGTTTTGCGACGCTTGGGCGTGTGGTAGCGGACCGTCGGGAAAAAAAAATCTTACATGTAACGTTTTTTGCTCCCGACGGTCCGCTTTTTCCGACCGCGCATGCGCGGCCGGAACTCCGCCCACACCTCCCCGCACTTCCCCGCACCTCACAATGGGGCAGCGGATGGGTGGGAAAAATGCATCCGCTGCCCCCGTTGTGCGGCGGGGACAACGCTAGCGTCGGGGACCTCGGCCCGACGCACGGCGACGGGCCGAGCCCGACGCTAGTGTGAAAGTAGCCTTACATGATGTGGCTCCTGCAGCCCATTCAGGGTGCACCAGTAGCCCCACTCCACCAGGATGGCATATACGTGGTTTGCTGTCACTTCCAGCATAGTCGCAAGAACATGGAGCACATGCACAAGGAGCGCAAGACAAGATCTCCTGCTGCTGGGTTAACCGATATCAGCTGTATGGTATGACTGGTATCTGATCTTCTTTTTGTGAGGAGAAACAAGAAGAGCACTGCTAGAGCCTTATAAAATGATCTCCAGTGGGCTACTAGTGTGCAAGTTTGTGACCAGACTCTAGGAGGCCACAATGTCCTGTGCTCACAGCCTAGCACTGTGTAGTTTGATTTGCCAAAATACACCAGATTTGGCAGGTCTTCCATTGGAGTCCTGTTCTCTTCAGAGATGAGAGCAGGTTCACACTGAGTAAATGTGAAAAACATGAAAGCGTTTGGAGATGCCATAGTGGATGTTATTCAGTCTACAATAACGTCCAGCATGACTGGTTTAGGCAGTGGGTCAGTGATAGTCAGAGGAGGGCCGCGCACACCTCCACATGATAGTCTTACTGCCGTTAGATAATGGAAAAAAAAATCTCCAGACCCATTATCAGACCTTACATTGGTGCAGTGGGCCTTGGTTCCTCCTGGTGCAGGACAGTGCACGGCCTCATGTAGACTGCATGTGTAGGCAATTTTTAGATGATGAAGGCAGTGATAACATTACGTGGCTCTCAAATTCCCCAGATGTGAATCCAGCTGAGAGTGGATGTGATGCTGCTGTAAGGTTCCCAGAGTGGCAGTCATGGTGAGGGGCTGTTGTGTTCCCGCTCCTTGGCACCCCACAAAAAAATAATGTCCTGTCTGTCGTGTGGTTAGTGTATAGGGCACAACACTCCCTTTTGGATTGGAAATCTCACGTTCCACGGTACCGATTCCAGATGCTACCACACATTGACTGACAGACTCAGAATCCATTTTTAACATATGATCTTTACTCAACAAGTTCAGTCACAGACACCGCACAGTAAATTTCACCAGTCACAGTTCCTTACACTTGTGCTGTCCATTACTCGCCTGCAATCCTTGTCCTTGAGACATACCATCTGGTACCACAGCTTCCCAATGTTCCGATATAGTTCTTGCTGGGGGATCCCTGCCCGGTTTCCCCTCCGAGGGCGAAATTAAGGATGGCTCTTCCATACCTTTTCCAGACCTTAATTAGACACCATGAATCTCAAGATTAAATACAATTAGACTCCAAGTACAATATCACACTATTACCCCCATTCTATATTCATCAACTGAGGTAAGGAGTACTTTCAAAAGAAATATCATATTTTATTATATATCAGACAAAATTCATTAACATAATAATGGAGTACCACACACCAAGCAGGTCAAAAGGGGTAGGACCAGGTATAATAAATAACAATCTACATAATTAAATATTATAAATATTGTAAAAATTATCAACTTATAGATCGCTATTACATGTAAATAGAAAGGCACAAAAGGTTTAATACAATTGTGTAGATATAATGTGCAACAAGGTGCTGTATATGATAGGAAACCAATTGTGTCCAGCTGTTTATAGACAAAAGGGGAGTTTTTTTGTAAGAAGACGGCACATGTATTGAGAATTAAGCAGTCTACCTGAGTACTGATTACAGCAAACAGACCTTAAGTCTGGGATGTTCTGGGATGTCCCACTGAACCTAAGATGTCTAGAATTGAGAGTCCTCAGTGGTTGATACCACTTAACCTAGTCATTCTCATGTTGCTCTCATTTCCTTGTATCTGTGTGACTTTCAGCCCTTTGGCCCTGAACTGCCTGAACTGTTGCTCCCACCGAACTCGTATCTAGAACAACCTCACTGATCTCCATCCAACTCACTAACTAACCTAAAAAAAGGAAGTGTCCCTATAGAAACTACTCATACCCCTCCCACCTGGGAAATTTCCTATATCCTTAACTGCTTCTATCCTGAACTTATCCATCTTCCTAAACTACAGTGCCCTCCACTGTACTAAACCTAATTCTAGCCATTCTTACTACTCTAATTCCTACACTTGTGCTGTAGTTTTCTACCTCAGTCCCTAGTCTTATAAAAATACACAACTGTACATTACACATATGTCATCATATAATAAACCATGTTACACTTAAAATGTACCCATTTTATCAGGAAGGGATGCAGGGTAAGAATTGATCCCGACTCACCCTTACACTGCCATGTAGTGCCACAGACTGCCCTGGAGCTCACTGATGCCCTTATCCAGGCTGAAAAGGTGATCCCCAGGACACCATCCCCTGTCTCATCAGGATACTGTCGGGTGTGCATGTGAGTCACATTATCAGCTTCTATGATGAAATTCAGGCAGATTTAATCCATGTGATTTCAGTCTTACTTCTGAAGGATCTGGAATCCAGTTGATTGATGATTATGGTTTTCATTGACTACTGATACGTTATTTTGTTCTCAGGTAATTACACAATTAATATCAGAAAATATTTTCAACCTGAATCTTTCATTTATTGAGATCTGACGCAATTAAGTTGTCCCACTATTTTTTACCACCGTGGACCATCGATTTTAGTTTGGTTTTTTTTCACAGCGAAGAAGGAAAAAGATCCACACAAGGCAGTGGACGTCTAGTCCATTTTCACAGGCTCCATGCCAGCTGCAGAACTTGGCAGTCAGGCTCATAAACAAATGTTATTGTGAATCTTTCAAGCATGTAAATGGAAGCTGATTATTGTTAGTAAACAAGCAGCTCATTATCTTTCTGCATTGGCAATGTGATCCATGGTAGCCGATAGTCCCTGTTGTATAGCATCATTCTGGCAGGATATCTATACTCGTACTGCTTTTGAGGCACAGGACCTAAAAGGGGTTATGTCAAATATTTATCACTAATCCACAGGACAGATCATAAATGAGGTCCGACCACTGAGAACACCAATTTCCAAAAATGAGGTTGCCAAAGTTCCCTGTGTGAATGGAATAGTGTGCGTATATGACCAAAGCTACAGTTACTTTTATTGGTCTGTACGGTTTTTGCCCAAAAGTTCTAAAACTGACACATATTTTGGCTATCAGAAAGTTTGCTGTTTCAGTGTTTTTAGATCTTTTAGGCCTCTTTCACACATTGTGTTATTTCTGGTACCAGAAAAAACAGTGTCTGTGTATGTCATACTTGTGGCATACGTGTGGCAACCATGTGCCGCATCAGTACCACATGTACCGGTGCCGGGGAAGCAGCGGTACACTTAGCGCTGTTCCCCGTCACCGAGTACTGAAGACCGCTCACATCATTCTGCAATCAGCACAAGCAGGGGAGAATGTTGAGAGTTATATTCAACTGATAACAGCGAGAGCAGGCGGCGGCTGATGGGACTACTACATGAAATTCTCACTGTAATCTGCGGTGAGCTTAGTAACTTTTTCTCACGGTGCTGAGGTCACTGCAATTCAGCCTGGATGGGGACGCAGCCTCAGTGACCAGTGGTAATCTTGATGACGTCACCGCGAGTCACTGAGGCTGTGCTCGCAGCAGCTCATTCATCAGTGTTTCTCAGCCTGTGCAGTCGCATCTTGGCACCGTCCAGATTGATTTATCCGCAGACATGGATTACGGCATGGGACAGAACGTCAACATGTGAGGGATATGGTTGTTTTTTATTTTTGTTTTATTACAGGAGACAAGGGCTTCAATAGAATGGGCGTTAAGTAAATATAACTGTTTGTTATTTTTAAATAAAAATGGAAAAGTGTGTTTTGTTTTTATTTCAAATATAATACTATACTTGTTGTGTGTTTATTTACCATATAACTATAGGATTAGTAATAGATAGGTGTCTTATAGACGTCGCTTCATTACTAATCCGTTTGCTTGATGTCACCAGACAATACAAAGGTGACATCAACCCCACAGATATGAACTCCACTTGCCACCACCACAGAGCAAGTGGGAAGAGCTGGGCAGAGTGCCAGAATTGGCGCATCTAATAGATGTGCCTTTTCTGGGCGCCTGTGGGCTGCTATTTTTAGGCTGAGGGGCGATATCCGTGGCCCCTTACCAGACTGAGAATATCAGTTTCCAACTGCCCGCTTTAGCAAGGCTGGTTGTTAAAAATGGGAGGGAAGACCCCATGCCGTTTTTTTTAAATTATTTATTTATATAATTTAAAGAACCCTCTATTCTTGATAACCAGTCTTGCAGAAGATGACAGCTGAGGGTTGCAGCCCAAAGCTGTCAGTTTTGCCTGGCTGGTTATCAAAAATACAGGGGAACCCACATTGGTTTATTTATAGCGCAGGTGGCGGCTGCTCTCACTGTTATTAGCGGTAGCAGGTGTAGGCTGATGGGAGGAATAGTCCCATCAGCTGTCGTCTGCGTTAGGCTACTTTCACATTTGCGTTTGGAGCCGCTGCAGAGGGCTGTGGACTTCCTCCGTGAAGCCCCGCCCTCCGCCGCTAGCTCCGCCTACTTCTGCATGCGGCCGGCATGCGACCTGGGTACCTATATTTAACATTATGTATGCAGGTCGTGCCGCAGTATGCGGATGCTGCCGCATGCGTCGTTTTGACGATGCGGAAAAAAAAAATTGCTACAAGCTGCGTCCTACGCTCGTTTCCGCATCGTCAAAACGACGCATGCGGCAGCATCCGCATACTGCGGCACGACCTGCGTACATAATGTTAAATATAGGTACCCAGGTCGCATGCCGGCCGCATGCAGAAGTAGGCGGAGCTAGCGGCGGAGGGCGGGGCTTCACGGAGGAAGTCCACAGCCCTCCGCAGCGGCTCCAAACGCAAATGTGAAAGTAGCCTTAGCTGTTATCAGTTAAATATAACTCTCAACATTCGCACCTGCCTGGGCTGATCACAGGCAGAGCAGGGGAGAATGATGAGAGCAGTCTTCAGCACCTGGCACCGAGGAACAGCACGAACTATACCGCTGCTTCACAGGCGCCGGTACGAGTCACACTGATGACACACGGATGACATCCTTATGTCATCAGTGTGCATGTGTGCGGGATATTTGGTGGCTCGTGCTGCTGGTAAAAAATGGACACATGGTCCATTGAAGCACACTGACATGTGCACAGACCCATTCACTTGAATGGATCTATGTGTGTAAGTGTCACCACACGTACCGCACACACTGATGTCTGAAAGAGCCCTTAGTCCCTTAGTCAGATTTTTCCGGGGTTGCTGAAGTCCAATTATGAGCATTTCATGGATTTGTCAATAAAAGATTTTAAACGTTTCTTGAGAAATACATCAAGTTTATGCAAAGACTCAACTTCTGGGTCCAATCCTGATGGATCACATTCAATTCTTGTCTAATCAATGCTTGCCCTCCGCGTTTTGATGATTGACCACATTCTCAATGGGATTGAGATCTGGGGAGTTTATTGGCCATCGACCCAAAATTTCAACATTTTGTTCACTAAGCCACTTAGCTATCACTTTTGCCTTGTGACATGATCTCCATCATGCTGGAAAAAGCATTGCTCATCACCAAATTACTCCTGAATTGTTGGGAAAAGTTGCTCTTGGAGGATGTTTAGATCCCATTCTTTATTCATGGTAGTGTTCTTGAGACAAATTGTATGTGAGCCCCTCCGTGAATGAGAAGCCCCATATATGAATTGTCTCAGGTTGTTTCACTATTCATATACCAGATTAGAGCGCTCACCTTTTCTTCTCCAGACAATAGTTCTTCCAGATGCCCAAAAGAAAATAAAGGTGGGCTTCATAAGAGAAAATTTGATGTTTATTATTTATTAAATTGTTCATGTAAAAAAAAATGGATGCCATATGGATGTACATACGGATTGCACACTGATGATAATGCGGATGAAAAATAGCGATTTTTTTTTTCTGGATATAAAACGGAAAATCTTACAGAAGCTCATATGAATCCAGTCTTAGGCCGGTTTCACACGTCAGTGGCTCCGGTACGTGTGGTGACAGTTTTCTCACGTACCGGAGACACTGACTCACGTAGACACATTAACATCAATGTGTCTCTGCACATGTCAGCGTGTTTTCGCGGACTGTGTGTCCGTTTGAAAAACACAGAGACATATCAGTGTTCGTGGGAGAGCACGGATCACACGGACCCATTAAAGTCAATGGGTCCGTGTAAAACACGTACTGCACACGGATGCTGTCCGTGTGCAGTCCGTGTGCCATGCAGGAGACAGCGCTACAGTAAGCGCTGTCCCCCCAGCTTGTGGTGCTCAAGCCGACATTCATTTCTTCTTTCCAGCAGCGGTCGCTGGAAAGAAGGAATGAAAAATCTTTTTCTTTTTTTTTTTTTGAGGTTGAAATAAAGTTCCCGATAACCACCCCCCTCCCACCCTCTGTGCGCCCACCCGCTGGAAATAAAATACTCACCCAGCTCCCTCGATGCTTCCTCTCAGTGCCGCCGCTTGTCCTGTATGAGCGGTCACGTGGTGCCGCTCATTACAGTGATGAATATGCGGCTCCACCTCCCATAGGGCATATTCATAACTGGGGTTGGTTATCGGGAACTTTATTTAAACCGCAAAAAAAAAAAAAAAAAAAAAAAGGTTTTTCATTCCTTCTCTCCAGCGACCGCTGCTGGAGAGAAGAAATGAATGGCGGCTTCAGCACCCAAAGCAGGTGTCTATGAACTCGTAATGACCTGCAGAATCATAGTGGCAGGTCAGTTTTAGCATTTAGTGAACCTGGTAAAAAAGCCAATCAAAAAACAAGTGTGGGATTGCACTTTTTTTGCAATTTCTCCGCACTTGGAATTTTTTTCCCATTTTCTAGTACACGACATGCTAAAACCAATGATGTCGTTCAAAGTACAACTTGTTTCGCAAAAAATAAGCCCTCACATGGCCATATTGATGGAAAAATAAAAAAGTTATGGCTCTGGGAAGAAGGGGACCGAAAAACGAACACAGAAAAACGGAAAATCCCAAGGTCATGAAGGGGTTAATGCAATTGTGCGACATGTAATGCTGCTGCTGCTGCACTAAAAAAAAAAAAAAAGACATACTCACCTCTCGTCGCTGCCTGCTGCTCCTCAGCTTCCCGTCTCTCCGCAGTGACTGTTCAGGCAGAAGGCTGCGCGCACACTAATACGTCATCGCGCCCTCTGACCTGAACAGTCACTGCAGAGGACGCGGAAGACGGAGCGTCGGTGGAACGAGGGAAGGTGAATATGAAATACTCACCTGCTCCTGGCGCGGTCCCACGGTCTCCGGGGGCGGCAGCTTCTTCCTGTAGTGAGTGGTCACATGGTACCGCTCATTACAGTAATGAATATGCGGCTCAACCCATATGGGAGTGGAGTCCATATTCATTACTTTAATGAGCGGTACCAGTGACCGCTCACTACAGGAAGAAGCTGCCGCGCCCGAAGACCGTGGGACATGCAGGGACCTCGTCAGGAGCGCCGGGAGCAGGTATTTGACAGTCATCGCTCCCACTCACCCGCTGACCATGACTCAAGTATAAGCCGAGAGGGGCACTTTCAGCCCATTTTTTGGGCTGAAAAGCTCGGCTTATACTCGAGCATATACGGTAATGCAAAACTACTATTAATAAACTATAGCACAATAAACTTTATGGCGTGGCGTAATAACACAGTCATTTGGAAAAATCGTTTTGGCATGTTACTAAATGACATCCAAACAGATCAATTTATGACTTGGGGTATTTTATTACTATCACAGTATTAGGTTGTAATAATCACCTAGGCAGGTTAACGATGCAAATATTTTTTATTCCTTATGTCCATGGTTGTACAACAAATCCAGATAGATGACCAAAATACAATGTCCTCAGTCCACAAGTTCTCAACCTGGGATCGGTAGTTCCACTGCCCCCATACCAAGAGATACCCATTGTCTCCCAAATTTTGGTTAGCCCACAGGTTTTGGCATCTCCAGCCGATATAGTGTGCAGTCACAACTTATGTTCCTCCAGAGGATTGATATCACGAACGTAGCTCATGGATACCCCTCCAGCCAACAACCGATCTCCAAACGCCATAGACCTTCCATCCATGCCCTCCGGGATGACATCCTTGAGCCTCTCCCTTCAAAGTCACCCCGGGGCAATGTTATAAAGTAAAAGTAAAGTAAAAAAAATATATATTCCTAAATAAAGGAAAAAATATATATATATTGTTCCCATAAATACATTTCTTTATGTAAATAATAAAAAAAAACAATAAAAGTACACATATTTAGTATCACCATGTCCGTAACGACCCCACCTATAAAACTGTCCCACTAGTTAACCCCTACAGTGAACGCGGTTAAAAAAAAAACAAAAAAAAGAGGCAAAAAAACAATGCTTTATTATCATACCGCCTAACAAAAAGTTGAATAACACGCGATCAAAAAGACAGATGTAAATAACCATGGTACCACTGAAAACGTCATCTTGTCCTGCAAAAAATGAGCCGCCATACAGCATTATTAGCGAAAAAATAAAAAAGTTATAGTTCTCAGAATAAAGCGATGCAAAAATAATTATTTTTTCTATAAAATAGTTTTTATCGTATAAAAGCGCCAAAACATAAAAAAAGATATAAATGAGGTATCGCTGTAATTGTACTGACCCGATGAATAAAACTGCTGTATCCATTTTACCAAACGCGGAACGGTATAAACAAAAAATTTCTCCTGTTACCCTTGGGAAAATACAAAACTGGTGGCTAAAAAATAATTTTTGTGGGAAAAAAATGATTTGTTATTTTCACGACTCTGCGTTATAAATTGCAGTGAAACAATTGGGGGTTCAAAGTTCTCACAACACATCTAGATAAGTTCCTTGGGGGGGTCCAGTTTCCAATATGGGGTCACTTCCGAGCTCTGCCATGCGCCCAAACGGTGGTTCCCCCCCACATATGGGGTATCAGCGTACTCAGGACAAATTGGACAACAACTTTGGGGGTTCAATTTCTCTTATTACCCTTGGGAAAATAAAAATTTGGGAGGCTAAAAAAACAATTTTGTTGGAAAGAAAATATTTTTTATTTTCACGGCTCTGCGTTATAAACTGTAGTGAAACACTTGGGGGTTCAAAGTTCTCACAACACATCTAGATAAGTTCCTTGGGGGGGTCTAGCTTCCAATATGGGGTCACTTGGGGGTTTCTACTGTTTAGGTACATTAGGGGCTCTGCAAATGCAACGTGATGCCTGCAGACCATTCCATCTAAGTCTGCATTCCAAATGGCGCTCCTTCCCTTCCGAGCTCTGCCATGCGCCCAAACGGTGGTTCCCCCCACATATGGGGTATCTGCGTGCTCAGGACAAATTGGACAACTTTTGGGGTGCAATTTCTCCTGTTACCCTTGGGAAAATACAAAACTGGGGGCTAAAAAATAATTTTTATTTTTACGGCTCTGCATTATAAATTGTAGTGAAACACTTGGGGGTTCAAAGCTCTCACAACACATCTAGATAGGTTCCTTAGGGGGTCTACTTTCCAAAATGGTGTCACTTGTGGGGGGTTTCAATGTTTAGGCACATCAGGGGCTCTCCAAACGCAACATGGCGTCCCATCTCAATTCCTGTCAGTTTTGCATTGAAAAGTCAAATGGCGCTCCTTCCCTTCCGAGCTCTGCCATGCGCCCAAACAGTGGTTTACCCCCACATATGGGGTATCAGCGTACTCAGGACAAATTGCCCAACAACTTTTAGGGTCCAATTTTTTCTCTTACCCTTGGGAAAATAAAAAATTGGGGGTGAAAAGATCATTTTTGTGAAAAAATATGATTTTTTATTTTTACGGCTCTGCATTATAAACTTCTGTGAAGCACTTGGTGGGTCAAAGTGCTCACCACATATCTAGATAAGTTCCTTAGGGGGTCTATTTCCAAAATGGTGTCACTTGTGGGGGGTTTCAATGTTTAGGCACATCAGGGGCTCTCCAAACGCAACATGGCGTCCCATCTCAAT
The DNA here is from genome assembly GCF_051348905.1 of Ranitomeya variabilis. Classification (NCBI taxonomy): domain Eukaryota; kingdom Metazoa; phylum Chordata; class Amphibia; order Anura; family Dendrobatidae; genus Ranitomeya; species Ranitomeya variabilis. The sequence goes on from NC_135235.1 coordinate 572,160,353, forward strand.
TCTAGTCAATTTTGCATTGAAAAGTCAAATAGCGCTCCTTCCCTTCCGAGCTCTGCCATGCGCCCAAACAGTGGTTTACCCCCACATATGGGGTATCGGCAAACTCAGGACAAATTGTATGACAACTTTTGGTGTCCATTTTCTCCTGCTACCCTTGGTCAAATAAAACAAATTGGAGCTGAAGTAAATTTTGTGTGAAGAAAAGTTAAATGTTCATTTTTATTTAAACATTCCAAAAATTCCTGTGAAACACCTGAAGGGTTAATAAACTTCTTGAATGTGGCTTTGAGCACCTTGAGGGGTGCAGTTTTTAGAATGGTGTCACACTTGGTTATTTTCTATCATATAGACCCCTCAAAATGACTTCAAATGAGATGTGGTCCCTAAAAAAAATGGTGTTGTACAAATGAGAAATTGCTGGTCAACTTTTAACCCTTATAACTCTCTAACAAAAAAAAAAATGTTGGTTCCAAAATTGTGCTGATGTAAAGTAGACATGTGGGAAATGTTACTTATTAAGTATTTTCTGTGACATATCTCTGTGATGTAGGGGCCTAAAAATTCAAAGTTGAAAAATTGCGAAATTTTCAAAATTCTCGCCAAATTTCCATTTTTTTCACAAATAAACACAAGTCTTATCAAATAAATTTTACCACTATCATGAAGTACAATATGTCACGAGAAAACAATGTCAGAATCATCAGGATCCGTTGAAGCGTTCCAGAGTTATAACCTCATAAAGGGACAGTGGTCAGAATTGTAAAAATTGGCCCGGTCATTAACGTGCAAACCACCCTTGGGGCTTAAGGGGTTAAACTGACTTCACAATATGTGAAGTGGAGAGACTACAGAACCTCCTATGCACTTCTTCAGGCTCTTCTGCCCTCCTCCAGGCTCTTCTATCCACCTCAACTTTCCACTGCCCTCTTCTCCCCTCCTCCAGGCTCCTCTGCCCTTCTCCAGGCTTATCTGTCATATTCTAAGCCAGTGATGGGCAACCTTTTGAGCTTGGTGTGTCAAAATTCGCCAAAAAAACGAGCATAACTTGGGTGGTGTGTCACCTTGATAAAAAACCATAATTTTGCGACATGTATAGTTTAAATAACAAATATGTATAATTAGAATTAACTTACCTGCTTAGTGACTTTAAAATGCGCGCGTGTCCAGCCTCCCGTGACGTCACGGCTTGTGATTGGTCGCGTCGCCCATGTGACCGCGACGCGACCAATCACAAGCCAGAATGTAATTTTAAAATCCTGAAGGACCTAAAATTACGTCACGGCTTGCTGTGATTGGTCGCGTCGCGGCCACATGGGCGGCACGCGACCAATCACAAGCCGGGACTTCACGTAAGGAAGGAAAAGCGCGAATTTTAAGCAAACAACGCTGCCGGTTCCCTCGGTGAGGTCCAGGCTGCGTCGGAGAGGTGAGTATAGCAATATTTTTTATTTTAATTCTTTATTTTACACATTAATATGGTTCCCAGGGCCTGAAGGAGAGTTTCCTCTCCTTCAGACCCTGGGAAAGAAGCAATTTCTATGGGGCCGCGGCCGGCGGCCGGCGTGTCACTGAAAATGACTACGCGTGTCAGCACTGACACGCGTGTCATAGGTTCGCCATCACTGTTCTAAGCCCTTCTAGCTTCAGAGAGACAAAAAAATTGGCTGTTAAATTAACAAGCCAGATTGGTCTCTATCCTCGTCATCATCTGTTGGAGGAGAGTCGGAAGGCCCCCCTACACATCAGACTGTCGGCCGATATAGACAGATTTGGCTGACTTTGGTCTAATGTGTATGGGGTCTTATGAGATGTAACGATGATAAATTATTTTGTGGGTCATTAGATAAAGACATTTTTAAAAATACCAAGGATTGTGTCTGTTGACTCTAACATCATGTCCTCCCTCTATATGACTATTTCCAAAACAGAACTTCACGATTTCCTCCATCTTCTAATCTACCTGTAACCAATATTACAATTTCCTTGAGTGGTTCAAGTTCAACCCATAACTCACAATCAGCACACTGGCTTTCCTGGTTATAGGGTTGGCTTTAGACAAAGTGGGGCCCTGGGCAAAAGTTTAAGGTAGAGCCCTAAATGCTAACATAATGCAGCATCACACTCAAAAATTTTCGGTTGCATTTACCAGAACATGAGCCGACTTCAGACTGTTAAACAAGCTCGATAAACAATATTTAAGTCGTTCGGCGCTTGTTTCCTGGCCTCTTTACACTGACTATCGAGAAATGATGGGCACAAAACAATCACTCAGGCTACTTTCACACATCAGGTTTTCACTGTCAGGCTCAATCCGGCTAAATTTCAAAAAACGGATCCAGCGAATGTTGCCACTGGATCCGTTTTTTCCCAGAGACTTGTATTAGTGCCGGATTACGCTGGATGACAGTGCGTTACGTCCATAGCAACGTTTTTTGTCTCCGGCGAAAAAGCCGGAAGTGCCGGATCCGGTGCTTCAGGCTGTTTGCTAGAATGGAAGCCTATGGGAGCCGGAAGGTGTTGGATCCAGAAAATGACGGATTCTGGCTCCGGGTTCCGGTTTTTTAAACTGAGCATACTCCAAACATTTTTTTTATCCAATTATCTGGATATGCTAGTTTTCAGTCTGTGCCGGATCCGTTTTTTTCAACATTCGCCGGATTGTGCCTGATGCAAAAAACCTGATGTGTGAAAATAGCCTAATATATCAATCTGTCCCCATACAGTATCATGTTATCAGCAGCACGTCTGCAGTTTACATCGGGCGATGTGCTGCTGAGAACAAGGATGTTTGATCTGCCATAAACAATGCAATCACACAATGAATGTGCAGCATTTTGTTCCTTTGTTGCAGGATTGCCAACATGTATACACCTATGAACTCTTGTCTGTGCAGCCGGAATTTATAAACAGATGCTACACACACAGTATGCAACACAAACACTTTATGTTACACACATACAGTATGTATACACACGTGCATGTATACACGGAGCACATACACATGTGAGTAGGTTGCAGGATGTAGGGACAGACAGAGCAAGGGATAACAATTTTAATTAACAGTGTAGTACTCCACGCAGGGAGGTAAAAGGTTAACAGAGGATAGGTAAACAGTTCAAAAATAAGGATAAGGTGCAGGGGTTAAAGAACAGTGGAAAAAGGTGTTGACAGTTTTTGGGGGTTACCTTATCCTGTCAGACGTTTATCACGACGTAGTTTTCTCCGAGCAGGAGATGGCACCAGCCACAGCTGGTGCGGCGCTTGTCCAATACGATCCGGCAGGTAATGAAGATCCGTCTTCTGGCGACAGCGGTTGGTCTCCGGGACCTTCCGCTTAGCCCGTAGTCTATATACTGATGTGTCTGAAGGAGTGGGAGCCACTGCACTGTCTGAATCCGTCATGGCCCGGAGGATATACACTGGTGAGTGAGAGCGCAGATGGCAATCCTGCGCCCGGCAATTGCTAGCCCGGCAACGTTCAGCACCTAGCTTTGTGGTGACCAACGGGCACACCGAATATCTCTTCTCACAGTCTCTAGCAGTGGTGGTGGGGAAGCTCAGGCGCCGGCCTGCGTTATCCCTATGGTCTAGGGCCAGAGTACTCACGTTCACCTGTTGCACGCTGTCTCTTCCCACCAAGTGTGCCTGTTTCCACCAGAGGTGTATCTAGCCTTTCCTGCACCCGGGGCAAAGGATCAGTTTGGCGCCCACCAACCTCACCCCCCAAACCTCCCCCATTTGAACCTTAACTCTATTGAAACTGTATGACCAAGCCAAGATACATTCCTGAATCCCCATAATGTTAAAATAGATACCAATAAAAGTAAAATTAATTGAGACATCAGTAGGTTAAGTGTTTTGAATATCCATATTGAATCAGGAGCCCCATATAATCCTGCATAAAGGTTAATAATGGCCCCATAAGATGCTCCATAGACACATTTGCCCAATACAGTGCCACAGAAACGATGATTATGGCCACATAAGATGCACCATAAAGATATTTGCGCCATATAGTGCTGCAGAAACGTTGATTATGGCCCCATAAGATGCTCCATAAAGATATTTGCCCCATATAGTGCTGCACAAACGATATGGCCCCATAAGATGCTCCATACAGACACTTGCCCCATTATGGTTCTGCACAAACGTTATGGCCCCATAAGATGCTCTATACAGACACTTGCCCCATATAGTGCTGCACAAACGTTATGGCCCCATAAGATGCTCTATACAGACACTTGCACCATATAGTGCTGTACAAACATTATGGCCCCATAAGATGCTCTATACAGACACTTGCCCCATATAGTGCTGCACAAACGTTATGGCCCCATAAGATGCTCTATACAGACACTTTCCCCATATAGTGCTGCACAAACGTTATGGCCCCATAAGATGCTCTATACAGACACTTGCCCCATTATAGTGCTGCACAAATGTTATGGCCCCATAAGATGCCCCATACAGACACTTGCCCCATTTGCTGTTGCTGCGATAAAAAAAAAAAATCACATACTCACCTCTCCGTCACTCAGGCCCCCGGCACTTTCAATATTCACCTGCTCCTCGTTCCAGCCGCCGCTCCATCTTCAGCACTGATGTTCAGGCAGAGGGCGCGCACTAACTACGTCACCGCGCCCTCTGACCTCAGCATCACTGCTGAAGACGGAGTGGCGCCGGAACCGGGAGCAGGTGAATATCGCGCAGCGCTCCCCTCCCTGTTATACTCACCTGCTCCTCGCGCTGTGCAGTCCCTGCTTCCCCGGCACCGGCAGCTTCTTCCTCTACTGAGCGGTCACCGTTACCACTCATTACAGTAATGAATATGCGGCTCCACCCCCATGGGAGGTGGAGCCACATATTCATTACTGTAATGAGCGGTTCCATGTGACCGCTCAGTACAGGACGAGGAGCCTCCTTGGACCGCCGCATCATCAGGCGGCCCGCTGGTGCCCCCGTCGGCACATGCCCCGGCTGCCCCCCCTGGATAGGCCACTGGTTTCCACGTGCACTGCATCCCCAAAACCTTAGCCACGCCCCCTGCTTCCGCCTGCAATGATTGGTCTGGTCTCTTATGCTTTCCCCTGTACAACAGAGGAGACAGCCCTGACAGTTCCGGACCTGGCGCAAGGAAGGTACCTGCTATATGGTCCATCTTCTTACATACACACCCTCTCTCGCAACCATCCCTCATACTGCAGGACTGTCCCAATTTTGAGGCTGTGCCCCGCAGTCCTGCATGGGACTCTTCTTCTCCCGCACAGACAGCAGGAGAAGCAGCCAACATGCCCCCTTATATTAGGCCATGCCCCCACCGTATCTTCTTCTTCTGGGGTGGTGGTTCAGAGAGGGAGAGGACATTCTGAGGTACATGTGTGTGTGTGTGTGTGTGTGTGTACTGCACACATGCATGCAGCTGGCCCTGCTGTGCTTATTATATACTACAGCAGTTATGGAGTGGAGCCAGTAGATAGTGGTGTTGTGCGAGTGCATGCTGAGTTCGCAGAGCTGAACTATATTCCAATGTGCTGGATCAGTATTGAGCATCATGTGTCAGTGGCCATTATACTGTACACAGCATCATGTGGGGCCATTATACAGTATGAGCAGTGTGGCCATTATACAGTATTGCAAATCATGTGGGGCCATTATACAGTATGGAGCACTGTGTGGCCATTATACAGTATTGAGCATCATGTGGGGCCATTATACAGTATGGAGAACTGTGTGGCTATTATACAGTATTGAGCATCATGTGGGGCCATTATACAGTATGGACCACTGTGTGGCTACAGTATTGAGCATCATTTGGGGCCATTATACAGTATGGACCACTGTGTGGCCATTATACAATATGGAGCATCATGTGTGGCCATTATACAGTATGGAGCACTGTGTGGTCATTATACAGTATTGAGCATTATGTGGGGCCATTATACAGTATGGAGCACTGTGTGGCCATTATACAGTATGGAGCATCATGTGTGGCCATTATGCATTATGGAGCACTGTGTGGCCATTATACAGTATGGAGTGCTGTGTGGCCATTATACAGTATGCAGCGCTGTGTGGCCATTATACAGTATTTAGCATTATGTGAGGCTATTATACAGTATGGAGCACTGTGTGGCCATTATACAGTATTGAGCATCATGTGGGGCCATTATACAGTATGGAGCACTGTGTGGCCATTATACAGTATTGAGCATCATGTGTCAGTGGCCATTATACTGTACACAACATCATGTGGGGCCATTATACAGTATGGAGCATCATGTGGGGCCATTATACATTATGGAGCACTGTGTGGCCATTATACAGTATTGAGCATTATGTGGGGCCATTATACAGTATGTAGCACTGTGTGGCCATTATACAGTATGGAGCATCATGTGTCAGTGGCCATTATACTGTACGCTGCATCATGTGGGGCCATTATACAGTATGGAGCATCATGTGTGGCCATTATACAGTATGGAGCACTGTGTGGCCATTATACAGTATTGAGCATTATGTGGGGCCATTATACAGTATGGAGCACTGTGTGGCCATTATACAGTATGCAGCACTGTGTGGCCATTATACAGTATTGAGTATCATGTGGGGCCATTATACAGTATTTGGACCAGGGCACCCTATCCTGAATATATTATATGTCCCTCATCCTGACGCCATCTTGGTATATATCCCTTACTCTGGGCCCCATCCTGGTATTTATATCCCCTATCTGGTATATATCCCTCATCCCGGTTTATATGTCCCCCATTCTGCCGCTGTTTTTTTAATGTATAGAAAAAATAATAATTATACTCATGAGGGGCATACATAGAAGTCATATGGCCCCATAGAAGTATAATGCTCGCCCCATAGTCCTCCATATAGTATAAAGCACAGCTCATAGCCCTCCTTATAGTATAATGCACCCCCATAGTCCTCCACATAGCATAATGCATACCATAGTCTTCCATGTAGTATAATGCAGTCTATATTCCTGCATAAAGTATAATGCACAGCCCATAGTCCTTCATAAAGTATTCTGCACATGGCCATAGTCATCTATAAAGTATATTGAACAGCCCATAGACATCCATAAAGTATAATGCACAGTCCCTAGCCATCCATAAAGTATAATGCACAGCCCATCGCCATCCATAAAGCATAATGCACAGCCCATAGTCATGCAAGTAGTATAATGCACAACCAATAGTCATCCATAAAGTATAATGCACAGCCAATAGTCATCCATAAAGTATAATGCAGAGCCCATAATCCTCCATAAAGTATAATGCACAGCCTATAGTCCTCCATAAAGTATAATGCACAGCCCATCGTCATCCATAAAGCATAATGCACAGCCCATAGTCATGCATGTAGTATAATGCACAACCAATAGTCATCCATAAAGTATAATGCACAGCCAATAGTCATCCATAAAGTATAATGCAGAGCCCATAATCCTCCATAAAGTATAATGCACAGCCTATAGTCCTCCATAACGTATAATGCACAGCCCATCGTCATCCATAAAGCATAATGCACAGCCCATAGTCATGCATGTAGTATAATGCACAACCAATAGTCATCCATAAAGTATAATGCACAGCCAATAGTCATCCATAAAGTATAATGCAGAGCCCATAATCCTCCATAAAGTATAATGCACAGCCTATAGTCCTCCATAACGTATAATGCACAGCCCATAATCCTCCATAAAGTATAATGCACAGCCTATAGTCCTCCATAAAGTATAATGCACAGTCCATAGTCATCCATAAAGTGTAATGCACAGCACATAGTCATCTACAAAGTATAATGCACAGCCCATAGTCCTCCATAAAGTATAATGCACAGCACATACCCATCTACAAAGTATAATGCACAGCCCATAGTCCTACATAAAGTATAATGCACAGCCCATAGTCCTACATAAAGTATAATGCACAGCCCATAGTACCCCATAAAGTATAATGCCCAGTCCATAGTCATCTATAAAGTATAATGCACCTCCATAGTCATCCATAAAGTATAATGCACAGCCCATAGCCATACATGTAGTATAATGCACAGCCAATAGTCATCCATAAGGTATAATACACAGCCCACAGTCATCCATGAAGTGTAACGCACAGCACATAGTCATTCTTAAAGTATAATGCACAGCCCCTAGTCATCCACGTAGTAGCATGGCCACTGATTTAAATAAACAATTATACTCACCTTCCCTCCACTCTCTCCCACCGCGTGCGTGGTGTCCTCTTCTGAAGCCAGCAGTGGACTTCAGCGTGTGAAGGGAGAGCATGACGTCACTGCCATGCATCCTCAGTTATGTGCACCCCGACGTCAGCTGGCCTCTGACTGGCTGGCAGTGTGTATTTCCACACAGAGACCCTATGGCTCTGGGCGGTGCAATACACTTCAGCTGGATGTACGTTCGAGGAAGCACATCCAGTTTGTCACTATTCCACCCCTCAGCGTGTCTTGGATGCAGTTACATAAGAAGTGTATCCAGCGAGAATAGAAAAAACTTGAAAAAGGCATCTGCCAAAACATGTAGTTTTAGGTGGGGGTGAGGGGTTAAATTTTTGCCTATACATGTAACATTATTGGATTCATTAAATGTTGAGAAGTTCTTTGCAAAAATGTCTATCAACTGTTCCTTCTACACTTGATGGAAACACTTCTTTTTTTACTTGGATACAGCTGTGCCTAGTCTGGACTGAAATACTTCCGTGCTGGAGCGTCTGAAACGACCGTCATAGTGGTGAGCTGAATTCATTTATATTTTTTTCCTTTATTTAGTAGTCCAACCTGGTGCAGGGGCGTGCTGAAGCTGTCAGTACTTTAATTAACAGCTCATCGTCCAGTCTGGTACGAGACATGCTGAGTTGTCAGTGTTTTCATTGACAGCTCAGCAACAGAATCTGAGACTGTGAGGTGCTGGCTGTCTCCAAGTGTTCAGTGTCCCAGGTGATTGCCCAGCTACTTAGCTGGGCTGTTAGTCCCAGACCTTTGCCAGATGTAGCTTCAGCTAAGTTTTGTGCATATACCCTTAATGACGAATTGAGGCATCACAATTTTCACATCTCTATGACAGGAAGAGGAGGAAGCACTATTACCACTTACTGAATACTTTATACAACTCTCATTGATTAACACTACCAGGATGCCGAAGGAAGAGATCCAGAAAATAAAATATCAATATTTTATTAACAATTTTAAAAGAACAAAAAGAAGAAGCGGAAGCGAAACGTGCGTCAAGGTGAGGAGGGACGCCTGTGATTTCTCTAGGTCTGCATTCCACTCCATTGCTCTGGTAATATGCATTATTTTCATCCTTTAGAATGGTGTGCTATTATAGCCTTCATATCATAAATAATATATATACCGTGGAGGTATATCAGCATTTGCAATATGTCACTAGACTGGATGTAAAACCTTTTGTCTCTATTTTATAGCCATGTGCCTCATAGGTAGTGTTTTTTTTTATAATAATTGCAGGCTACTCTAGCTTTTATACTATGAGAAATATATGGATTATGGATGTTTTTCATGCTTACATTATGCCAATTGACTGGATGTAAAGACTTTCTGCTACAAATGTAGCTTTTTACTACACTATGTTCCAAATTATTATGCAAATGACGTTTTTCTTGGATTTTCCTAAATGGTCGGTGCAAATGACACTCAGTCTAATAAAAGTCATCACCCGTTAGATTATACATCGAATTTTATTGAAGAAACCTCCCAATGATAATAGTATAATCTCCAAAATGAATAAAAACTCAAAATGCATTGTTCCAAATTATTAGGCACGGTAGAATTTCTAAACATTTGACATGTTTTAAAGACCTGAAAATGCTCATTTGTGGAATTTGCCGCATTGGGAGGTCACATCCACTGAACAAAAAAAGCTATTTAACTCCAAAACATCCTAACAGGCCAAGTTACATGTTAATATAGGACCCCTTCTTTGATATCACCTTCACAATTCTTTCATCCAATGAACTTGTGAGTGTTTGGAGAGTTTCTGTTTGTATTTCTTTGCATGAAGTCAGAATAGCCTCCCAGAGCTGCTGTTTTGATGTGAACTGCCTCCCACCCTCATAGATCTTTTGCTTGATGATACTCCAAAGGTTCTCTATAGGGTTGAGGTCAGGGGAAGTTGGTGGCCACACCATGAGTTTACCTCCTTTTATGCCCATAGCAGCCAATGACTCAGAGGTTTTCTTTGCAGCATGAGATGGTGCATTGTCAGCATGGAGATGATTTTGCTCTTGAAGGCACATTTCTGCTTTTTATACCGTGGAAGATTGTCAGTCAGAAACTCTATATACTTTGCAGAGGTCATTTTCAGACCTTCAAGAACCTTAAAGGGCCATACCAGCTGTTTCCCCATGATTCCGGCCCAAAACATGACTGACTCCTCCACCTCCTTTCTGACGTCGCAGCCTTGTTGGGACATGGTGGCTATCTACCAACCATCCACTACTCCATCCATCTGGACTATCCGGGGTTGCTCGACACTCATCAGTAAACAAGACTGTTTGAAAATTAGTCTTCATGTATGTCTGGGCCCACTGCAACTGTTTCTGCTTGTGAACACTGTTTAAGGGTGGCCGAATAGTAGGTTTATGCACCACAGCAAGCCTTTGAAGGATCCTACACCTTGAAGTTCAAGGGACTCCAGAGGCACCAGCAGCTTCAAGTATCTGTTTGCTGCTTTGTAATGGTATTTTGGCAGCTGTTCTCTTAATCCAATGAATTTGTCTGGCAGAAACCTTCCTCTTTATGCCTTTATCTGCATGAACTCTGTCTGTGTTCTGTTTCAGTCACAAATCTCTTCACAGTATGATGATCATCTAATGTTTTTATACCTTGTCCAAGGCATTGCACTATTTAAAGCTTTTCAGCAGCAGAGAAAAACGCTGAAAATTAATGAACATGCTCATTTTTTTACCGCGATGCGTTTTTTTCTAAGAAAAAAACGCATCCATGTGCACAAAACATGCAGAATGCATTCTAAATGATAGGATGTATAATGTATGCGTTTTTAATGAGTTTTTATAGCGTTTTTATTGCGAAAAAACGCAAAAAACCTGAACGTGGGCACATAGCCTTAAGTAGTTTTTCTTTAATTAGAATCACCTGGAAAACTAATTATCACATGTGTTTACAATTGATTTCAGTGATCTATTCAGCCCTGAGACACAATAGCATCCACGAGTTTATTTGAAAAACAAAACAATTAAATCTTTATGACACTTAAATCCAATTTGCATAATAATTTGGAACACAGTGTATTTAGCGGATTCTTGTCATGCAGTCCAGCGTGCCTCCTAGTTAGGGCGCTCTTGCTTTCTATTTTTCACTTTTATATACAGTACAGACCAAAAGTTTGGACACACCTTCTCATTTAAAGATTTTTCTGTATTTTCATGACTATGAAAATTGTACATTCACACTGAAGGCATCAAAACTATGAATTAACACATGTGGAATTATAAACTTAACAAAACAGTGTGAAACAACTGAAAATATGTCTTATATTCTAGGTTCTTCAAAGTAGCCACCTTTTACTTTGATGACTGCTTTGCACACTCTTGGCATTCTCTTGATGAGCTTCAAGAGGTAGTCATCGGGAATGGTTTTCACTTCACAGGTGTGCCCTGTTAGGTTTAATAAGTGGGATTTCTTGCCTTATAAATGGGGTTGGGACCATCAGTTGTGTTGTGCAGAAGTCTGGTGGATACACAGCTGATAGTCCTACTGAATAGACTGTTAGAATTTGTATTATGGCAAGAAAAAAGCAGCTAAGTAAAAACTTTGAAAGTGTCCCCAAGTGCAGTGGCAAAAACCATCAAGCGCTACGAAGAAACTGGCTCACATGAGGACCGCCACAGGAAAGGAAGACCAAGAGTCACCTCTGCCTCTGAGGATAAGTTTATCCGAGTCACCAGCCTCAGAAATCACAGGTTAACAGCAGCTCAGATTAGAGACCAGGTCAATGCCACACAGAGTTCTAGCAGCAGACACATCTCTACAACAACTGTTAAGAGGAGACTTTGTGCAGCAGGCCTCCATGGTAAAATAGCTGCTAGGAAACCACTGCTAAGGACAGGCAACAAGCAGAAGAGACTTGTTTGGGCTAAAGAACACAAGGAATGGACATTAGACCAGTGGAAATCTGTGCTTTGGTCTGATGAGTCCAAATTTGAGATCTTTGGTTCCAACCACCGTGTCTTTGTGCGAAGCAGAAAAGGTGAAGGGATGGACTCTACATGCCTGGTTCCCACAGTGAAGCATGGAGGAGGAGGTGTGATGGTGTGGGGGTGCTTTGCTGGTGACACTGTTGGGGATTTATTCAAAATAGAAGGCATACTGAACCAGCATGGCTACCACAGCATCTTGCGGCGGCATGCTATTCCATCCGGTTTGCGTTTAGTTGGACCATCATTTATTTTTCAACAGGGCAATGACCCCAAACACACCTCTAGGCTGTGTAAGGGCTATTTTACCAAGAAGAAGAGTGATGGGGTGCTACACCAGATGACCTGGCCTCCACAGGCACCAGACATGAACCCAATTCAGATGGTTTGGGGTGAGCTGGACCGCAGAGTGAAGGCAAAAGGGCCAACAAGTGCTAAGCATCTCTGGGAACTCCTTCAAGATTGTTGGAAGACCATTCCCGGTGACTACCTCTTGAAGCTCATCAAGAGAATGCCAAGAGTGTGCAAAGCAGTCATCAAAGCAAAAGGTGGCTACTTTGAAGAACCTAGAATATAAGACATAATTTCAGTTGTTTCACACTTTTTTGTTAAGTATGTAATTCCACATGTGTTAGGCTGGGTTCACATTATGTTTTGTCAGTCCGTTAGACGGACTACGTTACACCGAGGCATAAGGCAGTGTAACGCAGTCCGTTAACGCCGCTATTAAGTCCTATGTCGGACGCAGCGCTAGCGCATGCCCACAATGGGCGTGCGCTAGCGATGTGCCGTCATAGAGTGACGGACCCTGGGACACAGGCTGCAGCGTTTCCGGGTCCGTCACCGCTAGTGCAGACAGAGCATCTGCTGGCTCTATCTGCGCTAGCTCAATCACATTTCGGCACTTGCGGTAATGCAGCACATTTAACGCATGTGTTGAACGGGCTGCTTTAACGCAATGTGAACCCAGCCTTAATTCATAGTTTTGATCCCTTCAGTGTGAATGTACAATTTTCATAGTCATGGAAATACAGAAAAATCTTTAAATGAGAAGGTGTGTCCAAACTTTTGGTCTGTACTGTATACAATTTTTTTTTTTTTTTATCAAGTATGATATTTTATTTTCTGGATCTCTTCCTTCGGCATCCTTGTAGTGTTAGTCCGAATTTACCGTATATACTTGTGTATAAGCCAAGATTTTCAGCACATTTTTTTGTGCTGAAAACCCCCCTCGGCTTATTCACGAGTCATTGTCCAAAAAGGCGGCGGGGGAGGGGCAGGAGCCGGCTAACAGAAGACATCATGCTCATCCTCCTGGTGCCGTCACTGCATCTCCGTACCGGCGCCGGCGGGTCTTCCTGTGCTGAGCGGTCACATGGTAACGCTCATTAAGGTAATGAATATGCACGCATCTCCACTCCCATAGGTGTGGAGCGCATATTCATTACCTTAATGAGCGGTACCACGTGACCACTCAGCACAGGAGAGCTGCCACGCTGGTACAATGGAGATGCAGCGACGGCGCCTGGAAGGTGAGTAAGGCCAGGGGCGTGTGCGCCATGCATACAATGATGGGACAGGCCTGAGACATGCGGGACCAGGGGAGCCATGCATACAACAGGGGGAGCCACACATAGCAGGACACAACGGGGGAGCCACACATAGCAGGACAGGACGGGGGAGTCACACACACACCAGGACAAAACGGGGAAGCAACATGCCAGAACAGAATGGGGGGAGCCACGCATAGCAAGACCGTGACAGGGGGGAGCCACGCATGGCAGAACAGGGATGAATGGACAATGCATACCAGGCTTATACTCGAGTCAATAAGCTTACCCAGTTTTCCGTGGCAAAATTAGGTGAGTCGGCTGATACTCGAGTATATACGGTATGTGATTCTCTGATATGAAGTGCCAGCCATGGTTTTATTATTGGACACATTTAGACTTAACTCTCATTGATTGCTGTGTATATAGCGATCAGGAAAGCATGTATGAAGAAAACAATTTCCAAGCTTCTCCCACGCACTAAACAGTAACATATGGACAGCACGCAGATCACATCTGTGCTATCTCGATTTTTTGTTACAGGCTCATTGATCTGCAACAAGGATCAAAGTAGGACGTGGCTCTGTCAATCAGTCTGCAAAAATAAGACACCTGAAAAGGGAGAACCATTGTAATAGGTCTGTATTTTATCTATAAAAATAACGGATATCACAAGTACCAAATAACTGATGTGTGAAATTCTAGCCCAAATCTGGTAAAACTTCTTTGTACTGTCAATCAATGAAAATGTATGCAATAATAAACACCGTGAAGTAATGAGGGGGCGCAATGATTGTAGCTGAACCCAGAAGAAAACAGCTATCACTAGGGGGAAAGCAGACGACTGGGGATACAATGTGACAGTTGTGACCTCAAGGGCGAGGTGTTTACAGCTGCGACCTGGATTAAAATATGCAGTTTGGTTTTTTTTTGGAGGGATCTGTCTGTTGTTTTTCTGATACCAATAAGCCAAAACCAGGAGTGGGTGATAAATGCAGAAGTGGTGCATATGTTTCTATTATACTTCTCCACTGATTGTTCCACTCCTGGTTTTGACTTACAAATACTGAATGTGTGAACGTGGCCTTATCAGTATTTTTCTGGATGAAAAAAAAAGTTTACACACCTTTTCCTATCATTCTGTGATGTCATGCGAGTGCTATATGATTTTTTTCACTGACCCATAGACTTGCATTGCTGATTTTGATTCAGCACTCAGATCAATCTTGGACATGTCTCCTAGATTTTGTACGGATCATTTGGTCCGTGGTAAAAATCAGATATATGAACTACCCCATAGACTATCATAAATAAAAGACATATATATATAGCACTCATAAGAAAAAAAATGAAGTCTGAATAAGGTGTAAGAATATGTTTTAAAAAAAAGCCCAGTCAGCAGAGGCTGGAGCCCTGGCCTTGCACAGTCGGCGTAGGCCGGAATGATTAGGGTTTGGAGGGAGGTGGGGAAAGGGTTAGTAAGGGGGCATTTATAAAGTGTTTGGGGTAGGAGTTTATCACTTTTCCGCTACCTGGGTCACATAGCAAGTCACCCCATGTCACCTCAGTAATGGCATCCGTTGACCAACTCCTAGACTAAGTGGCGAGGCTCTTCAGGAGTGGTGGAGCAAGGGAGGCGGTGACAGCATCTGAGCAGTGCCCTTGCAGCTCTCGACCCGATCCGACTGTCCCCTGATCAGGCTCAACGGGATCAGCGCCCGCGTAGGAGCCCCTCTAGTCCGAGCGCCACTCTCCAAATGCTCTGCCAGGTGTTGGGCTGAGAGGAATCAGGCACGTGGCCTAACTCTGTGGCGGTTTGCAGGCCTCCGCTCATAATGGGGAAGGGCCTGCTGCTGTTGAGGTACCAGGAAGTACATCATCCACGGCGGGCAATAGTGGCGATGTGCCTGTAGGACGGTATGCTTCTGCCACCAATGATGAGTTGCTAGAGAACCAGGTCTTGGCGGTATCAGATGATGGGTTTGCTGTCAGAAGATCCCTCCCTCCTGGAATCTCAGCCTGTTAGTTCACCTTCTTCATCAGCATAATTCCCCCTGGGAGCTCCGTGTTTTCCGGGGTCTCAGGGATATGGCCCCCCTCCTTCATCCCCACCTGCTGAGGATCTGTCTGTCAGGAGTTCTGGCACTGATGAACACAACAGTCGTCTAGATGCTGGATTTTCGGCCAGTAGGAATACATCACCCGCGTGACCTGGTATTATTCTATGTCTTGTCCGTTCCTCCTATTCTTATGTCACAGGGTGTAGTCAGTAGTCAAGGTGCGTCACAGGGTGGATTTAGCAATCAAAGTGCATTGCAGGATATAGTCGGTAGACAAAATGTGGGCATGTCGGGCGCATTAGTGGGTATGGAGACTTTAAGTGGGGTCGGTAATTTGGCGGGGGACTAGAGATATATTAGCTAATGTTAAGAAGCTTTTGGCAAGGCTAGAAGATGGTGGACGACTTCTGGCACAATTGTCCACATGGGTCACGTCAGGGGTGGGCCAGTGATGTTAATAGTAGTCTGGGCAGGGGCGTCACAGGTGGTGGCCCCAATGTCAATATCGGTGCAGACAGAAAGTGATAAAAGCAATCAGATTAATTTGGATGATAAGGCGCGGGGGGAGGTTGAAGGCCCTTTAGGCGCCCAGCTTAAAAAAGAGGTGAGGGAAAAGATTTGGAAAGACAAGTACGTCAAAATCTTTTTCCTTTTGCCTCTTGAGAAATTTAAATTGGACAAAGGGAAAAAGATGATAGTAAAAAAGATGAAGAGAAGCGCAGATGGCGATTAGACATTCATTAATTGGATGCAAGCATTTGCATTTTGTAGTGTCATAAATGAGAAAGTCCCCGAGAATTGCTGCCCCCTTTTTTGTTACTTTGATTCCATAGGTGACGCGCTTAGGGTTTATGGGGGTCAGGCATGGTTGAAGTATGACGAACAGTTTGTCAGCTAAAGGCTATCAGGCCGGCCATTAGGTGGGATCAAAAATATCAACATAAGAGCAATGGCCCCATCTAGGTATGGGCATCCTTTTCAAAGTGGGGCCGGTTCAGCCGGCCAATCAGTCGGGCAACGGGTAGCCAATTTGGACAGTTGAGTGGGAAGAAGCTGAGTTTGTGTTGGCAATTTAATGAGGGCCAATGTAAATTTGGATCTAGCTACAAGTTTAAGTGCAGCGCCCCAGAGTCCTGGTTGCTGCAGTAATGTCATTCTTCCACCAGGGGGAGTGGTATTACGTCTGATGGCACTAAAGGAGTTCATCTTTCCAGGTATCATGGCATCACACGACACTTCACTGTTGTGGATTCTGTTTTTGGGCTCCCTCTGGTGGTTACAGCTGGTACTGGGTGACTTTGGTGGGTTGCGGTCTCTGGTTTCCACCTGTCCATCAGAGGCTGGGTGTTTCCTATTTAACCTGGCTTTCCTGTCATTCCCTTGCCGGCTATCAATGTATCAGTGTGTCTCTGTTACCTTTGCTACCTGCTCCTAGGCCTTCAAGACAAGCTAAGTCTGGATTTCCCTGTTTCATGTTTGCTTTCATGTTTTTAGTCCAGCTTGCAGATATGTAATTCTCTGCTGCTGGTTGCTCTAGTGGGCTGAAATTACCACTCATGTACCATGAGTTGGCACATGAGTTCAAGTAATTTCAGGATGGTATTTTGAAGGGTTTTAAGCTGACCGCGCAGTTCACCTTTTGTATCCTCTGCTATCTAGCTTAAGCGGGCCTCATTTTGCTGAATCTGTTTTCATAACTACGTTTGTGCCTTCCTCTCATTTCACCGTCATTATATGTGGGGGGCTGCTATTTCTGTGGGAATATTTCTCTGGAGGCAAGATAGGTCTGTGATTCTTCTGATAGGGGTAGCTAGATCTCCGGCTGGCGCGAGACGTCTAGAGTCCCCCCAGGAACGTTCCCCGGCTGCTGTTAGTTGAGTGTTGAGGTTCAGGATCGCGGTCAGCTCAGGTTCCATCACCCTAGAGCTCGTCCTGTTTTTGCCCGTGTTATGTGTTTAATTCCCTGCCATTGGGAACATGACAGTATAGCCGGCCCACAAAGTGTTAATTGTTTGGGCTGAAGCAGGAGAAAAAGAAGTGTTGAAGGGAATTTTTTTTTTTTTTTCCCTCAGTTTTGCTGCCTAGCCCTTAATTGCTGTCTAGCTGCTTCTTACCTCCTCTTAACCCTTGAATGGCTCTGACCTTAGCTGTTTAACATGGATGTCCAGAGTTTGGCTTCCAGCCTGAATAATCTTGCAGCAAAAGTTCAAAACATACAGGATTTTGTTGTTCACACTCCTATGTCTGAACCTAGAATTCCTATTCCAGAGTTTTTTTCTGGAGATAGATCTACCTTCCTGAATTTCAGGAACAATTGCAAATTGTTTCTTTCTTTGAAATCTCGCTCCTCTGGAGACCCTGCTCAGCAGGTCAAGATTGTAATATCTTTCCTGCGGGGCGACCCTCAGAATTGGGCATTTGCATTGGCACCAGGGGATCCTGCATTGCTCAGTGTGGATGCGTTTTTTCTGGCACTGGGATTGCTCTATGAGGAACCTAACCTGGAGATTCAGGCTGAAAAGGCTTTATTAGCCCTCTCTCAGGGGCATGATGAAGCGGAAGTATATTGTCAAAAATTTCGGAAATGGTCGGTGCTTACTCAGTGGAATGAGTGCGCCCTGGCTGCAAACTTCAGAGATGGTCTTTCTGAGGCCATTAAGGATATTATGGTGGGGTTCCCTGCGCCTACAGGTCTAAATGAGTCTATGGCTATGGCCATTCAGATTGATCGGCGTTTACGGGAGCGCAAACCTGTGCACCAGTTGGCGGTGTCTTCTGAACAGGCACCTGAGACTATGCAATGTGATAGAATTCAGTCCAGAAGTGAACGGCAAAATTATAGGCGGAAAAATGGATTGTGTTTTTATTGTGGTGATTCAGCTCATGTTATATCAGCATGCTCTAAACGCACAAAAAAGGTTGATAAATCTTTTGCCATTAGTACTCTGCAGTCTAAGTTCATTTTGTCTGTAACTCTGACTTGTTCACTGTCATCCATTTCCGTCGATGCCTATGTGGATTCGGGCGCTGCCCTGAGTCTTATGGATTGGTCATTTGCCAAACGCTGCGGTTTTAGTCTGGAGCCTCTGGAAGTTCCTATTCCTTTGAAGGGAATTGACTCTACACCATTGGCTATGAATAAACCGCAGTACTGGACACAAGTGACCATGCGCATGACTCCCGTTCATCAGGAGGTGATTCGCTTCCTTGTACTGTATAATTTACATAATGTACTAGTGCTTGGTCTGCCATGTTTACAAACTTATAATCCAGTCCTGGATTGGAAAACAATGTCTGTGTTAAGCTGGGGATGTCACGGGGTTCATGATGATGCACCTCTGATTTCAATCGCTTCATCTACTCCTTCTGAGGTCCCTGCATTTTTGTCTGACTATCGGGATGTTTTTGAGGAGCCTAAGCTCAATTCGCTCCCTCCTCATAGGGATTGTGACTGTGCTATAGAGTTAATTCCTGGCAGTAAGTTCCCTAAGGGTCGTTTATTTAATCTGTCAGTGCCAGAGCATACTGCTATGCGGAATTATATTAAGGAGTCCTTGGAAAAGGGACATATTCGTCCATCTTCGTCCCCTCTGGGAGCAGGTTTTTTTTTCGTGGCAAAAAAAGATGGTTCCCTGAGGCCTTGTATAGATTATCGCCTTCTGAATAAGATTACAGTCAAATATCAGTATCCATTGCCATTATTGACTGATTTGTTTGCTCGCATTAAGGGGGCTAGGGGGTTCACTAAGATAGATCTTCGCGGTGCGTATAATCTTGTGCGGATAAAGCAGGGTGATGAGTGGACAACCGCATTTAATACGCCTGAGGGCCATTTTGAGTATTTGGTAATGCCTTTTGGACTTTCTAATGCTCCTTCAGTCTTTCAGTCCTTTATGCACAATATTTTCCGTGAATATCTGGATAAGTTTATGATTGTGTATTTGGATGATATTTTGGTGTTTTCTGATGACTGGGAGTCTCATGTTCTACAGGTCAGGAAGGTGTTTCAAGTCCTGCGGGCCAATTCTCTGTTTGTGAAGGGCTCAAAATGTCTCTTCGGAGTCCAGAAGATTTCTTTTTTCGGGTACATTTTTTCTCCTTCTACTATTGAGATGGATCCCGTCAAGGTTCAGGCGATTTGTGACTGGACACAACCTACATCTGTTAAGAGTCTTCAGAAGTTCTTGGGTTTTGCTAATTTTTATCGTCGGTTCATTACTAATTTTTCCAGTGTTGTTAAACCTTTGACTGATTTGGCTAAAAAGGGTGCTGATGTTGCTAATTGGTCTCCTACGGCTGTGGAGGCCTTTCAGGAACTTAAGCGCCGGTTTTCTTCTGCTCCTGTGTTATGTCAACCAGATGTTTCACTTCCTTTTCAGGTTGAGGTTGATGCTTCCGAGATTGGAGCGGGGGCGGTTTTGTCACAGAGAAGTTCCGATGGCTCGGTGATGAAGCCATGTGCGTTCTTTTCTAGAAAATTCTCGCCCGCCGAGCGCAATTATGATGTGGGTAATCGGGAGCTTTTGGCCATGAAGTGGGCATTTGAGGAGTGGCGTCATTGGCTTGAGGGTGCTAGACATCGTGTGGTGGTCTTGACTGATCACAAAAATCTGATTTACCTTGAGTCTGCCAGGCGTCTGAATCCTAGACAGGCTCGTTGGTCGTTGTTTTTTTTCTCGTTTCAATTTTGTGGTTTCATACCTGCCAGGTTCAAAGAATGTGAAGGCAGATGCTCTTTCCAGGAGTTTTGTGCCTGACTCTCCTGGAGACTCTGGGCCTACTGGTATCCTTAGAGATGGGGTAATATTGTCCGCCGTCTCCCCAGACTTGCGACGTGCATTGCAGGAGTTTCAGGCGGATAAACCTGATTGTTGTCCACCAGAAAGACTGTTTGTTCCGGATGATTGGACCAGTAGAGTCATCTCCGAGGTCCATTCTTCTGTGTTGGCTGGTCATCCTGGAATATTTGGTACTAGAGACTTGGTGGCCAGGTCTTTTTGGTGGCCTTCCTTGTCAAGGGATGTGCGCACCTTTGTGCAGTCTTGTGAAGTGTGTGCTCGGGCTAAGCCTTGCTGTTCTCGGGCCAGTGGGTTGTTGTTATCCTTGCCTATCCCGAAGAGGCCTTGGACGCACATTTCCATGGATTTTATTTCAGATCTCCCTGTCTCACAGAAAATGTCCGTTATCTGGGTTGTGTGTGACCGCTTTTCTAAGATGGTTCATTTGGTACCCTTGCCTAAGTTGCCTTCCTCCTCTGAGTTGGTCCCTTTATTTTTTCAGAACGTGGTTCGTTTGCATGGGATTCCGGAGAATATCGTTTCTGACAGGGGATCCCAGTTGGTGTCTAGATTTTGGCGGACGTTTTGTGCTAAGATGGGCATTGATTTGTCTTTCTCGTCTGCATTCCATCCTCAGACGAATGGCCAGACGGAGCGAACTAATCAGACCTTGGAAACTTATTTAAGGTGTTTTGTTTCTGCTGATCAAGATGACTGGGTTGCCTTTTTGCCACTGGCCGAATTTGCCCTTAATAATCGGGCTAGTTCTGCTACTTTGGTTTCTCCTTTCTTTTGTAATTCGGGGTTTCATCCTCGTTTTTCCTCTGGTCAGGTGGAGCCTTCGGATTGTCCTGGAGTGGACGTGGTGGTGGACAGGCTACATCAGATTTGGAATCAGGTGGTGGACAATTTGAAGTTGTCTCAGGAGAAGACTCAGCAGTTTGCTAATCGCCGTCGCCGTGTGGGTCCCCGACTTCTTGTTGGGGACTTGGTGTGGTTGTCTTCTCGTTTTGTCCCTATGAAGGTCTCTTCTCCTAAGTTCAAGCCTCGGTTCATCGGTCCTTATAAGATCTTGGAGATTCTTAACCCTGTGTCTTTTCGTTTGGATCTCCCAGCATCGTTTGCTATTCATAATGTGTTCCATCGGTCGTTATTGCGGAGGTATGAGGTGCCCGTTGTTCCTTCGGTTGAGCCTCCTGCTCCGGTGCTGGTGGAGGGAGATTTGGAGTATGTTGTTGAGAAGATCTTGGATTCTCGTGTTTCCAGATGTAAACTCCAGTATTTGGTTAAGTGGAAGGGTTATGGTCAGGAGGATAATTCCTGGGTGGTCGCCTCTGATGTTCATGCGACTGATTTGGTCCGCGCCTTCCATAGAGCTCATCCTGATCGCCCTGGGGGTTCTCGTGAGGGTTCGGTGACCCCTCCTCAAGGGGGGGGTACTGTTGTGGATTCTGTTTTTGGGCTCCCTCTGGTGGTTACAGCTGGTACTGGGTGACTTTGGTGGGTTGCGGTCTCTGGTTTCCACCTGTCCATCAGAGGCTGGGTGTTTCCTATTTAACCTGGCTTTCCTGTCATTCCCTTGCCGGCTATCAATGTATCAGTGTGTCTCTGTTACCTTTGCTACCTGCTCCTAGGCCTTCAAGACAAGCTAAGTCTGGATTTCCCTGTTTCATGTTTGCTTTCATGTTTTTAGTCCAGCTTGCAGATATGTAATTCTCTGCTGCTGGTTGCTCTAGTGGGCTGAAATTACCACTCATGTACCATGAGTTGGCACATGAGTTCAAGTAATTTCAGGATGGTATTTTGAAGGGTTTTAAGCTGACCGCGCAGTTCACCTTTTGTATCCTCTGCTATCTAGCTTAAGCGGGCCTCATTTTGCTGAATCTGTTTTCATAACTACGTTTGTGCCTTCCTCTCATTTCACCGTCATTATATGTGGGGGGCTGCTATTTCTGTGGGAATATTTCTCTGGAGGCAAGATAGGTCTGTGATTCTTCTGATAGGGGTAGCTAGATCTCCAGCTGGCGCGAGACGTCTAGAGTCCCCCCAGGAACGTTCCCCGGCTGCTGTTAGTTGAGTGTTGAGGTTCAGGATCGCGGTCAGCTCAGGTTCCATCACCCTAGAGCTCGTCCTGTTTTTGCCCGTGTTATGTGTTTAATTCCCTGCCATTGGGAACATGACAGTATAGCCGGCCCACAAAGTGTTAATTGTTTGGGCTGAAGCAGGAGAAAAAGAAGTGTTGAAGGGAATTTTATTTTTTTTTTTTTTCCATCAGTTTTGCTGCCTAACTGTCATGATCTCCATGGCCAGAGAACTAGCATAAGCCTCTATAGGAACAAGCTCTTGGAAGATGTAACTATACTGACCATGAACTAAACCTACCGCATCATCTAGAAGTAGCCAGGTAGCATGTCCTACTTTTTATCCCTATATGCCCAGCGCCGGCCGGAGAACTAAA
The DNA here is from genome assembly GCF_051348905.1 of Ranitomeya variabilis. Lineage (NCBI taxonomy): Eukaryota > Metazoa > Chordata > Amphibia > Anura > Dendrobatidae > Ranitomeya > Ranitomeya variabilis. The sequence goes on from NC_135235.1 coordinate 572,183,408, forward strand.
TAATGCTAGACTGACTCACCTCTAGAGAAATGCCCAAAAAAAGGAGACAGAAGCCCCCCACATATATTGGCGGTGATATGAGATGAAACAACAAACGCAGCAGGAAAATAGTTTTAGCAAATTTGAGGTCCGCTTTCTAGATAGCAGAAGACAGAAAGCATACTTTCATGGTCAGTAGAAAACCCTAACAAAACACATCCAGAAATTACTTTAGGACTCTGGCATTAACTCATAATACCAGAGTGGCAATTCCTGATCAACAAGAGCTTTCCAGACACAGTAACGAAACTGCAGCTGTGAACTGGAACCAAAATACAAAAACAAAACATGGACGAATGTCCAACTTATCTAGTAGATGTCTGGGAGCAGGAACAAGCACAGAGAGGCTTCTGATAACATTGTTGACCGGCAAGCATCTAACAGAGAAGCCAGGTTATATAGCGACACCCAGATCTAATCAGAACAGGTGAACAGGGAAGATGATGTCACAAGTTCAATTCCACCAGTAGCCACCGGGGGAGCCCAGAATCCAAATTCACAACAGTACCCCCCCCTCAAGGAGGGGGCACCGAACCCTCACCAGAACCACCAGGGCGATCAGGATGGGCCCTATGAAAGGCACGAACCAGATCAGAGGCATGAACATCAGATGCAGTGACCCAAGAATTATCCTCCTGGCCATATCCCTTCCACTTGACCAGATACTGGAGTCTCCGTCTGGAAACACGGGAGTCTAGGATTTTTTCCACAACGTACTCCAACTCACCCTCAACCAACACCGGAGCAGGAGGCTCAACGGAAGGCACAACCGGTGCCTCATACCTGCGCAATAACGACCGATGAAAAACGTTATGAATAGAAAAGGATGCAGGGAGGTCCAAACGGAAGGAAACAGGGTTAAGAATCTCCAATATTTTATACGGACCGATGAACCGAGGCTTAAACTTAGGAGATGAGACCCTCATAGGGACAAAACGAGAAGACAACCACACCAAATCTCCAACACAAAGCCGAGGACCAACACGACGGTGACGGTTGGCAAAAAGCTGAGTCTTCTCCTGGGACAACTTTAAATTGTCCATCACCTGCCCCCAGATATGATGCAATCTCTCCACCACCGCATCCACTCCAGGACAATCCGAGGATTCCATCTGACCGGAGGAAAATCGAGGATGGAACCCCGAATTACAGAAAAACGGGGAAACCAAGGTGGCAGAGCTGGCCCGATTATTGAGGGCGAACTCCGCCAATGGCAAAAAAGCAACCCAATCATCCTGGTCAGCAGACACAAAACACCTCAGATATGTCTCCAGGGTCTGATTAGTCCGCTCGGTCTGGCCATTAGTCTGAGGGTGAAAAGCAGACGAAAAAGACAAATCTATGCCCATCCTAGCACAAAATGCCCGCCAAAATCTAGACACAAATTGGGTTCCTCTGTCAGAAACGATATTCTCAGGAATACCATGCAAACGAACAACATTTTGAAAAAACAGGGGCACCAACTCGGAAGAAGAAGGCAATTTGGGCAGGGGAACCAAATGAACCATCTTAGAAAAACGGTCACACACCACCCAGATGACAGACATCTTCTGAGAAACAGGCAGATCTGAAATAAAATCCATCGAGATGTGTGTCCAAGGCCTCTTAGGAATAGGCAAGGGCAACAATAATCCACTAGCCCGAGAACAACAAGGCTTGGCCCGAGCACAAACGTCACAAGACTGCACAAAGCCTCGCACATCTCGTGACAGGGAAGGCCACCAGAAGGATCTTGCCACCAAATCCCTGGTACCAAAAATTCCAGGATGACCTGCCAACGCAGAAGAATGCACCTCAGAGATGACTTTACTGGTCCAATCATCAGGAACAAACAGCCTATCAGGCGGACAACGATCCGGTCTATCCGCCTGAAACTCCTGCAAGGCCCGCCGCAGGTCTGGAGAAACGGCTGACAAGATAACTCCCTCCTTAAGAATACCTGTGGGGTCAGAGTTGCCAGGTGAATCAGGCTCAAAACTCCTAGAAAGGGCATCCGCCTTAACATTCTTAGAACCTGGTAGGTACGATACCACAAAATTAAACCGAGAAAAAAATAATGACCAGCGCGCCTGTCTAGGATTCAGGCGCCTGGCGGTCTCAAGATAAATCAAATTTTTGTGGTCAGTCAATACCACCACCTGATGTCTGGCCCCCTCGAGCCAATGGCGCCACTCCTCAAACGCCCACTTCATGGCCAAAAGCTCCCGATTCCCAACATCATAATTCCGCTCAGCGGGCGAAAATTTACGGGAAAAGAAGGCACAAGGCCTCATCACGGCGCAGTCAGAACTTTTCTGCGACAACACTGCCCCAGCTCCGATCTCAGAAGCGTCGACCTCCACCTGAAAAGGAAGAGTCACATCAGGCTGACGCAACACAGGGGCAGAAGAAAAACAGCGCTTAAGCTCCTGAAAGGCCTCCACAGCATCAGGGGACCAATTAGCAACATCAGCACCCTGTCTAGTCAAATCGGTCAATGGCTTAACGACATCCGAAAAACCAGAAATAAATCGACGATAAAAGTTGGCAAAGCCCAAAAATTTCTGAAGACTTTTAAGAGAAGAGGGCTGCGTCCAATCACAAATAGCTTGAACCTTGACAGGATCCATCTCAATGGAAGAGGGAGAAAAAATATATCCCAAAAAGGAAATTCTCTGAACCCCAAAAACGCACTTAGAACCCTTGACACACAGAGAATTAGACCGCAAAACCTGAAAAACCCTCTTAACTTGCCGGACATGAGAGTCCCAGTCATCCGAAAAAATCAGAATATCATCCAGATACACTATCATAAATTTATCCAAAAAATCGCGGAAAATATCATGCATAAAGGACTGGAAGACTGAAGGGGCATTAGAAAGACCAAAAGGCATCACCAAATACTCAAAGTGGCCCTCGGGCGTATTAAATGCGGTTTTCCACTCATCCCCCTGCCTGATCCGCACCAAATTATACGCCCCACGGAGATCAATCTTAGAGAACCACTTGGCCCCCTTTATGCGAGCAAACAAATCAGTCAGCAACGGCAATGGGTATTGATATTTAACCGTGATTTTATTCAAAAGCCGATAATCAATACATGGTCTCAAAGAGCCGTCTTTTTTTGACACAAAGAAAAAACCGGCTCCTAAGGGAGATGACGATGGACGAATATGTCCCTTTTCCAAGGACTCCTTTATATATTCTCGCATAGCAGTATGTTCAGGCACAGACAGATTAAATAAACGACCCTTTGGGTATTTACTACCCGGGATTAAATCTATAGCACAATCGCACTCACGGTGCGGAGGTAGTGAACCAAGCTTGGGTTCTTCAAAGACGTCACGATAGTCAGACAGGAACTCAGGGATTTCAGAGGGGATAGATGATGAAATGGACACCAAAGGTACGTCCCCATGAGTCCCCTTACATCCCCAGCTCAACACAGACATAGCTCTCCAGTCAAGGACTGGGTTGTGAGACTGCAGCCATGGCAATCCCAGCACCAAATCCTCATGTAGATTATACAGCACTAGAAAACGAATAGTCTCCTGGTGATCCGGATTAATACACATAGTCACTTGTGTCCAGTATTGTGGTTTATTATTAGCCAATGGGGTGGAGTCAATCCCCTTCAGAGGAATAAGAGTTTCCAAAGGCTCTAAATCATACCCACAACGATTGGCAAAGGACCAATCCATAAGACTCAAAGCGGCGCCAGAGTCGATATAGGCGTCAGTAGTAATAGATGACAAAGAGCAAATCAGGGTCACAGACAAAATAAATTTAGACTGTAAAGTGCCAATGGAAACGGATTTATCAAGCTTTTTAGTACGCTTAGAGCATGCTGATATAACATGAGTAGAATCCCCACAATAGAAACACAACCCATTTTTCCGTCTAAAATTCTGCCGCTCGCTTCTGGACAGAATTCTATCACACTGCATGCTTTCTGGCGTCTTCTCAGTGGACACCGCCAGATGGTGCACTGGTTTGCGCTCCCGCAGACGCCTATCGATCTGAATGGCCATTGTCATGGACTCATTCAGACCCGCAGGCACAGGGAACCCCACCATAACATCCTTAATGGCATCAGAGAGACCCTCTCTGAAAGTAGCCGCCAAGGCACACTCATTCCACTGAGTAAGCACAGACCATTTACGGAATCTTTGGCAGTAAATTTCAGCTTCATCTTGCCCCTGCGATAGGGACATCAAAGTTTTTTCTGCCTGAAGTTCCAAATGAGGTTCCTCATACAGCAAGCCCAAGGCCAAAAAAAACGCATCCACATTGCGCAACGCAGGATCCCCTGGTGCCAATGCAAAAGCCCAGTCTTGAGGGTCGCCGCGGAGCAAGGAAATCACAATCCCAACCTGCTGTGCAGGGTCTCCAGCAGAACGAGATTTCAGGGACAAAAATAGCTTACAATTATTTCTAAAATTCTGAAAGCTAGATCTATTCCCTGAGAAGAATTCCGGCAAAGGAATTCTCGGCTCAGATACCGGAGCATGAATAATAAAATCTTGCAAATTTTGTACTTTCGTGGTGAGATTATTCAAACCTGCAGTTACACTCTGAAGATCCATTATTAACAGGTGAACACAAAGCCATTCAAAGATTATAAGGAGAGAGAAAAAAAAGAAAGACTGCAGCATAGACAGACTGGCAAGTGATCCAATCAAGAGCACAGAGGAAAAAAAAAAAAAAAAAAACTCTCAGCAGACTTCTTATTTCTCTCCTTTCTCAGCCAAGGATTTTAACCCTTTAGTGGGCCGGTCAAACAGTCATGATCTCCATGGCCAGAGAACTAGCATAAGCCTCTATAGGAACAAGCTCTTGGAAGATGTAACTATACTGACCATGAACTAAACCTACCGCATCATCTAGAAGTAGCCAGGTAGCATGTCCTACTTTTTATCCCTATATGCCCAGCGCCGGCCGGAGAACTAAATAATGCTAGCAGAGGGAAATATAAGACCTGACTCACCTCTAGAGAAATGCCCAAAAAAAGGAGACAGAAGCCCCCCACATATATTGGCGGTGATATGAGATGAAACAACAAACGCAGCAGGAAAATAGTTTTAGCAAATTTGAGGTCCGCTTTCTAGATAGCAGAAGACAGAAAGCATACTTTCATGGTCAGTAGAAAACCCTAACAAAACACATCCAGAAATTACTTTAGGACTCTGGCATTAACTCATAATACCAGAGTGGCAATTCCTGATCAACAAGAGCTTTCCAGACACAGTAACGAAACTGCAGCTGTGAACTGGAACCAAAATACAAAAACAAAACATGGACGAATGTCCAACTTATCTAGTAGATGTCTGGGAGCAGGAACAAGCACAGAGAGGCTTCTGATAACATTGTTGACCGGCAAGCATCTAACAGAGAAGCCAGGTTATATAGCGACACCCAGATCTAATCAGAACAGGTGAACAGGGAAGATGATGTCACAAGTTCAATTCCACCAGTAGCCACCGGGGGAGCCCAGAATCCAAATTCACAACAGTACCCCCCCCTCAAGGAGGGGGCACCGAACCCTCACCAGAACCACCAGGGCGATCAGGATGGGCCCTATGAAAGGCACGAACCAGATCAGAGGCATGAACATCAGATGCAGTGACCCAAGAATTATCCTCCTGGCCATATCCCTTCCACTTGACCAGATACTGGAGTCTCCGTCTGGAAACACGGGAGTCTAGGATTTTTTCCACAACGTACTCCAACTCACCCTCAACCAACACCGGAGCAGGAGGCTCAACGGAAGGCACAACCGGTGCCTCATACCTGCGCAATAACGACCGATGAAAAACGTTATGAATAGAAAAGGATGCAGGGAGGTCCAAACGGAAGGAAACAGGGTTAAGAATCTCCAATATTTTATACGGACCGATGAACCGAGGCTTAAACTTAGGAGATGAGACCCTCATAGGGACAAAACGAGAAGACAACCACACCAAATCTCCAACACAAAGCCGAGGACCAACACGACGGTGACGGTTGGCAAAAAGCTGAGTCTTCTCCTGGGACAACTTTAAATTGTCCATCACCTGCCCCCAGATATGATGCAATCTCTCCACCACCGCATCCACTCCAGGACAATCCGAGGATTCCATCTGACCGGAGGAAAATCGAGGATGGAACCCCGAATTACAGAAAAACGGGGAAACCAAGGTGGCAGAGCTGGCCCGATTATTGAGGGCGAACTCCGCCAATGGCAAAAAAGCAACCCAATCATCCTGGTCAGCAGACACAAAACACCTCAGATATGTCTCCAGGGTCTGATTAGTCCGCTCGGTCTGGCCATTAGTCTGAGGGTGAAAAGCAGACGAAAAAGACAAATCTATGCCCATCCTAGCACAAAATGCCCGCCAAAATCTAGACACAAATTGGGTTCCTCTGTCAGAAACGATATTCTCAGGAATACCATGCAAACGAACAACATTTTGAAAAAACAGGGGCACCAACTCGGAAGAAGAAGGCAATTTGGGCAGGGGAACCAAATGAACCATCTTAGAAAAACGGTCACACACCACCCAGATGACAGACATCTTCTGAGAAACAGGCAGATCTGAAATAAAATCCATCGAGATGTGTGTCCAAGGCCTCTTAGGAATAGGCAAGGGCAACAATAATCCACTAGCCCGAGAACAACAAGGCTTGGCCCGAGCACAAACGTCACAAGACTGCACAAAGCCTCGCACATCTCGTGACAGGGAAGGCCACCAGAAGGATCTTGCCACCAAATCCCTGGTACCAAAAATTCCAGGATGACCTGCCAACGCAGAAGAATGCACCTCAGAGATGACTTTACTGGTCCAATCATCAGGAACAAACAGCCTATCAGGCGGACAACGATCCGGTCTATCCGCCTGAAACTCCTGCAAGGCCCGCCGCAGGTCTGGAGAAACGGCTGACAAGATAACTCCCTCCTTAAGAATACCTGTGGGGTCAGAGTTGCCAGGTGAATCAGGCTCAAAACTCCTAGAAAGGGCATCCGCCTTAACATTCTTAGAACCTGGTAGGTACGATACCACAAAATTAAACCGAGAAAAAAATAATGACCAGCGCGCCTGTCTAGGATTCAGGCGCCTGGCGGTCTCAAGATAAATCAAATTTTTGTGGTCAGTCAATACCACCACCTGATGTCTGGCCCCCTCGAGCCAATGGCGCCACTCCTCAAACGCCCACTTCATGGCCAAAAGCTCCCGATTCCCAACATCATAATTCCGCTCAGCGGGCGAAAATTTACGGGAAAAGAAGGCACAAGGCCTCATCACGGCGCAGTCAGAACTTTTCTGCGACAACACTGCCCCAGCTCCGATCTCAGAAGCGTCGACCTCCACCTGAAAAGGAAGAGTCACATCAGGCTGACGCAACACAGGGGCAGAAGAAAAACAGCGCTTAAGCTCCTGAAAGGCCTCCACAGCATCAGGGGACCAATTAGCAACATCAGCACCCTGTCTAGTCAAATCGGTCAATGGCTTAACGACATCCGAAAAACCAGAAATAAATCGACGATAAAAGTTGGCAAAGCCCAAAAATTTCTGAAGACTTTTAAGAGAAGAGGGCTGCGTCCAATCACAAATAGCTTGAACCTTGACAGGATCCATCTCAATGGAAGAGGGAGAAAAAATATATCCCAAAAAGGAAATTCTCTGAACCCCAAAAACGCACTTAGAACCCTTGACACACAGAGAATTAGACCGCAAAACCTGAAAAACCCTCTTAACTTGCCGGACATGAGAGTCCCAGTCATCCGAAAAAATCAGAATATCATCCAGATACACTATCATAAATTTATCCAAAAAATCGCGGAAAATATCATGCATAAAGGACTGGAAGACTGAAGGGGCATTAGAAAGACCAAAAGGCATCACCAAATACTCAAAGTGGCCCTCGGGCGTATTAAATGCGGTTTTCCACTCATCCCCCTGCCTGATCCGCACCAAATTATACGCCCCACGGAGATCAATCTTAGAGAACCACTTGGCCCCCTTTATGCGAGCAAACAAATCAGTCAGCAACGGCAATGGGTATTGATATTTAACCGTGATTTTATTCAAAAGCCGATAATCAATACATGGTCTCAAAGAGCCGTCTTTTTTTGACACAAAGAAAAAACCGGCTCCTAAGGGAGATGACGATGGACGAATATGTCCCTTTTCCAAGGACTCCTTTATATATTCTCGCATAGCAGTATGTTCAGGCACAGACAGATTAAATAAACGACCCTTTGGGTATTTACTACCCGGGATTAAATCTATAGCACAATCGCACTCACGGTGCGGAGGTAGTGAACCAAGCTTGGGTTCTTCAAAGACGTCACGATAGTCAGACAGGAACTCAGGGATTTCAGAGGGGATAGATGATGAAATGGACACCAAAGGTACGTCCCCATGAGTCCCCTTACATCCCCAGCTCAACACAGACATAGCTCTCCAGTCAAGGACTGGGTTGTGAGACTGCAGCCATGGCAATCCCAGCACCAAATCCTCATGTAGATTATACAGCACTAGAAAACGAATAGTCTCCTGGTGATCCGGATTAATACACATAGTCACTTGTGTCCAGTATTGTGGTTTATTATTAGCCAATGGGGTGGAGTCAATCCCCTTCAGAGGAATAAGAGTTTCCAAAGGCTCTAAATCATACCCACAACGATTGGCAAAGGACCAATCCATAAGACTCAAAGCGGCGCCAGAGTCGATATAGGCGTCAGTAGTAATAGATGACAAAGAGCAAATCAGGGTCACAGACAAAATAAATTTAGACTGTAAAGTGCCAATGGAAACGGATTTATCAAGCTTTTTAGTACGCTTAGAGCATGCTGATATAACATGAGTAGAATCCCCACAATAGAAACACAACCCATTTTTCCGTCTAAAATTCTGCCGCTCGCTTCTGGACAGAATTCTATCACACTGCATGCTTTCTGGCGTCTTCTCAGTGGACACCGCCAGATGGTGCACTGGTTTGCGCTCCCGCAGACGCCTATCGATCTGAATGGCCATTGTCATGGACTCATTCAGACCCGCAGGCACAGGGAACCCCACCATAACATCCTTAATGGCATCAGAGAGACCCTCTCTGAAAGTAGCCGCCAAGGCACACTCATTCCACTGAGTAAGCACAGACCATTTACGGAATCTTTGGCAGTAAATTTCAGCTTCATCTTGCCCCTGCGATAGGGACATCAAAGTTTTTTCTGCCTGAAGTTCCAAATGAGGTTCCTCATACAGCAAGCCCAAGGCCAAAAAAAACGCATCCACATTGCGCAACGCAGGATCCCCTGGTGCCAATGCAAAAGCCCAGTCTTGAGGGTCGCCGCGGAGCAAGGAAATCACAATCCCAACCTGCTGTGCAGGGTCTCCAGCAGAACGAGATTTCAGGGACAAAAATAGCTTACAATTATTTCTAAAATTCTGAAAGCTAGATCTATTCCCTGAGAAGAATTCCGGCAAAGGAATTCTCGGCTCAGATACCGGAGCATGAATAATAAAATCTTGCAAATTTTGTACTTTCGTGGTGAGATTATTCAAACCTGCAGTTACACTCTGAAGATCCATTATTAACAGGTGAACACAAAGCCATTCAAAGATTATAAGGAGAGAGAAAAAAAAGAAAGACTGCAGCATAGACAGACTGGCAAGTGATCCAATCAAGAGCACAGAGGAAAAAAAAAAAAAAAAAAACTCTCAGCAGACTTCTTATTTCTCTCCTTTCTCAGCCAAGGATTTTAACCCTTTAGTGGGCCGGTCAAACAGTCATGATCTCCATGGCCAGAGAACTAGCATAAGCCTCTATAGGAACAAGCTCTTGGAAGATGTAACTATACTGACCATGAACTAAACCTACCGCATCATCTAGAAGTAGCCAGGTAGCATGTCCTACTTTTTATCCCTATATGCCCAGCGCCGGCCGGAGAACTAAATAATGCTAGCAGAGGGAAATATAAGACCTGACTCACCTCTAGAGAAATGCCCAAAAAAAGGAGACAGAAGCCCCCCACATATATTGGCGGTGATATGAGATGAAACAACAAACGCAGCAGGAAAATAGTTTTAGCAAATTTGAGGTCCGCTTTCTAGATAGCAGAAGACAGAAAGCATACTTTCATGGTCAGTAGAAAACCCTAACAAAACACATCCAGAAATTACTTTAGGACTCTGGCATTAACTCATAATACCAGAGTGGCAATTCCTGATCAACAAGAGCTTTCCAGACACAGTAACGAAACTGCAGCTGTGAACTGGAACCAAAATACAAAAACAAAACATGGACGAATGTCCAACTTATCTAGTAGATGTCTGGGAGCAGGAACAAGCACAGAGAGGCTTCTGATAACATTGTTGACCGGCAAGCATCTAACAGAGAAGCCAGGTTATATAGCGACACCCAGATCTAATCAGAACAGGTGAACAGGGAAGATGATGTCACAAGTTCAATTCCACCAGTAGCCACCGGGGGAGCCCAGAATCCAAATTCACAACACCTAGCCCTTAATTGCTGTCTAGCTGCTTCTTACCTCCTCTTAACCCTTGAATGGCTCTGACCTTAGCTGTTTAACATGGATGTCCAGAGTTTGGCTTCCAGCCTGAATAATCTTGCAGCAAAAGTTCAAAACATACAGGATTTTGTTGTTCACACTCCTATGTCTGAACCTAGAATTCCTATTCCAGAGTTTTTTTCTGGAGATAGATCTACCTTCCTGAATTTCAGGAACAATTGCAAATTGTTTCTTTCTTTGAAATCTCGCTCCTCTGGAGACCCTGCTCAGCAGGTCAAGATTGTAATATCTTTCCTGCGGGGCGACCCTCAGAATTGGGCATTTGCATTGGCACCAGGGGATCCTGCATTGCTCAGTGTGGATGCGTTTTTTCTGGCACTGGGATTGCTCTATGAGGAACCTAACCTGGAGATTCAGGCTGAAAAGGCTTTATTAGCCCTCTCTCAGGGGCATGATGAAGCGGAAGTATATTGTCAAAAATTTCGGAAATGGTCGGTGCTTACTCAGTGGAATGAGTGCGCCCTGGCTGTAAACTTCAGAGATGGTCTTTCTGAGGCCATTAAGGATATTATGGTGGGGTTCCCTGCGCCTACAGGTCTAAATGAGTCTATGGCTATGGCCATTCAGATTGATCGGCGTTTACGGGAGCGCAAACCTGTGCACCAGTTAGCGGTGTCTTCTGAACAGGCACCTGAGACTATGCAATGTGATAGAATTCAGTCCAGAAGTGAACGGCAAAATTATAGGCGGAAAAATGGATTGTGTTTTTATTGTGGTGATTCAGCTCATGTTATATCAGCATGCTCTAAACGCACAAAAAAGGTTGATAAATCTTTTGCCATTAGTACTCTGCAGTCTAAGTTCATTTTGTCTGTAACTCTGATTTGTTCACTGTCATCCATTTCCGTCGATGCCTATGTGGATTCGGGCGCTGCCCTGAGTCTTATGGATTGGTCATTTGCCAAACGCTGCGGTTTTAGTCTGGAGCCTCTGGAAGTTCCTATTCCTTTGAAGGGAATTTACTCTACACCATTGGCTATGAATAAACCGCAGTACTGGACACAAGTAACCATGCGCATGACTCCCGTTCATCAGGAGGTGATTCGCTTCCTTGTACTGTATAATTTACATAATGTACTAGTGCTTGATCTGCCATGTTTACAAACTCATAATCCAGTCCTGGATTGGAAAACAATGTCTGTGTTAAGCTGGGGATGTCACGGGGTTCATGATGATGCACCTCTGATTTCAATCGCTTCATCTACTCCTTCTGAGGTCCCTGCGTTTTTGTCTGACTATCGGGATGTTTTTGAGGAGCCTAAGCTCAATTCGCTCCCTCCTCATAGGGATTGTGACTGTGCTATAGAGTTAATTCCTGGCAGTAAGTTCCCTAAGGGTCGTTTATTTAATCTGTCAGTGCCAGAGCATACTGCTATGCGGAATTATATTAAGGAGTCCTTGGAAAAGGGACATATTCGTCCATCTTCGTCCCCTCTGGGAGCAGGTTTTTTTTTCGTGGCAAAAAAAGATGGTTCCCTGAGGCCTTGTATAGATTATCGCCTTCTGAATAAGATTACAGTCAAATATCAGTATCCATTGCCATTATTGACTGATTTGTTTGCTCGCATTAAGGGGGCTAGGGGGTTCACTAAGATAGATCTTCGCGGTGCGTATAATCTTGTGCGGATAAAGCAGGGTGATGAGTGGAAAACCGCATTTAATACGCCTGAGGGCCATTTTGAGTATTTGGTAATGCCTTTTGGACTTTCTAATGCTCCTTCAGTCTTTCAGTCCTTTATGCACAATATTTTCCGTGAATATCTGGATAAGTTTATGATTGTGTATTTGGATGATATTTTGGTGTTTTCTGATGACTGGGAGTCTCATGTTCTACAGGTCAGGAAGGTGTTTCAAGTCCTGCGGGCCAATTCTCTGTTTGTGAAGGGCTCAAAATGTCTCTTCGGAGTCCAGAAGATTTCTTTTTTCGGGTACATTTTTTCTCCTTCTACTATTGAGATGGATCCCGTCAAGGTTCAGGCGATTTGTGACTGGACACAACCTACATCTGTTAAGAGTCTTCAGAAGTTCTTGGGTTTTGCTAATTTTTATCGTCGGTTCATTACTAATTTTTCCAGTGTTGTTAAACCTTTGACTGATTTGGCTAAAAAGGGTGCTGATGTTGCTAATTGGTCTCCTACGGCTGTGGAGGCCTTTCAGGAACTTAAGCGCCGGTTTTCTTCTGCTCCTGTGTTATGTCAACCAGATGTTTCACTTCCTTTTCAGGTTGAGGTTGATGCTTCCGAGATTGGAGCGGGGGCGGTTTTGTCACAGAGAAGTTCCGATGGCTCGGTGATGAAGCCATGTGCGTTCTTTTCTAGAAAATTCTCGCCCGCCGAGCGCAATTATGATGTGGGTAATCGGGAGCTTTTGGCCATGAAGTGGGCATTTGAGGAGTGGCGTCATTGGCTTGAGGGTGCTAGACATCGTGTGGTGGTCTTGACTGGTCACAAAAATCTGATTTACCTTGAGTCTGCCAGGCGTCTGAATCCTAGACAGGCTCGTTGGTCGTTGTTTTTTTTCTCGTTTCAATTTTGTGGTTTCATACCTGCCAGGTTCAAAGAATGTGAAGGCAGATGCTCTTTCCAGGAGTTTTGTGCCTGACTCTCCTGGAGACTCTGGGCCTACTGGTATCCTTAGAGATGGGGTAATATTGTCCGCCGTCTCCCCAGACTTGCGACGTGCATTGCAGGAGTTTCAGGCGGATAAACCTGATTGTTGTCCACCAGAAAGACTGTTTGTTCCGGATGATTGGACCAGTAGAGTCATCTCCGAGGTCCATTCTTCTGTGTTGGCTGGTCATCCTGGAATATTTGGTACTAGAGACTTGGTGGCCAGGTCTTTTTGGTGGCCTTCCTTGTCAAGGGATGTGCGCACCTTTGTGCAGTCTTGTGAAGTGTGTGCTCGGGCTAAGCCTTGCTGTTCTCGGGCCAGTGGGTTGTTGTTATCCTTGCCTATCCCGAAGAGGCCTTGGACGCACATTTCCATGGATTTTATTTCAGATCTCCCTGTCTCACAGAAAATGTCCGTTATCTGGGTTGTGTGTGACCGCTTTTCTAAGATGGTTCATTTGGTACCCTTGCCTAAGTTGCCTTCCTCCTCTGAGTTGGTCCCTTTATTTTTTCAGAACGTGGTTCGTTTGCATGGGATTCCGGAGAATATCGTTTCTGACAGGGGATCCCAGTTGGTGTCTAGATTTTGGCGGACGTTTTGTGCTAAGATGGGCATTGATTTGTCTTTCTCGTCTGCATTCCATCCTCAGACGAATGGCCAGACGGAGCGAACTAATCAGACCTTGGAAACTTATTTAAGGTGTTTTGTTTCTGCTGATCAAGATGACTGGGTTGCCTTTTTGCCACTGGCCGAATTTGCCCTTAATAATCGGGCTAGTTCTGCTACTTTGGTTTCTCCTTTCTTTTGTAATTCGGGGTTTCATCCTCGTTTTTCCTCTGGTCAGGTGGAGCCTTCGGATTGTCCTGGAGTGGACGTGGTGGTGGACAGGCTACATCAGATTTGGAATCAGGTGGTGGACAATTTGAAGTTGTCTCAGGAGAAGACTCAGCAGTTTGCTAATCGCCGTCGCCGTGTGGGTCCCCGACTTCTTGTTGGGGACTTGGTGTGGTTGTCTTCTCGTTTTGTCCCTATGAAGGTCTCTTCTCCTAAGTTCAAGCCTCGGTTCATCGGTCCTTATAAGATCTTGGAGATTCTTAACCCTGTGTCTTTTCGTTTGGATCTCCCAGCATCGTTTGCTATTCATAATGTGTTCCATCGGTCGTTATTGCGGAGGTATGAGGTGCCCGTTGTTCCTTCGGTTGAGCCTCCTGCTCCGGTGCTGGTGGAGGGAGATTTGGAGTATGTTGTTGAGAAGATCTTGGATTCTCGTGTTTCCAGATGTAAACTCCAGTATTTGGTTAAGTGGAAGGGTTATGGTCAGGAGGATAATTCCTGGGTGGTCGCCTCTGATGTTCATGCGACTGATTTGGTCCGCGCCTTCCATAGAGCTCATCCTAATCGCCCTGGGGGTTCTCGTGAGGGTTCGGTGACCCCTCCTCAAGGGGGGGGTACTGTTGTGGATTCTGTTTTTGGGCTCCCTCTGGTGGTTACAGCTGGTACTGGGTGACTTTGGTGGGTTGCGGTCTCTGGTTTCCACCTGTCCATCAGAGGCTGGGTGTTTCCTATTTAACCTGGCTTTCCTGTCATTCCCTTGCCGGCTATCAATGTATCAGTGTGTCTCTGTTACCTTTGCTACCTGCTCCTAGGCCTTCAAGACAAGCTAAGTCTGGATTTCCCTGTTTCATGTTTGCTTTCATGTTTTTAGTCCAGCTTGCAGATATGTAATTCTCTGCTGCTGGTTGCTCTAGTGGGCTGAAATTACCACTCATGTACCATGAGTTGGCACATGAGTTCAAGTAATTTCAGGATGGTATTTTGAAGGGTTTTAAGCTGACCGCGCAGTTCACCTTTTGTATCCTCTGCTATCTAGCTTAAGCGGGCCTCATTTTGCTGAATCTGTTTTCATAACTACGTTTGTGCCTTCCTCTCATTTCACCGTCATTATATGTGGGGGGCTGCTATTTCTGTGGGAATATTTCTCTGGAGGCAAGATAGGTCTGTGATTCTTCTGATAGGGGTAGCTAGATCTCCGGCTGGCGCGAGACGTCTAGAGTCCCCCCAGGAACGTTCCCTGGCTGCTGTTAGTTGAGTGTTGAGGTTCAGGATCGCGGTCAGCTCAGGTTCCATCACCCTAGAGCTCGTCCTGTTTTTGCCCGTGTTATGTGTTTAATTCCCTGCCATTGGGAACATGACACTTCACACTCCAATCCACCAGGGGGAGCCATGCTCCTATCTAGTAGGGCACTCCTCACAGAAGGGTAAAACTGGTGGTTTGGATAGAAAGTGAGGGAGAAGCAGGCTGGGCTTCGCCCAGGTAACATCTAGTCAGCAAGACGCTGGCTGGGCTTGGCCCAGGCAACACCTGTCAGGCAGACAGGGGGAGAGGAGGAACATCTGAGCTGCAGACAGAGGGTCCCTGTCAGGGGTGGGATCCTGACAGAGGCCTAGCACAAGACAGAAAGGCACGGAGCTGCGCCTGCCCCACGTGCGGCAGCATCCTAAGAAAGGACAAAAGAGAAGTGTATTGCAGAGAGTGAGAAACTAAGTCACAGCACAAGGAGATAGCACCGGGAGGAGTTCTGCCCCGAGATCGGCAGCCTCCTGCTGAGGCGCGTAGCTGGTGGCCGGAACACCGAGGGAGTAATTGACTGTACGCATTACTTCAGAGACTGGCAGGACAGTCAATTCCAAGTAGGCTGCCCGACCTAAATACCTAAGAAGACACGGTGGCAAATTGTGGAGGTCAGGGCATCTCTAGGGTCCCTATAAACAAGCCTCAGGCCATCCCAGTCATACGGGTTTGTCCTATCCATACCATCTGGGGGACAGAGAGAGAACATCAAAAACATCCACGAAAGTTGTGAGGACTATCCCGTGGTGCTCAGCAGGGAAGTACTACAACACACAGGCGCTAGTAGGAAGGCTACTGATTTCCACCTGGATAAGAGAACTCTGGATTTGCTTTCAGACCGGCCGGACTCTGCCTGCCCTGTGATCGGTGCTCTGGGCTGTGGATGCTGAAGTCTTCAGTAAAAGGTAAAGAGACTGCAACTTTTGTGTCCTCGTTATTCATTGCGCCTTACATCGTCCACCATCACCACCTACACATCTGGGAAGCCCTGGGGACATACTTCATCTGTGGGAAGGTATACCATCTAGCTGCCACTCCATCACCCCAGCGGACCCCTAGCAGCGTCGGTCACCCTGACTGAATACCACAGGTGGCGTCACGAACACTAGACAAACTACACCTTTAATTGGGCGCCCCTCAAAGGGCCACGGACCGGGTCGGGCCACCGTGACATCCCCAGAACCGAGAGGGACCCGGTACCGAGTACCCTATTGCCCTGACGTGGGGGCGCTCCAACTTTGGCGTCACGAACAGGATGTACTAAAGCCTGAAGAATCGGGTCATGTGTGCCTAAGAATTGTATTCGAACTGTGATTTGCTTAGAGACTGTGTATTGCCATTTGCCGCTAAAAATTCCCACCAAAAAAACAGCGCCATGAGGAGCGCAGGAGAAGAAGGGCGTGCCATGGGAGGAGCCCAAGACAGCAGCGCCAAAAGTGATGACCGCCCCCTCCGACTACTTCTGCGAGATGACGACGTGCCCGGGAGCCAAGAAGGAGCTCCACCCCCAGAAAATGGGGGAGCAGCGTGCGTATGCCACCGAAGGTCCAGAAGCAGGGATGGTGACCAGCGGGTACCTGAGCGACGACGGAGTGACCCAGGGCCATCCCAGCCGACCGGAGACGAACCCGAACTCGCCGCTGCTGGTGGAGTCGGACCCCTGGGATCCGTTGGAGGAGGAGCCGGGCCCCGGACTCCCGACTGCGGAGCCGACCGCGACAAAGAAATGGAAGTCGGAACTGTGCAAGAAAATCGCATTGGAAGAACCGTGGTCCGAGTTGCCGCCAATTCCAGCATCCTCGTCAGCGGAGCAGATCGACATCGGTGGAATCACATCACACGCAGGTATGGAAAGCGCCCCTGCCCCACCGATCGATCCTGCTCCAGTGGCCGCTCCCCGCCTTGCTTGTGACCAGCCACCCGCTGCTGAGCTGGTCGTGACCGCTCTCGGCACGATAGAAGGGACACTGCCCCCGTTACCGACATCTATGGGTGAACCACTAGACATAAGTTCTGAGGGGGTGATTTTCAAATGGGATGCCCCAAAGACCAAACCGGACGGATCTATACAGGAAGGGACCTATATTGCAGTGCTCACCTGGGAGCAGTATAAACAATGTATAATTTCACACTGGAAACATCGGAAGGAAACAGAACAAAATGACCAACCTAAAGTACAGAAGCCAAAGACCAAACGCAGTAATAAGAACTCGGCGAAACAAGGAACAGTATTAGCCTTTCACCCGAAAAGGGGTTGGGGCTTTATACAGGAGCCGGGATTACCCACTGAAGTCTTCGTTACCAGCTACAACTTGGAAGCCCAGTTCCGCGACGGACACCATAACCGAAACTTGAGCAGAGGAGATCATGTGACTTACACCCGCCATTGGAGTGAGCAAGGTTGGTATGCTAAAAATGTTAAGCGATGTGAACCTACTGTAGCGCCACCTGCTGTCCTGACTAAGACTAACTCTGAACTGACAAACTCTTAACACTGCCACCACTGTGTGCATCATTTCTACTACTGAGCCTGTCACTAAAACTGATATTCGAATCCAGACTCCTAGTGACTTGACCACATCTGAAAGACAAACCAGCGAGATTGACACTGCATCAGACGAGAGCACGGAACCGAAGCTCCCCCGGTGAGGAAGTGTTCATTACCGACTGATGTCTTGCAACCTACTATGAGAATAAACCTCGGAGATCTGAATGTGTAAATAGTTCTTTTAAATAGTTAATTGTTCTTTTGCTGCTTTAAAACCCGTTTAGGGTTAACTCTTAAACGGATCCCTTTGTTTACCCGGGATCCCTATTGTTTCCAGTTTGCACAAGTTTCCTGCTTTTATACTACAGAACTGCTGAATCATGAACTGCGCATGATTACAAACTGCTTGTACATAGTTTGCACCTTCTTAAGGGTGCTCTCTACTGGTTTTACATAGGAAGCTTTTACAGAGACTGCCTCTTAACATAAACTCCTGTTAATTATGCTGTAAAATAACTGCTTTGCTTCACAGACCTGAAGAAAAACCCGTTGGTGCGGCAGAATTCCGGGTCAGGATTACACGTCTTGCAGCCCACCCATGACCAACGTTTGGGGGTTCGTAACGGGTCCCTCATATTGCATCACGTCATGTTGCCTTTAAGTGAACTTGGAAATTAATGATGTGATTATTAGAACTACCTCTGAAAAGACTTGGATTTCCTCTTAAAGGGAATGTTTACTTATTGCACTTAGATAATGTTTTACATAGTGATAGTATGTAGTTAGAGAGTTAGTGATAAGAAATGTTTGATAAATGTTGAGATGTACTTTAAATAAAGCTGAGGACAAAAGGAAATTGGAAGAAAGATACAGTCTAGCCTGTAGTGGAGGTGAAACCTGTTCTGAATTTCAATAAAGTGAACCTGTAGGGGTTAGTGAGTCCTCTAGAGAGCCATAGATAGATGGTTAATAGACTTTGCACTAAGGGTACTGTCACACAGTGGCACTTTGATCGCTCCGACGGCACGATCCGTGACGTTGCAGCGTCGCTTGATTATCGCTCCAGCGTCGTAGACTGCGGTCACACTTTGCAATGCACGGCGCTGGAGCGATAATTTCATGACGTAGTTGCGATGTAGAAGTCAAACGGGACATTGGGAATATCGTGCACACCTTTGTTACACGCTGCGATCATGCCGCCACAGCGGGACACTTGACGACGAAATAAAGTTTCAAACGATCTGCTACGACGTACGATTCTCAGCGGGGTCCCTGATCGCAGTAGCGTGTCAGACACAGCGATATCGTAACTATATCGCTGGAACGTCACGGATCGTGCCGTTGTAGCGACCAAAGTGCCACTGTGTGACAGTACCCTTAGATGAGAAAATGTTAATTTATTATTGTTGAGAGATAGCCTTAGTGGATAATAGATAGGATACCTGTATGGGTAATTGCATTTCATAGATAAATAATAACTGTTTCCCATTTGCCTTATGCACAATGTAAATATGTTCTTGTTTGCAAAGTTCAAGTGTCCTCACCTCCCATAAAGGGAAGCATTGTTATATTTACTTTTTTACAGCATTTCAAAAATGTGTATGTCTTTTGCTAACATGTATTGTTGTTCTTCCTTTCCCAGTACGGGAGTACTGGATTTAATGGGGGGGGGGGTGGTTTGGATAGAAAGTGAGGGAGAAGCAGGCTGGGCTTCGCCCAGGTAGCATCTAGTCAGCAAGACGCTGGCTGGGCTTGGCCCAGGCAACACGTGTCAGGCAGACAGGGGGAGAGGAGGAACATCTGAGCTGCAGACAGAGGGTCCCTGTCAGGGGTGGGATCCTGACAGAGGCCTAGCACAAGACAGAAAGGCACGGAGCTGCGCCTGCCCCACGTGCGGCAGCATCCTAAGAAAGGACACGAAGAGAAGTGTATTGTAGAGAGTGAGAAACGAAGACACAGCACAAAGAGATAACACCGGGAGGAGTTCTGCCCCGAGATCGGCAGCCTCCTTCTGAGGCGCGTAGCCGGTGGCTGGAACACCGAGGGAGTAATTGACTGTACGCATTACTTCAGAGACCGGCAGGACAGTCAATTCCAAGTTGGCTGCCCGACCTAAATACCTAAGAAGACACGGTGGCAAATTGTGGGGGTCGGGGCGTCTCTAGGGTCCCTATAAACAAGCGTCAGGCCATCCCAGTCATACGGATTTGTCCTATCCATACCATCTGGGGGACAGAGAGAGAACATCAGAAACATCTACGAAAGTTGTGAGGACTATCCCGTGGTGCTCAGCAGGGAAGTACTACAACACACAGGCGCTAGTAGGAAGGCTACTGATTTCCACCTGGTTAAGAGAACTCTGAATTTGCCT
Source organism: Ranitomeya variabilis (assembly GCF_051348905.1). Lineage (NCBI taxonomy): Eukaryota > Metazoa > Chordata > Amphibia > Anura > Dendrobatidae > Ranitomeya > Ranitomeya variabilis. Next base: position 572,203,599 of record NC_135235.1, read on the forward strand.
TCGGACTGGCCGGACTCTGCCTGCCCTGTGAACGGTACTCTGGACTGTGGACGCTGAAGTCTTCAGTAAAAGGTAAAGAGACTGCAACTTTTGTGTCTTCGTTATTCATTGCGCCTTACATCGTCCACCATCACCACCTACACATCTGGGAAGCCCTGGGGACATACTTCACCTGTGGGAAGGTATACCATCTAGCTGCCACTCCATCACCCCAGCGGACCCCTAGCAGCGTCGGTCACCCTGACTGAATACCACAGGTGGCGTCACGAACACTAGACAAACTACACCTTCAAAGGGCCACGGACTGGGTCGGGCCAACGTGACATCACCAGAACCGAGAGGGACCCGGTACCGAGTACCCCATTGCCCTGACGTGGGGGCGCTTCATAAGCACCTCCTTTTGTAGTAGGTCTTCGCACAGGCCCAGTAAATCCCAAGGGAGAGACACCAGTGAAGTTAAACGCGATGCTGCCCTATCTAAATAGGTTCTCTGACAGGGAGAAGGCTGAGTTATTGATGTCAGGTTTTGATGTTGGGTTTTGGATTCTGTCACCTTCATTTGAGATTCCTGGTAATTTAAATAATTTGTGCTTACCAGCATTCGTCAATGGTTTAAGAAAAATTGACGAAGGAGGTCACCCTTGACCAGATGCGGAGCCATTTGATATTTCACCAATGCCTAATTTGATAGTTTCCCTATTAGGGTTTGTAACTAAAAAGGAGCATTAGTTTCTATCTAATTCAGCACCTTTCTTACTATCAGGGGTATGTCGGTTAATGACGGTATTGCCCCTGAGCTTTGTTTGGTAGTTTATATACCTTTTGATGAGGCGGCCTGTGGGTGAGAAAATTTGGTAAGGGGGCATTGATGGCAAAAACAGACATAGAATCTGCCTTTAGTTGTTGCTAGTTCATCCTGACAGTGTTCAGTTACTTGGTTGTTATTAGAACGGTGCCTACTTTGTTGACCAGTGTTTACCCATGGGTTGTTCACATATTGTTCTGTGCTTGAGGTGTTTAGTACTTTTTTTGGAGTGGGTAGTCTGTAATGTTTTCGGTGGGGTGCCTGTCATTCATTATTTGGATTTTTTGTGCTTTGGTCTCAAGGACCCCCGTTGTGTGGGTCCATGCTTTATACCAAGTAATGGGTTGCTAAGCTTTTTGGAGCTCTTTGGCCCCAGATAAAAAGGAAGGGCCAGGTACGTGTATTTGTTTTTTGAGCATATATAATAGTCATTTCAATGATTCTGAAAAATGGGAATTTCGACTCCCAGAAGAAAACATTTTGGCTCTTAGGTTGGAAGTGGCTAGACTGTGTGCCTAAAAAAGCTCACTTTGAGAGAGATCCAATCTCTCTTGGGAAAGCTTAACTTACATGTAGAGTGATGCCCAAGGGTGAGTTTTTTTTCTTAATAGATTACCGGTAGCTAGTTCAACGGTGGGGGCTATGGCCCCGCATGATTATGTTCAGTTAACAAGTGAGCACAAGGAGGATTTAGCAGTTGGGGAGGTTTTTTTTAATGTTACAATGGTCACTCATTGTTAGTGGATGAAGTACTCAATAATTTTGACCTTGATTTGTTTACAGACGCAGCCAGCAGTTCTGGCTTCGGGGCTTATTTTCAAGGGCATTGGTGCGCTGGTGGGCAGCTGGAAGCATGGCGATTGTCCAGTCTAGTCAAAAACATGGCTCTCCATGAGTGTTTTCAATACTGGTGGTGGTGAAATTGTATGGGGAGTATATTCGGACTAAACGTATTCACTTTGTGATAATATGGGCGTTTTGTTCAATTAACAGTGTTATGGCATCTTCCCCTCCAGTGGTTTGGGTTCTTCGGCGACTGGTGTTAGATTGCTTATTGTTAAATGTTTGTGTTATAGTGTCACATGTGCCAGGTATTCAGAATTCTATTGCTGATTCCCCCTTTCATTGTCAGTGGGATCGCTTCCGTTAGCAAACTCCGGACAAGGAGGTGAAAGGGTTGGACTGCACTCCTCAGTTATGGATCTTGGCTTTTGAGCAACCGAACCTTTGATTAGGGCGTCCCTTTCTGCCAGCACATGGGCAGCGGGTTGGTCTCCCCCACCAAAAAGAAAGGAGGACTTATGGCAAAAGACATGGTGGATACAGTTAGAGCGTTGGAATTTTGGATTCGAAAGTCAAAAACTGATCAGACTGGAAGAGGGAAGTGGGTGTGTTCGTTCATGAATTAGTTATGTGCCCTTTACGTTCCTTCATGTGTTTTAGGAGACTGTAATAAATTGGACAACCCTTTGTTATGTCAAGAGGACGGTGCTTTTTTGTCAGGGTATCATTTTATGGAAATATTTAGCAAGTATTTAAGTGGATTGGGTTTGGACCCTTGCAGTTTTGCTCCTCATTGCTTCCGTATCAGTGCTGCTACTGAAGCTGCAATTTGAAACCTGAAATTGTTAAGCGGATAGGCAGACGGGAATCTAAAAGCTTTTTAATGTTAGACCTCATGCCTTGGTTGAAGTTTAGTCGATATTTCAAAATCAGTTTAAGAATGTTACAGCTCCTAATGCCATTGCTTTTGTACAGGTTCCCCCCTTCTGACATGGATTATGGGCCATTACTACCTGTATTGGGACGCTGCCAGGGTGAACGTGAGAAGAGACGGGAGGCAGCTTGGTAAAAACGGCGGTAATCAGGTGGTTTGGTTTCAAACGGATGTGGTGCAACAGGGTTTTGAAAGAAGTTCATTGGTTTGTTCATTTAGATCGGCCCCCAGATGTTTTGGTTTTGCATGTGGGGGGTATAGATTTTGGGGTTTCACCCATGCAGGGATTTGGTCAGAGATGTGAATCATGATTTTTTATGTCTGTGAACATGTTTTCCTGGAAAGTTGACAATAACAGCGTCAATGTCTCCAAATTGCACAGCAGATGGGTGCAAGAGTTGCCTGCTATTTACATGCACTAGTCTGGCCCATAAATCATACCAGACCTGTTCATACTGCAATTGTTTTCCCATGGACCGGAGGGAGGTTGGTGTGAAAAATAGGTCATGTGAACTAGGACAAAGGCTGTCTGTTCTCCACATGGACAGGACAAGGACCAAAAATTAGTCAATCTAAACGTACCCTAACAAAACCACAGCTGGTCAAGCCATGTGTGGTTTGTTCACGCTGCATACTTCTGTTATGTACAGGTATCCCTAAGATATTGTCACACAATTTATGTTTTGCCTCAATTTTGGCTGCTTTAAAAAATGAGTAGAGATACTAAGATTTTACCGTGATTTTGGAAAACTGCCGCAAAAATAGCAGCACAATTGCAATTGTGTAGGCACATAACCTTAGGTGAATGTTCACAGCATGAACTGGTACACATTTTTGGTATACATTTTTGCATGGAAGAATTGCAGCAATTTACAACCCAAAAAAAGTCAATAGCATTTAAAAAAAAAAAAACACAACTCGTAAGTTGTAGTGGAAAAAAATACACACAGGATTTTGTGGACTTTCTAATCGACAGATTTCCAATTGTGTCACGGATTTTCACAGTGGAGTTCACCCTCAGCAAGATGTATGGGGAAATATACACTGCAATCTGCTTATCATGTATGAGGATCTGCTATGAAATCGATGGTGGAAAAATTCTGAGTACATGGACTCCAAAATCCATCATAAACATTTTTGTATTCGACTATGTAAAAAACATGGAAGCAGATTTACTGAGACAGGAGGTTATAGTTGTTAAAAATGCTGGGGACATACCCAGCATCTCCTGGGAAAATCTCCAGCCCAAGACTGCCTCTCCTGGGGCCATCCCTGGCTTAACCCTTCCCTTCCTTGGGACCTCCCGGCCCAACCCTGCTCCTCCTGGAGAGGTGCTGACCCAACCCTGCCCCTCCTGGGGAAGTCCCCGGCCCAAGAATGCCATTCCTGCGGACGTCCCTGACATAACCCTGCCCCTTCTGGGGATGTCCCAACCCAGCCCTTCCTTGGGATGTCCTGGCCCACCCTTGCCCTTCCTGGGGTCATCATCGGCCCAACATCGTCACTCCTAGGAATGTCCCTAGCCCAAGACTGACCCTTCTGGGGACATACCCAGCCCAACTCAGCCCCTCTAGGGAACGTCCTCAGTTAAAGACTGCCCCAGCTCAGAACACCCACATTTATGTAAACCTTGTGTCTTTCATTCCAGAGGTCCTGGGTTCTCTGGAACAAGCAACATGTATGTTTCATACACCAGTCTAATAAGAGAGCTAATTGCTTCACGTCAGAAAAATTAAAGCCGGACAATTAATCTGCGCATGAATCTGTAACAACCCTGCCGGCATCACTGCACGGCCTTCCATCCCCCACCTGCCTTACACATTTACTTACTCTCTGTTCCGGGCCATGCTGTGTGCTTCATGCATCCTGCCTGCTCTGCGCATGCTTTCTGGCTCTGTGCATAGGGGAGCAGTGCCGGCAACTCCTGATTCTTATTGAGACTGTGTGCACCTTCCTAAGGTGTCCCCTGCCAATTGCCATGAGGCCTCATGTACTTAAGGTGTCCCCACCCATTGGAGGCCTGTGCAACTTACTGCCTCAGTCAGTGTCTCACTGCTGAGGTGCTAGGTCCCGTCTCTATTACTCCTGTGTCTGCTACCCAGTGGGGCATCGTGCCCTGGCCTGTACCTGTGTTCTATTACTCCTGTGTCTGCCACCCAGTGGGGGATTCTACCCTGGCCTGTACCTGTCTTTGGTTACTCCTGTGTCTGCCACCCAGTAGGGCATAGTACCCTGGCCTGTACATGTCTTCGGTTACTGTGTCTGCCACCCAGTGGGGCATCGTACCCTGGCCTCTACCTGTCTTCAGTTACTCCTTTGTCTGCAGCCCAATGGGGCATCGTACCCTGGACTGTACCTGTGTTCTATTACTCCTGTGTCTGCCAGCCAATGGGGCATCGTACCCTAGCCTGTACCTGTCTTTGGTTACTCCTGTGTCGGCCACCCAGTGGGGCATCGTACCCTGGCCTGTACCTGTCTTCGGTTACTCCTGTGTCTGCCACCCAGTGGGGCATCGTACCCTGGCCTGTACCTGTATTCTGTTACTCCTGTGTCTTCCACCCAGTGGGGCATCGTACCCTGGCCTGTACCTGTCTTTGGTTACTCCTGTGTCTGCCACCCAGTGGCGCATCGTACCCTGGCCTGTACCTGTCTTCGGTTACTCCTGTGTCTGCCACCCAGTGGGGCGTCGTTCCCTGGCCTGTACCTGTCTTCGGTTACTCCTGTGTCTGCCACCCAGTGGGGCGTCGTTCCCTGGCCTGTACCTGTGTTCTCTGTTACTCCTGTGTCTGCCACCCAGTGGGGCATTGTACCCTGGCCATTATCCTTGTTTCTGTGCCTTGTCCTGTTCCTGACCGTTTCTGCCTAGTCCTATTCCTGTGTCCGTTCGTATCCCTGTCTTGGCTTCCTTTCTCTGCTGTTCGTACCTCTGTGTTTTTTCTCTGCTCTGCTCTCCACAACCTGTGGCTCTGCGCCTCTTTGCTCTGTTTGCCACAACCTGTGGCTCTATGATTTTGCTCTGCTCTTTGCTCTGTGCCCTCTAGCTTTGCTCTGCTCTTGGCTCTGCACTCTGCGGCTTTGCTCTGCTCTTGGCTCTGCACTCTGTGGCTTTGCTCTGCACTCTGTGGCTCTGCTCTCGCTCTGCGGCTCAGCTCTGCTCTCGTTCTGCGGCTCCTCTCCTTGCGGTTCTACCTTGCTTTGCTCCTTGTGGTTCTTCCTTGCTTCGTTCCTTGTGGTTCTTCCTTGCTCCGCTCCTTGCGGTTCTACCTTGCTTCGCTCCTTGCGGTTCTACCTTGCTTCGCTCCTTGCGGTTCTACCTTGCTCCGCTCTTTGCGGTTCTACCTGCTCCGCTCCTTGCAGTTCTGCCTGCTCCGCTCATTACGTCTCTGCTCTTGGCTCCGCCTCCTACCTTTCTGCTCTTAGCCCCGTCTCCTGTGGTTCTACTTTGCATCCGCTCTTGCTCTACCTCCGTTCTGCAACTGTCTGAACAGATCCTTACTTGTTCTCAAATACCCTCCTGACTGAACAGGTTCCTACCTGTTTCCACATACCTGCCCGTATACCGGTTCCTACCAGCCCTGCCCGCCTGTCCTGCCAGAGTGTCAGCTGTGCCTGTCTGCCTGCCAGTGTCCCAACCGTGCTCACCTGTCTGCCAGAGTGCCAGCCGTGCCCACCTGCCTGCAGTGTCTTTGCCTTACCCATCCATCTGCCAGTGTCACAGCCGTGCCTGCCTGTGTTCCATCCCCCAGTAGGATCAGCAGCCACAGCCAGACATCACCCTGGAGTGGTACCTGGAAGCTTCCTGCCGCACAAGCCTGACCTCTCCATCAGAGGCTCCAGCAAACACCTAGGAAGCTACTTAGTTACACATCTTCCAGGGTAGTCTGGTTCGGGGCACGCCCTCGCGCCAACCAGTCTGGGCACGAGCGTAACAGAACCGTGTCCAGTCACTGGTGAGAGATCTTGGAGAGGTTAGTGGCAGGAGCAGGCAGGGGGGGTGGGCAATAAGAAGAGAGGCAAGTGGAGCGCCCCCACGCGTAGGGCATTGGGGTACTCGGTACCGGGTCCTTCGGTTCGGGGGATGTCACGGTGGCCTGACCCGGTCCGTGGCCCTTGAGGGGTGTCCAATTAAAGGTGTAGTTAGTCTAATGTTCGTGACGCCACCTGGGGTATTTGGTCAGGATGACCGACGCTGCTTAGGGGTCCGCTGGGGTGATGTTATGGCAGCTAGATGGTATACCTTCCCACAGGTGAAGTGTATCCCCAGGGCTTCCTAGAAGTGTAGATGGTGATGGTGGATGATATAAGGCGCAGGGAATAACGAGGACACAAGGTTGCATGTTGTGAATTTGGATTCTGGGCTCCCCCGGTGGCTACTGGTGGAATTGAACTGGTGTCTTCATCTTCTCTGTTCACCTGTTCCCATCAAGATGTGGGAGTCGCTATATAACCTTGCTGCTCTGTTAGTTGCTTGCCGGTCAACAATGTTATCAGAAGCCTCTCTGTGCTTGTTCCTGCTCCTAGACAACTACAAGATAAGTTGGACTCTTGTCCATGTTTGTTTTTGCATTTTTGTTCCAGTTCACAGCTGTAGTTTCGTTACTGTGTCTGGAAAGCTCTTGTGAACAGGAATTGCCACTCTGGTGTTATGAGTTAATGCCAGAGTTTTAAAGTAATTTCTGGATGGCGTTTTTGATAGGGTTTTCAGCTGACCATGAAAGTGTCCTTTCTGTCTTCTGCTATGTAGTAAGTGGACCTCAAATTTGCTAAACCTATTTTCATACTACGTTTGTTATTTCATCTCAACTCACCGCCAATACATGTGGGGGGCCTCTGTCTCCTTTCGGGGTATTTCTCTAGAGGTGAGCTAGGACTAATATTTTCCTCTGCTAGCTTTATTTAGTCCTCCGGCTGGTGCTGGGCATCTAGAATCAACGTAGGCATGCTACCCGGCCACTGCTAGTTGTGCGTTAGGTTTAGTTCATGGTCAGCTCAGTTCCCATCTTCCAAGAGCTAGTTCCTATATATGCTTATGCTATGTTCTCTTGCCATTGAGATCATGACAGTTGCAGTCTCTTTACCTTTTACTGGAAGCTTCAGCATCCACAGTCCAGGGTACAGACCACAGGGCAGGCAGAGTCCGGCCGGTCCAAAGGCAAATCCAGAGTCCCCTTATCCAGGTGGAAATCAGTAGCCTTCCTACTAGCGCCTGTGTGTTGTAGTACCTCCCTGCTGAGCAACTCGGTAAGGTCCTCACAACTTTCGTGGATGTTCTAGATGTTGTTTATTCCTCTCTGTCCCCCAGATGGTATGGATAGGACAAACCTGTTTGACTGATGGCCTGAGGCTTGTTTATAGGGACCCTAGAAACGCCCCGACCCCCACAATTTGCCACTGTGTCTTCATAGGTATTAAGGTCGGGCAGCCAACTTGGAATTGACTTTCCTGCCGATCTCTGAAGTAATGCGTAGAGTCAATTACTCCCTCGGTGTTCCGGCCACCGGCTATGCGCCTCAGAAGGAGGCAGCCTTTACAGGGCAGGACTCCTCCCGGTGTTTTCTCCTTGTGCTGTGACTTCATTTCTCAATCTCTACAATACACTTCTCTTCGTGTCCTTTCTTAGGATGCTGCCGCACGTGGGGCAGGCGCAGCTCCGTAGCTTTCTATCCCGCTAGGCCTCTGTCAGGATCCCACCCCTGACAGGGACCCTCTGTCTGCAGCTCAGATGTTCCTCCTTCTCCCCGTCTGCCTGACAGGTACTCACTGGGTCAAACCCAGGCAGCGTCTGACTAACTTTCTATCCAAACCACCAGTTTTACCCTTCTGTGAGGAGTGCCCTACTAGATAGGAGCATAGCTCCCCCTGGTGGATTGGAGTGTGAAGCGTGGTGTTTGGTTTGTGATACCTGGAAAGATGAACTTCTTTATTACCTTCAGATGTAATATTACTCCCCCTGGTGGAAGAATGACATTACTGCAGCAACCAGGACTCTGGGGTGCTGCACAAGGCCGAGCACTGTCCCACCCCACTGCGCTTGCAACTCATTTGCATCAAATTTAAAAGCTGGATTTCTCCAAGGTCATGTTCCTATGAGGAGTATTTAGTGAGTTTTGGATTTTCCATATTTTCTGTAGCTTTTCTGAACCTATTACATAAATTCGGCTCCTTTTGTTTTTTCAGTTTTTTTGTCTATTTTTGGTGTGTCACGTTTTAAATAAAGCTGCTTTGTTTTTATACTTACTGGTATTTGGCTTTGACACAACTTTATTTATACAGTCATGTGTGGTTAACATAAGTTTTCTTTACCTGCCTCTAATGTAAGTCTATGGGAAAAATCAGCATATAAAACTCAGTGTATCTGCAAGAGAAATCGACATGCTGCTGATTCGAAACTAGCACCACAGGTCAGTTTACACAGAGTAAATAGAAGCACAGTAGGCATGAGATTTCTATACATCCCATCCACTTTACTGGAACTCCTTCGGCCTCGCTTAATGGTCTTCAGCAGCCACTCACAAAGATGGCCACACACTGGACCTCATCTTCACCCGCCTCTGCTGCCTATCTAACCTAACTCACCTCTACCCCTTTCTGACCACAACCTACTCTCACTCACTTCCCTTTCCTCTCCAGATCCACAATCCCCACCCCACCAACTTGCACACCCCTGCAGAAATCTCAAACACTTCAATCTACACTCACTCTCTGAATCCCTTCTCCCTTTTACAGACATAAGTTCCCTACACAATTTGGATGCTGATGCTGCTTTATATAATGCCACAAATGCTGCAGCTCTGGAATCGGTCACCCCTCTCACACATACCAAAGTTCACAAAATCAACAGACAACCCTGGCACACCAGCCTGACCAAAGATCTCAGGTGGGCTTCCTGGGTTGCTGAGTGGAGATGGAAAAGATCACATTCGAACGAGGACTTCGTCGCATTCAAACAGTCCCGCATCACTTTCAAGGCCACACTCGCCACAGCAAAACAAACCTACTTCTCATCTCTCATATTCTCCCTGTCTCACAACCCTAAACGGCTATTTAACACCTTCAATTCTCTCCTCTGTCCCCCAGCACCTCCTCCCTCTCCACTTATCTCAGTTGAAGACTTTGCCTCTTTCTTCAAACAGAAGATTGATAACATCAGAGAAAGCTTTGGACTAAAACCCCCAGAGTACCTCCTCCTAACTACTCTGTCCTCCTCCTCCCAAACCAGCTTCTCCAGCGTTACAGAAGACCAAATTTCCGCCCTACTCTCAAGATCACATCTCACCACCTGTGCACTTGACACGATCCCATCCCACTTTATCCCAAACCTCACCAGTCTTCATCCCAACCCTGTTATGATTTTCCCAATGGCAGGGAAATCAAAATAACAACGGACTAGCTCTCGGGTGATGGGAACTAAAGTGACCGTGACCTGAACCTGACACGACACTGGAAGTAGCCGGGGAGTGTTTCCTACGATGCCCTAGACACCACGCGCCAGCCGGAGATCTAACTACCCCTATCAGAGGAATATACAGGCTTGCCTTACCTCCAGAGATGAACCCCAAAAGGAGATAGCAGCCCCCCACAGATATTGACGGTGAGTCAAGAGGAAAAGACATACGTAGGATGAACAGCAGATTTAGCACAGTGAGGTCCGCTTACTAGATAGCAGAAGTACAGGAAAGAGTCACTTCACGGTCAACTTCAAAACACTACTCAAAAACACCATCCTGAAATTACTTTAAAACTCCAGTGACAACTCATGCCACTGGAGTGGCAATTCCAGTCCACGAGAGCTTCCAGCTACAGAGAGTCACATTGCAAATAGCTGGACAAAAATAGAATAAACTAGAAACAAAATTCAACTTAGCTGAACAGGATCTTGAGGCAGGAGAATGCAACAGAATGCTACTGATACATTGTTGGCCAGCATCAGACCAGCAGCCAAGCAGCCTTAAATAGGAAACTCCCCTAATGGGTGTCAACAGGTGATCAAGGATAGAAGAAGGCAAATAAGTGGCACTACCATAAAACACCACCGGGGGAGCCCACAAACAGAATTCACAACAGTACCCCCCCCTTAAGGAGGGGGCACCGAACCCTCACCAGAACCACCAGGGCGATCTGGATGAGCACTATGAAATGCACGAACCAAATCAGGAGCATGAACATCAGATGCTGTCACCCAAGAATTATCCTCCTGACCATAGCCTTTCCACTTAACCAGATACTGAAGTTTCCGTCTGGAAACACGGGAGTCCAAGATCTTTTACACCACATACTCCAACTCACCCTCAACCAGCACAGGAGCAGGAGGATCAGCAGACGGAACAACCGGCACCTCATACCTCCGCAACAATGACCGATGAAAAACATTATGAATAGTAAAAGATGCTGGGAGGTCCAAACGAAAGGACACAGGATTGAGAACCTCCAGAATCCTATAAGGGCCGATAAACCGAGGCTTAAACTTAGGAGACGAGACCTTCATAGGAACAAATCGAGAAGACAACCAAACCAGGTCCCCAACACAAAGACGAGGACCGACACGCCGATGACGATTAGTGAACTGTTGAGTCTTCTCCTGGGACAACTTCAGATTGTCCACAACCTGTCCCCAAATCTGATGCATTCTATCAACCACAGCATCTACTCCAGGACAATCCGAAGACTCCAATTGACCGGACGAAAAGCGAGGGTGAAACCCTGAATTACAAAAAAATGGAGAAACCAAAGTGGCAGAACTGGCCCGATTGTTAAGGGCAAACTCTGCCAATGGCAAAAAATCAAGCCAATCGTCCTGATCAGCGGACACAAAACACCTCAAGTAAGTCTCCAAGGTCTGATTAGTACGCTCAGTCTGGCCATTAGTCTGAGGATGGAATGCAGACGAAAAAGACAAGTCGATGCCCATCCTGGCACAGAACGCCCGCCAAAATCTAGACACAAACTGAGTACCCCTGTCAGACACTATATTCTCAGGAATACCATGCAAACGCACAACATTCTGAAAAAATAGAGGGACCAGCTCAGAGGAGGAGGGCAATTTGGGCAAAGGTACCAAGTGAACCATCTTGGAAAAACGGTCACACACCACCCAGATGACGGACATCCTACGAGAAACAGGAAGGTCAGAAATAAAGTCCATAGAGATGTGCGTCCAAGGCCTCTTAGGAATAAGCAAGGGCAACAACAACCCGCTGGCCCGGGAACAGCAGGGCTTAGCCCGAGCACAAACATCACAAGACTGCACAAAAATACGTACATCTCGAGACAAGGAAGGCCACCAGAAGGACCTAGACACCAGATCCCTGGTGCCAAAAATTCCAAGATGACCTGCCAACGCGGAAGAGTGAACCTCCGAAATAACTCTACTGGTCCAGTCATCAGGGACAAACAATCTACCAGGCGGACAGCGATCAGGCCTATCCACCTGAAACTCCTGCAAAGAGCGCCGCAGGTCTGGGGAGACAGCTGACAATATCACCCCATCCTTCAGGATGCCAGTAGGTTCGGAATCACCAGGCGAGTCAGGCTCAAAACTCCTAGAGAGGGCATCCGCCCTCACATTCTTAGACCCAGGCAGATATGAAACCACAAAGTTAAATCGAGAGAAAAACAACGACCAGCGCGCCTGTCTAGGATTCAGACGCCTGGCTGACTCAAGATAAATTAGATTTTTGTGGTCAGTCAAGACCACCACCTGGTGTCTAGCACCCTCAAGCCAATGACGCCACTCCTCAAATGCCCACTTCATGGCCAAGAGCTCCCGATTTCCAACATCATAATTTCGCTCAGCGGGCGAAAACTTTCGAGAGAAAAACGCACATGGTCTCATCACTGAGCAGTCAGGACCTTTCTGCGACAAAACTGCACCTGCTCCGATCTCGGAAGCATCTACTTCAACCTGGAACGGGAGCGAAACATCAGGCTGGCGCAACACAGGAGCAGAAGAAAAGCGGCGCTTAAGCTCCCGAAAGGCCTCCACAGCCGCAGAGGACCAATTAGCAACATCAGCACCCTTCTTGGTCAAATCAGTCAAAGGTTTAGCAATGGCAGAAAAACCCGCTATGAATCGGCGATAGAAATTAGCAAATCCCAAGAATTTCTGAAGACTCTTTAGAGAAGTAGGTTGTACCCAATCACAAATAGCCTGAACCTTAACAGGGTCCATCTCCATAGATGAAGGGGAAAAAATATATCCCAAAAAGGAAATTCTCTGAACCCCAAAAATACACTTTGAGCCCTTCACAAATAGAGAATTAGCTCGTAAAACCTGAAAAACTCTCCTGACCTGTTGAACATGAGATTCCCAGTCCTCCGAAAAAATCAAAATATCATCCAAATACACAATCATAAATTTATCCAGATATTCACGGAAAATATCGTGCATAAAGGACTGAAAAACGGAAGGGGCATTCGCGAGACCGAAAGGCATTACCAAATACTCAAAATGGCCTTCAGGCGTATTAAATGCGGTCTTCCACTCATCCCCCTGCTTAATCCGCACCAAATTATACGCACCACGTAGATCGATCTTAGTGAACCACTTCGCCCCCTTTATGCGAGCAAAAAGATCAGTCAGTAAAGGTAACGGATACTGGTATTTAACTGTAATCTTATTCAGAAGTCGATAGTCGATACAAGGTCTCAATGAACCATCCTTTTTACCCACAAAGAAAAACCCTGCCCCCAGTGGAGACAAAGAGGGGCGAATATGACCCTTTTCCAAAGATTCTCTGATATACTCCCGCATAGCAGTATGTTCAGGTACAGACAAATTAAACAAGCGACCCTTAGGAAATTTACTACCGGGAATCAACTCAATAGCGCAGTCACACTCTCTGTGAGGAGGGAGAGAATCAGTTTTAGGCTCCTGAAAGACATCATAAAAATCTGACAGAAATGCTGGGATCTCAGAGGGAGTAGATGAAGAAATGGGAACCAAAGGTGCATCCCCATGAATCCCCTGACATCCCCAGCTCAGCACAGACATTGATCTCCAGTCCAAGACTGGATTATGAATTTGTAACCATGGTAATCCAAGTACTAATACGTCATGTAGATTATATAACACAAGGAAACGAATAATCTCCTGATGGTCTGGGGACAGATGCATAGTCACTTGTGTCCAATATTGTGGTTTATTGCTAGCCAAAGGTGTAGAATCAATACCCTTTAAGGGAATAGAAACCTCCAGAGGCTCTAAATCAAACCCACAACGCTTGGCAAAGGACCAATCCATGAGACTCAGAGCGGCGCCAGAATCCACATAAGCATCCACAGTAACAGATGATAAAGTACAAATCAATGTCACGGACAAAAGAAATTTAGACTGCAAGGTACCCATAGAAAAAGATTTATCAACCTTTTTATCAACCTTCTTTATGCGTTTAGAGCATGCTGATATAACATGAGCTGGATCTCCACAATAGAAGCACAACCCATTTTTGCGCCTGTAATTCTGTCGTTCGCCTCTAGACAATACACTATCGCATTGCATATGCTCTGGTGCCTTTTCAGAGGTCACCGCCAAATGATGCACAGGTTTTTGCTCAGAAGATACCGCCATATGGTGCACAGGTTTTTGCTCAGAAGATACCGCCATATGGTGCACAGGTTTTTGCTCAGAAGATACCGCCATATGGTGCACAGATTTGCGCTCCCGTAAACGCCGATCAATCTGGATAGCCAATTTCATGGCATCATTCAGACCTGTAGGCACAGGGAACCCCACCATGACATCCTTCACGGCATCAGAGAGACCTTCTCTGAAATTAGCTGCTAGAGCGCACTCATTCCATTTAGTAAGCACCGACCATTTACGAAATTTTTGGCAGTATATCTCAGCTTCATCTTGCCCTTGAGAAAGAGCTATCAAGGCTTTCTCAGCCAAAATCTCTAAATTAGGTTCTTCATAAAGCAACCCCAAAGCCAGAAAAAACGCATCTACATTTAATAACGCAGGATCCCCTGGCGACAATGCAAATGCCCAACTTTGTGGGTCACCCCGCAATAGAGAAATAACAATTTTAACCTGTTGCGCAGGATCACCAGCAGAGTGAGATTTCAGAGACAAAAACAATTTACAATTCTCTCTGAAATTCAAAAAACGGGATCTGTCTCCGGTAAAAAATTCAGGCATAGGGATCTTAGGTTCAGACATTGGAGCACGTATAACAAAATCTTGTAAGTTCTGGACCTTTGTAGCCAGGTTATTCAGACCTGCAACCAAACTCTGTGGATCCATGATTCAAACAGGTGTAACCAAAGCCATTCAGAGATTAAGAGGAGAGGAAAAAAAAAAAAGGTTGAAGACTGCAGTTTAAGCAAGGAGTACAAATAAGCACTAAGGTGCACTTTCCAAACACAGAAGGAAAAAAAACCTTTTCATATCCTTTCCTGCTTTAGTGCATAGTTTTAACACATGTGGGCCGGCCAAACTGTTATGATTTTCCCAATGGCAGGGAAATCAAAATAACAACGGACTAGCTCTCGGGTGATGGGAACTAAAGTGACCGTGACCTGAACCTGACACAACACTGGAAGTAGCCGGGGAGTGTTTCCTACGATGCCCTAGACACCACGCGCCAGCCGGAGATCTAACTACCCCTATCAGAGGAATATACAGGCCTGCCTTACCTCCAGAGATGAACCCCAAAAGGAGATAGCAGCCCCCCACAGATATTGACGGTGAGTCAAGAGGAAAAGACATACGTAGGATGAACAGCAGATTTAGCACAGTGAGGTCCGCTTACTAGATAGCAGAAGTACAGGAAAGAGTCACTTCACGGTCAACTTCAAAACACTACTCAAAAACACCATCCTGAAATTACTTTAAAACTCCAGTGACAACTCATGCCACTGGAGTGGCAATTTCAGTCCACGAGAGCTTCCAGCTACAGAGAGTCACATTGCAAATAGCTGGACAAAAATAGAATAAACTAGAAACAAAATTCAACTTAGCTGAACAGGATCTTGAGGCAGGAGAATGCAACAGAATGCTACTGATACATTGTTGGCCGGCATCAGACCAGCAGCCAAGCAGCCTTAAATAGGAAACTCCCCTAATGGGTGTCAACAGGTGATCAAGGATAGAAGAAGGCAAATAAGTGGCACTACCATAAAACACCACCGGGGGAGCCCACAAACAGAATTCACAACACAACCCTAACACATCTCTTCAGCCTATCACTAACAACTGGTGTTTTCCCCTCATGCTTAAAACATGCCTCAATCACATCCATCCTTAAAAAGCACTCGCTTGACCCATCCTGTGTATCTAGCTATTACCCTATATCACTTCTCCCCTATGCCTCAAAATTACTGGAACAACACGTCCATTTTGAAATGTTGTCCCATCTCTCTTCTTGCTCCCTCTTCGACTGCTCACAATCTGGCTTCTGACTGCGTCACTCCACTGAAACTGCCCTAACAAAAGTCACCAATGACCTACTGACTGACAAAGCCAGGCGACACTACTCTGTCGTCCTCTTCCTGGACCTGTCCTCTGCCTTTGACACAGTGGACCACTCCTTATTACTACAGACCCTCTCATCTCTTGGCATCACAGACTTGGCCCTATCTTGGATCGTGTCATACCTAACAGACCAGACATTCAGTGTCTCCCACTCACACACCACCTCCTCACGTCGCCCCCTATTTGTTGGAGTCCCGCAAGGTTCAGTCCTAGGGCCCCTGCTCTTCTCCATTTACACCTTTGGCCTGGGACAGCTCATAGAATCTCACAGCTTTCAGTATCACCTCTATGCTGATGACAAACAGATCTACATCTCTGGACCAGATATCACCACCCTACTAACCAGAATCCCACAATGTCTGTCTGCTATTTCATCCTTCTTCGCTAGATTTCTAAAACCTAACATGGACAAAACAGAATTCATCATCTTTCCCCCATGTCACTCGACTCCCCCAATAAACCTATCCATTAAACGGCTGCTCACTCTCCCCAGTCCCACAAGCTCGCTGTCTCGGGGTAATCCTTGACTCTGGTCTCTCCTTCAAACCGCATATCCAAGCCCTTTCCACTTTCAGCCGCCTTCAACTAAAAAATATTTCCTGGATGCGTGCATTCCTCAACAAAGAATCTGCAAAAACCCTAGTCCATGCCCTCATCATCTCTCGCCTTGACTACTGCAACCTCCTGCTCTGTGGCCTCCCCTCTAACACTCTCGCACCCCTCGAATCTTTCCTAAACTCTGCTGCCCGACTAATCCACTTGTCCCCCCACTATTTCCCAGCCTCTCCTCTCTGTCAATCCCTTCACTGGCTTCCTATTACCCTGAGACTCCAGTACAAAACCCTAACCATGACATACAAGGCCACAACCTGTCTCCTCCATACATCTGTGACCTCGTCGCCCGGTACTTACCTACACGCAATCTCTGATCCTCACAAGATCTCCTTTTCTACTCCTCTTATCTCCTCTTCACACAATCGCATACAAGCTTTCTCCCACGTATCCTCCCTACTCTCGAACTCGCTACCCCAACACATCAGACTCTCGCCTACCATGGAAACCTTCAAAAAGAACCTGAAGACCCACCTCTTCCAACAAGCCTACAACCTGCAGTAACCACCGATCCACCAGCATCCAACCTGCATCGTTTAGTGACTGTGGGAACATATCCTGAAAAGTGTGACCGTAGCCAAAGACCTACATTTAAAAGCCGGTCAGGTGACTTGTGGCGCAATAACTATGGGAAACATGGAGCAGAGTCCACACTGCATAGCAGCTGGAACAGGGCAGCCTCTTGCAATTACCAGGCATTGTGAGAAGTCCTGTAACTTGGAATGGAGACGACATGATGGCGCGGGGGCTTGGTAATTAGAGCAGCAGCCAGAGGTTGGCACCGCCCAGGTCCGGCTGCCATTATCTACTGTTGTGGGCGCACATCAGGGCAGCATGACTCTTTTAGCTCTCCTCTATTTGGCGATAACCCTTGGTCGCCACCCTGCGGACACCCCAAGTCGCCCACTTTTACGTGATTTTTGCATAGACCCCCACTTAAGGCTACGTTTTCCATGGTCAGTAGTCGGCAGTGCTTTGGACGCAGCACATGTCCACTCTGAGCAAAGCGCTGCCGGCTTTTGCACGCAGGTGATTCCGCATGTGTTCATTGAACAGTGTGGAATCACCACACCCTATACATTGGACTGAGCGTCTCCACAAGATAAACTGGCATACTGCAGTCTATAGAGACGCGCCGCATGTCCGTCTCTACAGGGAAGCCGCGAGTGCCACTGCACGCACAGTGGGCATAGGATTTCTAGGAATCCCATCCTCTATGCTGTAACATCTGGACATTGCGGGTTGGACGCTGCGGATGTATGCAGCATCCAACCTGCAGCGGTTACTGACCGTGGGAACATACCCTTACAGTCCGAGTTGCAGGATTTTGTTGCCAATGTTGGGTCTGCTGGCACATATGGCGCCATCCTGATGCCAGTTCCTGCCTCAGCCGATACATATGGCGGTAATGAGCAGCGGGCACACTGGATGAGTCAGGGGTGCGATAATGGCAGCCACAGCCCCCACTGATGAGCCACACACCATAGGCTGGGGGGCATCCCATGTTATGAGCAGGGCCTCAGCTGGCACACTGTGGCATGTCACATCTGTAGATCATGTTTATGGCTGAACACCCTTATAAGACCCCCAATCTGATCATGAACAAGTGCCCGAAGCTCAGGTCGCCATCATCGTCCACAGACAACATCACCTCCGACATAAACATTCACCATCACCTAATCCCGCCTACAACATGGCCGCCGCCCCCCGCAGCAGCCGTCACTGTGGTCCAGCAGCTGCAGTCTCTCAGCGTCATTAGTTGCCGGGTCTCACGCTAATTCTGCCTGCGTCAGCCAATCACAGCGTCCCACGTCACCAGCCAGGACATGCCCGCACAGAGTGCGCAGTAAGAAACAGGAGCTGACCCCGCCCCCGGCGTGTGAAGGGGCGGAGCACAACGTCTGCTATATAAACGGAGACAGTGGGCGGCGCCTGGCAGTCCAGGGGGGGTTTCTCAGGTGGAAAGGTGCGGACCAGCAAGGAGTTGCAGAAAAGCCGGCACCATGAGCTCAGGCACCCCGTACATCGGCAGCAAAATCAGCCTGATCTCCAAGGCTCAGATCCGCTATGAGGGCATCCTGTACACCATCGACACCGAGAACTCCACTGTGGCTCTAGCCAAAGGTGATCGCGGGGAAAGCCCGGGCCTGGTGGTCGCGAGCAGTGCGGGGGCAGCGCAGCACAGCCCTGTGTAGCCCCCCGAGAACGGCTGACGTAATGCGGGGCAGAAACGGTGCTCGCCAGGGGGCGGTGAGGAGCGGGGACCACCCCTGGGGGGCGAGGGCAGTGGGCGGGGCCATGGCGGCTCGTGGGGTCACTTCTGGAGCTGGTGCACGTGGCTGAGGGTGATGGTTGCACTGTGGGGGTTGGAGGAGGAAAGATGGGGAGCAGTGCTGGTAGTGGGGGTCTCTTGTATTGGTCACCCCCATAACTGATGTAGAACTGGCCACCAGTGACCTTGGTGGGGTTTTGCATGTGAAGCAATTGGGGAAGGGTTTCTCCTGTGAAAACAAGTTATCCCCTATCCACAGGCTTAACGGTACCTTATTGTTGGGGGTCTGACTGCTGGGACCCCAACCATCAGCAGAATGGGGATCTCTTTTCCCTGTTAGAATAGTGACAGTGCACTTGCTCCATCCATCACTTAATACAAATTCTCCATTCTGCCAATCAGCGCGATTTCCAGTGCTCGGACCCCCACCGACCAGTGAGATATCACCTATCCAGCTGATGGGTGACTGTTTTATCACTTGGCAGACCCTTTATATCCCATAGTATGGCTATTTTTGGAGGGGAGCAAATCTCCAGGGACCCCGTTATTTGTCCATATGGGGACAGGCCGTACACTGCTGCTCACCCCCTTGTGACTTAACTGTTTTATCAACCTACTGGAGGGAGATTTTTCTAGCTTTTTCAATGGGGACCACCCCTGTTTCCGGTCACGTAGATATATTGGGGGTTTGTCACATAAGCGGATCTCGTGCACTTCATTAGGGCATAGACATGGAGACCCTGGCTTGTGATGCTAGAACAGTAATACAATTGTTGTTTTCTGGGGGTCCAAGGCACTGCGCCCACAAGTAGCTTCTCTTCAATGGCTCTCAAATTACAGGCGGTTTGTTATCAAGTAACTCTTTAACTGTAGGTCTGACTGAATTTAAAGGGTAAAGGTACCGTCACACTAGGCGATATCGCCAGCAATCCGTGACGTTGCAGCGACCTGGATGGCGATATCGCTGTATTTGACACGCAGCAGCGATCTGGATCCCGCTGTGAAATTGCTGGTCGCTGCTAGAAGGTCTGCACTTTATTTGGTCGCTAGGTCGCCGTGTATCGCCGTGTTTGACAGCAAAAGCGACGATACCAGCGATATTTTACACTGGTAACCAGGGTAAACATCGGGTTACTAAGCGCAGGGCCGCGCTTAGTAACCCGATGTTTACCCTGGTTACCAGCGTAAAAGTTAAAAAAACAAACAGTACATACTCACCTGCGCGTCCCCCAGCCTCTGCTTCCTGACACTAAAGCGCCGGCCCTAAACTGAAAGTGAAAGCAACAGCGGTGACGTCACCGCTCTGCTGTTAGGGCCGGAGCTCAGTCAGCGTCAGGATGCAGAGGCTGGGGGACGCGCTGGTGAGCATGTACTGTTTGTTTTTTTAACTTTTACGCTGGTAACCAGGGTAAACATCGGGTTACTAAGCGCGGCCCTGCGCTTAGCAACCCGATGTTTACCCTGGTTACCCGGGGCCCTCGGCATCGCTGGTCGCTGGAGAGCGGTCTGTGTGACAGCTCTCCAGCGACCACACAGCGACGCTGCAGCGATCGGCATTGCTGTCGCTATCGCTGCAGCGTCGCTTAGTGTGACGGTACCTTTACTCCATTAAGGGTTGGTGGTCTCGTGTTTAGATGTGACCATGGCGGTCACAGTAGTAATAGGCTCTCTCCAGTGTCTGTGCTAGCTGTACAATGGCAAACTGCTCATAGGGCGTAGCAGCTGTCTGCAGGTTGGTGGTGAGGGCCCTTAAGCACTAGGCACCGCCTTCTGGACACTTGCAGGAGCAGCAAACTCAGGATGGAAACCTTTGATCTCTGATGGTGCGAAAACATTATAAGTAATCAGCTCTCCGATGTAGTGCTGTGTAATTCTGCAGGGTGAACACTGCTGACAGATGTCCTTTAAAGGGATCCTGACAGCAGACACTATGGATTGGGCATTTGCCAGGTGTTTGACTCCAGGAACTGAGCCATTCAGGGTTCTCTGCCTGATGCCAATGATTGACTGGTCTCTCCCTACATACGCATGCTGGGAGACCTGTCACCCAAGGGGAGCTGGTGGGAAGAAGATGCTGCGGACAGTTGAGTTTGCTGTTTCAGAGTCAAACATACCTGTCTGAGATCATACAGCCTCTCTTTCATGCTGCCCGTGGATCGCACCTGTCAGCTGTCCGGTTCCCTTTAAATGTGTATCTGAAGCAATGGATTATAGAACGTGATTGGCTCCTTACAGGGTGACTCCAGTAGATGGTCCCCTTGGATTAAAGCTGGCCTGCAGAAGTTGCTGTACTTTATTCCCAATGTCAGAGGTTATGTGCAGGTCATTCGAGTGGGTAACAATCAGATCTGGAGCAGGAGGATGGGCGTCCTGAGAATTGAATCCACCTGACCTTGGCCCATATGGATGAGGAATTTTTTGTCTATTTAAAGGGGTAGTACCATAAATTGCATGTTCTCTTCAAAGGTTAGATAACTCACTGATGGTATATTCCCAAGAATGCAAAAAGACAAAGCAACCAGCTCACCCAGGCTCCGGGGGTCCTGAAGCACAGAACTCAAGGGACCACTTGTAGTAGTGTGAATAAAGAAAAGGGGTTCCAGCTTCAAATTGCAAAAGATTTATTAGAACAGTAAAAAGATGCCATAGGATGAAGATGGCACGCGTTTCTAACACAACCTGCGTGCTTTATCAGATAAAGCTGGAACCCCTTTTCTTCTTTTTCCCAAGAACAAGGCTATGAAATAATGGTCCACCAATGCTCTCCATTGTCAGTGAGGCTGAAATACCACAGGAGAGCACTAAATACATGTGTGGTTAGGACCACCAATATGGTGCCCCCAGACCCCTGTTCTTGGGATTCATGGGACCCTCAGCAACAAGCAACTTCTCAACTATTGTGCATATATGGTTTAGTTCCTTAAATGGAGCATGTTTTTTTAAGGTGGACAGTGATGTCCAGTTGGGGTCTCCCCCCTCCATACCTGAGCATGAGCACATTGGGTTTTATTCCTGGCTATATAGTTGGTTTCTCTTGTATATGCAAATAATTTTGCATTTTCCAATCATTGACAAGGCGCTTTGAGCAACCTCAAGATGCTATCATGGTGAGCTGGATTTTATTTTATCTTCTTGAATATAACTTTCTTTTTCCCGATGATTACAGTGCGATCCTTTGGGACAGAAGACCGTCCAACAGACCGCCCAACGCCTCCCCGAGAAGAGGTGTATGAGTATATAATATTCCGGGGTAGTGACATCAAAGACATTACGGTGTGTGAGCCCCCCAAAGCCCAGCATGCCTTACCCCAGGATCCAGCCATTGTCCAGGTATGACACCATAGGATCACTTCATCTGGATGATGCTTAATTCGGGGGAGATCAATAATAGGACTGACATGCTGCTCCAAGTGTGAGCCTTCCCCGTTCTGGTGGCCGCAGCCATGCTGAGATTTGGATGAAATTGGCCACATGGTTTTGCAGTAATATCAATAGTGAAAACGTGAATCCGTGCCGCCAGTAATATTTGCTCAGTTCTGTGGTTTAAAATACTGCATTACTAGCAAAACTTGATAGCAGGCATCGTAATGGTTAATTTCTTTTCGCTCCTGGATAGTGTTATACAACGTGCATCGGGTGCGAGAAGCTCTTTAAAATGTCGAGGCCAGATTTAGTCCTTGTTTATGCAACTCTGCCCAGGATCCTGGCGGTGGCCAATTATCAGAGCAATTAAATGGATGAAAGCTGCTAACAAAGCAGAGACAGTCATTGTCTGCTCCAAATTACACCTGCAGCAGATCTGGGGTGAGGACTCTGGATGGCTGTCAGGGTGGGGGGTGAAGGATCTGGATGGCTGTCAGGGGGGCTTGGGATGGCTGTCGGGGGGGTGAGGTATCTGGATGGCTCGGGGGCTCAGGATGGCTGTCGGGGGGGTGAGGGATCTGGATGGCTGTCAGGGTGGGGGGGTGAGGGATCTGGATGGCTGTCTGGGGGGGCTTGGGATGGCTGTCGGGGGGGTGAGGTATCTGGGGGGCTCGGGATGGCTGTCGGGGGGGGGGGGGAGGGTTCTGGATGGCTGTCGGGGGGGGGGGGTTTGAGGACTCTGGATGGCTTCCGGTTTGAGGGGTGAGGATGGCTGTCAGGGGAGTGAGGGGTCAGGATAGCTGTCGGGAGGGGGTTGAGGGCTCAGGATGGCTGTCGCGGGGTGAGGGATCTGGATGGCTGTCAGGGTGGGGGGGTGAGGGATCTGGATGCCTGTCGGGGGGCTTGGTATGGCTGTCGGGGGGGGGGGGG
Source organism: Ranitomeya variabilis (assembly GCF_051348905.1). NCBI lineage: Eukaryota > Metazoa > Chordata > Amphibia > Anura > Dendrobatidae > Ranitomeya > Ranitomeya variabilis. The sequence goes on from NC_135235.1 coordinate 572,226,772, forward strand.
GGTATCGGGATGGCTGTCGGGGGGGGGGGGTATCTGGATGGCTGTCGGGGGGGGGGGGGGGGTTGGTGAGGGATCTGGATGGCTTCCGGTCTGAGGGGTGAGGATGGCTGTCGGGGGAGTGAGGGGTCAGGATTGCTATCAGAAGGGGGTTGATGGCTCAGGATGGCTGTCGGTGGTGAAGTTTTCCCCCCCATTTCAGTTGTGATGAGTGGAAACCTGTATAAGGGCTTGTTCACACCATCCTTTTTTTTCTGCGGCTTTTTCATGTCCTGATTTGGAAATCCCGCAGTGCTAAACCGCGGTGGATTTCCCTGCGCTTTTTTGTGCGGTTTCTCCTGCAGATTCCACTGCGGTTTTCCAACTGCACTTTCCTATTGGTGCAGGTGGAAAACAGTTGCGGAATCCGCAGAAAGAAGTGACATGCTACTTCTTTTTTCCCGCAGAAAATCAGCGCGGATTTTCCAGCGGAAAAAAGGAACGTGGGCACAGCGGATTTGGTTTTCCATAGGGTAACATTGTACTGTACCCTGCATGGAAACGTCTGCGGATCCGCAGCTGCAAATCCGCTGCGGATCCGCAGCAAAAACCGCAGCGTGTGAACATGGCCTAACAGGTGGAGAAATCTGGCACCCGTGTAATACAAGTGAGTGATGCCACGTGGCAGTGCCAAGTCAGATTTAATCAGCAACTTTCTTAATTCAGTTTATAATGTCCAAGACCTCTGTGTGCTGATAATGGATCAATATGTTCTTTACATCCAGAGACTGATATCTATAGTCCTGCTAACTGTTGGCTACAACTGGGTCCATTGTCCTGAATGCTGAGCTTCTGCAGTGCCATCTGGGACACTTGTGGCAGATGATCTGGATATGTCATGAGTGTTTGATAGATGTAGGTCCCAGTAGTGGTGCCTGTATCTCAGTAATGGGACCTTTCAGGAGTTGAGGTGTGGTGCCTAGACGCAGAAGAGCAGAACTAGCTGGTATACAAGTGTCAATTGTCGGCAAGCGGAGGCGTTTGTAGTCTGGTTATGCATGAAACTATGGTTTTGGGTACTGTACCATTCTGTGATATTCATACAATAAAGGGTTACTCCCGCTACAACAGGGTGACTACATACAGGTTTGATATACCAGCACTTTTTTCTGGTTGTCCAACTAGTAAGGATAAAAAGCGGAGATTTAGCGTCTAGGCAAGGCACTGTAGTGCAAGAACAGTAGAAGTGGGGCCCTTAGTCCAGTAGTTCTATCAATGACAGAAGCTGTTTTGGAGGTAGAAGTGGGCCCCTGATGCCCCAGTATTTCCACCCATGTCAGTCCCCATAATAATCTTGCATTATGCAATCGTACGATAGTCAGCATGTGGATATTTCTGTGCATTGTTTTCCTTTTGTTTTGAATTCATGTTTTGCTGTGATCTTGTCTGCAGTCATCCCTGGGTTCTGCCTCCACCAGTTCGTACCAGCCTTCTGTGCCTTACAGCCCGTTTCGAGGCATGCCGTCATATGGCCAGCTGGCTGCCTCCTCTCTTCTTAACCAGCAGTACGCAGCCTCCCTGGGTCTAGGTATGTAATGTGCACTTACCATTCCATTGTCTACCATGTACGTAAAGCAGCTGCTGGTTGGACGACCAGAAGTCCCAGCGTAGTCTCTGCTGATCTGCTGGGTGGCTGTAAGGCTACTTTCACACTGGCGTCGTGCACTGCACGTCGCTATGCGTCGTTTTGTAGAAAAAACGCATCCTGCAAAAGTGCTTGCGGGATGTTTTTTTTCTCCATTGACTTGCATTAGCGACGCATTGCCACACGTCGCAACCGTCGTGCGACCGTTGTGTCGTGTTGCGTTGGACCGTCACCACCAAAAAACGTTGCTTGTAATGTTTTTTGGTGCGTCGTTCCAGTCTTTTCCGACCGCGCATGCGCAGCCGGAGCTCCGCCCCGCCTCCCCGCACCTCACAATGGGGCAGCGGATGCGTTGAAAAACAGCATCTGCTGCCCCCGTTGTGTGGCGCATTCACTCCTAGCGTCGGTACGTCGCAACGACGCAATTCGTCGTGCGTCGCTAGTGTGAAAGTAGCCTAATAAGGAGCAGCTCTACTACAGACACATTCGACTAAAACTGACCATATACACATGAGCTATTGGCCGAACGTTTGGTCAGATTGCGGTCTAATCAGACTCCCCCCTCATTTAAAGGATCACTGTCATACATTGCTCGTCACCCCTGCAAAAAGGATCGGGTGTTGAAATTCCAACTGCTCAATCCATCTCTTCCCTGCATCTGTTGAGGCCCCCATACACCTCTGATCGTCGGCCAGGTCATCCAGTATCTGCTGGGCTGGCAAACTTTCATCTAATGAGACTAGACGTAGACTATTTCTACAGCCACACCTTTAACTAAATCATTCAGATCCCAGAAAGATTTGAGCTTTGCTGCAGATTACCCACAGATTCCCTTCAAAATCTATGTCCAGAACAAAACACTCCTGAGCTGCTGGCATTTCAGGGCATCACTCTTCTGTCTGCACCCCCTTTCCCTTTGCCACTGAATGCCCAGCTTATAGTATTCTTATTAAACTTCTAGTAAATGTTTTTGATTTTTTTTTTCCCCCTGGACTTGGGGAGTGTGCAGCTAATCTCCAGCAAATTCTGGGATTTAAAAATCTGCCTGAACTCGTGAGCATAAAGTGAAAAAAATTTTAAAAAAAATTGCAGCAACTGTGATACTTGTGAATGTACCTTTTATAAAATGTTATATAGCATGTTCTAAAAATTTTTAGTAAAAGCGAAGCATGATTGGGATATATAGGGAATAATGATTTGCATGTACAGCAAATTGCTGTAATATTGGGGTAAAGGGTCTGCAGGGGTCCCAGTAAGCTAATCTGTAGTTGTATGTTTGGGGTTGGGTTGCATGTGGCATCGGGGAGTGACGTATGCTCGCGGTAATGGTGACCTGTTAATGACTTGTTGCACTGTCCATGCAGAGAAGCTGGTAAGCCCTTCGGCGTCAGCCGCAGCATCCAGCTCCTCCTCTTCCCCATCACCACAGCCTGTGGCATCGGATCCAGACTTGCTGGCAGAGGCCCCGCACCTCTCTAAGGGTAACATTGCTGGCATGGGTTTTATTCGCATGCTTTTGTCCTTAGTTGTGTTCATGGGTAGAATAGTCATTGTTCTCTTGTCCCACGTCTACTAACCTTGTGCTTGTGGTGTTGTCCAGTGTCAGACCAGTGTGCTTATACCGGATCAGTGTGCGGAGCTACTGCAGCGGCCACACAGGAGAATGTGATGACTATCAAGGAGGCATTCCAGAAAAGAATGGCCAGTAAGACTCTAGCCCATGAGTATGCGGAGTGTTGGCTAGAGCAGGTCTTGCATCACAAAGGGTTTTCTCTTTTGTATAGCATCCACCTGTGATCAGCTTATGCTGTAACTGTAGGACACTCTGGTAAGTGTTCAGTATCCCCACAGTGCCCCCACAGGTTATATTGGGCATTACAACGTGGCCATTTATATAAATAACTGGTCTGTGAAACAGTAGGGGTCTCCCTATTAACCCAGGATTCACCAATCGGTTGAGTGAATTTTCGAAACTATCCGACCTCTCTAAGTCAAGTATTGAAGTTCAAATCTCGGGTGCAGCAATAACGTCTTAGAAGCTTCTGATGACCGGACATGCTGCTTCTCTACACTAACCCTGTAAGGTGTTGGGCATGGCATATGAATGTAATGGGCCATTTCCCAGATTTGGATTCTGATATTGGCCCATAAAGAAGCTGAAAGTCTCGCGCTCTACTGCTGAAAGGGAAGCCTGAGCATCTGTCTGGTTCTTTCAAAGAGCTGATTGTGGATCTCACAGAAATCAATGGGTGAGACGGTGGAGACCACTCCAGTACTGGCTACACTCCTGCTGGCACAAGTCTGCAATTTCCATTAATGTAGACCCTCCGATATGCTGACTACTGCCTCATCCTAGCTTCAGATTTTTCTCCTGTGGACATCTCTCCGGTGGTACATGCTGGATGGGAGCGCTGTCCAGAAATCCATGGATTCACTAGCTCTCATGTATCAGCCTTTGTTCCTGGAGGGATCACATAATTATCTCCTGATCCAGTCAGTAGGCTGCTGTCATAGACCTTCATATCCTTTCCTCCGCTCTCCTGACAGAACTGCTCCCTGCTGCTATCTCTAACACTGAGGAGAGGGCAGAGCAGTCAGTTCAATGAGACTTTGCAGCTAACTAGGTGAATGATTCTGAAAGTGGTGACTTTTTACTGAAGACCAGGGAACAGCTTCATAGCTTTTAGAAAGTAAATGGACAAGAATAACTGTATATGACCATAGAAAGGAGATGAATGTTTTCTACATGATGTACTAGTAACCAGTGTACAATATAACATGGCCTATAAAGGACTTAAGAGGGATGGGTCGCTGAATTGTCAGCAAAGCACAAGAGAAAAATCAATATCCCAATAATTGAACAATCATGGAGTATACGGGAACAGTGGACAGAACAAATACATATATCGTAAAAGGGTCACATGTCCAACAAGGAATCAATATACTGCTCGGAATATCGACAATTAATACATCACACTGTGAATATCATACAGGATCTACTAGGTAACAATTAAAAATCAAAACATCCTGTGTGGCCTAGGAGATTACACATCACCTACTCTAAAGAATAGATACAGGCTGTACTGTAAAGCATTAATCAAATAGGATCACAACGTATGTAGTGTTAATATATGCCCATTGTTATTGCATCATCCCATATGGCCTAAGGAGTCCCAAGATCCCTGCTGCATACAAATATGCAGATAAGTAAAGATGTAGTGTAAATACCCGACTAGATCTATAGAGCAGTGCAATCCCTGAATGGACACGCGTCCACCCCGACGCGCGTTTCGGCGGAGCCTTTGTCAGGGGGGCCTCTATGGGTTCAGTCTATAGTAGTCAGTCCAGTACACTGGCTCACCTGTAAAACCAGGTTATACCCAATTCATACTAGCATTTGGAACATGGGTATCTACACTAAGGAAAGCTATGGATGAATTCAGAGTAACTGGGCAGCTGCCCCTTTAATTCACCTTAGTTGGGTTCAACTATACTACAGAACCCATCAGGACATTTCCTGTATTTCTGGAGGGGATGAAGCTCTGCTTCACTGTTAAAGCTCCAAATCCTCTGTATGATAAATGTCAATTACATGGCAGCTTTCTAACACAGCAGACAGCTCCCCCTAGTGGTCAGCATAGGTGGCCAGAATTCTCATTTGATAGCACTGTATAAGAGATTTGAGGCTCTTAATGAAGGTGGGATATTAATACATTTAAACCCTTAAGTTGTAAGTGCAACATTTTGGATTAAATTAAAAATGAAGTGTAACAATGGGTTTATTTTAAGATGAACATTCCCTGCTGCAAAGCTGGTGTTTCGCTTGATTTTGCTGTTTAGTTTCACGCATGCTATAGTCTGTTGTCCATTGTAGTTTGTGGTGTTTGTAGCTGTCGCGTTATAATGAAGGCACTGTGTATGCGACCATAAAGATACAATCCCTTACAGAAACCTGTTATTCCACTGGGTATTCCTGCGGTAACAAGTTATCCAGGACCCTCACCAGTCTGGGTCTTGTCCCTCACTGTAATAAAGCAATGGTTAATCGTTTGCTCCTCTGCTTTGAGTCCACAGGGCTAAGTACAGCTCTTGGCTGTCTCAGAGCCATAGACTTATTGGTCCTTCAGTACAACTGCCCCTCTAGACTGAACACATGGTGGGGGAGAACGACAGTACTCCTTATTTTGCCGATTGATGGAGATACTAGTGGTTGTACCCCCACCTATATAGCGGTTATTGCTATCCTGTGGATAGGTAATTTGCTTGAACCAGTATACCCCTTTAACTGACTAGGATTATTAGGTACTACCCAGCTTATTTGTCCAGGATTGGAAAACCGTGGCTGCTTTCTTCTGTAAACAGCACCACTCTGGTCCACAGGTTGTGTGGTATTGCAGCTGTCATTTCAATGGAATTTGAGCTGCAGTAGAATCCATGACCTGTGGACAGATGTGATTTCTGTAGGAAAGCAGTCATGTCTTTCTAAGGCTGGAAAACCCCTTTAACTACTATTCTGGGGTCTGACAGGACAGTTCAGCTTTGCCGGTGGCTTCATACCCGCTTGGCTTTTATTGCCGGCAGCTCTACTCTTTTGGTGCCTTCATTATCATACCTTTGCGTGAAGGCCTCCCTGTAGACATTGAGCATTGCTGGGGGCTCCCATGCCAGTTCTACCGGGATGTGCCAACTAATATGCTCCACTCTTCTGCCTGCAGCTGGTTTCCCATCCATCCCAGTAAAGAAAAGTCCGATGGTGGAACAAGCTGTCCAGACTGGCCCAATGGAGAATATGACTCAGAAGAAGCTGCAGCCAGCAAAGGGACCACCTGTGAGCCAGCGGGGGAACAGACAGGGCCAGACAGTGGGGCAGCCTGCACCTGTCAATGGTAAATGGTGTTGGTTTTGGTATAGGCTTTGTTTCACTGGCATCCATGGGCTAGTCCTGAGTGCATTTAGCGTTACTGATCACTTCCATGGTTGGTGTGTTATAAAGTTCCTGCAATGATTATGGGGTAGCATTCCCAGTTACCATTGCCCAACAGGGAGTGTGCCAGTGTCCATACTAGGCAGCACCACCTGCACTATATAACCTGGTATGTCATTTATGTAGAACCCATTTTGATTTTTTTCAGTACCACCTCAGACTGCACCGACACAGAATATGATCAATGATGAGAATAGACGACCCCAAAGACGGAGGTCAGGTAAAATAATGGGGCGTGGTGGTCACATTATTGTGGGTGATCATTGGGTGCAGTGGAAGCAATCACCCGGCTAATATCCCCAAGGGAAGGTGAGGAGAGCCACATATAGGGCAAACATGGTCTATGGCGCCCAATCAACCAGGGGACAGCCATATAGTACATGGCAAGGCCAAGTTTGTCATAATGGGGCACACTTGATGGCTCTGGAGCATAGATCTTATTGGGGGACCCTTTCAATGGCCTGAAGACCTTTGGAAAATTTCCAATCGGCTATTTTTCAGTCTTGTAGGGTTATCCAGTTCAATGTATGAAATATTGGTGTTTTTTTCATTAACTTCTTCTTGCTTTCATTATATGGAAATGCTTATTAGTATGAATGTAAAGCAAAATTTCTCCATTCACTGACAGCACATGGATCATAAAAACCAAGTGTTGCCGAAAGTTTGTGCCCAAAACTGGGCAAGAATGAAGCACATAGGTTTGGTAGTCACTTATGTGCCCCCACTGATGCCAGGAGTGTAAACCTTTCCATGTCTGACTTGTGGTAACCATTGCTCTCCCTCCAAATGTCATCGTTGGTACAAGCTCAGCATTAACTATGGTCACCATGTGATTCTTCAGGTAACAGACGGGCCAGGAATCGCTCTCGGGGGCAAAACCGGCAAACTACCGTCAAAGAGAATGCCATTAAATTTGACGGGGACTTTGATTTTGAAAGTGCAAACGCTCAGTTTAATCGGGAAGAACTGGATAAAGAATTCAAGGATAAACTAAACTTCAAAGGTAGGCTTGTCGGTAAGATCTGATTGAACTAACCATTGATCTTGCTCCAAAGGAGAGTGATGACTTCTAGGTGAGTGGGGTCTGAGTGCTGGTCCATGGAGAAGCATGCACGCTCATGGCAATTGGTGGTCTTCATGGTTGGACGCTCCATCCCCTCCCTTAACTGAGATGTTCTCACAATTCCTGTAAATCTGTGAATACTTACTGGAATACCCAATATTGGCAGCACATCACCAGTTGTGGCCGGAGAGCACCAGTGTCTATAGTACGTTGGCATGTCTACACGTGGTGGTGAGCAGGAATGGGCACTCGTATGACCACTTGTTCGGCAGATTATGGGCCTGTAAAAAACCTGTTTTACATGCCATGCTAGATTAAACTTTTCCCTTGCAGATGACAAGACTGACAAGGAGGGTGACGAGAAAGGAGACTCTGGAGTGGAAACCCAGAATAGTGATGGGAATCCAGAGGAAGATCCCCTGGGACCCAATATATACTATGACCGTACCAAGTCTTTCTTCGATAATATTTCTTCAGAGATGAAATCCAGGTGGACAGTTACCCATGTTTCTGTAAAATCTGTTGTAATTTTTTTTTTAAATGAGTTATCGGCTTGATGTACTAGTAGTAAATGCTGCAAAATTTCAGTTGAGGCTGCAGTATGAAATGCAGCTTTGCAGTGTATTGTAGGATAAGTAATGTTTTAACACAAGTTCTCCACCATCATAGTGAGTGCAGCACTGGAGTATATAGCTGTACTAAACATGAGTTATACCCTGTATTATGCTCCACAGCTGCACTTGCTATTCTGCTGGTGGAGTCACTGTGTACATACATTACATTACTTATCCTGTACTGATCCTGAGTTACATCCTGTATTATACCCCAGAGCTGCACTCACTATTCTGCTGGTGGAGTCACTGTGTACATACATTACTTATCCTGTACTGATCCTGAGTTACATCCTGTATTATACCCCAGAGCTGCACTCACTATTCTGATGGAGTCACTGTGTACTTACATTACTTATCCCATACTATTCATGAGTTATATCCTGTTTTAAACTTCCAAAGCTGCACTCACTATTCTACTGGTGGACACGGTATACATACTTTATCTTGTACTGGTCCTGAGTTACATCCTGTGTGAGTATGTACACAGTGACTGCACCAGCAGAATAGTGAGTGCAGCTCTGGGCTATAATACAGAATGTAACTCAGGATCAGTACAGGATAAGTAATGTATGTACACAGTGACTCCACCAGCAGAATATTGAGTGCAGCTCTGGGGTATAATACAGGATGTAACTCAGGATCAGTACAGGATAAGTAATGTATGTACACAGTGACTCCACCAGCAGAATAGTGAGTGCAGCTCTGGAGTATAATGCTGGATGTAACTCAGGATCAGTACAGGATAAGTTATGTAATGTATGTACACAGTGACTCCACCAGCAGAATGGTGAGTGCAGCTCTGGAGTATAATGCAGGATGTAACTCGGGATCAGTACAGGACATGTAATGTATGTACACAGTGACTCCACCAGCAGAATAGTGAGTGCAGCTCTGGAGTATAATGCTGGATGTAACTCAGGATCAGTACAGGATAAGTTATGTAATGTATGTACACAGTGACTGCACCAGCAGAATAGTGAGTGCAGCTCTGGAGTATAATACAGGATGTAACTCAGGATCAGTATAGTATAAGTAATGTAATGTATGTACACAGTGACTGCACCAGCAGAATAGTGAGTGCAGCTCTGGAGTATAATACAGGATGTAACTGTCAATGCCAGATTCTCTGCATCGGTGTTATAAACCCCAGGGTGTCCTGAATGCCCCTTTTACAGCTCCTCATGGCGGTTTTGCTTGTAGCTGCTTTGTTCCACCACCCTATGCAGATTACTTAGCTGATAATGTATGAAATACTGTGATAACCTGAAGACCTAAATTAACAAGTCTCTTGTCTACAGACGCACCACGTGGGCAGAGGAGAAAAAGCTGAACACTGAAACCTTTGGGGTCTCTGGCAGATTCCGTCGAGGCCGCAGCTTTCGCGGTGGGTTCCGAGGAGGCAGGGGCGGTGCCGTTCCACGAAGAAACCAGACAACGCAGAGAGCTGGCACTGGGAGGGTGTGAAGACTTCTCAGTAACATGGACAAAAAAGCGGTCTGTGTCTCTAAATGGACTAGTCTTCCATACCTTTTTGCCCCCTTCCCACACCCCTCAAAACGCTTTGTAGCAGCTCTGTAACTGCACTGGGCAGGATAAGCCCCTGCATTGCTTTCACCTCTATAACACTGGTTTGTAAAGGCTACAGATTGGACTTGGCACGGACGTGTATAGGAGACCATGGCAGTGCTTCACCATGTAGGGGAATGCTTTGTGGTACGTCAGGAGGTGAGCAGTTATAGTTTGGACCTCAGAAGGAAGGAGATTTTTTTTTTCTTGTACTTTTTAATGTATAATTTGAATGCTAGTTTCCTTTTTTTTGTTTTTTTAGGAGGGGGTTTTAATGGCTTTGTGTTGTGCTCAGATGAGTGATCTGCTCACCGTCCCCCCTTAAATTTATGTTAAGATATCACCTGAGTATTCATCTGTGTACCAAAGTGGGTGCACCAGTAGGTGGTGGGTACAGCTTCTCCCCTTCACTGATTATTTTAATTATTTTTTCTTTCATTATAGCAGTTTGTTCTGTTGTCACCAGTGCTATCCTTGTAAGGCTGGGGTCACACTTGAGTGCAGCGTGAGTCTCTGACCTCAATACCCGGCACTGCCGCCGGCACTCGGGACCACAGTGTGCGGCTGCATGTATTTCTATGCAGCCGAATGCTCTGGTCCTGAGTGCTGGCGGCAGTGCCGGGTATTGATGTGAGCGACTCGCGCAAGTTTCTCACATTGCACTCACAAGTGTAACACCGGCCGAACAGTGGCCCAGACTGCTAGCCAACTGCCACAAGTGTCACATAACAAGGAATAGTCGCCCTGATGCCCTCAAGCTCACGTTAAACAAAATAAATAAATAAAAAAATGTCTTGCTGCACATGGAGATTTGGTGCATGGTTGCAGCCACAACTCTTCAGCTACGTTCTGCCAAAGCGCAGCACGACTCCGAAGCTATCCTCTAGCATACATGCCACAAGATGAGTCTGCATGAGATGGATCTACTTTTTTTTTCTTTTACATTGATGCACTTAACCCAGTATTGTAAAATTTTCTGCAAACGACCATTTTTAAGTTATAAGATTTAATTTAAGAAAGTGTCTTTATTTTTGTAGAATCCTGGTGCTGATAACCAGTAGCCCATGGGGGATGTGATTTAAATTGTAAGCTACCAATAAATCTACAACCATTTGACTCGTGCCATATATTTATTCCACCCCCTTCCCTCCTGCACAAAATGACTGCTCAAACCAAGCTCAGATTCTCTGTGCACCCTTTGTGTGGCTGCACTGTTCAGTGCACCTTTCCACCTGCTTGTTTTGCATCTTTCTACATCCCCCTTGACTAATAATAATAAAAAACACCCCTGGCTTTACAAGAGCCAGAAAAGGGATTGGAAAACAAGTGGGTGGGAAGGTACTGAACTGCTCAGCCATGCCAAGGGTGCTGTGTGCATGCTTGGTTTGAACAGTCATTTGGTGTTGACACTCGGACCTGCTTAGATTGGACTGTAGGCTGTGCACACGTTCAAGATTTTTAGTGTTTTATATGTTTCTGCCAAAAAAAGCTAAAAAAGCTTACATAAGCATCCCATAATTTTTAATGCATTCTGCATTTTTTGTGCACATGCTGCGTTTTTTTCCGGAATGCAATTCCGCATGTTCATTCTTTGTGTGGAATCATGGGGATTCTGCACACATAAAAATGCATTGATCCGCTTACTTCCCTCATGTGGCTATGCCCACCATGCGGGAAGTAAGAAGATCATGTGCGGTTGGTACCCAGGGTGGAGGAGAGGGGACTCTCCTCCAGGCCCTGGGAACCATATACCTGTAAAAAAAAAAAAAGGAATTGAAATAAAAAAATTGTGATATTCTCACCTTCCGGCGGCCCTGCCTTCCTGATCCTCGCGATGCATCCGTTCCCAGTAATGCCTTGCGACAATGACCTGTAAAGACGTAGTGGTCTCACCAGGGTGGATAAAAATCAATGTTTTTTTTAAAAAATCAAAAAAAATCGGATTTTTTTGATTTAAATCGGATTTTTTTGATTTAAATCGGATTTTTTTCAATAAACTGCTTTTTGAGGAAAATATTTTACCATCCAAAGGTTCTTCCATCATGAGATAAAGCGGAGTTGTTTAACTCAGTAGAATAAAGGCTGTATATGTGTAACATTCACAATGCCATGCTCTTCCAGAGGTTTCTGTAGGATGCTGACTATCCAACAAGTTTGGGCATGTCAACTGAATGGAAAAAGAAACTAAACCAAAAGTGAAACCAAGCTACAAGTGTGGAATTAAAGGGGCAGTATGAACAAAATGTGGAGGCTATTAATAGTTTATACAATTAAGACATGCTGCTTTTAAACACCTACCTATTGCCATATAGTAAAACAAAAAAGATTTTTACTTACTTTGGGGTCCCCCCCTCACCCTGGCGTTAGATCGTTGCCCCTAGTTTCGTCCGTGTAACTATGGGCGCACATGCGCACTGCTCTCACTTCTCATTTTAATCGTGATTTATATTAAAAAAAACCTTTTGATTTAAATCAGTGATTTAAATCATGATTAAAATCATGATTTAAATCGATCCGATTTAAATAGAAAAAAATCTTTTGATTTAAATCGTGATTTAAATCATGATTTAAATCGGCGTGATTTAAATCAATCCACCCTGGGTCTCACGTGATGCTACATCATCTGGGGTCATTGCTGCGAGGCATTGCTGGGAACCGGAGCATCGCGAGGAGTGGGAAGACTGCGGGGGGCGCCGTAAGGTAAGAATATCACGATTTATTTTTAACATTCTATCTTTTTACTATTGATGCTGCATTGGCAGCATCAATAGTAAAAAGTTGGTCACACTTGTCAAACGGTCAATCAGTTTTCCAAGTGATGCTACAGATCGCTTGGAAAACACTAGCATTCTGCAAGCTAATTATGCTTGCAAAACGCTAGTTTAGCGGGAATACGCATGCCAATTCTGCATGTGTATTTCACGCCGCAGAGCATTGCAGCGGAAATTTCTGCGGCCATTCTGCAACGTGAGCACATAGCCTAAAGGTGATAACTGGTCAGTGTGATAATTCCACCTCTAAAACTCCTTCCTTCCCAAGTGCCAGAATTGGGGATGCAAGTCTATTCTCGATAGGCAGAAATGGTGGCTAGGAGCTGAATGAAGTGAGGCTGTGTGGCTTTACAATTCATTCAAAGTCTTCAGTGCAAAGATTTGTACTGCTGGTCAACTACCTGTGTGACAAGTGCATGAACACTGATGCTTCATTTAGCCTCTCGGGCAGAGGAGAACAAGTTATCTTGTGATCTCTTGGAATAGCAGAGATGGGTAGGTGGTTGCAATAACTGACAACCTCATGAAGTTGGTAGCAGTTTGCTGACTCCATTTAGACTAATTATTGCACCCCTTCTCTAGGTTAGGGATGAAAGTACAGATTAGGGAACGTAAGGCAAACATCTGAACAGGGTAAACTTGGTCCTTAGTCGGTGCCATTCTTTTTAATGCAGTTGTAGCAGGACATAACACAGTTGCACTACATGTACCCCAATGCCTCTTGGCCATCAGCAGTATCGCATGGAGGGTATTGCCATACTAGAATATGCCAACACATGTACCGTAACTTGTTTTTGGATCCAGTGTAGCAGAAAGGTGGATCCAGAATTTTCACCTACATCTACTTCATTGTCAGGTCTGGCATTCAGAAGTCACATCGGACGATCATCCAATATATAGGATTGTCTGACTTTGTTAAAATAAAATAGGCAAAAGTCAGTTTTGTGACTGGTTTAGGGAAAACCAATCCCTTCCTCCCAAGGTAAGTGCAGGAAATTTTGGAAAATTAATACCATCAAATCTAGACTGCCTAGCAGACAACACTGAGCTGTGGATTAAAGAATGTGTAAAGCAAATGCTTCCTGTGTATTCATTAGGGTCTTTCTGCCATGTGCTTCCTGGTTAATATCAGAACTGTCTATTACCATAACGTCTAGAGATGGATCCATATAAACAGCTGCCTTCTGGTTCATGGGATCAATAAATCCATCATGTGCAGATGAAGTTTGTAGGCTTTAATTCATATCTTTTGCACCAAATTTTGCAAAGTGGTGCATAAGGTTAATGAATGTGGCACAAAATAAATGTCTGTCATGAGACTTTTGTGACTTCAGCTCCAAAAGTGTCATCCTGATCTGAAGATGCCCCACATGGAAAACTCCGCCAGGCTGGGACTAGAGTGAGGGGTGAAAAAATGCAATGTTTGGTAAGTCATGTGTCGTGAATCTAACACATCTGGATAAGCAAAATAAAAAATGTAAAATAAGGTGCAAATATAATAATCTCTAAAAATAAAATAAGAACAACTTACTCCTGGAAACTAAAGCAATGATGAATCTGGGTCCTTGTCATACTAAGGCTACGTTCACATTAGCGTCATGCGACGCTGCGTCATCGACGCAACGCACGATGGATCGGAAACGCACGCAAAAACGCACCATGTTTGACGCATGCGTCGAACAGATGCGTCGTAAAACGCAGCGTTTTTGTGCGTTTTTGTTGTTTTTCAAAAAAACGCAACGTTTTACGACGCATGCGTTGTCAAACAATGATGTATCTTTCCACACAATTTGTCTAGACAAACACCACCAATGAATAGAAGAGGGTGGGTCTAGTGTCTAGACAATAGATAATGCCACCAATGGGTAGATGAGGGTGGGTATTAATGTTAATTGTTTGTTTTGTTTGTCTTGCCTCTAGATGCTGCAGCAGAAGTGACAAACAATCCAACATTTTCTTTAGATATGGGGGATGTTTTTATCACTGTTTGCACTGTCTAGACACTTTTTTGTTTAATTTTATGTAACGACGCATGCGTCGCACAACGCACGCACGACGCACACACGCGACGCAAGTGCGTTGTCAATAGGTTTCAATGGGAAATTGTAACGCAATGACGACGCACGAGCGACGCAAGTGCGACGCGTGCGTTTTTTTGACGCTAGAAAAATGCAACATGTAGCGTCTCAGACGCCACCCAGGTGCGGTGAAACGACGCATGCGTCGTGCGTTTTACCGAAAACGCACGCCAACGCAACGCATGCGTCCCCAATGATAAAGATAGGGGCGCATGACGCATGCGTTGTCGTGCGTCGACGACGCAGCGTCGCATGACGCTAATGTGAACGTAGCCTTAGTTAATGGATAATTTTTTTTTTTTTTTTTAAATATTGGGCGGTATTGATCTGACAGTTTATCGGGGTGCTATCATACAAAGCTCTTATTTATGTATCTACAATATCTGATGCAACATAAACACTGTAGGGAGGGATATTTCTTCATATACACCTGATTAAGCTTGTAATTCTGCATTAATCTTTGTACACCATTTTTGCATACATATATTATGACTTTGGTCTGTCTGGGCCGGATCGTTGGTACCCAACGTAACACACCTTAGAGAAGCGCTCCCAATAAATGTTTGGCCCTGTTGTGAAGCCTGTACTTGGTTCATACAGTCATTCTGTGCCAGCAGCGTCCCTTTAATAAGAGTGAAAATATACTCCATTCATTGTGCCTGCCATGCTACTCGTCCTTACTGTTTGAGAAGTATATTTTTTACAACAATTACGGAGGCTATAAAATAAATAAAAACCCTATTAATAGTAGACGCATCACCATTCCGAAGCCTTAGCTATTAGGCCTCATTCACATGGCAGTACTCTGGCCAGTATTTGTTATATCAAACCAGGAATGGTTACAAAATGAAGAGGTGCAAGCTGCTGCCAGGTTCTCCCACCATTAAATGATTGCAGGGGCTGGCAGCAGTGTTCTAAAACAAATGATGAAAGTAGATAACCCGTTTAATTATATTCCTTTAGTAGATGCCAATTTGAATAAACCCTGAGGGTTCAACCTGACAGCGTGGAGCTTTGGCTGCAGTTTGGCCCTACCCTAATGTCACGTTCACCGACGGCAAGCAGAAGTCCTCCAATGATAAGGTTGTGGGACACGGATTAAGTTTTATTTAATAAAACCGGAAGCCCCTTTAAAGCACCAATCCAGCTGTTTTTGTTTTTTTATTGCATCCCTGGAGTGGTGCTTCTAGTCTAAGGTCCCTGCCCCATGTCTCATACTTACCTGCTACAGTCTTCACCTATCAGTGCCACTCCTGGTGGTCTTTAGCAGGTTGTGACCTGTCGGATCGCTCAAGTGTTTCCTGGACAAGCCAGAAGTCACTTATCAATGCAAGTCTATGACAACCACGTTCTGGTTCTTAGATTTGCACTGAGAGCTCGTGACAGTTACCTCTGACTTCCCATCACAAGATGGCGGCGTGGGACTACGGGCAAGGACCTTATATTAGAAGCACTACTCCATCACTGAAAATAAATAAAACCCCTCTAGAGTGGTGCTTTAACCCCTTTGTGACAGCCAATTTTTACAATTCTGACCACTGTCACTTTATGAGGTTATAACTCTGGAACGCTTTAACAGATCCCGTTGATTCTGAGACTGTTTTTTCGTGACATATTGTACTTCATGATAGTGGTAACATTTCTTCGATATTGCTTGCGATTATTTATGAAAAAATGGAAATATGGAGAAAATTTTTAAAATTTAGCAATTTTCAAACTTTGTATTTTTATGCCCTTAAATCAGAGAGATATGTCACAAAAAATAGTTAATAAATAACATTTCCCACATGTCTACTTTACATCAGCACAATTTTGGAAACAACATTTTTTTTTGTTAGGGAGTTATAAGGGTTAAAAGTTGACCAGCAATTTCTCATTTTTACAACACTATTTTTTTTTTTAGGGACCACATCGCATTTGAAGTCATTTTGAGGGATCTGTATGATAGAAAATAACCAAGTGTGACACCATTCTAAAAACTGCACCCCTCAAGGTGCTCAAAACCACATTCAAGAAGTTTATTAACCCTTTACGTGCTTCACAGGAACTGAAACAATGTGGAAGGAAAAAATGAACATTTAACTTTTTTTTGCAAACATTTTAATTCAGAACCATTTTTTTAATTTTCACAAGTGTAAAAACAGAAATGTAACCATAAATTGTATTGTGCAGTTTCTCCTGAATACGCCGATACCCCATATGAGGGGGTAAACCACTGTTTGGGCGCACCGCAGAGCTTGGAAGAGAAGGAGTGTCGTTTCACTTTTTCAATGCAGAATTGGCTGGAATTGAGATCGGATGTCATGTCACGTTTAGAGAGCCCCTGATGTGCCTAAATAGTGGAAACGCTCCACAAGTGACACCATTTTGGAAACTAGACCCCTTAAGGAACTTATCTAGATGTGTGGTGAGCACTTTAAACCCCCCAAGTGCTTCACAGAAGTTTATAAGGTACAGCCGTGAAAATAAAAAATCGCATTTGTTTACACAAAAATGATATTTTGCCCACAAATTCGTATTTTCACAAGAGTAACAGGAGAAATTAGACCACAAAAGTTGTTGTGCAATTTCTCCTGAGTACGTCGATACCCCATATGTGGGGGTAAACCACTGTTTGGGCACACCGGAGAGGTTGGAAGAGAAGGAGTGCCGTTTTACTTTTTCAATGTAGAATTGGCTGGAATTGAGATCGGATGCCATGTCGCGTTTGGAGAGACCCTGATGTGCCTAAACAGTGGAAACCCCCCACAAGTGACACCATTTTGGAAACTAGACCCCTTAAGGAACTTAAATAGATGTGTGGTGAGCACTTTAAACCCCCAGGTGCTTCACGGAAGTTTATAACTTAGAGCCGTGAAAATAAAAAATCCTTTTTTTTTTCCTCAAAAATGATTTTTTAGCCTGCAATTTTTTATTTTCTCAAGGGTAACAGGAAACATTGGACCCCAAAATCTGTTGACCAGTTTGTCCTGAGTACGCTGATACCCCATATGTGGGGGGGGGCACTCTTTGAGCACCCATCAGGGAAGGAGCGCCGCTTGGAATGCAGACTTTCATGGGATGGTCTGCGGGCGTCATATTGCATCCTGATGTACCTAAACAGTAGAAACCCCCAAGTGACCGCATTTTGGAAACTAGACCCCCCGAAGAGCTTATCTAGATGTGTGGTGAGCACTATGAACCCCCAACTGCTTCACAGAAGTTTATAATGTAGCCATGAAAATAAAAAAAAATCATATTTTTTCCACAAAAATGATTTTTTCACCCCCAAATTTTTACTTTCACAAGGGTAACAGCAGAAATTGGACCCCAAAAGTTGTCCAATTTATCGCAAGTACGCTGATGCCCCATATGTGGGGGTAAACCACTGTTTGGGCGCACGGCAGAGCTCAGAAGGGAGGGAGCACCATTTGACTTTTTGAGCGCAAAATTTGCTGTGGCGTTTAGAGACCCCTTGATGTACAGTACAGACCAAAAGTTTGGACACACCTCATTTAAATATTTTTCTGTATTTTCATGACTATGAAAATTGTACATTCACACTGAAGGCATTGAAACTATGAATTAACACATGTGGAATTATATACTTAACAAAAAAGTGTGAAACAACTGAAATTATGTCTTATATTCTGGGTTCTTCAAAGTAGCCACCTTTTGCTTTGATGACTGCTTTGCACACTCTTGGCATTCTCTTGATGAGATTGAAGAGTTAGTCACCAGGAATGGTTTTCCAACAATCTTGAAGGAGTTCCCAGAGATGCTTAGCACTTGTTGGCCCTTTTGCCTTCACTCTGCGGTCCAGCTCACCCCAAACCATCTCGATTGGGTTCAGGTCTGGTGACTGTGGAGGCCAGGTCATCTGGTGTAGCACCCCATCACTCTCCTTCTTGGTCAAATAGCCCTTACACAGCCTGGAGGTGTGTTTGGGGTCATTGTCCTGTTGAAAAAGAAATGGTCCAACTAAACGCAAACCGGATGGAATAGCATGCCGCTGCAAGATGCTGTGGTAGCTATGCTGGTTCAGTATGCTTTCAATTTTAAATAAATACACAACAGTGTCACCAGCAAAGCACCCCCACACCATCACACCTCCTCCATGCTTCACGGTGGGAACCAGGCATGTAGAGTCCATCCGTTCAGCTTTTCTGCATCGTACAAAGACACGGTGGTTGGAAACAAAGATCTCAAATTTGGACTCATCAGACCAAAGCACAGATTTCCACTGGTCTAATGTCCATTCCTTGTGTTCTTTAGCCCAAACAAGTCTCTTCTGCTTGTTGCCTGTCCTTAGCAGTGGTTTCCTAGCAGCTATTTTACCATGAAGGCCTGCTGCACAAAGTCTCCTCTTAAGGCCGGGGACACACACAACGTATAAAAAAAACGGTCCGTTTTTCACGGACGAGAATCGCACAAATGTTTCCAAAACAGTGATCCGTGTGCAGTGCGAGGATGCGATTTCCTCGCATCAAATGATCCTTTTGACATTCGTGTGACATCCGTATGGCATCCGTATGCCGAGATTTTCTCGCAGGCTTGCAAAACCGACATCTAATGGATTTATGTGCTCAAATGTTCGTTAAAACATATATACAGTATATATATATATATATATATTTATTTTGACTTTTCACTTTGACAGTCGAAGTGTGGACTTTCTGGACGTCCTGGTAAGGCGTGATGAGGAGGATGTCATTCAGACTGACGTATTTAGGAAATTGACATCTACTAATACATTGCTGCATGCCTCCTCCGCGCATCCGAGACGTGATTCAGTCTGTCCCACTGGGTCAGTTCCTCCGTATTCGGAGGATCTGCTCCAGTGATGCAGACTTTGAGAAACAGGCATTGGACCTAACTAGAAGGTTTTATGAAAGGGGATATAGTCATAGGATGGTAAAACGTGCATACAATCGTGCAAAATATTCTTCCCGTCATGACTTGGTATACAAAACATCGAATAAGCTGCCTGTAGAAAAGGTTAGGTTCATTACCAATTATCATAATCGGTTTTCATTTATGAGGGAAGCTCTCATTAAGTCCTGGCCCATTCTCCAGGCGGACCCGATAATCTCTAAGTATATACCAGAACGTCCAGCTATCACCACTAGACGTTCTAGGAATCTTCGTGACATGCTGGTGCATAGTCACTACATCGGGAAGAATAATCTGACATTTTTGGATCTTTATCCCAAAAAAAGTGGATGTGCTCCGTGTGGAAGGTGTGTGGCGTGTCCCAATGTGGAAAAATGCGACTCATTTTTTAATTCTGATAGATCTAGAACTTTTAGCATCAGGAAACATATAAATTGTACCACTCGCTATGTCGTATATTTTGCCACCTGTCCATGTGGACTTATTTATATAGGACTAACTACACGTGCCTTCAAAGTCTGGATTAGGGAACACGTACTGGGCATATTAGCGGCCGCTGAACACACGGACACATCCACCTTGAAAACTATCCCTAGGCACTTCTGGCTCCACCATAATTGTGATGCCACATTGTTGAAAGTTAGGGGCATTGATTCCCTGGACATTAACCCCTTAAGCCCCGAGGGTGGTTTGCATGTTAATGACCGGGCCAATTTTTACAATTCTGACCACTGTCCCTTTATGAGGTTATAACTCTGGAACGCTTCAACGGATCTTGGCGATTCTGACATTGTTTTCTCGCGACATATTGTACTTCGTGATAGTGGTAAAATTTCTTTGATATTACCTGCGTTTATTTGTGAAAAAAATGGAAATTTGGCGAAAATTTTAAAAATTTCGCAATTTTCCAACTTTGAATTTTTATGCCCTTAAATCACAGAGATATGTCACACAAAATACTTAATAAGTAACATTTCCCACATGTCTACTTTACATCAGCACAATTTTGGAAACAAATTTTTTTTTGTTAGGGAGTTATAAGGGTTAAAAGTTGACCAGCAATTTCTCATTTTTACAACAAAATTTACAAAACCATTTTTTTTAGGGACCACCTCACATTTGAAGTCACATTTAGGGGTCTATATAGCAAAAAATACCCAAAAGCAGGCTCGGACTGGAGCACCGGGACACCGGAGAATCCTCCGGTGGGCCCCACCCCCAGCCTCCTTCATTTGTCCCTGCCCTGCATGCGGTGCACAGTTTATTTATTCTATAGCAGGCGGCCCGGCGCACAGGCTGTACGGAAGAATGTGAAGTGCTGTGCAAGCAGCCGCGCGGCAGCTGCTCGCTCCTTCACATGAAATGATCATCTCGCACTGCTGCCGACGGCGACGCCGAGTCTGTGCTCTTGATAAGAGCGGCCCGTGCGCAGCGTGGTGCGAGTGCCGACCTCACTGACTTCAGCCAGCACACAGCACAGTCCGAGGAAACAGCTGACTGACTGTGTGACTCAGAGTCAGAGAAGACGGGGACGGACGCACGCACTGCACTGAGTCTGCAGCACGGGTCATCATCACCGAGCTGTTTCTTGTTACTTTGCCCGCCCTCGACTCCGCCTCTTCATCATTAAAACTCTGTGGACTGACTCTGGAGTCTGGACTAAGGGTGTTCTAATGCTGATTGGCTGACAGATGCAGGCAAGAGCAGCCAATCAGCATTACTTTTCTTTGTGTGCCCCCACAATCACACAGGTCACAGCACACCTCAATGAGCTGTGCTGTGATTGGTCGTCTGTCCTCCTGCCCAAGCAGCACAGGCACACAGGCGCGCACTGTCTGCACTACTACGATCGGAGGCTGCCTGGAGCTGAGGGACGTCACATTTTTGTTGATGATTGCAGCCAGTCAGTAAGGTGTAAGTAAAATATGCCTGCAGCATAGTTCGAGACACTGAGACAGTTATGGGAGGCCCCCCTGCAATCTGAAGGTGACACAAGGTGGGGCCCCATAGAAAATTTCTAATTTCCTGTGGTCCCCCTTCCCCACTGTCTCCTAATTTACTGTAGGGCCCGGTCACCTCTCCCACCATTTCACCTCTGGGGAAGGGCCCCAAAGGGGCACACAGGGGGCCCTCCAGAAATTAGGTGACACAGTGGGGAAGGGGTCCTCAGGAAATCAGGTGACGTGACACAGTGAGGAAGGCAATATACTACGTGGCTCTGTGCTGTATACTACATCACTGGGCAATATACTATGTCACTGGGCAATATACTACGTGACTGGGCAATATACTACGTGACTGGGCAATATACTACGTGACTGAGCAATATACTACGTGACTGGGCAATATACTACGTGACTGGGCAATATACTACGTGACTGGGCAATATACTACGTGACTGGGCAATATACTACGTCACTGGGCAATATACTACGTGACTGAGCAATATACTACGTGACTGGGCAATATACTACGTGACTGGGCAATATACTACGTGGCTGGGCAATATACTACGTGACTGGGCAATATACTACGTGGCTGGGCAATATACTACGTGACTGGGCAATATACTACGTGACTGGGCAATATACTACGTGACTGGGCAATATACTACATGGCTGGGCAATATACTACGTGGCTGGGCAATACTACGTGACTGGGCAATATACTACTTGGCTCTGTGCTGTATACTACGTTGCTGTGCAATATACTATGTGGTTGGGCAATATACTACGTAGCTGGGCAATATACTATGTGACTGGCCAATATACTACGTGACTGGGCAATATACTACGTGACTGGGCAATATACTACGTGGCTGGGCAATATACTACGTGACTGGGCAATATACTACGTGGCTGGGCAATATACTACGTGACTGGGCAATATACTACGTGACTGGGCAATATACTACGTGACTGGGCAATATACTACGTGGCTGGGCAATATACTACGTGGCTGGGCAATATACTACGTGGCTGGGCAATATACTACGTGACTGGGCAATATACTACGTGACTGGGCAATATACTACGTGGCTGGGCAATATACTACGTGGCTGGGCAATATACTACGTGGCTGGGCAATACACTACGTGGCTGGGCAATATACTACGTGGCTGGGCAATATACTACGTGGCTGGGCAATACACTACGTGGCTGGGAAATACACTACGTGGCTGGGCAATATACTACGTGGCTGGGCAATATACTACGTGGCTGGGCAATATACTACGTGGCTGGGCAATATACTACGTGACTGGGCAATATACTACGTGGCTGGGCAATATACTACGTGACTGGGCAATATACTACGTGACTGGGCAATATACTACGTGACTGGGCAATATACTACGTGGCTGGGCAATATACTACGTGGCTGGGCAATATACTACGTGACTGGGCAATATACTACGTGACTGGGCAATATACTACGTGGCTGGGCAATATACTACGTGACTGGGCAATATACTACGTGGCTGGGCAATATACTACGTGGCTGGGCAATACACTACGTGGCTGGGCAATATACTACGTGGCTGGGCAATACACTACGTCGCTGGACAATACACTACGTGGCTGGGAAATACACTACGTGGCTGGGCAATATACTACGTGACTGGGCAATATACTACATGACTGGGCAATATACTACGTGACTGGGCAATATACTACGTGGCTGGGCAATATACTACGTGACTGGGCAATATACTACGTGGCTGGGCAATATACTACGTGACTGGGCAATATACTACGTGACTGGGCAATATACTACGTGACTGGGCAATATACTACTTGGCTGGGCAATATACTACGTGACTGGGCAATATACTACGTGACTGGGCAATATACTACGTGGCTGGGCAATATACTACGTGACTGGGCAATATACTACGTGGCTGGGCAATATACTACGTCGCTGGACAATATACTACGTGGCTGGGCAATATACTACGTGGCTGAGCAATATACTACGTGACTGGGCAATATACTACATGGGCTGGGCAATATACTACGTGACTGGGCAATATACTACGTGGCTGGGCAATATACTACGTCGCTGGACAATATACTACGTGGCTGGGCAATATACTACGTCGCTGGGCAATATACTACGTGGCTGGGCAATATACTACGTGACTGGGCAATATACTACGTGACTGGGCAATATACTACGTGACTGGACAATATACTACGTGGCTGGGCAATATACTACGTGACTGGGCAATATACTACGTGGACATGCATATTCTAGAATACCTGATGCGTTAGAATCGGGCCACCATCTAGTAGTACTAATAAAACATTATCTAGCCCTGCAAAAAATAAGCTATCACACAGCTCCATCATCCGAAAAATAAAAACGTAACTGGTCTCATAAGGTGACACAAAATCTTTTTTTTTTCTCAATGTTCTCTGTTTTGTTTTTCACTACTCAAATAATAATAAAAATGGACGTTTGGTATTGCCGTCATCATACTGATGAGCCGAGTGATATTGCAAGGTCATTTTTATCACAAAATGCTCAATTAAAAACAAAAAATCCTTCTTTTTTTTCACAATTTCACTGAACTTGGAACATGTTTCCGTTTTTCAAGTACACTATGTGTAAAAATTAATGGTGTCATTCAAAAGTCCAACTCGCCCTGCAGAAAACAAGCCCTCACATGTCTAATATCAGACCTGGGCAAAGTGCGGCCCGCGGGCCACATCTGGCCCTCTGGCTGTCTCAGTCCGTTCCATGGACCAAGACAGTCGTGGGGCTGGAAATCAGAGGTCCATGGGCCACACAGTGCCCGCCCGCTCGCTGTCTCTCCATCTGTGGCTCTGCGCTGCGCCGCTGACTCCTTTGGTGGAGGAGGGGCCTCCTGCCAATTCCTCCACCAATCAGCGTGTGAAACAGCTGATGCGATGACGTCACTTCATTGTGTCAGCTGTGTTCCCCGAAGAGTCAGCGCACTGGAGGCAGGGAGAGAAGCAGAGCGCCAGGGAATGGGACCGAGGTGAGCATGTTGTGTTCATTTTTTTTTCTCATGTGTATGGGCTATTTGGGTGGGCATGGGGAGGCTATGGGGGTGTGACATGGTGCTGCATAAGGGGGTGACATGCTGCACATGGTGCTGCCTTTGGAGGCGACATGCTGCACATGGGGAGGTTATGGGGGTGACATGCTGCACATGGGGAGGTTATGGGGGCGACATGCTGCACATGGGGAGGCTATGGGGGCGACATTCAGTGTATATGGGGAGGCTATGGGAGGCTCATATGATATACGGAAGGGTTTGCGCTCAGGTTCAAATGATATATAGGGGGATGTCAACATACTTAATTCTGCTCAATATTAGGTGATACAATTAATATTAATAAAATGATCAATAGTATAATAATTATAATATATTGATATTACAGTTGAGCAGAATTAATTTTGGCCTATTGGTTCGGCCCTCCGCAGCAGCCACGGTCTCATGTGGCCCCTTGGGAAAATTAATTGCCCACGCCTGGTCTATATGAACATAAAAATAAAAATGATGGCTCTTGGAAAAAAAAGGAAGCACAAAACTAGAGCTCAAAGCTGGAAAATTTTCCCATCGCGAAAGGGTTAACAAAATTAATAAAGGGGATAGGGGAACTACAATACCCAGAGATATTAGCAAAATTAGGATTATTTAGTCTAGAAAAAAGACGACTGAGGGGCGATCTATAAACCATGTTTAAGTATGTAAGGGGAAAATACAAATATCTCTCCGAGGATCTGTTTAATACCAAGGAAGGTGACGGTCACAAGGGGGCATTCTCTGCGTCTGGAGGAGAAAAAGTTTTTCCACCAACATAGAGGAGGATGAAGAATGGCCCCACTATCTTTGTATGGGGAGGTATATGAGATGGTACAACAAAGATAGTGGGGCCATTCTTCATCAATGGAAACCTAAATGCCACTGGATATCTGAAATTGCTACGTGATATGTTGCCCTCAATATGCACTTTAGATGGCACGTTCCCTGAGTTTTTCCAGCAAGATGTTGCACCACCACATTATGGGTGTCAGGTCCGAGCATTCCTACATGAACAGTGTCCTGGAAAGTGGATTGGTTGTCATGGGCCAGTTGAATGGCCACCAAGGACTCCAGACCTGGCTGATCCCCTTAGACTTTTATCTTTGGGGTCATCTAAAGGCAATTGTCTATGCTGTGAAGATACGAGATGGGCAGCATCTGAAACAACGGATACTGGAAGCCTGTGCTAGCATTTCCTCTGCGGTGTTGCTATCAGTGTGTCAAGAGTGGGAGAAAAGTTTTTCCCCTCCCATATACTAATGTGCCACGAACAGGAAGTTGATATCACCAACCATTCCCATTTTATTTAGGTGTATCCATATAAATGGCCCGCCCTGTATAGGAAGCCTAATGTCATTATGTCAGGAGCTTGACCTGTATTTTGCTTTCTGCTCACTTCTATCTTTTTTTTACCATAGTGAGCCGACACCAAACAATCTAATGGGTGAGTTCAATTTTGAGATCTCAGCCTCGGAATTGTGAGTAGTGCCCCTGTTTCCATTATTAATAATGATCATTCATGTTTTTATAGATGGGATGTCATTGTTTTCTTGATATTCACATTTAGGAACAGGGTTCTCTACATCTTCAATCATGTGAGGTTTAGGGTTCATTCACACGGCCATCAATTCTGTCATACAAAAGAATTGGTCCAACTCAAACTCTCCCCGCTCTGTCGCAGAGTTTAACTGTAATGGCGCGCTGTGCACACCGATAGTTAAATGTAGTGTAGCTCCAGGTGGGCTCATCAGAGCACGGGGCCCAGGCCAACAGCACACCCTGACCCCTATCCTTAGTTATACTACTGCATGCA
The DNA here is from genome assembly GCF_051348905.1 of Ranitomeya variabilis. Classification (NCBI taxonomy): domain Eukaryota; kingdom Metazoa; phylum Chordata; class Amphibia; order Anura; family Dendrobatidae; genus Ranitomeya; species Ranitomeya variabilis. The sequence goes on from NC_135235.1 coordinate 572,253,207, forward strand.
CCTATAGACTTGTATGGGTACGTGTCATCCGAATATCAGATGCACTTGCACCTTGCTGCCATAATTGCACATCTGCACTATCCCATAGTAGAACACTGGGCCTAGTGCTATCCAATACAACATCACATAACTCTTGGCCATGTCATACGCTCGTGTGAGCGAACCCATAAAATATAGTTCCTGGTCTGTGCGGTGAGCTGCTTATTAGGCCTCATCTGCACTGACATGTTTTCGTCAGTAATTTGAAGAATAAATGTGAGTCTCTCTATTATATTCTGTCTGGGTTCAGCTCTGAGTTTTGTCTTACAAATCCCAGTGCTGAATGGTGAACAAAATAAGAAAGTGTGAATGAGGCCTAACTCTGCATTAGTCTTGTGTCCTGCTCTGTCTTCTTTATTTCCATATCCGTACTGGAGCCAGTGCTGTAAAATGACATTCCATTCTACAGTGTTGGGTTCTATACTGGTAATTGAAATCAAGGAGAGTTATAAGCCTGGAGTCTGGTGGGCTGTGTGTATATATATATATATATATATATATATATATATATATATATATATATATATATATATATATATATATATATACTGTATACACACACACACAGAATACGCAGTGGAATATGGCCAGTGGGATGTAGAGGACCTCCTGTGCTGTGGAGTATATAGAGGATGTGTCCTGTGCTGTGCAGTATATAGAGGATGTGTCCTGTGCTGTGCAGTATATAGAGGATGTGTCCTGTGCTGTGGAGTATATAGAGGATGTGTCCTGTGCTGTGCAGTATATAGAGGATGTGTCCTGTGCTGTGCAGTATATAGAGGATGTGTCCTGTGCTGTGGAGTATATAGAGGATGTGTCCTGTGCTGTGCAGTATATAGAGGATGTGTCCTGTGCTGTGGAGTATATAGAGGATGTGTCCTGTGCTGTGCAGTATATAGAGGATGTGTCCTGTGCTGTGCAGTATATAGAGGATGTGTCCTGTGCTGTGCAGTATATAGAGGATGTGTCCTGTGCTGTGGAGTATATAGAGGATGTGTCCTGTGCTGTGCAGTATATAGAGGATGTGTCCTGTGCTGTGGAGTATATAGAGATTGTGTCCTGTGCTGTGCAGTATATAGAGGATGTGTCCTGTGCTGTGCAGTATATAGAGGATGTGTCCTGTGCTGTGCAGTATATAGAGGATGTGTCCTGTGCTGTGGAGTATATAGAGGATGTGTCCTGTGCTGTGCAGTATATAGAGGATGTGTCCCGTGTGGTGTAGTGTATAGAGGTTAATAAACACTACGTTTGATATTACATCATTTTGCAACATAATTGGTATTATTTCTATATAACTGCAAGGTGGGCCCCAAGAATGATTTTTCTCTGGTGGGCCCAAGGTACTCCAGTCCGACGCTGCCCAAAAGTGACACCATTCTAAAAACTGCACCCCTCAAGCTGATCAAAACCACATCCAAGAAGTTTATTAACCCTTCTGGTGCTTCATGAGAGCTAAAGCAATGTTGAAGGAAAAAATGAAAATTTAACTTTTTAGTCATGAAAACAATCTTTTAGCAACAATTTTTTTATTTTCCCAAAGGTAACAGGAGAAATTGGACTGCAAAAGTTGTTGTCCAATTTGTCCTGAGTACGCTGATACCCCATATGTGGGGGGGTACCACTGTTTGGGCGCATGGCAGGGCTCAGAAGGGAAGGAGCGCCATTTGACTTCTTCAAGCTAAAATTAGCTGGAATTGAGATCGGACGCCATGTCGCGTTTGGTGAGCCCCTGATGTGCCTAAACAGTGGAAACCCCCCACAAGTGACCCCATTTTGGAAACTAGACCCCCTAAGGAACTTATCTAGATGTGTGGTGAGCACTTTTATCCCCCAAGTGCTTCACAGAAGTTTATACCGCCCGTACGTGAATATAAAAAAACGTATTTTTTCCACAAACATGATGGTTTAGTCCCCAGTTTTTAATTTTCACAAGGGTAACTGAAGAAATTGGACCACAAAAGTTGTAGTCCAATTTGTCCTGAGTACGCCAATACCCCATATGTGGGGCGGAACCACTGTTTGGGTGCATGGCAGGGCTCAGAAGGGAAGGAGCGCCATAAGACTTTCTCAAGCTAAAATTATCTGGAATTGAGATTGGACGCCATGTCGCGTTTGGTGAGCCCCTGATGTGCCTAAACAGTGGAAACCCCTCACAAGTGACCCCATTTTGGAAACTAGACCCCCTAAGGAACTTATCTAGATGTGTGGTGAGCACTTTTATCCCCCAAGTGCTTCACCGAAGTTTAGACCGCCCGTGCGTGAAAATAAAAAATCCTATTTTTTCCACAAACATGATGGTTTAGTCCCCAATTTTTAATTTTCACAAGGGTAACTGAAGAAATTGGACCACAAAAGTTGTAGTCCAATTTGTCCTGAGTACGCCAATACCCCATCTGTGGGGGGGGGAACCACTGTTTAGGCGCATGGCAGGGCTCAGAAGGGAAGGAGCGCCATAAGACTTTTTCAAGCTAAAATTAGCTGGAATTGAGATTGGACGCCATGTCGCGTTTGGTGAGCCCCTGATGTGCCTAAACAGTGGAAACCCCCCACAAGTGACCCCATTTTGGAAACTAGACCCCCTAAGGAACTTATCTAGATGTGTGGTGAGCACTTTTATCCCCCAAGTGCTTCACCGAAGTTTATACCGCCCGTGGTGAAAATAAAAAATCCTATTTTTTGCCCACAAAAATGATCTTTTAGTCCCCAATTTTTTAATTTCCCAAGGGTAACAGGAGAAATTGGACCACAAAAGTTGTTGTCCAATTTGCCTTGAGTACGCTGGTACCCCACATGTGGGAGAAAACTACTGTTTGGGCACACGTCAGGGCTCGGAAGGGAAGTAGTGACGTTTTGGAACGCAGGCTTTGATGGAATCTTCTGCGGCCGTCACGTTCCATTTGACGAGCCCCTGATGTGCCTAAACAGTGGAAATCCCCCACAGGTGACCCCAATTTGGAAACTAGACCCCCTAAGGAACTTGTCTAGATGTGTGGTGAGAACTTTGAACCCCCAAGTGTTTCACTAAAGTTTATAACGCCCGGGCGTGAAAATAAAAAATCCTATTTTTTGCCCACAAAAATGATCTTTTAGTCCCCAATTTTTTAATTTCCCAAGGGTAACAGGAGAAATTGGACCACAAAAGTTGTTGTCCAATTTGCCCTGAGTACGCTGGTACCCCACATGTGGGAGAAAACTACTGTTTGGGCACACGTCAGGGCTCGGAAGGGAAGTAGTGACGTTTTGGAACGCAGGCTTTGATGGAATCTTCTGTGGCCGTCACGTTCCATTTGACGAGCCCCTGATGTGCCTAAACAGTGGAAATCCCCCACAAGTGACCCCAATTTGGACACTAGACCCCCTAAGGAACTTGTCTAGATGTGTGGTGAGAACTTAGAACCCCCAAGTGTTTCACTAAAGTTTATAACGCCCGGGCATGAAAATAAAAAATCCTATTTTTTGCCACAAAAATGATCTTTTAGTCCCCAATTTTTTAATTTCCCAAGGGTAACAGGAGAAATTGGACCACAAAAGTTGTTGTCCAATTTGCCCTGAGTACGCTGGTACCCCACATGTGGGAAAAAACTGTTTGGGCACACGTTGGGGCTCGAAAGGGAAGTACTGACGTTTTTGAATGCAGACTTTGATGGAATCGTCTGCGGGCGTCATGTTCCATATGCAGAGCCCCTGATGTGCCTAAACAGGAAAAAACCCCACAAGTGACAACATTTTGGAAAGTAGACCCCCAGAGAACTTACCTAGATGTGCCAACTTTGGAATTATTCTATTTGCTGTAAAGTAAATTAGTAGTGCATGGAGGTGTGGTACAATTTAAAGCAATCCTTCATACACAGGCCAGGTTTGTCGGGGCAGGTGTCGCATTGATAGATGGTGTCCCTTCGAATTCCTCTTTTGTAGCACACTCGGCACCTTTTTTGCAGCTTACCTTTTTTTTCAGTTGGCGGGACCACCCCAGGAAAATGCTGGCCTGGTATGACACGTGCACCTTCAGTTCCAGAAGTACTGGAGCCCGCTCCTTCCCTCGTGCCAAACATCAGGGCCTTAACCACTACCTCCTGGAAATGAAGGTACGACGTATCGGTGTTGCGTGCACATCGTGACAGCAGGAAAGCGTTGAGCATTGCCATTTGTACGATGTGCACGGACAGCTTTTTGTACCACACCCTGGCCTTTCTCAAAGCACTGTATGGTTGGAGGAGTTGATCGGAGAAATCAACGCCCCCCATGTTTTTGTTGTACCCCAGTACACAGTCCGGTTTGCAGACCTGTGCAGAGGTACCCCGTACAGTGCTGAGGGCGCTGCCATCACCGTGTATGGTGGTCAACAGAAGGACATCCCTTTTGTCCTTGTACTTGACAACCAGCAGGTGGTCGCTACATTGGGCTTTGCTCTCGCCTTTTCTGAGAATCTGCCCAAGTAGCGTCTTCGGGAGGCCTCTCTGATTTTTGCGGACAGTATCGCAGGCTGCGGTACCTCGCGCAAAGAGAGATTTGTAGAGTGGGATGCTGGAATAAAAGTTATCGGTATAGAGGTGATAACCTTTATCCAGCAGTGGGTGCACCAAATCCCACACAATTTTCCCACTCACTCCCAGGATAGAAGGACACTCAGGCGGTTCAATCCTGCTGTCCTTCCCTTCGTAGACTCTAAAGCTGTGGGTGTACCCTGAGGTACTCTCACACAGCTTGTAGAGTTTGATTCCGTACCTGGCCCTCTTGCTGGGCAGGTATTGACGGAATCTAAGCCGCCCCTTAAAATGAATTAAGGACTCATCCACGCAGATGTCCCTTTGAGGCACGTACACTTCTGCAAACTTTTTGTTGAAGTGTTCGATGACCGGCCGAACTTTGAACAGACGGTCAAAGTTGGGGTCATCTCGTGCGGGACACCGCGCATTATCGTTGTAATGCAGGAACTTATGGATGGCCTCAAAACGCGTCCGGGTCATGACCATTCGGTATACTGGAGTGTTATATAAAATATCCACACTCCAATATTGCCGAAGTTCAGGCTTCTTCAGGATCCCCATGTGGAGGACCAGGCCCCAAAACTGCATCATTTCAACTGCGTCTACAGGAGACCAGTTAGAATATGATGAACCCGAGTTTTGGTCCAAAAATTGCCGAGCATACAGATTAGTTTGCTCCACCATGAGGTTGACGAAAGCCTCAGAGAAAAAGACTTTGAAAAAGTCTAGTTCTGTGAGGCCGGTGGTGTCAAACTTGATTCCTGATTCTGCCACAAAATCAGGAATCAGTGGCTCGTAATTTTCGGATGGCGAGGTCCATATGGGATCCGCAGTGGGTGCGCTGGTTCGTCTTCAGCAATGGTGGGCGCTTCATCTTCACCTTCATCAACGATGGGCCTAGCCTCATCTTCTGTCCTGCGGCGTCTGCGTGGCGGTTCCGCAGGGCCGGAGGAGGAAGATGAGGAGTGGGAAGAGGATGAGGAAGAATCAGAAAAATAAAGAAAAGTGGGATCCTCTCCCTCGCTATCAGTGTCGGAGGCAAGGAAAGAATATGCCTCCTCCGCTGAATAGCGCTGTTGGGACGAACGGGACGAGCGGGACATTTTTTTTGTAAGTGTGGTGCTTGGGTGCACTTTATTGGTAACTGTGTAAGTGTGGGGGGATAGTGCTTGGTGCAAACTACTCTGAAAAGAAAAAGCTAAAGGAAAAAAAAATACCTGTGAAAGAAAAGTATAAAACAGCAGGCCCTAGCTCTGATAAGTGAACCGCGTCACTTATCAAAGTTTGGCAGCTGCTGGGTGTGTGAACGGGGATGTGAAAAAAAAAACGCAGGCACGAGAGCTCTGATAAATGAACCGCGTCACTTATCAAAGTTCAGTGGCTGCTGGGTGTGTGAACGGGGATGTGAAAAAAAAAACGCAGGCACGAGAGCTCTGATAAATGAACCGCGTCACTTATCAAAGTTCAGTGGCTGCTGGGTGTGTGAACGGGGATGTGAAAAAAAAAACGCAGGCACGAGAGCTCTGATAAATGAACCGCGTCACTTATCAAAGTTCAGTGGCTGCTGGGTGTGTGAACGGGGATGTGAAAAAAAAACGCAGGCACGAGAGCTCTGATAAATGAACCGCGTCACTTATCAAAGTTCAGTGGCTGCTGGGTGTGTGAACGGGGATGTGAAAAAAAAAACGCAGGCAGGAGAGCTCTGATAAATGAACCACGTCACTTATCAAAGTTCAGCGGCTGCTGGGTGCGTGCACAGGGATGTGAGAAAAAAAGAAAAAAAAGCACGGGTTAGACGCGGCGGGGTGAGCGCACGGAGATGTGGGGAAAAAAAAAAAAGAAAAGGAAAGCACGGGTTAGACGCGGCGGGGTGAGCGCACGGAGATGTGGGGAAAAAAAAAAGAGGAAAGCACGGGTTAGATGCGGCGGGGTGAGCACACGGAGATGTGAGGAAAAAAAAAAAAAAAAGGAAAGCACGGGTTAGACGCGGCGGGGTGAGCGCACGGAGATGTGGGGAAAAAAAAAAAAAGAAAGCACGGGTTAGACGCGGCGGGGTGAGCGCACGGAGATGTGAGGAAAAAAAAGAAAAGGAAAGCACGGGTTAGACGCGGCGGGGTGAGCGCACGGAGATGTGGGGGAAAAAAAAGTAAAGCACGGGTTAGATGCGGCGGGGTGAGCGCACGGAGATGTGGGGAAAAAAAAAGAAAAGGAAGGCAAGGGTCAGATGCGGAGGCTGGGTGAGCGCACGGGGATGTGTAAAAAAAAAAAAGAAAACGGCAGGCACGAGAGCTTTGATAAGTGAACCGCGTCACTTATCAAAGTTCGGCAGCTGCTGGGTGTGCGCACAGGTGTGATGAAAAAAAAAAAGGAAAACGGCAGGCACAAGCTCTGATAAGTGAACTGCGTCACTTATCAAAGTTTGGCGGCTGCGGGATGGGTGTACGGAATTGGGCAAAGGGAGCTGCTGAAAAAAAAGCGAGCACGAGTGTTGATCAGTGAACTGCGTCACCAATCAACGCTCGGCGGCTGCTAAAAGTGCGCACGGAGGCGACGCAAAGAGGGACGGAGGGGGTAAAAAAGAGGGGGGATGGGTGGATGGAGGGGGTGAAGTGAGACCGGGTAGGGGCTGTTAGCACTTACCTTTTGTAGTCTCTCTTCTTTCTTTGGTTTTCTTTCTTCTTTCTTTCGCTTTTTTTTGTATTGCAGGGGATTGTGGTGTTACAGGCTTCTGTAGCACCACAAGGCCCAGCAAGACAGGATCTGGCTGTGTGACCGCTCAGCAGGAGTCCCTCAGCTAGAGTGAGGACCCCTGCAGAGCGGTCACACAGGTCACCTGCAGGTGACAGACAGGTCACAGAGCGGTCACACCGCTGCTGTGAGCTGTCATTGGTGGGATCGAATGATAACATCGATCCCACCAATCCCTGCAGGGCTTGGTGACCATGGCAACTGCCTTGGATCCCTCCTATCCTAGGCAGGTCACTGCCAGGTCACCAGCAGGGCACACAGCGGTCACAACGTGACCGCCGCTGTGCCCTGTGATTGGCGCGATCGTCGATCGCATCGATCGCGCCAATCAGCACCTGCAGGCCCTGCTGGGCCTGCACTAATCACTGGCCTGTGATCGGTGCCATTGCAGCACCGATCCAGGCCGCTACAGCAGGGGACAGCAGGGAGCAGGGTGTACGGTACAGAAGGGCACAGCGGCGGTATTACCGCCGCTGTGCCCTGTGATTGGCGCGATCGCATTGATCGCGCCAATCAGCTCCTGCAGGCCCTGCTGGGCCTGCACTAGGCTCTGGCCTACGATCGGTGCTATTGCAGCACCGATCCAGGCCAGTACAGCAGGGCACAGCGGCGGTAATACCGCCGCTGTGCCCTGCGATTGGCGCGATCGATACGATCCGCGATCGCACCAACGGGGGGGTTTTGCCGGTGCCTGGCGTTGCCAGGCACCGGCCCTAGGATCGAGTACATCGGTACTCGATCCTAGCCTGCGACCTCATTGTTTCAGCCGCTCCGATTGGCTGAAACAATGAGGAACGCTGTGATTGGCTGTTCAGAATTGAATAGCCAATCACAGCGATCAAGAGGCCTGGGGGGCGGAGCTAGGCCCGGGGATGTCGGCGCCATCTTCATCCAGGTAAGATGGCACCGGCAATTTAATGCGATCACCGCGACTTAAGTTGCGATGTCGCATTAAACAGTATGACGTACTATCCCGTCGGTGGGAATTAAGGCCCACCCCACCTCGACGGGATAGTACGTCAGATGGGATTAAGGGGTTAATATTAGAGGCGGTAAATTGTCACAAAAACTTGCCCAGCTAGAATCTCGCTGGATCTGGACGTTAAATACCATACATCCAAATGGTCTTAATGAGCAGATTAGCTTTGTCCCTTTTCTCTAATGTGGAGGACTGTGTATATTGGGTCCATCTCTTGTGTATTGATTTTCTCAGTTCTTGTTTTTAATTTTTAACCTTTTAATGTTTATATTATAGGTTTCCGTTTAACCAATTCAAGTCACCGGTGTCTAACCATATATATATATTGGACTTTAATGTGAACGTCACAGTGCTCATATAGTGCTCCTTGGATCGTTTTTATCCTATCAACATCATCTTGAACATCACGAATATATATGCTGTTGGATACAGGAATCGGATATTGTGATATCTATATAGTGGATGGATGCAGAATTTATTAATTCATATGATTTGTAATATTGTCTGATTCCTGGTTGTGATAATGCTGATATATGTCTAAATATATTAATTATCCGCCTGGCACGCATGCGCTCTGTACCGTTCTGTGTCACTTGGCTCTCGGTGTGTCTGGGAGGTGTGGTGCCGTGACACGTGTTGTTGCGACCCCGCCCTCCGTTGAGGCTGACGCCGCTTGGCAGAGTCCGGGATTCAGTTGCGCATGCGTCAACATCAGTGCGGTGTGTATCCAAGTAATTGTTAGTGAACGATAGGTTTTGATTCCGCCCCCTGATGACGTAATAGTTGGATACGATAGTCCGGCCTCCATTTGTACGGAGGTATGATAGTGGTCTTCATACCATCAAATAGATTTAATATCATTGAGTGTTGAGCGGTGCACTTCGGCTTAATGATACGAATATAGACTGGACCACTATTTCTACTTTTGGGTGATTTTTCTTTGTCCACTATATTGGCGTGTACTTGATCACCATGGGAACTGACACTATTTCCGGGTGGCTTCTTATTGGTTCCGGTTGCCTTTTTATACTGTGCACTATCGATTCAGACATGCCCCCTGACGAAGGCTGTGCCGAAACGCGCGTCGGGGTGACGTGGAAGCTATTGGTGGGTCCCCTGATTGATATTTTGGCGGTTGTGTGTGATATAATAGGTAAGACCATGACTCCGATATTTTATACTATGTGATACTGGGAGTGATAGGTTATGTATCTCTATTATATGGATATGCCAACTAATGGAATATATTTACTTCATTGCACCGTCACTTTATCATAGAAAGGGACATAGAATTTGGATAATATTTGAGCCATGTGTATAGGCTCCTTATATTAATATCTGCATTATCACCATACTGTCCATGTCCCGTTTTTGCTGTTTAAATCAACACATATGTTTGGTGGGAGTACCCACTGTTTCACCTGTTTTATTGTATTTATGTAATAAAAATTGTTATATGTTCTCGATATATTCTGGCCTATAGATCGTTGTTTTCTTTGGTGTGTTGTTTGAGATTATATATATATATATATATATATATATATATATATATATCTCATTGAGACACATATACATATATATATATATATATATATATATATATATATACACTGTATTTATATTTAAATCAGCGCGAGATATGTGAAAAGCCGGCAATTCAATTGCCGTCTTTTCATTTCTCCTTCGCAAACCCGACATGATATGAGACATGGTTTCCATACATTAAACCATCTCATATCCCTTTTTTTTTTTTTTTTGCATATTCCACACTACTAATGTTAGTAGTGTGTATCTGCAAAATGTTGGCGCTGTAGCGTGTAAAATAAAGGGTTAAATGTCGGAAAAAATTGGCGTGGGCTCCCGCGCAATTTTCTCCACCAGAGTGGTAAAGCCAGTGACTGAGGGCAGATATTAATAGCCTGGAGAGGGTCCATGGTTATTGGCCCCCCCTGGCTACAAACATCTGCCCCCAGCCACCCCAGAAAAGGCACATCTGGAAGATGCGCCTATTCTGGCACTTGGCCACTCTCTTCCCACTCCCGTGTAGCGGTGGGATATGGGGTAATGAAGGGTTAATGTCACCTTGCTATTGTAAGGTGACATTAAGCCAGATTAATAATGGAGAGGCGTCAATTATGACACCTATCCATTATTAATCCAATTGTATGAAATGGTTAAAAAAAACACAATATTGCAAAGTATTTTAATGAAATAAAGACACAGGGTGTTGTAATATTTTATTGCTCTCTCAATCCACCTGAAGACCATCGTTCTGTAACAAATTAAAATAAACCAACAATATACATACCTTCCGTAGATCTGTGACGTCCCACGATGTAAATCCATCTGAAGGGGTTAAAATATTTTACAGGCAGGAGCTCTGCTATAATGCAGCTGTGCTCGTGCCTGTAAACCCCGGGGAATGAAGGTAATGTAGGTCAATGACCTATAGTTACCTTCAGTCTCGGTGATGCGCCCTCTGCTGGTCTTCAGGTGGATTGAGAGAGCAATAAAATATTACAACACCCTGTGTCTTTATTTCATTAAAATACTTTGCAATATTGTGTTTTTTTTAACCATTTCATACAATTGGATTAATAATGGATAGGTGTCATAATTGACGCCTCAACATTATTAATCTGGCTTAATGTCACCTTACAATAGCAAGGTGACATTAACCCTTCATTACCCCATATCCCACAGCTACACGGGAGTGGGAAGAGAGTGGCCAAGTGCCAGAATAGGCGCATCCTCCAGATGTGCCTTTTCTGGGGTGGCTGGGGGCAGATGTTTGTAGCCAGGGGGGGGGGGGGGGGGCCAATAACCATGGACCCTCTCCAGGCTATTAGTATCTGCCCTCAGTCACTGGCTTTACCACGCCCACGCCAATTTTTTCCGCCATTTAACCCTTTATTTTACACGCTACAGCGCCAACATTTTGCACATACACACTACTAACATTAGTAGTGTGGAATATGCAAAAAAAAAAAAAAAAAAAAAGGGATATAAGATGGTTTACTGTATGTAAACCATGTCTCATATCATGTCAGGTTTGTGAAGGAGAAATGAAGCTTCTCTCTAACACCGGTGCGTATTTCTCGCAATGCACACGCATGGTCCGTGTGTAATCCGATTTTTTTCTCGCACCCATAGACTTGCATTGGCGAGTCTCGGCCGAGATACGCTGACAATCGCAGCATGCTGCGATTTCACTCGGATCCTGAATACGGCGGAGAAAATATCGGATGATGGGAGCTGCACCATAGATTAACATTGGGCCGAGTGCTATGCGATTTTTTATCGCATAGCACTCGTCCGTATTACGGTCTAGTGTGACCCCGGCCTTACAGTTGTTGTAGAGACGTGTCTGCTGCTAGAACTCTGTGTGGCATTGATCTGGTCTCTAATCTGAGCTGCTGTTAACCTGCGATTTCTGAGGCTGGTGACTCGGATAAACTTATCCTCAGAAGCAGAGGTGACTCTTCGTCTTCCTTTCCTGGGGCGGTCCTCATGTGAGCCAGTTTCTTTGTAGCGCTTGATGGTTTTTGCCACTGCACTTGGAGACACTTTCAAAGTTTTCCCAAGTTTTCGGACTGGCTGTCCTTCATTTCTTAAAAATGATGGCCACTTGTTTTTCTTTACTTAGAATTTGTATTATGGCAAGAAAAAAGCAGCTAACAGTCTATTCAGTAGGACTATCAGCTGTGTATCCACCAGACTTCTGCTCAACACAACTGATGGTCCCAACCCCATTTATAAGGCAAGAAATCCCACTTATTAAACCTGACAGGGCACACCTGTGAAGTGAAAACCATTCCCGGTAACTACCTCTTGAAGCTCATCAAGAGAATTCTAAGAGTGTGCAAAGCAGTCATCAAAGTAAAAGGTGGCTACTTTGAAGAACCTAGAATATAAGACATAATTTCAGTTGTTTCACATTTTTTTGTTAAGTATATAATTCCACATGTGTTAATTCATAGTTTTGATGCCTTCAGTGTGAATTTACAATTTTCAGTCATGAAAATACAGAAAAATCTTTAAATGAGAAGGTGTGTCCAAACTTTTGGTCTGTACTGTACCTAAACAGTGGAAACCCCCAATTCTAACTCCAACCCTAACACCAACACACCCCTATCCCTAATCCGAACCCGATCCATAATCCTAATCACAACCCTAAATCCAACACACCCCTAATCCTAATCTCAAACCTAACCCTAATCCCAATACACCCCTAACCCTAACCTTAACCCTAATCCCAAACGTAACCCTAATGCCAACCCTAATCCAAACCCTAACCCTAATACCAACTCTAACCCTAACTTTAGCCGCAACCCTAGCCCTAACTTTAGCCCCAACCCTAACCCTAACTTTAGCCCCAACCCTAACCCTAGCTTTAGCCCCAACCCTAAGGCTACTTTCACACTTGCGTCGTGTGGCATCCGTCGTGTTGGACAAAAAACGGATCCTGCAAATGTGCCCGCAGGATGTGTTTTTTTGCCCATAGACTTGTATTGCCGACGGATGGCCACACGTCGCGTCCGTCGTGCACTGAATCCGTTGTGTTTTGGCGGACCGTCGTCACAAAAAAAGTTCAATTTAACTTTTTTTGTACGTCGCGTCCACCATTTCTGACCGCGCATGCGCGGCCGTAACTCCGCCTCCTCCCCAGGATATAGACTGGGCAGCGGATGCGTTGAAAAACTGCATCCGCTGCCCACATTGTGCACAATTTTCACAACGTGCGTCGGGCCGACGCATTGCGACGGCCCCGTACCGACGCAAGTGTGAAAGAAGCCTAACCCTAGCCCTAAATTTAGCCCCAAGCCTAACCCTAAATTTAGCCCCAACCCCTCTAGCTGCCGGCCGACAGATCATGGCGGGCGCACTGCGCATGCGCCCACCATTTTCTTTCTGCATGAAGAAGCCGTCGGGCAGGAGGGGACGCAGGAGGACCCAGGGACACCGGTAAGTATAACAGGGTCCCCGAATCCCCATATTTCTCTGTCCTCTGATGCGATCACATCGGAGGACAGAGAAATTAAATGGGAAATCGCGTTTTGGGGTTTTTTTTGCGATCGCCGGTAAATAGTTAATTACCGGCGATCGCAACCCAGGGGTCGGTAAAAAAAAACCCGATTCATGTTCTCTGGGGTCTCTGCTACCCCCGGTAACCAAGACCCCAGAGAAAATCCAACTCTGGGGGGCGCTATTCACTTTTTCCACAGCGCCGTTAATTAACGGCGCTGTGGTTTAAGTACCCTTAACTGCCGCTGTTAAAAGGCGTATCGGCGGTCGTTAAGGGGTTAATAAAGACATCACATAGATAAGTAATGTGTTTAGATGTGGTTAGAGGGGAATCTTCTGACCCTCAAATAATTGATTCTTATGCTACATTTCCATAGAACGTATTCATTGAGGACCTTCCTCAGCAAAGGTCCTAGAGTGGTAAGCTTCATTCAGACTTCTGTTTATCGCACATGCAAGAATAATGGACCGATTAGAATATATAATAAATAACTACTGATTGTCAACGCTTCTCGTGTCTGGAGAAAAAAAAATAAAAAGTTTCTCCAAATTCTCTTTTCTAACAGTTTATGAAAATCTGACCACACTCTGATCTGACCCTTGGATCAAAATCATTAGTCGCCACAATTTTCCGTGGACTGCTCGATCCACAATAAATCATGGACATGTGAATAGCCAGCCCCCCATAGTTTATCACAGGAAAGAGTGCTATGTATGAAAACCACGAATAGCACTTAATTTAAAAACTGCTCCACAGTTTTACCAGTTCCTTCGCAAAACTGTGTCAATACGAAAACCATGTGGTCGGTGCGATATTTGGCCGCTGTGTGTGATTTTGCCCCAAGTGGTCCACAAATAACGATACACTGAGTAGTGAATCATAATGTCATGTTATTCTTGAATGATATCCGATAATGCAATATACTGAGTAATAATTATAAATTAAATCATAAATCACATCCAAGTGATTACTCAGAAACAAGGCTGGAGGAGACTGCTGATCCCGCAATCTGCAGCAAGCCAAATACCAGACTCCGAGCCCGTAGAGAAATTTAATAAAGAAAAACATTTATTGTCGGACTGATTTACACAGTATTGTCCAGAAGAATAAGTTATGTCTTCTTTTGTTTCTTCTTCTCGTTCTCTTCCTTTTCCTTTTCAATCTCTGCGACGTACCTCTCAATCTCCTCGGGACTCAGGATCTGTCAGGAAAACAAACAGAAAATTCAATATTTAGTCTCAATACCCATACCTTTACCCATGAGCCAGGATTCAGAAGCCAGAAACAAAGTTGATCAGTCGCGGTGCCGAGAAACGGAAGTTTTTCAATACCCATGTCATGGCTTGGTCCTTGAAACCTTGTACTAGGTATAAGGCAGTTTCAGCTTTTGGGGAAATGTCCTTTTAACACCACACATTCTACATTTTATATTTCTTAGTTTAGCCTATTTGTTTCAGCTATGGATGGGTCTTTAATGTATCAAGACAGAACAGGCATTTTTTCCCTTATGTTTTATGTAGAAAATAATGGAATGTATTTTTTTTTCTTTTCATTGGACTACACACATTTATTATTATTTATTATTATAGCGCCATTTATTCCATGGTGCTTTACATGTGAGGAGGGGTATACATAATAAAAACAAGTACAATAATCTTGAACAATACAAGTTACAGCTGGTACAGGAGGAGAGAGGACCCTGCCCGCGAGGGCTCACAATCTACAAGGGATGGGTGAGGATACAGTCGGTGAGGATAGAGCTGGTCGTGCAGCGGTTTGGTCAATCGGTGGTTACTGCAGGTTGTATGCTTGCCGGAAGAGGTAGGTCTTCAGGGTCTTTTTGAAGGTTTCGATGGTAGGTGAGAGTCTGATGTGTTGTGGTAGAGGGTTCCAGAGTAGGGGTGATACGCGAGAGAAATCTTGTATACGATGGTGGGAAGGAGATAAGAGTGGAGTAGAGAAGGAGATCTTGTGAGGATCGGAGGTTGCGTGTAGGTAAGTACCGGGAGAAGAGGTCACAGATGTATGGAGGAGACAGGTTGTGGATGGCTTTGTATATCATGGTTAGGCTTTTGTACTGGAGTCTCTGGGTAATGGGGAGCCAGTGAAGGGATTGACAGAGGGGAAAGGCCGGGGAATAGCGGAGGAACAGGTGGATTAGTCAGGCAGCTGGGTTTAGAATAGATTGGAGGGGTGCACGAGTGTTAGAGGGGAGACCACAGAGCAGGAGATTACAGTAGTCGAGGCGGGAGATGATGAGGGCATGGACTAGGGTTTTTGCAGATTCTTGGTTTAGGAATGCACGGATCCATGAAATATTTTTGAGTTGAAGGCAGTAGGAAGTGGAAAGGGCTTGGATATGCGGTTTGAAGGAGAGATCAGTGTCAAGGATTACCCCGAGGCAGCGAGCTTGGGGACTGGCAAGAGTGGGCAGCCGTTTACTGTAATGGATAGCATCGAGATGATACTAAAAACCGTGAGATTCTATGAGCTGTCCCAGGCCAAAAGTGTAAATGGAGAAGAGCAGGGGCCCTAGAACTGAACCTTGCGGGACTCAGACAGATAGGGGGTGAGGTGAGGAGGTGGTGTGTGAATGGGAGACGCTGAATGTCCGGTCTGTTAGGTATGATGAGATCCAGGATAGGGCCAAGTCTGTGATGCCAAGAGATGAGAGGGTCTGTAGTAATAGGGAATGGTCCACTGTGTCACAGGCAGAGGACAGGTCCAGGAGGAGGAGGACAGAGTAGTGTCGCTTGCTCTTGGCGGTTAATAGGTCATTGGTGACCTTAGTTAGGGCAGTTTATGCCACATAATAATCCTTGTTTTTACTTTGTCACTAAATAAGTGAACTCTGCCGCACATATAGTACTGTGCAGCAGGCTGGTGTCGGGAACAACATGCTAAAGTTTTAGGGTATGTTCACACATTGTGTTTTTGCTACAAAAAATGCATTTTACTGTGAATGCAATTCTGAAACATATGCACGTTTATTTTTTTCCTTGCGGATTTGAAGCAGTTGCAGAGCTGCAGCAAGTCAATTCTTTCAGCATTTTTCACCCATTCTAATGAATGGAGAAAAAAAATGGCACCCAAAACACACAATCAAGCAATTTTTTCATGCATCGTTTTTGCTACCAAGACATAGGGTTTGGATGCAGAAACGTCTGCAGTGTGGACATACCATAATGGTGTGAAAAGAGAATGACTTGCAGAAGCTATGCCCACAAGATCTGTGGTTAGTTCTCCAAGATATTTGGCACAACCTCACTTCTAAGTTCCATCAAAGGCTGTATTGTACACAAGTGTATCTAGCAGAATTGATACTGCTTTAAAAGTAAAGAGGGCGATCACACCAAATATAAGGAGATTTAGATTTCTATTTTGTTCATTCACTTTGCATTTTATTAATAGATAAAATGTAACTATTAGCACTTCTATTTGTGAATGCATTTTTTCCCACACCTGCCTAAACTTGCACCGTACAGTACATTATCACTATAAGGCTATGTGCACACTTTGCGGATTTTGCTGCGGATCCGCAGCGGATTTGACCGCTGCGGATCCGCAGCAGTTTCCCATGAGTTTACAGTACAATGTAAACCTATAAGAAACAAAAAACGCTGTGCACATGCTGCGGAAAAAGCCGCGCGGAAACGCTGCGGATTACATTCCGCAGCATGTCACTTCTTTTCTGCGGATTTTCACCTGCTCCAATAGGAAAATGCAGATGAAAATCCGCATAAGAAACCGCAGTAAAAACCGCGATAAATCCGCAGTAAAAACCGCAACGGGTTTTCACTGCGGATTTTGGAATTCCGCTGCGGTAAAATCCGCAGTGGAATCCGCAAAGTGTGCACATAGCCTAAGGCCTCAGATGATCATTTTTTTTTTCATATACATGAAAAGAACAACTTATCAGTATTTTGGATCACATTTTCTTCAGCAGTGGTCAGTGTTTCAGTTTTTATCATCTGTCATTTCTCATTCTTTATAAATAGATAAATTGCAAAGCTTCTCCTACCCATTAAAATGTCAAACGGACAGCACACGGTGCTATACTATAATGTACTGTACATAATTTTCACAGACCCATAGATGTGTATTCATGGCTCGGATCAAAAACAGACAAGTCTAAAAAAATCTTTCAGACAATGGACACAGCATTTTGATTGCATGTAGCGTTGCGCCAAGGAAACAAAAGGCCCATCCAATCTTTAATGGCAAAAAAGTGTGCGACAATCTGCCCGGTGTATTTATCTTGCTGCAGCAACGGAGGATATAGCCAGAATATATAATATGCAATATTAGGGAATCCTGATAGCAGGATTTACCCCTTGGGAGGTATTGAGTGCATTTTATCAACTTCCTTTTAAAGATCTCTGTATTATCCCTAAATGCCACATTTGTATGTTTAACCCCTATCTGACAGACATAATCCGTCCATGTGACCTGGGCCTATTTGACCAGAGAAGGATTATTACGTCTGTGTGATCGCCACCGCGTGTCAGTTGATTCTCACAACTGACACCCAGCACAGAGTGGTAGGAGCGGTGTCACACCGCTCCTGGCACTTTAACTTTTGAAATGCTGCAATCGAACCAGACTGCTGCATTCCAGGAGCCGGCAGAGGGCCGACAGCCCCTCTGCATTTGGATCGTGGACCGTGCGGCGTGACGGGGAATCCCGATCGTTGTTATGACGACATCTGGGTCACCAGAGCTTGGAAAATTGCTGATCATACGCAGTGAATGATGAGCAAGTTGTCAGTGCAGAGCTGACAGTTTCTATAGCATGGGGATGCTGGTGAAACCCCATGCTGTAGAAGCGATCAGCCTGCAAGAAATGATTTAAAAAACAAGGCAAAAACAATGCTTAATCATCATACCGCCAAACAAAAAGTGGAATAACACGCAATCAAAAAGACGGATATAAATAAACATGGTACCACTGAAAACGTCATCTAATCCCGCAAAAACAAGCCCCCCATACAGCTCCATCAGCTGAAAAATAAAAAAAGGTATAGCTCACAGAATAAAAGGGATGCAAAAATAATTATTTTGTCTAAAATATTTTTTGTGTAAAAGCCCCAAAACATAGAAAAATAATATAAGTGGGGTGTCGCTGTAACTGTACTGACCCGAAGAATAAAACTGCCTTAGGCTAGGTTCACACTGCGTTGTGTGAACCCGTTTAACGGACTACGTTACACCGCGGCATAACGTAGTCCGTTAACGCCGCCATTACTTTCAATGGTGAACGTATCGCTAGCGCACGCCCACAATGGGCGTGCGCTAGTGATGTGCCGTCATTTGAGTGACGGACCCGAGACGCAGGCTGCAGCGTTTCCGGGTCCGTCACTGCTAGCGCAGAGGGAGCTAGCATGAGCGCTGTGCAAGCGTCGGCACTTGCGTTAGTGCAGTCCGTTTAACGGATATGTTGAACGGACTGCACTAACGCAGTGTGAGCCTAGCCTTAAAACATTCCTTTATTTAGTCCATAACACGGGTACAGCAGGAGAGGAGCAGATACCGTCTGTGGAAGATAACCGTTTCGCGCTCACAGCTCTTCAACCGGTCCTACTGAAGCGCAGCTTGCACGAAACAGCCGTCGTCCACAGATGGTATCTGCTCCTCTTCCGCTGTACCCGTGTTATGGACTAAATAAAGGAATGTTTTACCGGATGGGGAGTGCCACCTTTCTCTGTTTTTGGACTATAAGTGATTCATTTTTTGGTGTGCACCTGTATTCCCTCAGTTGTCTGGTGTTCAGCCTACACCCAGGTAGATTTCATTCTCAGCAGAGATAACCACAGAAGCAAGTGTTGGCAACACACCCCTTTTTAACCCCTTTCTGACATTGGACGTACTATCCCGTCGAGGTGGGGTGGGCCCGTATGACCACCGACGGGATAGTACGTCCAGCGCGATCGGCCGCGCTCACGGGGGGAGCGCGGCCGAGTGTCAGCTTCCTATCGCAGCTGACATCCGGCACTATGTGCCAGGAGCGGTCACGGACCGCCCCCGGCACATTAACCCCCGGCACACCGCGATCAAACATGATCGCAGTGTGCCGGCGGTACAGGGAAGCATCGCGCAGGGAGGGGGCTCCCTGCGGGCTTCCCTGAGACGATCGGTACAAGGGAATGTACTCACCTTGTACCGAGCGTCCTCTCCCTGCAGTCCCCGGATCCAAAATGGTCGCGGGGCTGCATCCGGGTCCTGCAGGGAGAACTTCCGTGTCAGGAGCAGGCTGCAGCTCTGTAAGCCTGCAGCGATGAGTGAGATCGCTGATCTGACAGAGTGCTGTGCAAACTGTGAGATCAGCGATCTGTGATGTCCCCCCTGGGACAAAGTAAAAAAAAAAAAAAAATCCACGTGTAAAAAAAAAATTAAAAAAATATAATTCCTAAATAAAGAAAAAAAATATATATTATTCCCATACATTTCTTTATCTAAAAACAAAAAAACAATAAAAGTACACATATTTAGTATCGCCGCGTCCGTAATGACCCAACCTATAAAACTGTCCCACTAGTTAACCCCTTCAGTGAACACCGTAAGAAAAAAAAAAAAAAACGAGCCAAAACACAACGCTTTATTATCATACCTCCAAACAAAAAGTGGAATGACACACGATCAAAAAGACGGATATAAATAACCATGGTACCGCTGAAAACGTCATCTTGTCCCGCAAAAAACGAGCCGCCACACAGCATCATAAGCAAAAAAATAAAAACGTTATAAAAACGTCCTCAGAATAAAGCGATGCCAAAATAATTATTTTTTCTATAAAATAGCTTTCATCGTATAAAAGCGCCAAAACACAAAAAAATGATATAAATGAGATATCGCTGTAATCGTACTGACCCGACGAATAAAACTGCTTTATCAATTTTACCAAACGCGGAACGGTATAAACACCTCCCCCAAAAGAAATTCATGAATAGCTGGTTTTTGGTCATTCTGCCTCACAAAAATCGGAATAAAAAGTGATCAAAAACTGTCACATGTCCGAAAATGTTACCAATAAAAACGTCAACTAGTCCCGCAAAAAACAAGACCTCACATGACTGTGGACCAAAATATGGAAAAATTATAGCACTCAAAATGTGGAGACGCAAAAAAGTTTTTGCTATAAAAAAGCGTCTTTTAGTGTGTGACAGCTGCCAATCATAAAAATCCGATATAAAAAACGCTATAAAAGTAAATCAAACCCCCCTTCATCACCCCCTTAGCTGGGGAAAAATAATAACATTAAAAAAAATGTATTTATTTCCATTTTCCCATTAGGGCTAGGGTTAGGGTTAGAGTTGGGGCTAGGGTTAGGGTTGGGGCTAGGGTTGGGGCTAGGGTTGGAGCTAAAGTTAGGGTTAGGGTTGGGGCTAAAGTTAGGGTTAGGTTTGGGGCTAAAGTTAGGGTTGGGGCTAAAGTTAGGGTTGGGGCTAAAGTTAGGGTTGGGGCTAAAGTTAGGGTTGGGGCTAAAGTTAGGGTTGGGGCTAAAGTTAGGGTTGGGGCTAAAGTTAGGGTTGGGGCTAAAGTTAGGGTTTGGATTACATTTACGGTTGGGATTAGGGTTGGGATTAGAATTAGGGGTGTGTCAGGGTTAGGGGTGTGGTTAGGGTTACCGTTGGGATTAGGGGTGTTGTTGGATTAGGGTTTCAGGTAGAATTGGGGAGTTTCCACTGTTCAGGCACATCAGGGGCTCTCCAAACGTGACATGGCGTCCGATCTCAATTCCAGCCAATTCTGCGTTGAAAAAGTAAAACAGTGCTCCTTCCCTTCCGAGCTCTCCCGTGCGCCCAAACAGGGGTTTACCCCAACATATGGGGCATCAGCGTACTCGGGACAAATTGGACAACAACTTTTGGGGTCCAAGTTCTCTTTTTATCCTTGGGAAAATAAAAATTTGGGGGGCTAAAAATCATTTTTGTGGGAAAAATATTTTTTTATTTTCACGGCTCTGCGTTGTAAACTGTAGTGAAACACTTGGGGGTTCAAAGTTCTCACAACACATCTAGATAAGTTCCTTGGGAGGTCTAGTTTCCAATATGGGGGGTTTGTACTGTTTGGGTACATCAGGGGCTCTGCAAATGTAACGTGACGCCTGCAGACCAATCCATCTAAGTCTGTATTCCAAATGGCGCTCCTTCCCTTCCGAGCTCTGCCATGCGCCCAAACAGTGGTTCCCCCCACATATGGGGCATCAGCGTACTCAGGACAAATTGGACAACAACTTTTGGGGTCCAATTTATCCTGTTACCCTTGTGAAATTACAAAACTCGGGGCTAAAAAATCATTTTTGTGAAAAAAAAAAAAAGGAATTTTTATTTTCACGGCTCTGCGTTATAAACTGTAGTGAAACACTTGGGGGTTCAAAGCTCTCAAAACACATCTAGATAAGTTCCTTAGGCGGTCTACTTTCCAAAATGGTGTCACTTGTGGGGGGTTTTAATGTTTAGGCACATCAGGGGCTCTCCAAACGCAACATGACGTCCCATCTTAATTCCAGTCAATTTTGCATTGAAAAGTAAAATGGCGCTCCTTCACTTCCGAGCTCTGCTATGCGCCCAAACAGTGGTTTACCCCCACATATGGGGTATCGTCGCACTCCGGACAAATTGCACAACTTTTGTGGTCTAATTTCTTCTCTTACCCCTGGGAAAATAAAAAATTAGGGGCGAAAAGATCATTTTTGTGAAAAAATATGGATTTTTTATTTTTGCGGCTCTGCACTATAAACTTCTGTGAAGCACTTGGTGGGTCAAAGTGCTCACCACACATCTAGATAAGTTCCTTAAGGGGTTTACTTTCCAAAATGGTGTCACATGTGGGGGGTTTCAATGTTTAGGCACATCAGGGGCTCTCCAAACGCAACATGGCGTCCCATCTCAATTCCAGTCAATTTTGCATTGAAAAGTCAAATGGCGCTCCTTTCCTTCCGAGCTCTGCCATGCGCCCAAACAGTGGTTTACCCCCACATATGGGGTATCAGCGTACTCAGGACAAATTGTACAACAACTTTGGGGGTCCATTTTCTCCTGTTACCCTTGGTAAAATAAAACAAATTGGAGCTGAAATAAATTTTGTGTGAAAAAAAGTTAAATGTTCATTTTTATTTAAACATTCCAAAAATTCCTGTGAAACACCTGAAGGGTTAATAAACTTCTTGAATGTGGTTTTGAGCACCTTGAGGGGTGCAGTTTTTAGAATGGTGTCACACTTGAGTATTTTCTATCATATAGACCCCTCAAAATGACTTCAAATGAGATGTGGTCCCTAAAAAAAAATGGTGTTGTAAAAATGAGAAATTGCTGGTCAACTTTTAACCCTTATAACTCCCTAACAAAAAAAAAAATTTTGGTTCCAAAATTGTGCTGATGTAAAGTAGACATGTGGGAAATGTTACTTATTAAGTATTTTACGTGACATATTTCTGTGATTTAAGGGCATAAAAATTCAAAGTTGGAAAATTGCGAAATTTTCAAAATTTTCCCCAAATTTCTGTTTTTTTCTCAAATAAACGCAAGTTATATCGAATAAATTTTACCACTATCATGAAGTACAATATGTCACGAGAAAACATTGTCAGAATCGCCAAGATCCGATGAAGTGTTCCAGAGTTATAACCTCATAAAGAGACAGTGGTCAGAATTGTAAAAATTGGCCTGGTCATTAACGTGCAAACCACCCTTGGGGGTGAAGGGGTTAAACAGTTTGCCTTATCAATTTTACCACACACGGAAAGGCATAAACCCATTTCACTAGAGTTTCTGATGTTTTGGCACCAATGTGACATGGCACCCTCAAACCATTCCAGCAAAATCTGAATTCCAATATGGCGCCTCTTCCCTTCTGTGCCTCAAAAGTAGTATCCTCCCCCCCCCCCCCCCCCCCACATATGGGGTATCTGTGTACTCAGGAGAAATTGTACAACAAACTGTATGGTGCAATTTCTACTTATAAAAATGCAAAATTTGGGCGTGATTTTTTTATTTTTATTTTCACAGCTCAATGGTATAAACTTCTGTGAAGCACCTGGGGGTTCAAGGTGATCACCACGCATCTAAGTACATTCCTTGAGGGGTCTACATTCCAAAATGGGGTCACTTGTGGGGGGTTTCCACTGTTTAGGCACATCAGGGTCTCTCCAAATGGGACATGACGTCCGCTAATGATTTCAGGAAATTTTACATTCAAAAAGTCAAATGACGCTCCTTGCCTTCTGAGCCATGCCATGCGCCCAAACAGTAGTTTTCTCATATGGGGTATTGATGTGCTCAGTAGAAATTGAACTACAAATTGTATGGTGCAATTTATTCTGTTACTCTTAAAGAAAATGCAAAAATTGGGGTCAACATATCATTAATGTGAGGAAAATGAGATGTTTTGGATTTTTATGGCTACATTATAAACGTCTGTGAAGCACCCGAGAGTTCAATGTGCTCACTACACACCTAGATCAGTTCCCTGGTCTAGTTTCCAAAATGGAGTTCCAGTAAATTTTGCATTCAAAAAGTCAAATGGCGCTCCTTCCCTTCTGAGCTCTGCTGTGTGCCCAAACAGTGGTTTTCTCCCTCATATGGGGTTTCTGCATGCTCAGGAGAAATTACACAACACATTTTGAGGTACATTTTTTTCCTGTTACATTTGTCAAAATTAAAAAATTGGATCAGAAGTCAATTTTTTTGTGAAAAAATAGGGATTTTTGTGTACTCACCGTAAAATCCTTTTCTCCGAGCCAATCATTGGGGGACACAGGACCATCGTTCTTGCTGTGTCCCCCAATGAGGCGTAGGAGAAATAGGGATTTTTGTGTGCTCACCATAAAATCCTTTTCTCCGAGCCAATCATTGGGGGACACAGCAAGAACGATGGTCCTGTGTCCCCCAATGAGGCGTAGGAGAAAAGTTAAATGTTTTTTTTTTTTTTTTAAATGCCTGTAAAGCACTTAAAGGGTTACTAAACTTCCTGAATGTGGTCTTCATCGCCTTGAGGGGTGCAGTTTTTAGAATGGTGTCACTTTTGGGTATTTTCTATCATATAGACCCTTCAAAATGACTTAAAATGTGGTGTGGTCCGTAAAAAAATGTTTTTGTAAATTTTGCTGGAAGAATGGGGAGGAAAATAAATAAATAAAAATCGCTGGTCAAATTTTAACCCTTATAACTTCCTAACAAAAAAGTGTTGGTTCCAAACTTGTACTGATGTAAAGTACACATGTGAGAAATGTTATTTATTAACTATTTTGTGTGACATATCTCTGTGATGTAAGGGCATGAAAATTCAAAGTTGGAAATTTTCACCAAATTTCCGTTTGTGTTTTTTTTCAGCAAATAAAACAAGTCATACCAAAGAAAGTTTTATCGCAATCATGAAGTACAATATGTCACGAAAAAACAGTCTCAGAATCACCGGGATCCATTTAAGCATTCCAGAGTTATTACCTCAAAGTGACAGTGGTCAGAATTGTAAAAATTGGCCCAGTCATTAACATGCAACCACCCTCAGGGGTAAAAATGACGATCAGTAGAAGAGTGCGCTGGTATCGTGACTGGCATCCCAGCGTGTGCAGAAAAAGCAAGATAGCGGGGAGGAGGAGAAGAGGGACAATTTCTCCCTGCACATGCTGGCTTGTGTCCCCTCGCTGAGGGTTTGATATGTGCACATAGGGAGGATATAATATGGCTTTTAAACACATCCTTAAAAACGTTATTAGGAGGCCGATAAAGCGCCCCTAATACCTTCTGGGAGTAAATCCTGCTGTTAGGAATAAAACACGTAAAAGGAACCTATTAAAATGACAACAGTACTGATACATTACACTACAATGTACCATGGACCTATAGTGACTTTCTTGATTTATCCCATTACCTAATTATATCTCCTCTATCAGATAAAATCATGGTCAAATGAGGGCTCATGCCATAATACAAGCGCTGGCATCCATACCAGTATATGGCGTCATTCTCTGCCACTGGCGGCCCGAGTTCCTATGGTGGCATATTCCAACCCATGCCATATTATGGAAACATTAGTCCTAGAGTCTCCATAAATGTCCTACATACGGAAGGCCTCTGCGTGCACCTTCACACTTACCTTTAGTGGTTGATCTCGTCTCATGACGGCCAATTCTATATTTTTACCTCCGGATTGAACAACCTGGAGAGCAATAGAAGAGCAGGATTATTATTTGATAAGGGGGCGATTGGTGACAGTTTGCTCATTGTGATGTTTTTTTTCTAGACCGGCAGGCTGAAGATCTGTAATACACAAGCCTGGTGCTCACCTCCAGCAGAGCTTTAATAACCAGTTTAATGGTCAGGTCGTCTGTCTCAATGGCTTCATCAGTGTAGTGCTTCTCCAGGAACTCGCGGACAGACTTGGCCCCTCTCCCGATGGCGTTGGCCTGTCAGATAATGGAGCAGAAGATAATGAAGTCTTTCCCGTTCACCTTCATAGTCCTCCTCCCCAGAGAATGGCTGATGCACTTACTTTCCAAGCGTGGTAAGTCCCTGAAGGATCGGTCTGGTAGAGACGAGGAGTCCCATCAAAGTCGAATCCCACAATCAGTGCAGATATTCCAAAAGGCCGGCGGCCATTGCTCTGGGTATAACGCTGGAGAAAATATACATATTACACCCTGTATATGGGTCTCCCAACAGTAGGCCTGGCTTATATAAGACAGATCAGGAATACTATGATAAGTCCCCATCTCTTACCTGTTTCAGGCTGGCAATGTATCGTGTGATGTACTCGACCGTCACCGGATCTTCTACCGTCAGTCTGTGACTCTGACACTCCACACGGGCACGATTTATTACAATCCGAGCATCAGCTGTGAGCCCTACGAGAGACAAGAGGGGTGTCATCTAGCTGAATTTCAGGGGATCTGGATTTTGAACAGATTCATTTAATAAATTGTAATTTTGTACAACCTCCTGGGCACCAAGACAGCACCACCCCTGTCTACAGGTTCTGTCTGGTAACATACGATTCTGATGCCTATGAAATGAAGCACAATTTCTGGTCATGCAGCAATTTTGCCACAGCCCAGAGAGGGACCAAGTATGGAGTGCTAGCCTTTGGGACCGTATTACAACTGTAAATTGTGCATCGCCTACGGTTCTACAGGAGCAGATAGAGATCCCTGAAGTAGACATTTTTGGTTTGATGTGACCCCGGTAACACAATTTACCAGCAAATGCCATGAAGACGTTTTCATCCAGCGCACAGATCTTCCGCACCGTTCTCTCATCCTGAAGTTTGGCTACAGATTTCTTCTCCACCCCCAGAACCACAATTTCCTTCCCTCGTACTCCAACCTAATGCCAAAAGAACAGAAAGTCACATTAAACTCAGGAGAGCCCACGGCAGATTTTTTTCCCAGTTTTCCAATCACTAAAAATTGTTTTAAAATCATTCTTGCAATTTAAACTGAATGTCAACTACTGTAGCCCCCCATGGCCGCTCCAGTGGCCTTCTCAAAACAGGAAGCGATGATGTTCAGCTTTTAGGACACCTAACCGCTGCAGCCAATCATAGGCCTCAGGAGTCAGATGACTGAAAAGTGGGACATCATCCAGCACTGGGGCTACAACCGATGAGTACACATCATTCTATTAATATAAATCCTTAGGAAAAAAATTGAATCATTATATAATTAAGTCTTCTGGAACTCAGCAAGATACTTTTTGTTTCAAATAATATTTTTGGCGATTTTACCAAAGTTACCGTGTTTGCCCCCTGTTCTATCTAAACATGACCCCTAAAGCGCTGCGGAATATGTTGGCGCTATATAAATAAAATTATTATTATCTCTACAAATCTAATTGGTGTGTCCCTCCCCATACAATACAACCAATGAGTGCCCTTTCATTTCACAAACCTAGCCATAATAAAGTGCAGGCCCCCTACAATCCGAGCCATAATAAAGAGCAGGCCACCTACAAACCGAGCCATAATAAAGTGCAGGTCCCCCACAAACCGAGCCATAATAAAGTGCAGGCCCCCTACAAACCTAGCCATAATAAAGTGCGGGCCCCCTACAAACCTAGCCGTAATAAAGGCAGGCTCCCTACAAACCTAGCCATAATAAAGTGCAGGCCCCTACAAACCTAGCCATAATAAAGTGCAGGCCCCCTACAAACCTAGCCATAATAAAGTGCAGGCCCCTACAAACCTAGCCATAATAAAGTGCAGGCCCCCGACAAACCTAGCCATAATAAAGTGCAGGCCCCCTACAAACCTAGCCATAATAAAGAGCAGGCTCCCTACAAACCGAGCCATAATAAAGTGCAGGCCCCTACAAACCTAGCCATAATAAAGTGCAGGCCCCTACAAACCTAGCCATAATAAAGTGCAGGCCCCTACAAACCGAGCCATAAGTGCAGGCCCCCTGCAAACCGAGCCATAATAAAGTGCAGGCCCCCTGCAAACCGAGCCATAATAAAGTGCAGGCCCCCTACAAACCTAGCCATAGTAAGGGCAGCCCCCCTACAAACCTAAGAGCCAAGAAATAAAAGAATATATAACCTTTATTAGTACATACAGAATAATATAAAAACAACAATAAAAATATACTTAGGGCAGTAACCACCAGTGCAGCAGCAACAGTGGGTCCCACACAAGAAACAACCTCAATATAAGCAACACCCGACGCGCGTTTCGCACCGAAATGCTTCGTCCAGGTGCGAAACGCGCGTCGGGTGTGGTGGGTCTCCGGGTCCTTCCTCCTGGTAATTATGCTTATATTTTACATTCATGCAGTACCTTTAGCGTTTTGTTAGGCTGTTTAGCTGACTGTCTTACCTCTGCATGGGGGCATTGTTAGTTTCATGGGTATAGACACGTTATACTTTATGTGAACACATCACTTTGATGGATCTTATGTTACACGTGAACTTATTTTGCATCCCATGTATATCTATATTTATGTAATATCTAGTTGTATTCTTTACAATAGCTTTCTACTGCCTTATTTGCTTATATTGAGGTTGTTTCCTGTGTGGGACCCACTGTTGCTGCTGCACTGGTGGTTACTGCCCTAAGTATATTTTTATTGTTGTTTTTATATTATTCTGTATGTACTAATAAAGGTTATATATTCTTTTATTTCTTGGCTCTTGTGTGAGGGTGTTTCTTTTTTGGTATTTTGTTATGGTTGTACCTTCATGGCCTTGTTAGGGTTATCATTTTGGTGTTCCCCCTACAAACCTAGCCATAGTAAGAGCAGCCCCCCTACAAACCGAGCCATAGTAAGTGCAGCCCCCCTACAAACCGAGCCATAGTAAGTGCAGCCCCCCTACAAACCGAGCCATAGTAAGTGCAGCCCCCCTACAAACCGAGCCATAATAAGTGCATGCAGCCCCACCTCCCACAAAAAAAACAAACAAAAAAGCAATCTTACCAGTCTGATTCCTCCCACATTCATGAAGGCCATCCATAGTTTCCCAACGGATGCACCTTTCTCCCGGGTGCCCCCCACCCATAAATAAAACCACTGGGTGCCCCCCCCAGATCACCCCCACCTATAAATGGAACAACTGGGTGCCCCCTGGCCCCTTTTTTTCACAGCAGTAACATATCACAGAATGAGCTCCCCCCATTTTTAATGCAAACCCCAAAGGGGGTCCCTGTGTTCCTTGTTCTGCCCCCTAGCCCACTCTGTCTACAACAAGGTCCCCACAATCGCCCCCTGTTCCTGTAGTGCTGCACAGCCCATATACACCCGGTGGTCGCCCCTAGCCCACCACAATACATATGTCTGCCTGCTAGAGGTGACCAGCGATCCTCACCGCGGTGGATCCTTTCTTCACGGCCTCCTGGGCATATTCCACCTGGAAGAGGTGCCCGTCCGGGGAGAAGACGGTGATGGCGCGGTCGTAGCTCATGTTCACAACGGTGTCTGACCGCTCACAAACTGAAACCTCCAGAAAACAGCGCACTCATCCACCTCCTATTCCACAAGCGTACTTGCGCTCCTCATCTAACGTAAGAACGGCGTCCCTCCGCTGCTGTACGCTACGTAAACAGCGTAACTAAACTCCACCCCCGGGAACCTACGCTACCCGGTGCTTTAGACAGGAAACACGGCTTGTGGAATGTACCACTTTTTCGCAGGGGGAGTCGTAATTGAATTTTCCCCATACCTAGTTCCTGTATAGACTAATATTTGCATATAATATTTTATTAGTCTTACTACATATAAAGCTATAGAAAAGAGCAAGACATGACTATAAGTATTTTATAAAATGAAACTCGGGTCATTCTATTGGTGATAGCTCCCCCCTGTCTGCTGCATAGAATAAGGATCCTCTGGCTAGTAATAGGGTGCAGATATTAAGAATATCTGTAATAAATTATACTGCTGTCAGCAAGGATCAGGCAGACACAGGGGCGCAGGGGGGATCATGTCTGTGGCCTTTGCTTCTGCCAGACCCAGAGGGAAAGGAGAGGTCACCCAGCAAACTATCCAGAAGGTAAATGATCTGCCAGGGTGTCTGATGGCACCAGGTTTATTCTAAGGGGGAGGAGGGAGGGAAATTCCTCATGTGTCATGCAGAGTGTGAGGATGCATGGGTGCTAGCTGCCAAAATATGGCTGACAGGTGCAGTCAGCATCTCTAAACTCTGTGTGGACTGCATGCAGACTGCAGGGGAATGTGGAGCTTTGCAGGTGCTGCTCATCTGCTGTCCTCAAGATGTGCCTCCATGATGACAGAGGAGCAGGATGCATCCCTGAGTGCCTCCATCCTTATCAGTGGCTTAGGGAGGAGGGGTGTGAAGGAGAGCCCATAAATCACCATTGTCTGTCACCTCCTCACAGTTCACCATCTGAGGCTCACACTGGAGAGGAGAAAGAAGTGGCTGCATCAGTGCTGCACAAATGGCCTCAATGTAGATCTACATCACATTTGGGGATTTTATTATATTGTATTTATTTATTGCTGCTCAAAAAAATATAATTAATTATGATTACTTATATAGCGCCATTAATTGCACAGTGCCTTTCCTAGGTGATTTTTGGGCTGACCGGTAATGTGCAACATGTGCTTCTCCTGCTCAGAACTACACTTCAAGCATGCAAGGATCCGCTGGGACATGTAGTTCCAGGGCGGCTGCTATAGAATAACACATTGATAAGTGAGATCACCTGTAGAAAAGCTGCCGCTGATCCTGGGCCAGCAGGGAGGGATTGCTCTTCCTTAGGACCGTGCTTTCGGTCTGAGTGCTATACGTAAAAAAAATCGGCGAGCACTTTGACCGATGTTGTTCAATGGGCCAGTGCAGATGAACATTTAGATTTTTTTCATTGACTGAATCTGCATGTAAAAAATAAAAATCGCAGCCCACATTATTTTCAGTCTAAAATCGGATGAGACTCACCCAGTCAAGTCTCTGGGTGCAATAAAAAAATTGGATCAGTGTAGCGTCCAATTTTTATGGATACTTTACAATTCTGTAACATAGGAATCCATAAATGGTCCTGTAAATGACTAATAGCTGCAAAAAAAGAAAAAAACTACGGATCGCATACGGGCGACAAGTGAGAAAAAAATCCTCCTACTTTTCTGGATGAAACTGTGATTTAGTCGTGTGAACCTGCCCTTAATTGTTTGCTCCGTTATTATTGATTGGTTGGCTATTGCAGAATACGTATCACGTAGTAGCAAGGGTGGGGGTGCTACTAAGAATAATACCGATTTTGTGATACCTATCTCCATACTAAAATAATAACTGCAGGCTCGATAATCCTCAGGAGAACGACCTCCCCAAATTATTTCCACACAATATGTTGGTTAATTGCTAAAAAAAAATAGCAATCCCTTAAAAAAATCACAGGTATTATGTGGATATTGTCAATTTGTGTTTTATTTATGTGGACAAAGGATGGCGCTCTCTGAGGACTGGTTGATGGTATTTTGAGACTTTACATCACTGGGGTCCTGGTTCAAACCCCACCCAGGACGACATCTGCAAGGAGTCTGTATGTTCTCTCCGTGTTTGCGTGGGTTTCCTCCGGGGTCTCCGGTTTCCTCCTACACTCCAAACACATACTGATAGGGAATGTAGATTGTGAGCCCCGATGGGGACAGTGATGATGATGTGTGCAAACTGTAAAGCGCTGCAGAATATGTTAGCGCTATATAAAAATAAAGATTATTATTATCCCTACATAGACACTGATTTGGCTCTATATGGGCACATTCTGGAACGATCAAGGTTCCCTTCAGGCTCCCCAGAAATGATATGAGTATTGACGGGTAAATTCATGTCACCCAGAGAAATGGTCATCATAAATACAACAATAATGGTTAAATAGATTATTGCCTGAAAATTACCTCTTATTTAATTCATATTTTTCAGTGATTTTTCCACGTCGGTATCTATAGTTAAAATAAATCAGAAATCCAGGTTCCCGTGGTCCATGTCACTGCCGTTCAGTATAACCATAAATGCCTGAGCTCGGGCAATTGCCCCAGAGTGCAGAAAACAGAAAGAAAAGATCCATATCTGCCCTTAAAGAGAACTTTCTATCAGGTTTTCCATTATAAACTGCTGCCATCAGGATGAAGAGGTTTTTTTTTCTATGTTGTGTTACCTCGCCAACCTGGCACGTCTTATTACGGTCCAAGGAACGGGCCGGACTACCCTTGGCGCCTCCTGAGATCCTTACCGTCCAGCCCCTTTACCTGTGATTGATCTGCACGATGTGTCCTATGTCGTCCATACTGGGCTGTCGCTTCCAGTGACCACTGATGGGACAATTTATATCATTGTTCTGAACAGGGATGTGCCCGATTTTTACTTAACGGCTTTAGTGACACACATACTAACACCAAAAAGTGCCCTACTTTATACATGAGGGAAATAAAGTCCAGCTCACTGTATCCGCATCCTGAAGGTGTTCGGAGCACAGGAACGCGCCTCAAGGCGTAAGACAATGCCAATGAGGAAAAGCCAGCTCCGCGAACCGTGAGTGTTTTATTGAAGAAAGCTTTCACGGGTCGTGGAGCTGGATTTTCTTTATTTGCTACTTTATACATACTATGTCTACCTATAGGAAGAATTCTGTACATTGCCATACTATAGCAACACGAGTGCCATACATGTGTACATTATTATTCCTCACCCTCTCATAGGACCATATGTGTGTACCTTGTCATACTGTGCCTGTGATGAGCGTTATACGAGTGTACACTGTCATACTTTGCCCACACTGTGTGCTGTACGTGTACAATGTCATATTGTGCCCACACTGGCGGCTATATATGTGTATATTGTCATGTTGTGCATATGCTGAGTATTAGACATGAGTATATTGTCATACAGTGCCCACACTGTGTGCCATACATGTGTACATTATTATTCTGCACCCACACGGAGTACCATATGTTTGTACCTTGGCATACTGTGCCCACAATGAGTGCCATACATGTGCACATTATTTTTCTGCACCCATATGGAGTACCATATGTTTGTACCTTTGCATACAGTGCCCACACTGTGTGCCATACATGTGTACTTTATTATATTGCACCCACATGGAGTAACATATGTGTGTACCTTGGCATACTGTGCCCACAATGAGTGTCATACATGTGCACATTATTATTCCGCACCCACATGCAGTACTATATGTGTGTACCTTGTCATACTGTGCCCATGATGTGTTATACGTGTTTACCACACTGTGTGCAGTACGTGTACAATGTCATATTGTGCCCACACTGGCGGCTATACATGTGTATATTGTCATGTTGTTGCCATGCTGAGTATTAGACATGAGTATATTGTCATACAGTGCCCACACTGTGTGCCATACATGTGTAGATTATTATTCTGCACCCACACGGAGTACCATATGTTTGGATCTTGGCATACTGTGCCCACAATGAATGCCATACATGTGTACATTATTGTTCTGTACCCACACGGAGTACCATATGTTTGTACCTTGGCATACTGTGCCCACAATGAGTGCCATACATGTGTACATTATTATTCTGCACCCACACTGACTATCATATGTTTTTACCTTGGCATACTGTGCCCACAATGAGTGCCATACATTTATACATTATTATTCTGTGCCCACACGGAGTACCATATGTGTTTTCCTTGATATTCTGTGCCCACAATGAGTGCCATACATGTGTACATTATTATTCTGCACCCACACGGAGTACCATATGTGTGTACCTTGATATTCTGTGCCCACAATGAGTGCCATACATGTGTACATTATTATTCTGCACCCACACGGAGTACCATATGTGTGTACCTTGATATTCTGTGCCCACAATGAGTGCCATACATGTGTACATTATTATTCTGCACCCACATGGAGTACCATATGTGTGTACCTTGGTATACTCCACAATGAGTGCCATACCTGTGTACATTGTCATGCTGTGCCTACACTGATGGCCATACAAGTTTACTTTGTCATACTATGCCCGTGCTGGGCGTTATACATGTGTACATTGTCATACAGTATCCATACTGTGTGCCATACTTGTGTGCATTGTCATGTTGTGCCCACATTGTGTGCTGTACATTGTCACACTGTGTGCCATACACATGTACATTGTCATACAGCACACACTGTATGCCGTACTCAGACCACACAAAAGTCAAAAACTCCAGTACCTAAGTAAGTGATGTCTTCTAATCCAGAATACCTCTGGATCACACTTGTGTATGTTAATATGGTGGTAAGAGAAATAGATTTGGGCGTTTGGTGCTGCCCTCCTCTTTGGCTCCTCATACATTATACAAATGTATTGTGCACGGAACAGCCCAGATGTCGGGGGTTAACCTTCTTTGATACGTATTAAATTGTCTGCAGACCCCAGTGACATTTGGGTAATGTATATGACCAGTTAATGTGCCTGGTGGCCTTCAGTTGTAACCCTGTATAATAGTCCCTGGGGACTGACTGCCCAACTACCCCCATGTGAAATACCGTGGTTGTTAGGCAGTGTTCCCTAGCAACCAGGCTGTCAGTCACGAATCATCTGTTCACCCTAAGCTGTACTGACAGCAGAGTGTGGAGAAATCAGCCACCCGCTCACCTGCCTCAGCTAGCGTGCCCACATACAGTGGAATGAGGCCGTGAATGTCTTTAAGAGGACCTGTCATCAGATCAAAAGGGGGCACTTTTTGCCCCTATTTTGTTCCTGCTGCCCCGTGTGTGTGTGTCTCTATATAATAAATATATATATATATATATATATATATATATATATATATATATATATATATATATATATATATATATATATAATTATGCTGCCATACGACTCCAGAGACATGGGGCTTTTTATTTTTATTTAGTGCTCATTTTTATGTGGGGAGCAGCAGGAATAAAATATGTGCAAAAGCTGGTCATTTTTGACCAGGTGACAGAGAGACCCGATCACTGGCGGACATGGCCAGAAAAGGACCCTGTGCAGGAACAGTATATGGGCCCTTTGCAATCCAACAACTCATCATGTTGCACAATTCTACTTACCTCTTGGGCCCCTGTGTGGCTTCACAGGTTTCCCCAATGCTATATCCGCACCTGGACCAGATTGCTTCCTGCAATAAAAGAGGATGGGAATTGCAGAACAATTACAAACCACGATTTTGTGACTTTTTCTTAGATGCTGGATGAGAACCACCACCTGATCCAGTGTATAATGGACTATCAGAGCAAGGGGAAGACAGCAGAGTGCACACAGTGAGTACGGACGGCTCTTGGAAAGGAACGGTGACCTAGATCTGTAATAAAACGGATGAAATTTTTTTTTTTTCAAGTTTGGATTTTCTGTAGTTCCTGACGTCTTTTGGAAATCTAGCAGAGAAGACAGATGGCACAGGGGTTTTGTGATATTATTTGTGGGGCGTTATGGCGTTGTCATTGAAACTTAAAGAGAAAATTTTCGTTTTAATATTTTCATAAATCGATAGTACACGTGAAAATTTAGCAATTTTGTAGTCTATATTATCAGAGAAGTGCATGAGTAAAATTTTTCATCAATGAAGATAGGAGATGACAGTTGGTGGTCTTAAAATTCTATGGAGGGAGAGGAGCTAGAGGTAACACAGACATCCTTCTGCAAGTTCTCCTAAAGAGTTAGGCCATGTGCACACGTTCAGTATTTTTCGCGTTTTTTTTCAAGTTTTTTCGCTATAAAAACGCGAAGAAAAAAAGGCTTACATATGCCTCCCATTATTTTAAGTGTATTCCGCATTTCTTGTGCAAATGTTGCATTTTTTTCCGTGAAAAAATCGCATAGCGGAAAAAAAAGCAACATGTTCATTAAATTTGCGGAATTGCGGGAATTCCGCACACCTAGGAATGCATTGATCTGCTTACTTTCCGCATGTGGCTGTGCCCACCATGCGGGAAGTAAGCAGATCATGTGCGGTTGGTACCCTGGGTGGAGGAGAGGAGACTCTCCTCCACGGACTGGGCACCATATAATTGGTAAAAAAAAAAAGAATTAAAATAAAAAATAGTCATATACTCACCTTCGATGGCCCCCGGAGTCTTCCCGCCTCTCAGGTGCACGCTGCCGCTTCCGTTCCTATAGATGGTGTGGTGAAGGACCTGCGATGACGTCGCGGTCATATGACCGCGATGACGTCGCGGTTACGTGACCGCGACGTCATCGAAGGTCCTGCACCACACCATCTATTGGAACGGACGCCGCTGAGGAGATCGGCTGTCTGCAGAGGGTGAGTATAACCATTTTTTTTATTTTTTAAACATGATATCTTTTTACTATTGATGCTGCATAAGCAGCATCTATAGAAAAAAGTTGGTCACACTTGTCAAACAGTATGTTTGACAAGTGTGACCAACCTGTCAGTCAGTTTTTCAAGTGATGCTACAGATCGCTTGGAAAACTTTAGCATTCTGCAAGCTAATTTCGCTTTCAAAATGCGAAAAAAACGGGAAAAAAATGCAAAAAAAAAAAAATGCGGATTTCTTGCAGAAAATTTCCGGTTTCCTTCAGGAAATTTCTGCAAGAAATCCTGACGTGTGCACATACCCTCACAGTTCTCCATGGAACTTTATAAGCACCAACTGTCATCTCCTATCTCAGTATTAGAAAAGTCGGTATTCGGTGAGGACAGAATTTGGAAAATGAAAGCTCGGTCCAGAATGAGAAAGAAGTTGATTTTTCAGATAAGATATATTAAAGTTTCTTATTTTCACAAAAAAAAAAAACTTTATAAAGGGGGTCGAGAGGCTCTAACTTGGAGGGGCCGTGTGGCCCAGTGGGGCACTCCCGCTGTCACTTCCTTGAGCCTCTGATGCCTTTCATTGTCTTGAGGATCTGATACTGGAGCCGTGTGGCTATCATTATAGAGGCACTCTAGCTCTCACTACTATGAAGCACTGATGCCATCACAGTTCTGGAGGCACAAGGTTGTCACTATTATGCAATGATTGCATAATGTAGATATTCCTTATCTTGTGATGTAAGCTTAAGGGTTGAAATATAAGATTAATGATTTACCGTACTCTACTCCTCCTTGGTCAGGCCGCATCTGGAACACTGTCTCCAGTTCTGGGCACCACATTTTAAATAAGACATTGAAAAACTGGAGCAAGTTCAGAGAAGAGCTACCAGGATGGTGAGCGGACTGCTAAGTATGTCCTATGAGGAACTGTTAAAGGACCTGGGAATGTTTAGCTTGCAAAAAAGAAGGCTAAAAGGAGACTTAATAGCTGTCTACAAATATGTGAAGGGCTGTCACAGTGTAGAGGGATCACCATTATTCACATTTACACATGGAAACACAAGAAGCTATTGAATGAAACTGAAAGGGAGAAGATACAGATTAGATATTTCAAAAAACTTTTTGACAGTGGGGATGATCAATGAGTGGAACAGGCTGTCACGAAGGTTGGTGAGTTCTCCATCAATGGAAGTCTTCAACTGAGGCTGGACAGACCTCTATCTGACATGGTTTAGTGAACCCTGCATTGAGCAGGGGGTCGGAGATGACCCTGGAGGTCCCTTCCAATTCTAACATTCTATGATTTCTATTGAAGTGCTTATTTTGAGGTTCTCCCTTTATTGGGAGCATTTTATTAATACTGGGTCCAGTCTTAATATGAAGTTAACAGAAGTAAGATGCACGCAGACTACTAGGATGTATACACCCCTGAATAATGCATCTCCGGCTGTATGTGCATCAGAAAGGCAAATCGGCACCAGTTCTGGAGTGGTGTAAATGTGTGTGATAATTTAAGCAGATTTCTTAGTTTATAGTAAGTTTTTCCTACAGTAAAAACTATAAATATTCTATCTTTATATATACCGCAATATATCTATATCTATATATCTATAAAATATATATATTTTCCATTGGTAAAATATTTTCTGCAGTGTTTCATGTTGGATTATTTCCTTTTTAGTGTTGTGTATAGTGCTGCATGTAACCTTGTTGGCTATTTCTTGTAGATATCAGCAGATCCTGCACCGAAATCTTGTGTATCTGGCAACTATAGCCGACTCCAACCAGAATATGCAATCTCTGCTCCCTGCGGTGAGTACGGAGATCCTTGTTATTATTTATTATGCTTTCCTTATATAACGCCATTAATTCCCCAGCGCTTTGCAGACATCATTATTACTGTTCCTATTGGGGTTCACAATCTAGATTCCCTATCAGTATGTGTTTGGAGAGTGGGAGAAAAACGGAGACCCCGGAGGAAACGCACGCAAACGCGGGGTGAACATACAAACTCCTTGCAGATGTTGTTCTAGGTGGGATTTGAACCCAGGACCTCAGCGCTGCAGTGCTAACACCACCGAGCCACCGTACAGTGCTAACCACTGAGCCACCGTGCTGCCTTTGTTATTGGAGTGTTGAGCATCCCCCTTCCCTTTTGTGATTAAAGTATTGCCCCCCAGATGCCAGTTTATTGATCGGATATGCCATAAGTGTTCAGTATCTCGAGTCCCGTTCTCCTAATAAATTTTAGTATTTTAGAACTATTCTTGTCTAGCACCGTACAAATTTAAAATTTAAATTGTTTCATGAAAAGTTTTGCCACTTGCTAATATACTTTGATCTCAACTCATCAATGAGTCATAAAACGCCAAGAAGTGATACAAAATTTTGGGACTTTTGTCATTTTCATGCCAGCCTTCTACTAAAGCGGAGCTGGCTTCGCAAAACCCGCCTATCAAATTCATTCTAATTTGCTCCATAAAAGTGGCGTACATTATACCATCTCCTGGATGAAGTAACATTTATGATGAGGCTAAATTCCAGTTATAAGATGTGCCAAATTAATTAAGAGGCCAAGACTTCGTAATGAATTTGACGCATCTTTCTCCACTGCACCTTTAATTAAGACTATCGGACAGAACAGCCACTGTTACTTAGAAGTCAGCATTTGAATTAAAATATAAATCAGGCTGAAGGTCTATAGTAGATCTGGAACCTCTGTCACTCCAGCTCTATTCCCTAGCCAGCGCCGCCACCTCCTGCTGCTGCTTGACTGATGGCTCTTTTGCAAGAAGTCACACAGCTTAGAGGCAGTCATACAGGCAGGAGGTGGTGGCACTGGGCAGGAAATAGACCTGGAGTGGCAGAGGCTTTAGATCTACCATAGTTCTTTAGCCTCATTTGCATATCAATTCAAACACTGATTTCTCAGTAACTGAGGAATGGACGGACCATGTAAAGGCACCATTGGATTTGTCTTTGAAAGCCTGTTGATGAATTCCCTATAAAATTGGTGTTTTTGTCATATTTTTAGAGTATTCCTGGTCAGATTGAGGGCGAGGCTTGAAAGTGTCCTGCAAATGTTAGTAGCTAAGTTGTAGGTCCTAGGGTTTAGTTAGCAAGTATCATATATCAACCTGATCCAAACAATTTGTGTTTGTGTCCTCTCTTTTCTGCCTGTAGCATTTGGCTATGAAATGACTTCAGTTGGTTGTTTTTTTTGCAGCCACCAACCCAGAGCATGAATCTAGGCCCAGGAGGGATGAGCCAAAGCGGCCCCAGCCAGAGCCTTCATTCCCAAGGCAATCTGAGTGACGCCCTGGGTGCCAGCCTGCCACCCTCCTCCCTCTTACAGAGTCAGATCAGTAACGGTGAGACCTGTCTCAATGCTGTGTGTTTATATAAAGGATGTGTGTTTTATTTTGTATAAACTTACTCTGCTCACTGGGTCCAAACATCTCCAAAACTGCAGAAATTGAGTCCTATACTTGGAATGCGGTGGTTATTACCTACCAAAATGGTATCAACAACCTGTAAACTGCCAGCAGATTAATGGTCATCGAGTGATTACTGATGCATGTGAGGAGTTAAGACTACAGGAGAACTACTGTAAACCATATCACTGAAGAAAGTCCTGCTGGGGTGATAGGAAGGTGTCTGATCACACAAAACATGTAGATCTAGACCGGTCAGTGGCCATATAGCCAAAATCACCTACAATGGGCACGTGAGTAATGGAAGGCCTGGTCGGATGAATTACGTTTTCTTTTGCACCCTCTGGATGGCCAGTGGGTCCTCCTCACTTATCTGGGAAGAGACCAGTGAGCAATGTGATTCTCGTGGCAATAGTCTGCTCGCCAACCTTGGCCCCTGGCATTCGTGTGGATGTTACTTTGGCATAACGCCTACATTGGCGTTTTTCCCCAATGGCTGGGCTTCTCTTCTGGATTGGGCTGAGGAACATGACAAAGAGATCATGGTGATGACTTGGCTCTAAATTCCCTGGATCTCCATCCAGTCGAGCATTTTGTGCTGGGAAACAAGTCCGATCCATGAAGGCCGAACCTTACAACTTCCAGGAATGATCTGTGCCAGATGCCACAGGACACCTGCGGGGGTCACTCTAGACTTCAGTCCTGAAGTGGTCCAGCTATTTTATCAACACAAAGGGAACTTGATCCTACACAACATTAGGTTTTAATGTTTTGGCTGAGTGCTGTAAAATTTGTATTATATTATTTATTTAAGTGTTTCCTTTATATCCTTTAGTGTTTTCTATGTTGTGACTTTTTTTTAACTTATTCTTCTTCTCTCTTTTGGAATAGGCCCCAACCATGTAGCCATGCAGCAGTCTGGTCAAACCACCATGCCTACCACTAGTATGAGCATGGCAGTCAGCTCCCATGGCACAGCCCCTGGCTATAGTCATACGGTGGCCAGCTCCCAGAATATGCCAATGCAGAGTCAAAGCGGCATCG
This sequence comes from Ranitomeya variabilis, assembly GCF_051348905.1. Taxonomy (NCBI): domain Eukaryota; kingdom Metazoa; phylum Chordata; class Amphibia; order Anura; family Dendrobatidae; genus Ranitomeya; species Ranitomeya variabilis. The sequence continues at coordinate 572,293,702 of NC_135235.1, forward strand.
GCAACTATGTGTCACGGGCCAATATAAACATGCCCACCAACCCAGGTGAGTGAAACAATTGGTTGATATTCTAGGTTGTATATCCAAGACACAGTGTCCCATCTGGACAATCCATGTTTATATACGCCTACACGAGGTATGGATGGTATACAGGGGGTCCCCTACTCAGGAAATCATCAGAGTCACTGGGCTGCGTGTACTTAATATAACTGACCCATATCTCCACCTACCAAATTACTGATAGTCCATCTAGCTATCCATCTTAATAGGAGAGGACAATCACTCCTGTGTATGGGAGAGATGGCCCATATGGCTGCCAGCTGAACAATCGGCCAAGCCAGTGTTTGGCTGAAAGCCCCTAGTGTGTATGGCGGCCATTTGTTGGATAGATGCTATTGACCCTATGCGTTCCTATCTGTTCTTGATTTGCTATTGTGTATTCCAGTTTCCATGATGCATCAGCAAGCTGCCAGCTCTCATTACACCACGGCACAGGGAGGGGGTCAGCATTACCAAGGACAATCTTCAATCTCCATTATGAGCCAGAGTAACCAAGGAAGCAGTATGATGGGGCAAAGACCCCTGGGACCATACAGATCGTCTCAACAAGGTGAGCTGAAATAAGACACATGGTACATTGCCCACGTCATTCCAAATATCACCACTAGGGGGCATAGGCAAATCATTGTTTTTAATCTAGGCTATAATTGTAACTAAACTTTTTTTTTTTTTTTCATCTTGTCCAGTTTGGAAAGTTATGCAGTGGTGCAATAAATTAGGGGATTTATCTTTAATTTCTGTAAACAAAAAAAATGCATGTAAGTGGTTTCCAAACATTTTGCTTTTTCTCAGTTTATTTGTCTGCCTTCAGCTGATATCAGAATGTCTTCACTTGGAGTACAGATGGTGGCAGTGATGGGTCTGTGTCTCAGTTAGGACACTTTCAATACTTGACTGGGGGAAAAGCAAAGGTTTGGAAACTAATTATGGTACATTCACATTTTTATTTTTTTTATATATTCTTTTTAATTCTAGGTATGACGACAAACTTCCACCCCAAAAAAAAAATTGCAAAATTTCTTAATTGTCCATGCTTGACAAAATAATAAAAAGTTTAGTTACTCCGATGGGAACAGCTGATCGGCGAGGGTGCCTGGTATCACATCCCCACCGATCAGACATTAATGACCTATCTTAAGGATCGACCATCAATGTTAAAGTCCCAGACAACCCCTTTTTTAAGGAGAATATTTTATTTTCCTAGCCAGTGATTTCCGTTTCAGATGTGGTTTTTGTTTCATCATGTAGGTTCTGCTCAGCAGTATCTGGGTCAGGAGGAGTACTACAGCGAGCAGTATGCACACAGTCAGAGCTCCTCGGAGTCTATGAGCCAGCAGTATTACACAGACGGTATGTGCCAGAGCTGTCCACAGTCACACCAGGCAGCGCATGGGGAGGGCCATGATTTTGCATTTCAGTTCCATTTATCGTACAGCTGTCAGGCGCTATTACTTCACGGTGTAAAGAGTTTATTCTAATGTAGCTAGCAGTGCTAACACGCAGTATTTTCATGCTGGCGTGGTGTAACTGGATCTGATTGGTTGATTAACACTTAAAGGAGTTGTACATTATTACAACGAAGCATCTGGATTCCCCATAAGAGTGCCCCCCTCCTGTTCATTTATAGTATTACACCTGCATTCATTTCTTTGTGGCAAAGCTGTGATACCAGACATGACCATCTTATCCTTTAATAGCAGAGTCCCCAGGTTTAGATGTTAGCTTCTTTTAAATACCATAGATGGCGCTGTTCACCCTTTCACTGCTGTTCTCTAATCTAGGACACAGCGACTACTCGTACCAGCAGTCCTCGTACGGTGACCAGAGCTACGACAGGACGTTCGATGACTCGTCGCAGCACTACTATGAAGGAGGTCAGGAAAAAACATCTATGCATTTAATGGCAAAGTGATGTTAGAAAATGGCCTTTTGCTTAACTCAAGTTGTTGTTTTTTTTTGTTTGTTTGTTTGTTTTTTAAATCTTTTAAAAAAAAAAAAATTTCCACATCCCAGTCTAGATTAGAAATAAAAAGTAGAAAACATTAAATTTTCAGACTGGTCACTAGGAGAAATTTTAGAATTTTCCTGTTTCAGTAAATGTACATGTACATTAGCCACAATGAATAAACTCTGGCCCTATTAATTGCATTGTAGCATCTAATGGGCGTGTGCAAAAGGTTCTTGTGAAGGGAGGGAGCAGGAGGGGAGCTGTGACTTCACCTATTGTGGATCTTATGTTATAAGCTGTGTATAGAGGTGTTGTCAGTTATTGCAATCCTGCCTTTGAAGAACCTGCTGAAAAAAAGAGGAAGTAGGAGTCTAAAAAAGCCCCAGTCGCCAGTGTGAAAATGTGCAAGATTATTAATTCTGTATTATTATTATTATTATATATTTTATATTTTTATTTTTTTTACATAACGATCTGATATGAAAGAAAACATTGCCAACACTTTTTACATAAATACACGTTACACAAAAATCTGATTTCAACAATAGGTCAGTTCCCATTTAAGGCTAAGGTCCCACAATGATTTTTTGATGCCGTGTATTTTTGCAGCGTCTTACAGTTCCAGCTAAGTGGATGGGATTTATAGAATTCTCATGCTCACTGTGCTCTTTTATTCTGTGTAAACTGCCAACTACCAGGAAGTATTAAAAAAAATGCCTTATTTAACCCCTTTCCAACGTTGGGTGTAATAATACACCCACGTCGGACACCCTCCCTTTGATGTGGCTCCAGCGCTGAGTCCACATCTTCTTTTTTTTTTTGAACAGCTGACATGTGCCTCTAAGAGCTGCGGGTGGAATCACGATCTACTGGCGCCTGTTGTTAACTAGTTAAATGCTGCTGTCAATCTGATTGACAAGTCCGCCAGAAATCCCGCCCATCGGTGACCCCATCACATGATCGCGGGTCACCGATGGGTTGGCATGACGACCAGAGGTCTCCAGCAGACCTCTATGGTTGTTACTGACGGATTGCTGGTGGTCGGCGCTCATAGCAAGTGAGCAATTCTGCTACATACAGGCTATCTGATCATCGCCTATATGTGGCAGAGCCGATCGGATTATGGAAGCTTCTAGTCTCTCATGGAGACTATTGAAGCATGCCCCAAAAAAAGTTTTTAAAAATATAAAAAAATATAAAAGTTCAAATCACCCCCCTTTTCACCCCATTCAAAATAAAGCAATAAAAAAATCAAATATACACATATTTGGTATTGCCGCATTCATAATCGCTCGATCTATCAATATATAAAAAAAGAATTAACCCGGTCGCTAAACGGCGTAATGAGAATGAAAGTAAAAACGCCAGAATTACGTTTTTTGATCTCCGCCACATTGCATTAAAATGCAACAACAGGCGATCAAAAGATTGTATCTTGAAAACGTCTGCTCGGCACGCAAAAAATAAGCACCCGCCCAATCTGAGATCAAGAAAAATAGAGACGCTACGGGCATCGGAAATTTTTTTTTCCTTTTTTTAACAAAATTTGGAATTTTTTTTTTCATCACTTAAAGGGCACCTGTCACCTCGTTTTTTCAGTATGAGATAAGAATACTGTTAAATAGGGCCTGAGCTGTGCATTACAACAGTGTATTTTGTGGACCCCGATTCCCCACCTATGCTGCCAAAATACGTTACCAAAGTAGCCGTTTTCGCCTGTCAATCAGGCTGGTCTAGTCAAAAGGGCGTGGTGTCTTCCCCCAGATCTTGCTTAGTTTTCCGTTGGTGGCGTAGTGGTTTGCGCATGCCCAAGGTCCCGAATCCACTGCATAGGGGAGTTAAAAGAGCGTGATGTGCACTATTTCATTGGTGCTCGGTGGGGGCGGCCATCTTCCTTTGGCCGCGCGTGCGCAGAAGCGGCGCTCTGCTGGCCGCGGCTTCAGGAAAATGGCCGCGGGATGCCGCGCGTGTGCAGATGGAGATCGCGGCGGCCATTTTCCTGAAGCAGAGTTCGCATCTTTTGACCAGACCAGCCTGATTGACAGGCGAAAACGGCTACTTTGGTAGCATATTTTGGCAGCATAGGTGGGAAATCGGGGTCCACAAAATACACTGTTGTAATGCACAGCTCAGGCCCTATTTAACAGTATTTTTATCTCATACTGAAAAAACGAGGTGACAGGTGCCCTTTAAATAAAAGAGAACCTAGACATGTTTGGTGTCTGAACTTGTAATGACCTGGAGAATCATAATGGCAGGTCAGTTTTAGCATTTAGTAAACATGGTAAAAAAAAACAAAGAAACAACTGTGGAATTGCACTTTTTTTGCAATTTCACCGCACTTGGATTTTTTTTTCCTGTTTTCTAGTACACAATATGTTAAAATCAATGGTGTCATTCAAAAGTACAACTCGTCCCGCAAAAACAAGCCCTCACATGGCCATATTGACAGAAAAATAAAAAAGTCATGGCTCTGGGAAGGATGGGAGCAAAAAATGAGAATGCAAAACCAAAAATACCTCTGGTCGTTAAGGGGTTAAAGGATGACGCACCAAATAACGCAACTTTAAACATGCAATAAAAACGCCTGTAAAAAAAAAAAAAAAAAATGCAATGAAAAACAACAAGCAATTTAATTTAACTAGGTGCAGAAATTCTGCAGCATAAAAAAACTCCCCAAAAGCTCATAGTGGGGCCGTAGCCTAAAGCTACTTTCACACTAGTCCGTCGCTACGGGCCGTCGCAAACCGTCGGCCCGACGTACTGACGGACAGTGTGTTAAGTAGCACAACGGGGGCAGTGGATGCAGTTTTTCAACGCATCCGCTGCCACATTGTAATGTCCGGGGAGGAGGGAGCGGAGTTCCGGCTGCGCATGCGCGGCTGGAAATGGCAGACACGACGCACAAAAAAAGTTACATGTAATGTTTTTTTGTGCCGACGGTCCGCTAAAACACGACGCATCCGTCGCATGACGGATGCGACGTGTGTCCATATGTCGCAATGCGTCGCTAATGCAAGCCTATGGAGAAAAAACGCATCCTGCAGACAACTTTGCAGGATGAGTTTTTTCTCCAAAACAACGCATTGCAGCGTACAGCAAGCGACGCTAGTGTGAAAGTAGCCTAAGGCCACTAAATGCAGCACCTTTGTGATTAACAACCGCCCATTAGTTTATTCATTATTCATTAGCAGGAAACACCCAGTACACCCAGCAGCAGACCGGATATCAGCAGGGAACAGGCCAGCAACAGGCGTACTCCCAGCAACAGCAGTACTCCAATCAGCAGAACTATCCCGGACAGCAACAGCAGGGATATGGTAAGCGGGGCAATGGTAATGGCGATTTATTTATTCTGGAACCAGTTTATTGCCAAACTACAACTCTCAACACCCCAAAATGGTGAGAATAACCCTTGTTCCTCATTTCAGTCCCAGCACAGGGCTCGTCCTCACAGTATTCAACTTTCCAGCAAGGCCAGAGCCAACAGTACGCCAGCTACCGGGCACCACAGACCGCGTCATCAGCCCAGCAACAGAGGCCCTATGGCTACGAGCAGGTAGAGTACACACACTGATCAACCACTCCTCACATTTCCTACTTGCTGAATCTCCATTTTGTATGCCAGCTAACATTTTTTTCCCTCCATATTTGAGGATTTTTTAAGGGACTTTAATGGAAAAAAAGCGTTTTCTAGATGTCTGTCAGAGTGATGAAAGTTCAAGTTGTCCTAATCCCCCTACATCAGTGTTTCTCAATCCCTGACAGAAAAAAAAATTACCTCAGGGCACAACTACCCAGTATAATTACAGTAACTAAAAAGCCAAATACATGAAACCTAAAAATGACTGTTCGCATCAACATTTTACTTGAAAATTGGGGGGAAAAAGTGACGTTTCTCTTCAGAATGACATTTGGGCTCTCTCCACACCCGGTATAGTACATGGCCAGCTGAGCACCGATTGCATCGTTTACCGATGTTCTCACACACCAATTTATGAGACCAATAGGGCCCAGCACCACTAAACGGCCCCTCTCTAACAAGTCACCAAAACATAATAATAATAAATAATAATCTTTATGTTTATATAGTGCTAACATATTCCTCAGCGCTTTACTGTTTTGCTCACATTATCATCGCTGTCCCCGATGGGGCTCACAATCTAGATTCCCTATCAGTATGTCTTTGGAATGTGGGAGGAAACCGGAGAACCCAGAGGAAACCCAGGCAAACACGGGGAGAACATACAAACATAACTTTTATTAATAAATTAATACCACCCCGGGATACCAAGAAAGTATAACAGACAAATAATAATTATATACAACTCAAACATGCAGCACAGGTCCCACAAACATGTTTCGCTGGTAGAACGGCATCATCAGGGGATGGAACATAAGTGTAAATTGTCCATTATACATTGATGGTACCCCTGGAGTGCCATCCTCATGAGTGGCTTCTACTCAATGAAATAAAACATTCTGGAATTAGGGCAAATATGATTCAACTTTAATCTTTTTGCATCATTAATAAATAATTAAAAGTTGTGTTTTAATGACCTGTTAGAGAGTGGTCATTTATTGGGGTTTCATATATTAGATTTTACCCTCCCAGGCCACCTTATCTCTAATAGTGTCTGTATCACTTGCATACCAAATTCCATCTGCCTCCTGTGACGCAATCACAGGGCACCAATGGCTTACCTCCTGGCGAAGGCCTCGTCACTGCCGTCTTGTGATCAGTCTGGGTCCCGGCATTGGGGTCCCTAGTCATACATTTATTTTTTTTATCAACTTGTGGATTGGTGATTAGAAGTTATCCCATGGAAAACCACTTAATTGCTTTTTCTAGGTCTTTATCGGTTTCCCAGATGTTACTACTTTAAATGATGTATTCTTCTATAAGTTTCTCATAATTTGTGGTCCTGTAGTCCTTAGGGGAAGTCTCTTGAATTCCTTAAAGGGGTTGTCCAGCACTTTTTATATTGATGGCCTGTACTTTGAATAGGTCATCTACATCAAATCAGTGGAGGTACGACACCCCTTTTCCCTCATATCAGCTGTTCGTGGTGTCTCCAGTGGCCAGAAGTGCTCTGTGGTGGAGCAGAACACCACAGCGCTGTCAGGTGCTGCAGACCACCCCTGTTCATTTCCACAGGGGAAGATGTGCAGTACCCGTCCGCGGCCACTATGTAGCTGAAGGCGCTGGGCTGTGCAGCGTCACAACTGATCACATCCCGTAGCCACTTATTGGTGGGGCTATCTGGTGATGTACCTACACCGACTTTAAGTATAGGCCATCACTATAAAAATACCGGAAAGCCTTTTTTAAAGGAAAGAATTGGGAAAATGTGTTGTAAAGTCACCAAATGATCCCATGCAAAAAAAAAATTTTTGTAACTTTTTATTAGCACGAGCTCCACTTATTACAGCCAATTCCTGCTCCGTCTTCAAGTCCGGCCTTACCCAACCCTTGCTTGGCCAGGTTTCTTTCAAACCCCAAGATACTAACCCTTGTGCCTACATTTCTTTCCCAACAGGGTCAATATGGAAACTACCAGCAATAAGTAAATGTGACAATTGTCCCCCTGCTCTGTGGTTGGGAGAACTTTGTATAATACCTGACTCGGCTCCTTGCCACCATTACTGATTACAAGATGGAAGATCAGCGATGGAGCTACCAAGGCTTTCTCCAAGAAGAGGATAAGACAACAAGCAAGAACCCAAGTTGTTTGACCTCCCATTTGCATCTGTGATGTCACCCTGCATGCTTTAAGAAGATTTAAAGGGAATGTGTCACCAGAAAAGGACCTACTTTTACATCAGGTTTTGTGTAGACAGTACACATCACGATCTTTTATTTAAAAAACAAAACTAGTGATTTTCCCACTGGCCAATTGGGATATTTTAGGCTCATTCTTCCAGTCCTTTTCAGTAGGCTCATTATCATCAGAGGCAGAATTACAATGACAGATAACAACACCGCTATACCCAGATGATACACATGATCGACCAATCACAATAGGCGATGTCACAGCTGACCCTACTCCCCCTCCCTTCATAATAAGCTTTGCACACGCTCATTAGATGGTTTAATACAACAGATAGGATCAGAGTCTGTTCATTGCTGCTAATGTACATGTGAATTCCTTGAAACAACAAGAAGTTAGTCTTAAAAAGCCTCAGTGACTGGTATTAAAACTACAGGATTTCTAATTTTTTTTTATTTTTAATACAGATTGGGATATGAAAAAAATAATATTGCCAAAAATGTAAAAATAAAGACCTGATTTAAACGAAAGATCACTTTCTAATGACATATTCCCTTTAAAAATGTATAGGTGGTCATCCGGCCCCCATGTATCTTAGCATCCTAGATGAATATTCTGTTTTCTCAGACTTAAACCTTGATGGCTTGTTAATAATAATAATAATAATAATAATAATAACTTGTCATAATCAGCGAGGGTCTGATCATCGTGATCCCAATGAAGAGATGCCAGCACAGCGGCTCATTATTACTTGCGACTGTATTCAAGGGCAGGGGGACTAAGCTGCAGTACCAGGCACAGCCATGGAGAGGTGCTACAACTGCTTCAGTTGATTCAGTGTTGCATGTCTTCATTATGCTGTATGGTGGGAATCCTGAGGATCACCAGGAGCCATCAAGCTTTGGGTCTGACAAAACCTAATAATGGTCTAGGATGCGGAGATATATGTTGCTTGTACCTGGGTCCTCACACTTGGCTACCCATGTGATGTGGAGGAGCAAGGTCTAATCACCGAATATATATTTCCATGTGTATATATAGCACAAAATCTTCACTCCAGTCCTATAGTGAGTCAACAATTCAAGGGGTTGTCCTCTTTTTAGAAAACTTACTTGTACATAGTAATATAGTTATAAAAAATACAAACTAAGTGTTACTTGCTCTCCCCAGGAGCAGAGCCGCACTCTCGTTATTTTTGGGCTGCAGCGGTGATGTCACATCTGCATCCAATCATTGAGCTCAAAGGCTAGTGCCACTTACATGAGTGGAGCTGCTAAGCTCATTGATTGGCTGCAGCGATGTGACATCACTGCTGCAGCCAAACAGAGATTAGTGGCACAGAGCCAGCTGTAAACCTGGGGACGGTAAGTGATCAGTTTATTGGCTGCAGCGGTGATGTTACATCTACAGCTCTGCAGCCGATCATTGAGCTCGGTGGCTAGGGCCGTCTACCAGTGATTGGCTGCAGCGCTGTTAACGTGACATCACAGTTACAGCCGAGCAACAAAGACCAGGGCAGCAGCGTACAGCCATCTCTAGATCTGGGTAGGGTAATTGATCAGTTTATTTTTTCAGGAAAAAACCCTTTAATGCTCTCTCTGGCACCGGACAGCAAGTGGTGCCGGCACATAACGTGGCTCGGCGCCCCCTGCAGGATCTGGACACATTTTTGAGTAAAAAATAAAAAATGATAATGATTTACCAAGTTGATGGTGCTCCATTGCTAGGCTCTGACACTGGACTGAAGATATAAGGGGTCATCTAAAGATGGGAGAACGCTTTGTGTGCTTATTGGCAGAAGAGTAGGGGGTCACTCCATGTCTCCTCGCTGATCTTGAGATAATGGCTGTATTTATATGAGTGATGACTCCTGGGGTACGATTGTGTATATTTTGACGGAGCACTTTTGGAGAAGCAGGAACCTTTTTCTCTTAAATGTATATTATTTAGCGTTGCTTTAAGAACTGAACAGTCCGTATGTTGTATGTTTTGCTTTCTAAATGGTTGTAGAAGATGAGCAGGACAGGCCGGCAAAGGAGAGGCAGCAATATATGTATATTAGACTTTATTTCATTAATTGGTTGATTTTTTTTTTTTTTTTTTTTTAAATTATTATTATTTAATACATTGAATGTGCTTCTTATACTGATCGCTCATCAGTCATGGGATATTGAAATAATAAATAATGGGTGGGTGAAAGAACCGCACTCAATCAACCCAATTTTTTAGTTGCATATACTGCTGATTCTGAATGAGAGCCTGTATTACACTCCAGAGCTGCACTCACTATTCTGCTGGTGGAGTCACTGTGTATATACATTACTTATGGTGCATTATACTCCAGAGCTACACTCATTATTCTGCTGGTGCAGTCACTGTGTACATGCATTACTTATCCTGTACTGATCCTGAGTTACATCCTGTATTATACTCCAGAGCTGCACTCTCTATTCTGCTGGTGGAGTCACTGTGTACACACATTACTTATCCTGTACTGATCCTGAGTTACATCCTGTATTATACTCCAGAGCTGCACTCACTATTCTGCTGGTGGAGTCACTGTGTACATACATTACTTATCCTGTACTGATCCTGAGTTACATCCTGTATTATACTCCAGAGCTGCACTCACTATTCTGCTGGTGGAGTCACTGAGTACATACATTACATTACTTATCCTGTACTGATCCCGAGTTACATCCTGTATTATACTCCAGAGCGGCATTCACAATTCTGCAGGCTACGATGTGGAAATCTTGCAAGCATCCTCCTCTTGTTGAATGTCTGCAAAAGAGCTTGATCTGGACAGTCTGGGAAGTGTAGTTTTAACATAAAGCTGTTATATTTTGTGGGGGAAAAATAGCTGTTCCTCCTGAAATATAGGAGGTCTGCTAATTTGTTATGAGGGTGTCTGACGATAAGCTTGTTGACTGAGTGTAGCTCTGTCTGGAGTATAATACAGGATATAAATCCGGATCAGAAAAAGGTATTTTAAAGTAATTTAATGTATTTGCACATTGATTTCTGAAGCACAATATTGAGTGCAGCTCTGGAGCATAATGTAAATGTAACAATAAATCCGTACAGGATAAGTATTTACACAATGACTTCAAAGGCAGAACTTTGAGTGCAGCTCTGGAGCATAAAACTAGATGTAACTCTGAATCAGTATAAAAGATTTAATGTGATGTATGTATATGGGGACTTCAAGCCTTATAACCCAAGAGAGAGAATGGAGTTCAAGTCCAGAAATTTTAAAAGGGGTGTAAATTTATTACAACAATACAAATTTTGTACATACAGTAAATAGTACTATTATAAGGGTACTGATAACCATTAGAATTTCTGCAAGAGAAACAGGTGGAAAAAAGATCGGTGGGTATACCAGATATCACCACATATATCATAAAAAAGTGCAGAGAGCTTTATTATAAAAGAGGAAAAGATAACCAGGAAAGAGGGATAGTGTGTGGAACTCAAACACAATTGCTCATTAGCATAGGGAACAGTGCCCTGACCATATCATGACCCTCCATATCCTAAAAATCTAACCCATAAAGTGGTGTCCTCTGGCTCCCCACGGTGCAGCCCCAACGCGCGTTTCGCATTGGCTTCGTCAGCGGGCAGTGCTGCAGTGTGTCCCAAGCTTGCTTTTAAATAGATCCCACCATACGTCCTAATCAATCACCGGCAATTATGTTTGAGTTACACACACTATCCCTCTTTCATGGTTATCTTTTCCTCTTTTATAATAAAGTGCAGAGTGCTTTATTAATTTTATGATATATGTGGTGATATCTGGTATACCCACCGATCTTTTTTCCACCTGTTTCTCTTGCTGAAATTCTAATGGTTATCAGTACCCTTATTGTAGTACTATTTACTTTGTGTACAAAATTTGTATTGTTGCAATAAATATATACCCCTTTTAAAATTTCTGGACTTGAAGTCCATTCTCTCTCTTGGGTTATAAGTAGTGATGAGCGAATATACTCCTACTCGAGATTTCTCGAGCACGCTCGGGTGTCCTCCGAGTATTTTTTAGTGCTCGGAGATTTAGTTTTCATCGCCTCAGCTGAATGATTTACATCTGTTAGCCAGCATAAGTACATGTGGGGGTTGCCTGGTTGCTAGGGAATCCCCACATGTAATCAAGCTGGCTAATGGCTGTAAATCATTCAGCTGCGGCGAAGAAAACTAAATCTCCGAGCACTAAAAAATACTCGGAGGACCCCCGAGCGTGCTCGAGAAATCTCAAGTAACGAGTATATTCGCTTATCACTAGCTATAAGGCTTGCATGCTGGAGTGTCCGTCTTTCTATGGTTCTGTTTCTGCTCCCCCAAGTGGTGTTGAGCATGCATGACAGACTAACCTATATGTTTCCTGCTTTGGTCTGTATATATCTGAATATAAGGTGACTTCACCAGCAGAATATGGAGTGCTGCTCCTGAGTTAAATACAGGATGTAACTCTAAAGCAGTACAAGTCATATCATGTGTGTGCAGAGTGACTCCACTTTTTATATGCATTGTATCTATAACATGTCAAATGCTAAAGGGGTTAACCCATGAAAAACATTTATCGTCTATGCATTGGTGCTCAACCTATGGTACCCCCCACTGATTGCATAAATGGGGTCTCATGTGCTGAAGGTGAATAGAACATTAGTGTGCGCGTCCGCCCACTTATCCATTCACTGTCTGTGGTGGTCATGTGTGCACACTATCACTTTCATAGACCCACAGAAATTATAGTAGTAATGGTCACATAGGGACACAGACCCTCTGTTCTCATGATTTGCCCCCATACATTTAGTGGACAGGCGATAAATGTTGTTGGTGGGTAACCCTTTTGAAGACTCTCTTAAAGGCATATTCCATCCTTACGTAGTGTGTGTCTAATAACATCTGAATTATGGACATCACTGACCAGAGATCATGGGTTTTAGTCTCTTTTATAAAGCCCTTGGGTCCCTGCATTCAGTAGGAGTCTAAGGACACTGAGTCCTATCATTATCATTGCTTGAGTAGTCTTATTGACATGTCGGAAGGGATCAATATAGGTGGAATATCCCTTTCAATCTAATGCTATTTTATGAATACTTGTATGTACCCAACTTAAAGCTGCCTGTTATATGGGCTGGACTGGACAAACCGTGGGGTTATCCAAGGTTGTATACACTCCTAAACCATGACCATCGCATTACAGCATTGCTTCCAAAACTCTAAATATGGCCGTCGGCGTCACTATTGGTGGTGCCTCAAAGGAAAAGGTAATTGTCCAAGCCAGACGCCAATAAAATAAATAGGGCTGAGCTGCAATACCACACACAACCTGTGGACTGGTGTGGCGCTGTTTTTGAGAAGAAACAGCTGTGTTTTATTTTTGTAAAAATTGGGTGACAACCACTATAGAGTTTACATGTTCTCCTGTACGGCATATCTGGCTAGTTATGGCAGCAGGGGGTGCTGAGTATTAGAGTAGCCAACAAAATAGCTTCCTTCACTGGTAAAGGGGCGCTGACCACGTGTCTCTTTTCCCCATGCATCGATCCGTTGTTGTCTGCATTCGTTATCACTTTTTGCATTTGTAGTATAGCACTGGCTCTGGGGGAGGAGGACAGATTGTAATGTCATTCTTTTCTGTACTGCTGTAGGGTTTAAAGAATTGTCCTAAAGTTTGCTTTTTATGAAGGATATAAAAAAAAAATATTTCAAAGAAGTGCCGCTGTGTGTCCTGTGTTCTTATTATAAGCAAGATGTGGAATCCGCTGAGGCTGGAAGGTGAGGGATCTCCTGCGGGAGCTCCATTATTCCCACTTTTTATTTCTATCTGAGCCAGATTCACATGCTCATTGTGGTGCACTGAAAACTCAAAGCACAGAGCAATGCGTTATATTATTACACTGTAACTGCATATCTCTATGTAGACCCCTCATAAAGCTGATCCACGTGGTATGGAGTGTAGTACTTGAATGGGATCACTTGTGGGGGGTTTCCCACAAACAATGGTAACTTTAATAAATCTTGGAATAATCCACAATTGGATGTGTTTAAATAAAATGTTCCTGTGCTGAGATAATCTTGAGATAAATGTGTACTGTGTAATGGCCGTGTCTGACCGTACAGGGACATTGTCTGATCATACCACTGGGCACAAACTTCTTTAGGGAACCTGTTGCCTTCAGAAATGCTATTTGCCTGCAGATTTAGTGGCAAACTGCAGATAATAGCATTTAACTCATGCAGACTTAGTAGAGCAGTAGCTACGGGGAGAAAATGAGCCTTCATTTTCCCTGCAGCCGCTCGCTTCCACTCATCTGGGTGTGCTGGGGGCAGTTAGGGTATGTCCACATGTTGCGGATTTGGCTGTGGATCCGGCTCTGCGGATCCGCAGCAGTTTTTCATGTGGCGTACAGTACCATGTAAACCTATGGAAAACCAAATCCTTATGCTACACTCATCAGGAGAGCTTTAAACTAGAACAATGTGGGAAGGGAAGCCATACACATGACAAACACTGTTGAGAACTCTGCTATTAGAAGTGGAAGAACAAAGACAAAAAAATAAAATCTAAATAATAAAAATATTGGAGAAAGAAACCAATCACACACTAAAATGTTTCTATACGAATGCACAAAGCTTGGGCAACAAACAAGGAGAATTGGAACTACTAACTCGGGAAAAGAAATAAGATGTCATTGGAATCACTGAAACTTGGTGGGACGATACACATGATTGGAATACAAGACTAGAAGGATACAACTTATTTGCAAGAAACAGACTTGATAAGCGAGGAGGAGGTGTCGCATTGTATGTTAGAAAAGCGTATATCTGCACAGAGATTGAAGCTTCAGAGACTGGGAGTTCTGTGGAAACTGTCTGGGTAAGAATACAAAGGGAGAACAACGGAAAGGACACCATTGTAGGCATTTACTACAGGCCGCCTGTTCAAGCAGAAGATATGGATGAACTCTTTATGCATCAAATGGCCAAGTTCTCCAAAAAATATGACATAGTTTTCATGGGAGATTTCAACTATCCAGACATTTGTTGGGAATCTCAGGCAAAACTAAAGGTACCTTCACACATAACGATTTCGTTAACGATATCGTTGCAACGTCACGCTTTTTTGTGACGCAGCAACGATCCCGCTAACGATCTCGTTATGTGTGACAGCGACCAACGATCAGGCCCCTGCTGGGAGATCGTTGGTCGTAGGGAATGATCAGGACCTTTTTTTGGTCGCTGATCACCCGCTGTCATCGCTGGATCGGCGTGTGTGACGCCGATCCAGCGATGTGTTCACTTGTAACCAGGGTAAACATCGGGTTACTAAGCGCAGGGCCGCGCTTAGTAACCCGATATTTACCCTGGTTACCATTGTAAAAGTAAAAAAAAAAAAAAAACACTACATATTCACATTCTGATGTCTGTCACGTCCCCCGCCGTCAGCTTCCCGCACTGACTGTCAGTGCCGGCCGTAAAGAAGAGCACAGCGGTGACGTCACACCGCTGACGGCGGGGGACGTGACAGACATCAGAATGTGAATATGTAGTGTTTGTTTTGTTTTTTTTTTAACTTTTACAATGGTAACCAGGGTAAATATCGGGTTACTAAGCGCGGCCCTGCACTTAGTAACCCGATGTTTACCCTGGTTACCCAGGTGCTGCAGGGGGACTTCGGCATCGTTGAAGACAGTTTCAACGATGCCGAAGTCGTTCCCCTGATCGTTGGTCGCTGGAGAGAGCTGTCTGACAGCTCCCCAGCGACCACACAACGACTTACCAACGATCACGGCCAGGTCGTATCGCTGGTCGTGATCGTTGGTAAGTCGTTTAGTGTAACGGTACCTTAACAGGTCAAACAAATTCTTATCCTCTCTTGCTGACAATTTTATCTTCCAAAAGGTAGGAGAGAAAACAAGGGGATCTGCTACCTTGGATCTATCCTTAAGGTACCTTCACACTAATCGACTTTGCAGCGATAGCGATCCGTGACGTTGCAGCGTCCTGGGTAGCGATATCGTTGTGTTTGACATGCAGCAGCGATCTGGATCCTGCTGTGATATTGCTGGTCGTTGCTGAAAGTCCAGAACTTTATTTGGTCGTCAGATCGGCGCGTATCGTCGTGTTTGACAGCAAAAGCAACGATGCCAGCAATGTTTTACAATGGTAACCAGGGTAAATATCGGGTTACTAAGCGCAGGGCCGCGCTTAGTAACCCGATATTTACCCTGGTTACCATTGTAAAAGTAAAAAAAAAACACTACATACTCACCCTCTGATGTCTGTCACGTCCCCCGGCGTCCGCGCTGCTGCTCAGAGCTTCCTGCACTGAATGTGTCAGTGCTGGCCGTAAAGCAAAGCACAGCGGTGACGTCACCGCTGTGCGGGCCAGCGCTTACACAGTGCAGGGAAGCTGAAGGCGAGGGACGCGTCAGACACGGCAATGTAAGTATGTAGTGTTTGTTTTTTTTTTACATTTACACTGATAACTAGGGTAAACATCGGGTTACTAAGCGCGGCCCTGCGCTTAGTAACCCGATGTTTACCCTGGTTACCCGGGGACTTCGGCATCGTTGGTCGCTGGAGAGCTGTCTGTGTGACAGCTCTCCAGCGACCACACAGCGACGCTGCAGCGATCGGCATCGTTGTCGATATCGCTGCAGCGTCGCTTAATGTGACGGTACCTTTATAAACAGGAAATGGTTGAGGGGGTAAGAGTTACTGGGACCCTAGGAGGTAGCGACCATGCTATTTTGGATAAATAGAGGAGGAAGACCTATGAAGACTCGGACGTCAAAGTTAGATTTCAGAAATGCAGATTTTAAGGGACTCACAAAGAGAATCGAAGGGATCCAATGGCTGGATATCCTTAAGGACAAAAATGTCCAGGAAGGATGGGAAATATTGAAAAATGAGATTCTCAAAGCACAATCGTTAACAATTCCGGGAAGAATAGGAAGCATTTAAGGAAACCAGGATGGATGAACACAGAACTTAAACACATGCTAAAAAGTAAAAAAATAAATGTTTATCAAATGGAAAGAGGGAGGCATATCTAAAGAAGAATATAATGCTGTCTGCAGAACCTGCAGGGCACAAATCAGATTAGCTAAATCTGACAATGAATTAAGGCTTGCAAGAGACGTCAAAAGCAATAAAAAAGGATTTTGGGGATATGTCAAAAGTAAAAGAAAAGTCAGAGATGCTATAGGATTTTTACAGGATGAAAATTATGACATGGTAAGAAAGGATGTTGAGAAGGCCGAACTTTTAGATTCCTATTTTGCATCTGTTTTCTCTCAGAAAGAAAATGTAACATCAACTGATTTTCACTGTCCTCTTAAGGGAATAGAAGAATCCAGGATATCTATAAACAGAGAGATGGTGAGGAAACACTTAGCTAACATAAATGAATTCAAGTCTCCTGGTCCAGAAGAATTACACCCCAGAGTACTGAAGGAGATAGCAGAAAAAAAATTTGAACCGCTCTCCATAATCTTTGAAAATTCTTGGAGAACAGGAGAAGTCCCAGAAGACTGGAGAAGAGCAAATGTTCCTATTTTCAACAAGGGGCGGAAGGTGGACCCAGGGACCTATAGGCCGTTGAGTCTGACATCTATACCAGGAAAGATCTTTGAACAAATTATTAAACAACATGTATGTAAGTATCTGGATAAGAATGAAGTGATTAACCAGAGTCAGCATGGCTTTGTAACTAATAAGTTATGTCAGACTAACTTAATTTCCTTCTATGACAGAATCACTGACTGGGTGGATCAGGGAAATGCTGTAGATATAGTATATCTTGACTTCAGCAAAGCATTTGACAAGGTATCTCACACAATCCTTATTGAAAAAAATGACTAAGTATGGAATGAACAAGGCAACTGTTAGGTGGATTCCTAACTGGCTTAGTGATCGGACCCAAAGAGTGGTCGTAAATGGCTGCACATCCAGTTGGAAGAATGTCTCAAGTGGGGTACCACAGGGCTCTGTCCTGGGCCCTGTACTGTTCAACATCTTTATCAATGATTTAGATGAAGGAATTGAGGGTAAACTGATTAAATTTGCTGATGACACAAAGCTAGGAGGGATAGCTAATACTAGAGAAGAGAAAGAGATGACTCAAAAAGATATAACTAAACTGGAGCAGTGGGCAGCAATTAACAATGATTTTTAACAGGGAAAAATGCAAAGTACTACACCTGGGCAATAAAAATTAAAAAAAGCATATACAGAATGGGAGGAATAGGGCTAAGCAACAGCAATGTGAAAAATACTTGGGTATACTAATAGATCATAAACTGAACATGAGTCAACAGTGTGATGCAGCAGCAAAAAGGGCAAATGCAATTCTGGGATGTATTAACAGAAGCATATAGTCTAGATCACGTGAAGTCATTATTGCCCTTTACTCCTCTTTGGTCAGACCTCATCTGGAATACTGTGTCCAGTTTTGGGCACCACATTTTAAAAAAGACATCAACAAACTGTAGCAAGTTCAGAGAAGAGCGACCAGAATGGTGACTGGTCTGCAAACCATGTCCTATGAGGAACGTTTACAGGATTTGGGAATGTTTAGCTTGCAAAAAAGAAGACTGAGAGGAGACTTAATAGCTGTCTACAAATATCTCAAGGGCTGTCACATTGTAGAAGGATCATCTTTATTCTCATTTGCACAAGGAAAGACTAGAAGCAATGGGATGAAACTGAATGGGAGGAGACACAGATTAGATATTAGAAAAAACTTTGACAGGGTGATCAATGAGTGGAACAGGCTGCCACGAGAGGGTGGTGAGTTCTTCAATGGAAGTCTTCAAACAGAGGCTGGACAGACATCTGTCTGGGATGATTTAGTGAATCCTGCTTTGAGCAGGGGGTTGGACCAGATGACCCAGGAGGTCCCTTACAACTCTAACATTCTATGATTCTATGTACCTATGCTGCATAAAATTCAGCGCAGATACGCAGTGGTTTATTTTCCACAGCATGTCAATTCTTTGTGCGGAATCCTGTTCCTCAATAGAAATCCGCAGGTGTAAAAACGCAGGCGAAATCCGCATAAAATCTGCACAAAATCCGCAGGTATAACGCAGGTCATTTTACCTGCGGATTCTGCAGAATCCACGCGGAAAAATTTGCATTGGAATCCGCAACGTGTGCACATACCCTTACAGTCACCACTCACTGCACAGTGAGTGCACTCCCCAGCACATTGATTGACAGCTCACTCTGCAGTGTGTTTTTGCTGAGCGGGCGGTCAAAGTGTCTGAGGAGTGATTAAGGTGAGCTAATTGCATAGTGAGCATTGACTCTAACTGCTCCCTGTACCACCCTGATAACTGGAAGCAAACTGCTAAAGCAGGGAAGATACAACTTAATTTTCTCCCTGTAGTCGCTGCTCCAGTAAGCCTGCCAAGCATGAGTTAAATGCTATTTACCTGCAGATTACCACTATATCTTTCTGGAATATGGTTAATAGTAGGGTTAGGGACCAAGATTGGGTGACCCAAGTCTGCAGGTGAGCTCCACTTTAAACTCCCCATCAGCACCAAAACGATACGGATACTGTTGAATCCTGTCGTAAAGTAAGGAGCTATCGGCTCCGTGCCCCAATACCCTCCATTCTGTAGGTCTACATCAGTGTCCCGGAGCAGATGGCACTGCTCTGTATGCACGGGAGAAGAAGCAAGGTTCTTTACTTGGACTGAGTATAGAAGCATTCTTTTGCGAAGGGGACCATTATCAGTTCTGAAATGTAACTATTTTCTAAAGAAGTAACATAGGAGGCATTACATGTTTTAAGGGGGCACTGGGGTTCGGGGATACAATACCTACCTTGCCCCAGGTGTTGAGAGCCCACGTGATGCCACTGATATGATTAACATTGGGGGTGCAGAACCATTTCGGATTTTAGGGCCACATTACCATATCATACCGACCCCAAGGGCCATAGTGTTACCACAGTATTGGCTTCTGGGGCATTTATTGCATATTGAAAGTATGTGTTATAGATATCTTATAGGTCCTGGTTCCTGGTTGGGCACCAAGCATGTACCTAATAGCGTCCAGATTTTGAAAGCATCACATCTTGTAAACGCTTTTTGTAGCCAGCCAAGAGGCTTTCAATTCTTGTTTGAGGGATTTTCATCCATTTTTCCTTGGAAAATTATTCCATTTCTGTGAGATTCCTCACTGCTATTTTGAGGTTTAGCTGCAGATTTTCAATGATGTTCAGATCAGGGTACAGTGAGGGCCATTGTAAAACCTTCAGCTTGTGCTTTTTGAGGTTGTCTATTGTGGATTTTGATGTGTGTTTAGGACCATTATACATTTGTAGAAGCCGGCATCTTTTCAACTTCAGCTTTTTTACAGATGATGTTCTGTTTGCATGAAGAATTTGTTGAAATTTTATTGAATCCATTCTTCCCTCTACGTGATATGTGCCATTGACTGCAACACAACCCCAAAGCATGATTTATCCACCCCCATGCTTAATGGTTGGCAAGATATTCATTGTTTTTTCTCTGTACATATCTTTGATCATTGTGGCCAGAGTTCTATTTTAACCTCATCGGTCCACAGGACTGTTTTCCAAAATGTATCAGGCTTGTTTAGATGCATATTTCTGACTCTGAATTTTATGATGAGGACAAAGGAGAGATTTATTCTGATGACTCTTCATTGACGGCCATATTTTGCAGGGGTTGCTGAACAGTAGAATAATGTACCACAACTCCAGAGTCTGCTGAATATTTCTGAAGGTCTTTTGCAGTCAAGCGGGGTTTTGATTTGCCTCTATTAATCCAAAGAGCAGCTTTCACTGAAATTTTGCTTGGTCTTCCAGACCTTATATTGACCTCAACTGTTCTCGTTAACTGCCATTTCTTAATTACACTTCCAACTGAGGAAAGGGCAACTTGAAAACACTATTCTATCTTCTTATAGCCTTCTCCTGCTTTGTAGGCCCCCCCATTTTCAGAGTGCTAGGCAGCTGCTTAGAAGAACCCATGGCTGCTGTTTTTTTGGCACATGGTCAGAGGAGGCTGGGTTTTTATAAAGCTGGGAAATTTGCATCACTTAGCCTTTCCTAACGATAATAGTGAACAAGCCATAACACTAAAAGGCTTATTAAGGTCTGAAACCTTGGTCAAAGCTATCTGAGTACACAAGAGTCCAAGAGTGCCCAGACTTTTGCATCAGCCCATTTTCCTTTTTGTAATTTTAAAAATGTAAAAAATTACTATATATTTAAGGGTTTTTTGTTGTTGCATTAAATACAAAGGGAATGTGTCATCTTTAACTTTAGGCCTTTTAGAGATCATATAATCTTCAACTTGCTTAACGGTTCACAATAACAGTAATTTTGACCAGGGGTGCCCAAGTCTGTCTGTCTATCTAAGTAAAGAAAAATGTAAAGCAGCACAAGCCAATTTCTATTTGTTGAAATGTCAAGCCTCCAGGCAATTACCAAACCTCAATATAAAGTGAAAAAATAAGATCGCACACCAGTAGTCTTCCGTAATTTAAGGGTGATTTAATAGCAATTGGTATTAAATGGGCTATTAAATCGCCGTAAAATTACAGAGGACTGCTGGTGTGCGGCCTCATTTTTTTCACTTTATCTATCGATTACCTGTTTTTATCTATTACCTAATTTATTTACCAGTCTATTCCATGTATATCTGCTTAAAGAGGTTGTCACGATACAACTGTCGGGTGACCTGGGACCTGGGGCTCCTTCCATGTCCCTAACACTAGGGGACACTCTTGCTTGCCCTACTCCCTGGGATACTTCTGAAGGTGAAGATGCCGGGCCTCCACCCTTGCCTTATCTCCTGAATTAGCCCTCCATCTGTTGTCTTCCCCCACCCTTGGGAAGAGGGGCGCTACTGTAGTAGCAGCCGTAGTACACCAACCCGACAAAAAAGGGGTTAACAGAAAACTCCAGGCATACAAAATATTCACTCACATATAACAGAGGAATGCATCGGGGCGTGGCGGTAGGGGAATAAACCAAAATCGAGAAGGATAAGGAATTACCACTAGTGATGAGCAAGTGTACTTGTTGCTCGGGTTTTCCCCAGCACGCTCATGTGACCTCTGAGTATTTATGACTGCTCGGAGATTTAGTTTTCTTCCTGGCAGCTGAATGATTTACAGCTACTAGCCTGCTTGATTACATGTGGGGATTCCCTAGCAACCAGGCAACCCCCACATAGAATAAAATAGTCAGGGTTTCCAGTATGTGTGGTGACAGGTTTCACACATACTGGAGACACTTTCACTTGCAGACCCATTTAAATTTATGGGGCTGCGCACATGTCTGAGTGACCCATACTTGGACATGTCTGTTTTTTCCAGTAGCACAGATGTCATAACGTACCACACACGTGCACATGGATGACATAAGGTGTGTAATCCATGTGGCGTCTGTGTGACACGCACAACAAGGATAGAATGCAGCAAAGAAAATACAGATTTTTGGGTGTTAGACGTGCAAAGATAGAGAATAGATATGTGAACTATGGTAACCTTACCGACGTCACCGCTCATCACAGCTGTCGGGTTCTTGTGCTGTACAGCGTGAGAACCAGCAGTGGCTGCAGGGTCAGTCTATAGAGTTCTATTCTCTGAACAGGTGCCATACACTGGTCAAAGAAGACTAGGGTCATCATGGGACCTACATATTAACTTTGGACCACTGAGGTTATTTATTTTTGGTTATTGGCAAAAAAGTGAATTTGTCAGGGAGTGTTTTTTTTTTTAACAAATAAAGTACTTTTTTGTGTGTGTTTATTTATTTTGACTACAGGGTTAATAGTGGAGGTATCTGACAGACATACATTACAAAGCTGATATCAACCCCAAAACCATTACCCCAATTTACAACACAACAGGACAATCAGGAAGGGCAGAAGCTAAGTGCCAGAATTTGCGCATCTAATGGATGCACCATTTCTGGGGCAACTGAGAGCTGATTTTATCAGGCGGGGAAGGGGCCAATATCCATCGAACTTCCCAGCCTATTAATATCAGGCCGCAGCTGTCTGCTTAGCCTGTGCTGGTTATTACACATAGAGGGACCCCACATGATTTTTTTTAGGGACCCCTTTTTAATAACCAGAAAAAGCTAAGCAGACAGCAGTGAGGTGATAGTAACAGGCTAGGAAGCTCCATGGTAATTGGGCCTTTTCCAGACTAATAAGATCAGCTGACATTTGTCTGATTTCCCTTAGCAGGTTATTAAAAATAAGGGGGACCCAACGCTAATTTTTTCATTAATTCATTTTTTACCTATATGAAAGTACAGTAAACTAAACACGCACAACATTAATTCTATATCTCACAGATATCTTTCTATCTACACTATATCTATTCTCTATCTTTGCACATCTAACACCTAAACATCTGTCTTTTCTATTCTGCATTTTATTCCAGTACGTGTCACACTGATGGTGCACACGGATTGTACACACAGACAGCAGGACATGTGAAGGGGACCTAACACGGAGTCTATAGAAGGCAAATGGTGCAAAATTTTGAATGAAACCCAATTACAAACAACATTTTATCCTTAGTTTTGTCGTCACCATGTAATGTGGGACATTCTGACATTGTGCCTGATCCAAATTAAAATGTAAAATCCAAATACATGCACGGAAGAGCCACACTGATACATTGAACATCAAGGCCGATCTCTCTTTATATGACTTCATATGTCAGTGTTTATGTAGGTATTTTCTGGACTTATATTCTAGCAATATAATTGGCTCAGCTTATCTCTACCTACAGGGCCGCCGTCAGGGCATTACTGCCCTTACTGATGCATGGGGCCCGGTGAACAGCAGTACAGAGGGGGTGTCCTGGGGCCCGCCTCTTAGGCTTCTGCTCCCCGGGACCCATCTTGCGCTAAAATGCTGTGTGCGCTGCGGCGTACACATCGGCACTGAGGCCTGGGGGCATTCTCGGAACTGTGCACGGCCGTCTAACATTGAAGGCTGCACAGCTCCAGCTCCCTTCATCTTTTCTGGACTTCCGTCAGGTGATGGAGCGTACGCGATGACGTCATCGTGTATGCGCCGACATACACAAGAAAGCCAGAAGTAGACCTGCTCCTGCTGTGGATCGTCTGTCAAGTAAGTATGAAAAACAATGAATTAAATGAGTGAGGGTAGGGGGAGGCAGACTGCACATCATCAAGTGTGTCTAAGGGGGGGACTGCACATGATGAAGTGAGGGGGAAGGGGCTGCAAATGATGAAATGGGGACTGGAAATAATGAAGTAAGGGAGATGGGGACTGCAAATGATGAAGTGAGAGAGCTGAGGGACTGTAAATCATGAAGTGAGGGGGTGATAGAGGACTGCAAATTATGAAGTGAGGTGGGAGGGGGACTGCAAATCATGAAGTGAGGGGGGATGGGGGACTGCAAATCATGACGTGAGTGGGAATGGGGGACTGAAAATGATGAAGTGGGGGTAGGGTGACTGAAAATGATGAAGTGAGGGGAGAAGGGGATTGCAAATGATGAAGTAATGGGAGAACGGGGGACTAGAAATGAATTTAGGAGGAAGGTGGGGAGAGCAAATTATTAATTGAAGGTGGGGTTGGGAAGAGCAAATGATGAATTTTGAGTTAGTGGGGGCATAGTGGTGGATTATAATTTATATTTGTAATGGTGGGTTGCATAATAACTAATTATATATTAATGGTGAGTGCATGTCTGTATTCAGCTGTATAGTGTGAAGACAGGGAAAAAGTGGGGAATGTGCTCTTGAAGCGGGGCTATAGGTAATTGTGTTATTTTATGCAGAGAAGAGTCCTGACTGGAAGAAGTGATGGCGGTCTGCCCTGCATGAAAAAGAGAAGCAAAAATGAAGGACTTCAGCTAGAGACATCACTGGTTAGTCAGTGTGTTACCTGTACACTGACACTATACACTGTATATTATGTACAGAGCTCCTGTGTATAGTGCCACTGGTGATCACTGTATTACCTGTACACTGACAGTATATACAGAGATCCTGTGTATAATGTCACCGGTGATCACTGTATTATCTGTACACTATATACAGAGCCCATGTGTATAATGTAATTGGTGATCACTATATTACCTGTACACTGACACTATATACAGAGCTCCTGTGTATAATGTCACTGGTAATCACTGTATTATCTGTACACTGACACTATATACAAAGCTTCTGTGTATAATGTCACTGGTGATCCCTGTATTACCTGTACACTGACACTATATACAGAGCTCCTGTCTATAATGTCACAGATGATCACTGTATTACCTGTACACTGACAGTAAATACAGAGCTCCTGTGTATAATGGCACTTAGTATTGTGTTGTTTTTTTTATTTAATGATCAGTATTGTAGTAGTCGGTCACTATGTGGTGGTAATATGTGGTCTGTCATGGTGTGGGGGTATTTGTCCCTAGTATGTGGTATTATTTGGTCACTATGTGGTGGTAATATGTGGTGTGGTCATGGTGTGGCGGTATTTGTTCCTTGTATGTGGTATTGTTTGGTCACTATGTGGTGGTAATATGTAGTCTGGTCATGGTGTGGTGGTATTTGTTCCTTGTATGTGGTATTGTTTGGTCACTATGTGGTGGTAATATGTGATCCGACCATGGTGTGGCTGTATTTCTCCCTTGTATGCGGTATGTTGTGAATTCTGTTGTGGGTTCTGCTCTTGGGCTCCCTCCGGTGGTTATAAGTGGTAGTGCTGCTGTTTGTCCTTCATAGCAGTCATCAGGTGCGTCCACTTCGGACGGGGCTATTTAGTCTGGCTTCACCCTTTAGTGAGTGCCAGTTGTTCATTGTTTCTGGAGGATTCACATCTCTTCCTGGTCGCTCCTGCTTGCAGTTCATTTCTACAAGATAAGTTCTGCTTGTTTTCCTGCCCACATGTTGTGGGCCTCATTGTTCAGTGTTTTGCATGTTTTTTCTTGTCCAGCTTTATCTGTGTAAGGACTTATGCAGCCAAGCTGGAAACTCTGGAGAGGCAGATTTACCCTCCATATCTTTAGTTAGATGTGGAGTTTTTTTGTATTATCTGTGGTGGACATTTCATAGTATTTTAATACTGACCGCATAGTTCTCTGTCCTATCTTTTCTATCTAGCTAGATTGGCCTCCTTTGCTAAATTCTGTTTTCAGCCTGTGTATGTTTTTTCCTCTCCTCTCACAGTCAATATTTGTGGGGGGCTGCCTATCCTTTGGGAATTTTCTCTGAGGCAAGATAGTTTTCCCTTTTTCTATCTATAGGGTTAATTAGTCCTCCGGCTGTGTCGAGGTGTCTAGGATTGGTAGGTACATCCCACGGCTACTTCTAGTTGCGGTGTTAAGTCCAGGGTCTGCTGTTGTGAATTCCGTTCTCGAACTCCCTCCTGTGGTCATGAATGGTACTTCGGTGAGTTCTGTCCTTGGACTCCCTCTGGTGGCTGTGAGGGGAGCTGCTGGTTCTGAGATTCCTTCCCCAGCTGCCCTCGTTTAGGGCTAGGCTAGGATTCTCTATTTAACTCCACTCAGATCGTTACTCCATGCCAGCTGTCAATGTTCTAGTACTGGTTCAGATCTCTCCTGGATCTTTCTGAGGACCTGTCTACTCCAGCAAAAGCTAAGTTCCGGCTTGTTCATTTGTTACTTATGGTTTTTCTTGCTAAGTTCTAGTCCAGCTTGCTATCATGAAACTGCCTGGCTAGCTGGAAGCTCTGGGGGTGCAGAGTGGCACCACCGCACCGTGAGTCGGTGCGAGGGTATTTTTTGCACACTCTGCGTGGTTTTTGTAGTTTGTTGTGTTGACCGCAAAGATCCCTTTTCTATCCTCAATCTGTGTAGTTAGACTAGCCTCTCTTTGCTAAAGCCTATTTCATCCTGTGTTTGTGATTTCCTCTTAACTCACAGTCAATACTTGTGGGGGGCTGCTTTTACCTTTGGGGAAATTTCTCTGAGGCAAGTGAGGCTTTGTTTCCTTTCTTTAGGGGTAGTTAGCTCTTAGGCTGTGAAGAGGCATCTAGGCAGTGTCAGGCACGCTCCACGGCTATTTCTAGTTGTGTTGATAGGTGTAGGGTTTGCGGTCAGCAGAGTTCCCATTTCCCCAGAGCTCGTCCCGATTCCGTGTTTAACTATCAGGTCATTCCTGGTGCACCTAACCACCAGGTCCATAACAGTACAGCTGGCCCACAAAGTGTTAATGCATCTCAATAGAGGGAAAAGAGAAGTTCTGAGACCATTTTTTTTTTTTCTCTGCAGTGTGTTTTGCCTTTCTTTTCCCCTTAGACTCTTGGTGGTTCAGAACTCAGGTGTGGATATGGACATTCAAGGTCTGTCCTCTAGTGTAGATCAACTCGCTGCAAGGGTACAAAACATTTAAGATTATGTAGTTCAGAATCCTATGTTGGAGCCTAGAATTCCAATTCCTGATTTGTTTTCTGGGGATAGATCTAAATTTCTGAATTTCAAAAACAATTGTAAACTGTTTCTTGCTCTGAAACCCCGCTCTTCTGGTGACCTTATTCAGCAAGTGAGATTCATTATTTCTTTGTTGCGTGGCGACCCTCAAGACTGGGCATTCGCCCTGGCGCCAGGAGATCCTGCATTGCGTAATGTAGATGCGTTTTTTCTGGCGCTGGGATTGCTTTATGATGAACCAAATTCTGTGGATCAGGCAGAGAAAATTTTGCTGGCTTTGTGTCAGGGTCAGGATGAAGCGGAGGTATATTGCTAGAAGTTCAGAAAGTGGTCTGTGCTTACTCAGTGGAATGAGTGTGCCCTGTCAGCAATTTTCAGAAAGGGTCTTTCTGAAGCCCTTAAGGATGTTATGGTGGTCTGCTGGTCTGAATGAATCAATGTCCTTGGCCATACAGATCGATCGGCGCTTACGTGAGCGCAAAACTGTGCACCATTTGGCGGTATCCTCTGAGCAGAGGCCTGAGCCTATGCAATGTGATAGGACTTTGACCAGAGCTGAACGGCAAGAGCATAGACGTCAGAATGGGCTGTGTTTTTACTGTGGTGACTCCACTCATGCTATCTCTGATTGTCCTAAGCGCACTAAGCGGTTCGCTAGGTCTGTCACCATTGGTACTGTACAGCCTAAATTTCTTTTGTCCGTTACTCTGATTTGCTCTTTGTCATCCTATTCTGTTATGGCATTTGTGGATTCAGGCGCTGCCCTGAATTTGATGGACTTAGAGTTTGCCAGGCGCTGTGTTTTTTTCTTGGAGCCCTTGCAGCATCCCATTCCTTTGAGGGGAATTGATGCTACGCCTTTGGCCAAGAATAAGCCTCAGTACTGGACCCAGTTGACCATGTGCATGGCTCCTGCGCATCAGGAGGATATTCGCTTTTTGGTGTTGCATAATCTGCATGATGTGGTCGTGTTGGGTTTGCCATGGCTGCAGGTCCATAATCCAGTATTGGATTGGAAATCAATGTCGGTGTCCAGTTGGGGCTGTCAAGGGGTACATGGGGATGTTTCATTGTTGTCAATTTCTTCCTCCACTCCTTCTGAAGTCCCTGAGTTTTTGTCGGATTACCGGGATGTATTTGATGAGCCCAAGTCTAGTACCCTACCTCCTCATAGGGATTGTGATTGTGCTATTAATTTGATTCCTGGTAGCAAGTTCCCTAAGGGACGACTTTTCAATTTGTCTGTGCCAGAACACGCCGCTATGCGGAGTTATATAAAGGAGTCCTTGGAGAAAGGGCATATCCGCCCGTCGTCGTCACCATTGGGAGCAGGGTTCTTTTTTGTGGCCAAGAAGGATGATTCTCTGAGACCTTGTATAGATTACCGCCTTCTTAATAAAATCACGGTCAAATTTCAGTACCCTTTGCCTCTACTGTCTGATTTATTTGCTCGGATTGAGGGGGCTAGTTGGTTCACCAAGATAGACCTTCGAGGGGCGTATAATCTTGTGCGTATTAAACAGGGCGATGAATGGAAAACAGCATTTACTACGCCCGAGGGCCATTTTGAGTACCTGGTGATGCCATTCGGCCTTTCTAATGCTCCCTCTGTGTTTCAGTCCTTTATGCATGACATCTTCCGAAAGTATCTGGATAGATTCATGATCGTATAGTTGGATGATATTTTGGTCTTTTCGGATGATTGGGAGTCCCATGTGAAGCAGGTCAGAATGGTGTTCCAGGTCCTTCGTGCTAATTCCTTGTTTGTGAAGGGATCTAAGTGTCTCTTTGGAGTTCAGAAGGTTTCCTTTTTGGGCTTCATTTTTTCCCCTTCTACTATCGAGATGGATCCTGTTAAAGTCCAAGCTATTTATGATTGGACTCGGCCTACATCTGTGAAGAGCCTTCAGAAATTTCTGGGCTTTGCCAATTTTTACCGTCGCTTCATCGCTAATTTTTCTAGTGTTGTTAAACCGTTGACTGATTTGACCAAGAAGGGTGCTGATGTGGTGAATTGGTCCTCTGCGGCCGTTGAGGCTTTTCAGGAGTTGAAACGTCATTTCTCTTCGGCTCCTGTGTTGTGTCAGCCAGATGTTTCGCTCCCTTTTCAGGTCGAGGTTGATGCTTCTGAAATTGGAGCAGGGGCTGTTTTGTCTCAGAGAAGTTCTGATTGCTCTGTAATGAAGCCATGTGCTTTCTTTTCGAGAAAGTTTTCGCCTGCTGAGCGTAATTATGATGTTGGCAATCGGGAGTTGTTGGCTATGAAGTGGGCATTCGAGGAGTGGCGACATTGGCTTGAGGGAGCCAAGCATCGCGTGGTGGTCTTGACAGATCACAAGAATCTGACTTATCTCGAGTCTGCCAAGCGGTTGAATCCTAGACAAGCTCGTTGGTCGCTGTTTTTCTCCCGTTTCAATTTTGTGGTTTCGTACCTTCCGGGTTCTAAGAATGTGAAGGCTGATGCCCTTTCAAGGAGTTTTGTGCCTGATTCTCCTGGGGTTCCTGGGCCGGCTGGTATTCTCAGAGAGGGGGTAGTTCTGTCTGCCATCTCCCTGATTTGCAGCGTGTGCTGCAGGAGTTCCAGGCTGATAGACCTGACCGTTGTCCAGTGGAGAAACTGTTTGTCCCTGATAGATGGACTAATAGAGTTATCTCTGAGGTTCATTGTTCGGTGTTGGCTGGTCATCCTGGGATTTTTGGTACCAGAGATTTGGTGGCTAGGTCCTTTTGGTGGCCTTCCTTGTCGCAGGATGTGCGTTCTTTTGTGCAGTCTTGTGGGACTTGTGCTCGGGCTAAGCCCTGCTGTTCTCATGCCAGTGGGTTACTTTTGCCCTTGCCGGTCCCGAAAAGGCCCTGGACGCATGTTTCCATGGATTTTATTTCAGATCTTCCTGTTTCTCAAAGGATGTCGGTCATCTGGGTGGTTTGTGATCGCTTCTCTAAAATGGTCCATTTGGTACCCTTGCCTAAATTGCCTTCTTCCTCTGATTTGGTTCCATTGTTTTTCCAACATGTGGTTCGTTTGCATGGCATTCCGGAGAACATCGTGTCTGACAGAGGTTCCCAGTTTGTTTTAAGGTTTTGGCGGTCCTTTTGTGCTAAGATGGGCATTGATTTGTCTTTTTCTTCGGCTTTCCATCCTCAGACAAATGGCCAAACCGAACGAACCAATCAGACTTTGGAAACTTATCTGAGATGTTTTGTTTCTGTGGATCAGGATGATTGGGTGACCTTCTTGCCATTGGCTGAGTTCGCCCTTAATAATCGGGCCAGTTCGGCTACTTTGGTTTCGCCTTTTTTTTGTAATTCTGGTTTTCATCCTCGTTTTTCTTCAGGGCAGGTTGAGCCTTCGGACTGTCCTGGTTTGGATTCTGTGGTGGACAGGTTGCAACAAATTTGGACTCATGTGGTGGACAATTTGACCTTGTCCCAAGAGAAGGCTCAACGTTTCGCTAACCGCCGTCGCCGTGTTGGTCCCCGAATTCGTGTTGGGGATTTGGTTTGGTTATCATCTCATTATGTTCCTATGAAGGTTTCTTCTCCTAAGTTTAAGCCTCGTTTCATTGGTCCTTATAAGATTTCTGAAATTCTTAATCCTGTATCATTTCGTTTGGCCCTTCCTGCTTCTTTTGCCATCCATAATGTGTTCCATAGGTCGTTGCTTCAGAGATATGTGGCGCCTATGGTTCCCTCCGTTGATCCTCCTGCTCCGGTGTTGGTCGAGGGGGAGTTGGAGTATGTGGTGGAGAAGATTTTGGATTCTCGTATTTCGAGATGAAAACTTCAGTACTTGGTCAAATGGAAGGGCTATGGTCAGGAGGATAATTCCTGGGTTGTTGCCTCTGATGTCCATGCTGCCGATTTAGTTCGTGCCTTTCATTTGGCTCGTCCTGATTGGCCTGGGGGCTCTGGTGAGGGTTCGGTGACCCCTCCTCAAGGGGGGGGTACTGTTGTGAATTCCGTTCTCGAACTCCCTCCTGTGGTCATGAATGGTACTTCGGTGAGTTCTGTCCTTGGACTCCCTCTGGTGGCTGTGAGGGGAGCTGCTGGTTCTGAGATTCCTTCCCCAGCTGCCCTCGTTTAGGGCTAGGCTAGGATTCTCTATTTAACTCCACTCAGATCGTTACTCCATGCCAGCTGTCAATGTTCTAGTACTGGTTCAGATCTCTCCTGGATCTTTCTGAGGACCTGTCTACTCCAGCACAAGCTAAGTTCCGGCTTGTTCATTTGTTACTTATGTTTTTTCTTGCTAAGTTCTAGTCCAGCTTGCTATCATGAAACTGCCTGGCTAGCTGGAAGCTCTGGGGGTGCAGAGTGGCACCACCGCACCGTGAGTCGGTGCGGGGGTATTTTTTGCACACTCTGCGTGGTTTTTGTAGTTTGTTGTGTTGACCGCAAAGATCCCTTTTCTATCCTCAATCTGTTTAGTTAGACTAGCCTCTCTTTGCTAAAGCCTATTTCATCCTGTGTTTGTGATTTCCTCTTAACTCACAGTCAATACTTGTGGGGGGCTGCTTTTACCTTTGGGGAAATTTCTCTGAGGCAAGTGAGGCTTTGTTTCCTTTCTTTAGGGGTAGTTAGCTCTTAGGCTGTGAAGAGGCGTCTAGGCAGTGTCAGGCACGCTCCACGGCTATTTCTAGTTGTGTTGATAGGAGTAGGGTTTGCGGTCAGCAGAGTTCCCATTTCCCCAGAGCTCGTCCCGATTCCGTGTTTAACTATCAGGTCATTCCTGGTGCACCTAACCACCAGGTCCATAACAGTCTGCGGTCAGTACAGTTACCACATTCTCCAGAGTACGTCTCATGCCGCTCCTAGGCCACCAGATCATAACAGTACAACTGGCCAACAATGAGTTAACCGCATCTCAAAAGAAGGGAAAGAAAGTGCTGGGCTATTTTTTTTTCTGTACTCTGTTGTGTTTTTTTTCCCCTCTTCACCTCTGGGTGGCTCAGAAGTTAGGCGCTGACATGGATGTTAAGGGACTTGCTTCTCGTGTGGATCAACTTGCTGCTAGAGTACAGGGTATTTCTGATTATATCGTGCAGACTCCTGTTTTAGAGCCTAGAATTCCTACCCCCGATCTGTTTTTTGGGGACAGGTCCAAATTTTTGAGCTTTAAAAATAACTGTAAACTGTTTTTTGCTCTGAAGCCCCGTTCCTCTGGTGTTCCCCACGCCTGCAGGTCTGAGTGATTCTATGTCTCTGGCCATTCAAATTGATCGGCGCTTGCGTGAGCGCAGAGTTGTGCACACTATGGCGTTGTCTTCCGAGCGGAGTCCTGAGCCTATGCAGTGTGATAGGATTGTGTCTAGAGCTGAACGCCAAGGATTCAGACGTCAGAATAGGTTGTGCTTTTACTGCGGCGATTCTGCTCATGTTGTTTCTGATTGCCCTAAGTGTGCCGAGAGAATCGCTAATTCCGTTACCATCAGTACTGTACAACCTAAATTTCTGTTATCTGTGACCCTGATCTGCTCATTATCGTCATTCTCTGTCATGGCATTTGTGGATTCAGGCGCCACTTTAAATTTGATGGACTTAGAATTTGCCAGACGTTGTGATTTTCCCTTACAGCCTTTGCGGAGTCCTATCCCTTTGAGGGGTATTGATGCTACACCATTGGCTAAAAATAAACCTCAGTTTTGGACACAGTTAACCATGTGCATGGCGCCAGCCCATCAGGAAGATTGTCGTTTCCTGGTGTTGCATAATTTGCATGATGCTATTGTGCTGGGGTTTCCATGGTTACAGGTACATAATCCGGTGTTGGATTGGAAATCTATGTCTGTGACTAGTTGGGGTTGTCAGGGGGTTCATGATGACGTTCCTCTGATGTCAATTTCCTCCTCCCCCTCTTCTAAAATTCCTGAGTTTCTGTCAGATTTCCAGGATGTTTTCGATGAGCCCAAGTCCAGTTCCCTTCCACCGCATAGGGACTGTGATTGTGCTATTGACTTGATTCCAGGCTGTAAGTTCCCTAAGGGCCGACTTTTCAACCTGTCTGTGCCTGAACATGCCGCCATGCGGAGTTATGTTAAGGAATCTTTGGAGAAGGGGCATATTCGGCCATCTTCTTCTCCATTGGGAGCAGGTTTTTTTTTTGTTGCCAAGAAGGATGCCTCCTTGAGACCCTGTATTGATTATCGCCTCTTGAATAAGATCACGGTCAAATTCCAATACCCTTTGCCTTTGCTTTCTGATTTGTTTGCCAGGATTAAGGGGGCTAGTTGGTTTACTAAGATTGACCTTCGAGGGGCATATAATCTTGTTCGTATTAAGCAGGGTGACGAATGGAAAACTGCATTTAATACGCCCGAGGGCCATTTTGAATATCTTGTGATGCCATTCGAACTCTCTAATGCCGCATCTGTGTTTCAGTCCTTCATGCATGATATTTTTCGGAATTATCTTGATAAATTCATGATTGTATATTTGGATGATATTTTGATTTTTTCAGATGATTGGGAGTCTCATGTGAAACAAGTCAGGATGGTATTTCAGGTCCTTCGTGATAATGCCTTGTTTGTGAAGGGGTCTAAGTGCCTCTTTGGAGTACAGAAGGTTTCTTTTTTGGGCTTCATTTTTTCTCCATCATCTATAGAAATGGATCCGGTTAAGGTTCAGGCCATTCATGATTGGATCCAGCCCACATCCGTGAAGAGCCTTCAGAAATTTTTGGGCTTTGCTAATTTTTATCACCGTTTCATTGCCAACTTCTCCAGTGTGGTTAAACCCCTGACCGATTTGACGAGGAAGGGCGCTGATGTAACGAATTGGTCCTCTGAGGCTGTTTCTGCCTTTCAGGAGCTTAAGCGCCGATTTACTTCGGCCCCTGTGTTGCGTCAGCCGGATGTTTCTCTTCCTTTTCAGGTTGAGGTTGACGCTTCTGAGATTGGGGCAGGGGCCGTTTTGTCTCAGAGGAATTCTGATGGTTCCTTGATGAAACCGTGTGCCTTCTTTTCTCGAAAGTTTTCGCCTGCGGAACGCAATTATGATGTCGGCAATCGTGAGTTGTTGGCTATGAAGTGGGCATTTGAGGAGTGGCGACATTGGCTTGAGGGGGTCAAGCACCGTATTGTGGTCTTGACCGATCATAAGAATCTGATTTACCTCGAGTCTGCCAAACGGCTGAATCCTAGACAGGCCCGATGGTCCCTGTTTTTCTCCTGTTTTGATTTTGTTGTCTCGTATCTTCCGGGTTCTAAGAATGTTAAGGCTGATGCCCTCTCTAGGAGTTTTTTGCCTGATTCCCCTGGGATTCTTGAGCCGGTTGGTATTCTGAAGGAGGGGGTGATTCTTTCTGCTATCTCCCCTGATTTGCGACGGGTTCTTCAGGAGTTTCAGGCTGATAAACCTGATCGCTGTCCAGCGGGGAAACTGTTTGTTCCTGACAGATGGACTAGTAAAGTGATTTCTGAGGTTCACTGTTCTGTGTTGGCTGGCCATCCTGGGATTTTTGGTACCAGAGATTTGGTTAGTAGGTCCTTTTGGTGGCCTTCTTTGTCAAGGGATGTGCGTTCTTTTGTGCAGTCCTGTGGGACTTGTGCGCCGGCCAAACCTTGTTGCTCCCGCGCCAGTGGGTTGCTTTTGCCTTTGCCGGTCCCTGAGAGGCCTTGGACGCATATTTCTATGGATTTTATTTCGGATCTTCCTGTTTCCCAGAGGATGTCTGTTGTCTGGGTGGTCTGTGACCGGTTTTCTAAGATGGTTCATTTGGTACCTTTGCCTAAATTGCCTTCCTCTTCTGAGTTGGTTCCGTTGTTTTTTCAGCATGTGGTTCGTTTGCATGGCATTCCGGAGAATATTGTGTCCGATAGAGGTTCCCAGTTTGTTTCTAGGTTTTAGGTTTTGGAGGTCCTTTTGTGCTAAGCTGGGCATTGATTTGTCTTTTTCTTCCGCATTTCATCCTCAGACAAACGGCCAAACCGAGCGAACTAACCAGACTTTGGAAACTTATTTGAGATGCTTTGTGTCTGCCGATCAGGATGATTGGGTGGCTTTCTTGCCATTGGTCGAGTTTGCCCTTAATAATCGGGCTAGTTCTGCTACCTTGGTTTCACCATTCTTTTGTAATTCTGGGTTTCATCCTCGTTTTTCTTCAGGGCAGGTTGAGTCTTCTGATTGTCCTGGGGTGGACTCTGTGGTTGACAGGTTGCAGCAGATTTGGGCTCATGTTGTGGACAGTTTGGTGTTGTCTCAGGAGGAGGCTCAGTGTTTTGCCAACCGTCGTCGGCGTGTGGGTTCCCGGCTTCGGGTTGGGGATTTGGTCTGGTTGTCTTCTCGTCATGTTCCTATGAAGGTTTCTTCCCCGAAGTTCAAGCCTCGGTTTATTGATCCTTATAGGATTTCTGAGATTATCAATCCAGTGTCTTTTCGTTTGGCCCTTCCAGCCTCTTTTTCCATCCATAATGTTTTTCATAGATCTTTGTTGCGGAAATATGTGGTGCCCGTGGTTCCCTCTGTTGATCCTCCGGCCCCGGTGTTGATTCATGGGGAGTTGGAGTATGTTGTGGAGAAGATCTTGGATTCTCGTTTTTCAAGACGGAGGCTTCAGTATCTTGTCAAGTGGAAGGGTTATGGCCAGGAGGATAATTCTTGGGTTGTTGCCTCCGATGTTCATGCTGACGATTTGGTTCGTGCCTTCCATTTGGCTCGTCCGGATCGGCCTGGGGGATCTGGTGAGGGTTCGGTGACCCCTCCTCAAGGGGGGGGTACTTGTTGTGAATTCTGTTTGTGGGCTCCCCCGGTGGTGTTTTATGGTAGTGTCACTTATTTGCCTTCTTCTATCCTTGATCACCTGTTGACACCCATTAGGGGAGTTTCCTATTTAAGGCTGCTTGGCTGCTGGTCTGATGCCGGCCAACAATGTATCAGTAGCATTCTGTTGCATTCTCCTGCCTCAAGATCCTGTTCAGCTAAGTTGAATTTTGTTTCTAGTTTATGCTATTTTTGTCCAGCTATTTGCAATGTGACTCTCTGTAGCTGGAAGCTCTCGTGGACTGAAATTGCCACTCCAGTGGCATGAGTTGTCACTGGAGTTTTAAAGTAATTTCAGGATGGTGTTTTGAGTAGTGTTTTGAAGTTGACCGTGAAGTGACTCTTTCCTGTACTTCTGCTATCTAGTAAGCGGACCTCACTGTGCTAAATCTGCTGTTCATCCTACGTATGTCTTTTCCTCTTGACTCACCGTCAATATATGTGGGGGGCTGCTATCTCCTTTTGGGGTTCATCTCTGGAGGTAAGGCAGGCCTGTATATTCCTCTGATAGGGGTAGTTAGATCTCCGGCTGGCGCGTGGTGTCTAGGGCATCGTAGGAAACACTCCCCGGCTACTTCCAGTGTCGTGTCAGGTTCAGGTCACGGTCACTTTAGTTCCCATCACCCGAGAGCTAGTCCGTTGTTATTTTGATTTCCCTGCCATTGGGAAAATCATAACAGTTTGGCCGGCCTACATGTGTTAAAACTATGCACTAAAGCAGGAAAGGATATGAAAAGGTTTTTTTTTCCTTCTGTGTTTGGAAAGTGCACCTTAGTGCTTATTTGTACTCCTTGCTTAAACTGCAGTCTTCAGCCTTTTTTTTTTTTCCTCTCCTCTTAATCTCTGAATGGCTTTGGTTACACCTGTTTGAATCATGGATCCACAGAGTTTGGTTGCAGGTCTGAATAACCTGGCTACAAAGGTCCAGAACTTACAAGATTTTGTTATACGTGCTCCAATGTCTGAACCTAAGATCCCTATGCCTGAATTTTTTACCGGAGACAGATCCCGTTTTTTGAATTTCAGAGAGAATTGTAAATTGTTTTTGTCTCTGAAATCTCACTCTGCTGGTGATCCTGCGCAACAGGTTAAAATTGTTATTTCTCTATTGCGGGGTGACCCACAAAGTTGGGCATTTGCATTGTCGCCAGGGGATCCTGCGTTATTAAATGTAGATGCGTTTTTTCTGGCTTTGGGGTTGCTTTATGAAGAACCTAATTTAGAGATTTTGGCTGAGAAAGCCTTGATAGCTCTTTCCCAAGGGCAAGATGAAGCTGAGATATACTGCCAAAAATTTCGTAAATGGTCGGTGCTTACTAAATGGAATGAGTGCGCTCTAGCAGCTAATTTCAGAGAAGGTCTCTCT
Source organism: Ranitomeya variabilis (assembly GCF_051348905.1). NCBI lineage: Eukaryota > Metazoa > Chordata > Amphibia > Anura > Dendrobatidae > Ranitomeya > Ranitomeya variabilis. The sequence continues at coordinate 572,331,041 of NC_135235.1, forward strand.
GATGCCGTGAAGGATGTCATGGTGGGGTTCCCTGTGCCTACAGGTCTGAATGATGCCATGAAATTGGCTATCCAGATTGATCGGCGTTTACGGGAGCGCAAATCTGTGCACCATATGGCGGTATCTTCTGAGCAAAAATCTGTGCACCATATGGCGGTATCTTTTGAGCAAAAACCTGTGCACCATATGGCGGTATCTTCTGAGCAAAAACCTGTGCATCATTTGGCGGTGACCTCTGAAAAGGCACCAGAGCATATGCAATGCGATAGTGTATTGTCTAGAGGCGAACGACACAATTACAGGCGCAAAAATGGGTTGTGCTTCTATTGTGGAGATCCAGCTCATGTTATATCAGCATGCTCTAAACGCATAAAGAGGGTTGATAAAAAGGTTGATAAATCTTTTTCTATGGGTACCTTGCAGTCTAAATTTCTTTTGTCCGTGACATTGATTTGTACTTTATCATCTGTTACTGTGGATGCTTATGTGGATTCTGGCGCCGCTCTGAGTCTCATGGATTGGTCCTTTGCCAAGCGTTGTGGGTTTGATTTAGAGCCTCTGGAGGTTTCTATTCCCTTAAAGGGTATTGATTCTACACCTTTGGCTAGCAATAAACCACAATATTGGACACAAGTGACTATGCATCTTTCCCCAGACCATCAGGAGATTATTCGTTTCCTTGTGTTATATAATCTACATGACGTATTAGTACTTGGATTACCATGGTTACAAATTCATAATCCAGTCTTGGACTGGAGATCTATGTCTGTGCTGAGCTGGGGATGTCAGGGGATTCATGGGGATGCACCTTTGGTTCCCATTTCTTCATCTACTCCCTCTGAGATCCCAGCATTTCTGTCAGATTTTTATGATGTCTTTCAGGAGCCTAAAACTGATTCTCTCCCCCCTCACAGAGAGTGTGACTGCGCTATTGAGTTGATTCCCGGTAGTAAATTTCCTAAGGGTCGCTTGTTTAATTTGTCTGTACCTGAACATACTGCTATGCGGGAGTATATCAGAGAATCTTTGGAAAAGGGTCATATTCGCCCCTCTTTGTCTCCACTGGGGGCAGGGTTTTTCTTTGTGGGTAAAAAGGATGGTTCATTGAGACCTTGTATCGACTATCGACTTCTGAATAAGATTACAGTTAAATACCAGTACCCGTTACCTTTACTGACTGATCTTTTTGCTCGCATAAAGGGGGCGAAGTGGTTCACTAAGATCGATCTACGTGGTGCGTATAATTTGGTGCGGATTAAGCAGGGGGATGAGTAGAAGACCGCATTTAATACGCCTGAAGGCCATTTTGAGTATTTGGTAATGCCTTTCGGTCTCGCGAATGCCCCTTCCGTTTTTCAGTCCTTTATGCACGATATTTTCCGTGAATATCTGGATAAATTTATGATTGTGTATTTGGATGATATTTTGATTTTTTCGGAGGACTGGGAATCTCATGTTCAACAGGTCAGGAGAGTTTTTCAGGTTTTACGAGCTAATTCTCTATTTGTGAAGGGCTCAAAGTGTATTTTTGGGGTTCAGAGAATTTCCTTTTTGGGATATATTTTTTCCCCTTCATCTATGGAGATGGACCCTGTTAAGGTTCAGGCTATTTGTGATTGGGTACAACCTACTTCTCTAAAGAGTCTTCAGAAATTCTTGGGATTTGCTAATTTCTATCGCCGATTCATAGTGGGTTTTTCTGCCATTGCTAAACCTTTGACTGATTTGACCAAGAAGGGTGCTAATGTTGCTAATTGGTCCTCTGCGGCTGTGGAGGCCTTTCGGGAGCTTAAGCGCCGCTTTTCTTCTGCTCCTGTGTTGCGCCAGCCTGATGTTTCGCTCCCGTTCCAGGTTGAAGTAGATGCTTCCGAGATCGGAGCAGGTGCAGTTTTGTCGCAGAAAGGTCCTGACTGCTCAGTGATGAGACCATGTGCGTTTTTCTCTCGAAAGTTTTCGCCCGCTGAGCGAAATTATGATGTTGGAAATCGGGAGCTCTTGGCCATGAAGTGGGCATTTGAGGAGTGGCGTCATTGGCTTGAGGGTGCTAGACACCAGGTGGTGGTCTTGACTGACCACAAAAATCTAATTTATCTTGAGTCAGCCAGGCGTCTGAATCCTAGACAGGCGCGCTGGTCGTTGTTTTTCTCCCGATTTAACTTTGTGGTTTCATATCTGCCTGGGTCTAAGAATGTGAGGGCGGATGCCCTCTCTAGGAGTTTTGAGCCTGACTCACCTGGTGATTCCGAACCTACTGGCATCCTGAAGGATGGGGTGATATTGTCAGCTGTCTCCCCAGATCTGCGGCGCTCTTTGCAGGAGTTTCAGGTGGATAGGCCTGATCGCTGTCCGCCTGGTAGACTGTTTGTCCCTGATGACTGGACCAGTAGAGTTATTTCGGAGGTTCACTCTTCCGCGTTGGCAGGTCATCCTGGAATTTTTGGCACCAGGGATCTGGTGTCTAGGTCCTTCTGGTGGCCTTCCTTGTCTCGAGATGTACGTATTTTTGTGCAGTCTTGTGATGTTTGTGCTCGGGCTAAGCCCTGCTGTTCCCGGGCCAGCGGGTTGTTGTTGCCCTTGCCTATTCCTAAGAGGCCTTGGACGCACATCTCTATGGACTTTATTTCTGACCTTCCTGTTTCTCGTAGGATGTCCGTCATCTGGGTGGTGTGTGACCGTTTTTCCAAGATGGTTCACTTGGTACCTTTGCCCAAATTGCCCTCCTCCTCTGAGCTGGTCCCTCTATTTTTTCAGAATGTTGTGCGTTTGCATGGTATTCCTGAGAATATAGTGTCTGACAGGGGTACTCAGTTTGTGTCTAGATTTTGGCGGGCGTTCTGTGCCAGGATGGGCATCGACTTGTCTTTTTCGTCTGCATTCCATCCTCAGACTAATGGCCAGACTGAGCGTACTAATCAGACCTTGGAGACTTACTTGATGTGTTTTGTGTCCGCTGATCAGGACGATTGGCTTGATTTTTTGCCATTGGCAGAGTTTGCCCTTAACAATCGGGCCAGTTCTGCCACTTTGGTTTCTCCATTTTTTTGTAATTCAGGGTTTCACCCTCGCTTTTCGTCCGGTCAATTGGAGTCTTCGGATTGTCCTGGAGTAGATGCTGTGGTTGATAGAATGCATCAGATTTGGGGACAGGTTGTGGACAATCTGAAGTTGTCCCAGGAGAAGACTCAACAGTTCACTAATCGTCATCGGCGTGTCGGTCCTCGTCTTTGTGTTGGGGACCTGGTTTGGTTGTCTTCTCGATTTGTTCCTATGAAGGTCTCGTCTCCTAAGTTTAAGCCTCGGTTTATCGGCCCTTATAGGATTCTGGAGGTTCTCAATCCTGTGTCCTTTCGTTTGGACCTCCTAGCATCTTTTACTATTCATAATGTTTTTCATCGGTCATTGTTGAGGAGGTATGAGGTGCCGGTTGTTCCGTCTGCTGATCCTCCTGCTCCTGTGCTGGTTGAGGGTGAGTTGGAGTATGTGGTGGAAAAGATCTTGGACTCCCGTGTTTCCAGACGGAAACTTCAGTATCTGGTTAAGTGGAAAGGCTATGGTCAGGAGGATAATTCTTGGGTGACAGCATCTGATGTTCATGCTCCTGATTTGGTTCGTGCATTTCATAGTGCTCATCCAGATCGCCCTGGTGGTTCTGGTGAGGGTTCGGTGCCCCCTCCTTAAGGGGGGGGTACTGTTGTGAATTCTGTTTGTGGGCTCCCCCGGTGGTGTTTTATGGTAGTGTCACTTATTTGCCTTCTTCTATCCTTGATCACCTGTTGACACCCATTAGGGGAGTTTCCTATTTAAGGCTGCTTGGCTGCTGGTCTGATGCCGGCCAACAATGTATCAGTAGCATTCTGTTGCATTCTCCTGCCTCAAGATCCTGTTCAGCTAAGTTGAATTTTGTTTCTAGTTTATGCTATTTTTGTCCAGCTATTTGCAATGTGACTCTCTGTAGCTGGAAGCTCTCGTGGACTGAAATTGCCACTCCAGTGGCATGAGTTGTCACTGGAGTTTTAAAGTAATTTCAGGATGGTGTTTTGAGTAGTGTTTTGAAGTTGACCGTGAAGTGACTCTTTCCTGTACTTCTGCTATCTAGTAAGCGGACCTCACTGTGCTAAATCTGCTGTTCATCCTACGTATGTCTTTTCCTCTTGACTCACCGTCAATATCTGTGGGGGGCTGCTATCTCCTTTTGGGGTTCATCTCTGGAGGTAAGGCAGGTCTGTATATTCCTCTGATAGGGGTAGTTAGATCTCCGGCTGGCGCGTGGTGTCTAGGGCATCGTAGGAAACACTCCCCGGCTACTTCCAGTGTCGTGTCAGGTTCAGGTCACGGTCACTTTAGTTCCCATCACCCGAGAGCTAGTCCGTTGTTATTTTGATTTCCCTGCCATTGGGAAAATCATAACAGGTACTGTTGTGAATTCTGTTGTGGGTTCTGCTCTTGGGCTCCCTCCGGTGGTTATAAGTGGTAGTGCTGCTGTTTGTCCATAGCAGTCATCAGGTGCGTCCACTTCGGACGGGGCTATTTAGTCTGGCTTCACCCTTTAGTGAGTGCCAGTTGTTCATTGTTTCTGGAGGATTCACATCTCTTCCTGGTCGCTCCTGCTTGCAGTTCATTTCTACAAGATAAGTTCTGCTTGTTTTTCTGCCCACATGTTGTGGGCCTCATTGTTCAGTGTTTTGCATGTTTTTTCTTGTCCAGCTTTATCTGTGTAAGGACTTATGCAGCCAAGCTGCAAACTCTGGAGAGGCAGATTTACCCTCCATATCTTTAGTTAGATGTGGAGTTTTTTTGTATTATCTGTGGTGGACATTTCATAGTATTTTAATACTGACCGCATAGTTCTCTGTCCTATCTTTTCTATCTAGCTAGATTGGCCTCCTTTGCTAAATTCTGTTTTCAGCCTGTGTATGTTTTTTCCTCTCCTCTCACAGTCAATATTTGTGGGGGGCTGCCTATCCTTTGGGAATTTTCTCTGAGGCAAGATAGTTTTCCCTTTTTCTATCTATAGGGTTAATTAGTCCTCCGGCTGTGTCGAGGTGTCTAGGATTGGTGGGTACATCCCACGGCTACTTCTAGTTGCAGTGCTAAGTCCAGGGTCTGCGGTCAGTACAATTACCACATTCTCCAGAGTACGTCTCATGCCGCTCCTAGGCCACCAGATCATAACAGCGGTAGTATTCAGTAATTATGTGGTGGTAATATGTGGTCTGCTCGTGGTGTGGCAGTATTTATTCCTTTTATGTGGTATTATTTGGTCACTATGTGGTGGTAATATGTGGCCCGACCATGGTGTGGAGGTATTTGTCCCTAACATGTGGTATTATTCGGTCACTATGTGGTAGTAATATGTGGTTTGGTCATGGTGTGGCGGTATTTGTTCCTTGTATGTGGCATTATTTGGTCCTATGTGGTGGTAATATGTGGTCCAACCATGGTGTAGCTGTATTTCTCCCTTGTATGTGATAGTATTCAGTAACTATGTGGTGGTAATATGTGGTCGGGTCACAGTGTGACAGTGTTTGTCCCTTGTATATGGTATTAATGATCATTGTGAAAAAAATATATGTGACTCCTTCTGTTAAAGAAAAATACATAAAAATATATGTAAAAAGAGTATTAGATATTTTAAGAAATGTTTAATAGGTTAGAGTAGAGTAGGGCCCGGTGAAAAGAGTCTACCTTGTCGTGATGGCAGCTTAAAAAATCTTTTGGTCAGAACAAAAGCTGCTGGCTATGTATGTGATATCAGTGGCGTAGGAAGGGGGGTGCGGGGGGGGCGGTCCGCCCCTGGGCGGCACAATGCGGGGGTGGGTCACCGGCGCTGCAGGCTGCAGCTGTTTAACGCTATTGACGTGCGGGCCCGCGCCCGCACGTCAATAGTTAACAGCCGCCAGCCAATCTGAGGCTGGCAGCTGACGTCAGTCCCAGCGTGCATGTCGCCGGCGTCTGACGTCATTGTCAGTCGCTGGCGAGTGCACGCTTCAGCTGCGTGGAGAGAGCAGGAACGTGGTCAGGTAAGCAGAACTTGTTTTTTTTTTCAGTCCCGATCATGTGATGGTAACATTCACCGAAAGAATTTAACTTGTCCATCTGAGGTCTTATTCCTGCTGCATTGTTTTTTATTCTAAAAAATGCATCGGGGGGTGGGGCGCCAAACTCGGGAACAGCCCCAGGCGGCAAAAGCTCTATCTACGCCCCTGTGTGATATGGTGTTTGATGGGAACTGTTAGCATCTGATTAGTGAGGATGTTGGGCAGCAGTTGAGTTTTTCCAAGAGCGGGCAGTGGGACTGTGGTCGGTTTGAGGGGTGGAGGCCGAGCTGGGATGAAACCTGGGTGGAGTCTCAAGGGGGCCCGAAACTTTTGCCAATGTGGGGCCCTGAAATTCCTAGTGACAGCCCTATCTACATATGTGTTGGCCTTATTTCAAAACATACATTCTGGTTCAGACTCCATTTCACAGAAGAGGAGATGTACATAGAATAACCAAGATGGGAGTCAGGATAGATAAATAACTCCTGCTCTCACAATTATATGCGCTAAAGAAATACTCCCATTAGAATTTTTAGAGGCGAAACCTGATGTGAATATGTAGTGTAATGTCTTCTGCTGTCTTCTCCGGGGTCCAGCGCTGCTCCACTCTTCTTCTGGGTCATGTCGCAGCTATTCCATCTTTCCGGATCACCCTGGGGTTTATGTGTGAGACGGAAGTGGCTTTTACAGTGTAAGTCTATGGAGCGTCAGAAGGAGGGTACAAAGGCTTACATTGTACGAGTGACTACCGGCTCACACCTAAACGCCAGGGTGCGCTGACAAGTCAGAATAATCGTCACATGACCCAAAAGAGTACCGGAGCGGAGCTGGACCCAGGAGATGATGGCAATTGGTGAATATATAAGTACACTACACTATATGGACATTCACACAGGTTGAGACCACAAACAATGTTAATTGCCCTGTTTCTTTAAATATTTTTAAAATAATAAACTACCCCTCAAACCTTTTTAATGTTTGTGCAAATTTGTGTAGATAAGAGTATTATTTTACTAATGGATCTAATTAATAATGCAATATCTTTATAGCCTTTACACGATTATCTGCGCCTGCGCATACAAAAAAACAAAACAAAAACTACAGAACAGGGCATTCTGGGAAATTTCTCCTATTTACGCCACAGCCACTAGAGGTAGCTTTGCTTCTACGGCTCGGTGGCGCGGCCATGTTTGCGAAGTGCAAATTTGCTCCACGAAAATGGCGGCGGCCGCGGCGGCGACGGGCAAGGTTGCAGATTAGTAAAGTGTGTGTGCAGGATGGGACGGGCAGGAAGGTGAGCAGCAATGGCGCAGCTAATTGTTGTTGTCGATGCGTTATGTCTGCATAGCAGCCGTAATGAGAGGAACAAGTCCAACATGGCTGTGATAGTTATACCTATAAAGCCAGTTCTTGTCCGGCTGCAGTGCAGTGGTTCTGTCGTGTTCAGCCATGCTGGTACTTGTAGTTCCCTGCAATATTATGTGGTGCATGCATTATTTACACTTATTTAGTGACAGCTTCCTTTAAATAAGTGTATTTCCTGTAATTATTATAACAGAAAAGGTCTCTGCTTGCTGGGAGTGAATGGAAGCTTTTTTGTTGGCCATTAACATTCCCATGTTGCCTATATTGCAGAGTCTGGCTGGCGACATAAGACACTGGTGTAAAAGGGGGTGTTCATGTGGAAAACAAGTATGGGCCCGCTTCATGTTTCGCCTGTTCCTCATCTGTGCCTCTATATAAGTCGATTTCATTGTGGGCGAAGGTTTTGTTCATGGGCAATTCATCAATTGTGACTTTTAAAGTCGCAGCACGTACTCCAGTCTGCAACTCCCACCTCCCCGTTGTAGTGAAGCATGGGACTTGATGCTGTTATAAGTTAGTGTAATAATAAATGGCACCATCATATGCTGCAACGCTTTACATCATCCTCATCATCATCATCACTGTCCCCATTGGGGCTCACAATCTAGACTCCCTATCAGTATGTCTTTGGAGTGTGGGAGGAAACTCACAAACATGGGGAGAACACACAGACTCCTTGGTGGGATGTGAACCCAGGACCCCAGCGCTGCAAACCAGCAGTGCTAACCACCGAGCTTCCGAAAAAGCACTAAAGGCCCTAAAAGGCTTAAAGAGGAACTAAACTGTCATTTTTTTCCATTAATACTGTACATCATCAATGCAGCTGAAGACAGGTACGCAGACTGGGGAAATTCAGGGGTTTGGAAGCCACTTACATGCTTTTTTTTTTTTTTTTTTTACAGGATTGAAGACAAATCTCCGTATAAAGTTATTTACAAAGTTTCATAACTTAACATCCAGGTCAAAATCATTAAAAAAAAAACCAAAACCTTTTATTTAATCTTTAACCCCCTTCACAACATCCGCCGTACATGTATGGCACAAGTTGGAAGCAGCCAGGACCTGCCGCTAAGAATCGCAGTGCTCTGCCTGCCATTGATAACCTGTTAAATGCTGCTGTCAATCTCTGACAGCAGCATTTAACTCGTGCCAACATGCATGCGCATCATTCTCTCCACCCATATGTGCGCCCCTGATTTGATCGCAGGTCCCCGATGGGTTGTCTTGACAGCCAGGGGTCAAGTGATGACCCCATGCCTGTCATTACGGAGCCCCTTTGAACCCCTGCCTGTGGTCGGGCTTCAATGCAGACTGAGTTTTGCTGTATGCAGCGATGTTGAGGCATCGTAGTATATGGCACACTTGATTGGACAATCGCAGCTATAAGTCCCCTCAGGAGGCTAACAGTAAGGGGTCACTCACGCTTGTGAATAAATCGGACCAATGCAATTACTGGTAGATAAAAAATCAGATTGCATTTGGGCCAATATTATTATATGATTCTGTGCTCATCTGCACTTTTTTGAGCTCCGGATTGGATCGGATTCGCAGTGACACTGATTCAGTAGATCCCTTCTGTAGAGAAATCCGCAGCCTGGTTATTGTTTAATCATCAATAGAAGTTTTGGTTTCCTAAGCTTTTGGTGCATTGTGGCAGTACTGTGGGTAGAGTCTTCTGCTCAGCCTCGGACCCTCCGCTCAAGTGTCTTTATCTTCTTCCTGTTTTAAATTCATGCTGGCACCATCCTAAAGCACGAGCGGCACATGCTCCGGTTGATTTTGTGGCGGTCTTTAGTAAAATGGAAGCGCATGTGCCGATTTATATCTTGGCTCATCATGACACTTGGCTAGGACATCTCTGGTGCAATATTTAAAACAGAAGATTCAGGCACTAATGACAGCGGAGGGGCCGGGGAAGACCCTACCCACAGTACCACCCCAATGCACGGAGAGCTTAAGAAAACGAAACTTGTAATGATGATTAAACAACAACCAGGCTTTGAATTTCTTCAATGAAAGGATCTATTAAATCAGTATAATAGCGCCATTATGGCTAAGTGTGCTCCCTTCCTCCTTTCTATGCCAGCATGTATCAGAGTGTGAAGGTGGCGAGCTCAGCTCATTAGCTAAGCCAGCCCCCTTCTCTGAATTCTGACTGGTGCTCTTTGTGTCATTTTATGTTGTAGGTAGCCATGCAGAACATGCAGTTTTTGGCCCGGTTCTTTGGGCTGACTTATCCGTTACCGCTGTGCGGAGCTGTTATTTCCCGTACTATATCTTGCCGTCTTCTCTCTACTGGATCCTCCGTTTGTTCCAAATCCCGGAACTTAGTTAGTCGCAAGAAAGATGTGACTGAGAAGAAGCTGGTGAGTCCAACAGTGAAACCCAGACAAGTTCATATTTGGTGGATTTTCCTATATAGAATTAATTTTAGATTTCTGTTTTTTATCCCAGACCCGTTATTTTGTTGATCATCGTAAAGTCCGTGTGCTGGGAGGCACTGGTGGAGACGGAGCTTCCTGCTTCCACAGTGAACCAAGGAAGGAGTTTGGAGGACCAGATGGAGGAGATGGTGGAAATGGAGGACACGTGATATTTAAAGGTAATCGACTGTCAATGTTGTGGACTAATTGTGCCATCACCAGTAGATCATATCTGACCAGTGCGTGAACTTTTGCTGCCATCATTTTTATTTTTTTTTTGTTTCTGATCATTTCATTTTCTATATGCAGCGTCATTGCATACCTATGTGTCTCCATGGTAACAGACTACAAACAAGCATTTTGTAGTCTGATGTCTGAGTCATGTGTGTTACCCCCCATATATGAATTCATCAATTCCTATGTATTCGGGGCACCTTCAGAATAATTGTCAGTGACGTTTCCTAGATTGTCACCTTGTCTCGTGTTTTTTCTCTAGTGGACCATTGTGTAAAATCGCTCTCCTCCATTGCTTCGGTGTACCAAGGATATCAAGGGGAACGTGGGCGTAGCAAAAATTGTTATGGAAAGAGTGGTGACACCCTATACATTAAGGTGAGCAGGGTGGATACATACATATGAGCTGATAACGTGGGATTATCTGCCCTTACAAATGACGTATCTTCAGCAGATCCCTTCGACACTTACAAAATATATCTTGTGACTGGATAGAAGTAAGGAAGCCAATCATTGGGACGAGTTATAACTTCTTGCATAGTCACCTAGTTGGTGTCTCTACATTGTCAGGTCCCTGTTGGAACGTTGGTAAAGGAGGATGGGGTAACCCTCGCTGATCTCTCCACACCTGGGGAGGAATTCGTTGCTGCTTATGGAGGAGCCGGAGGAAAAGGTAACAGATTCTTCCTCAGCAATGAGAACCGAGCTCCAGTGATGGCCACACCGGGTGATCCAGGAGAAGAACGGTGCCTGCATCTGGAACTGAAAACTATGGCTCATGCTGGCATGGTGAGGGTTAATACAGTCTGCCTAGATTTTTTTTTTCCTGTGTAGCCTCTAGGGTGTTATCCCCTTGCTCAGTGAGGTAACTTTAAAGTTTTCAGGGACCCAATGCAGTTTACAACAGGACCCCTACTATCTCCAGTCTCTAATAGTACTGGTCTTCTCATTTAGGCGAAAGGGATCTGTTGGTCCACCTTAAGCTCTATGGCCAACAAATAAATCCAAAATGGAGGGTATATTAGTCAAAGACACCACCATGCTCCAAAACCAAATGGAGTGGAGCACGTGGAGGAGAAAAAGGTACCAATAACATGTACCAGGACACTCCAAACGATTAATTATAACAGGAGAAAAAACGGAGTAAATGTCCAACAATCACTTAAATGATATATTTATTAAATCAATAAGTCACAAAGAATTAGTCCAAACAATTTACATACACAAGTAGTTTTACAAATTCATTCAGCTAAAGAGAGCCGGGTAGCACAGACAAAAACTGGTGTAGAACCAACTAGACGCCTGCTATATAACGTAAAGTGCATAGTGCAACCATATATGGGTACATTTCCCTGGGATATGCTACTAGAGTAGTATATGCGCTCACATGAGCCCTGTACACAGGCTCGGAGATAACGTATGCATCGTAAATAGCCACCAGGTTCTTACCCCTAAGTAGGCGTCAGATGAGGGTCCACACCGTCGCCCCCCCGACGCGCGTTTTGCGTCGGCTTCTTCGGGGGGCGGTCAATATGGCCGTAGTATGACGGCAAGTGCTGCACCCACCATAATTACACCCATGGTATTTCTACCCAAAAGCACCTCTACTGAGATCATGTATATAATGGCACAGGGTTCCAGTGTGCAGACCAATGCGTGGTCTTAAATATAGCTATTGCTGTTTATGTACTTTAAAAAATGCAATGGCCCATCGCTACTACAGCGACAGTCACGATGCCCCCATTGCTATTACATTGGCTTTCACAGTGCTCCATCTCTATTACAGACAGCGGTACTCATAGTGCCCCATCGCTATTACATCGGCATTCACAGTGCCCCCATTGCTTTTACAGCGGCATTCACAGTGCCCCATCACTATTAAAGCAACAGTCCTAGTGCCCCATCGCTATTACAGCGACTGTCACAGTGCCCCATCACTATTACATCGGCATTCACAGTTCCCCATCGCTATTACAGCGACAGTCACAGTGCCCCCATCACTATTACAGCAGCATTCTCACAATGCCCCCTTCGCTATTACAGCGTCAGTCACAGTGCCCCATCACTATTACATCGGCATTCACAGTTCCCCATCGCTATTACAGCGGCATTCTCACAATGCCCCATCACTATTACAGCAGCATTCTCACAATGCCCCATCACTATTACAGCAGCATTCTCACAATGCCCCATCACTATTACAGCGGCATTCTCACAATGCCCCATCACTATTACAGCGGCATTCTCACAATGCCCCCATCGCTATTACAGCAACATTTTCACAATGCCCCCATCGCTATTACAACGGCATTCACAGTGCCCTGTCGCTATTACAGCGGCATTCACAGTGCTCCAATTACAAAGTTGGTAAGATATTTTCATGACATAGCTGTCGGGTGACCTGGGACCAGGGACTCCTTCCCTGTCCCTGACACAAGGGGGCTCCCTAGCTTGTCCTATTCCCTAGGATATTTCTGAAGGTGAATATGCTGGGGCTGCCACCCTTGCCTTATCTTCTGAGTTAGCCCTCCGTCTGTTCTCTTCCCTCACCCAGGGAAGAGGGGTGCTACTGTGCACCGCAGTACACCAACCCGACAAACAAGGCTACACAAACAAGGGTTAACTGACAACACCAGGGGAAAGGAGGGCGGCTCATACTCCATATCTGGTGGTCTTGTCAGATTATTCAAAAATTTTGAAACATCATTTCTCATATTTTAAAGGAAGTGATGCATATTCACATAAAATAAACACCGGAACATATCTTCCTAAATCTACCGACAGTTCCAAATACCAAACATGTATCTAGGCTGGTCTCCTTCATTCTCGCAGCTGGTAAGCTTCTGATACCCACGTTATGGCGCCCACCCAATATTTCAAGCAATACTCAGTTGATACCTAAGATTGACCAATTGTACCATACTGAGGAATTGGCAGCGCTTTCTACCCATATCCTTTCCTCCTTTTCGAGTGTCTGGAGTCCTTGGGTAATAATAATAATAATCTTTATTTTTATATAGTGCTAACATATTCCGCAGCGCTTTACAGTTTGCACACATTATCATCGCTGTCCCCGATGAGGCTCACAATCTAAATTCTCTATCAGTATGTCTTTGTAGTGTGGGAGGAAACCGGAGAACACAGAGGAAACCCACGCAAACACGGGGAGAACATACAAACTCTTTGCAGATGTTGTCCTTGGTGGGATTAGAACTCAGGACTCCACCGCTGCAAGGCTAACCACTGAGCCACCGTGCGGCCCCAACTTACAGTTATATGAAAAAGTTTGGGCACCCCTATTAATCTTAAGCTTAATGTTTTATAAAAATTGTTTTTTTTTTGCAACAGCTATTTCAGTTTCATATATCTAATAACTGTTGGACACAGTAATGTTTCTGCCTTGAAATGAGGTTTATTGTACTAACAGAAAATGTGCAATATGCATTCAAACAAAATTTGACAGGTGCATAAGTATGGGCACCTCACCAGAAAAGTGACATTAATATTTAGTAGATCCTCCCTTTTGCAAAAATAACAGCCTCTAGTCGCTTCCTGTAGCTTTTAATGAGTTCTTGGATCCTGGATGAAGGTATCTTTGACTATTCCTCTTTACAAAACAATTCCAGTTCAGTTAAGTTTGATGGTCGCCGAACATGGACAGCCCTCTTCAAATGATCCCACAGATGTTCAATGATATTCAGGTCTGGGGACTGGGATGGCCATTCCAGAACAGTGTAATTGTTCCTCTGCATGAATGCCTGAGTAGATTTGGAGCGGTGTTTTGGATCATTGTCTTGCTGAAAGATCCATCCCCTGCGTAACTTCAACTTTGTCACTGATTCTTGAACATTGTCAAGAATCTGCTGATACTGAGAGGAATCCATGCGTCCCTCAACTTTAACAAGATTCCCGGTGCCGGCATTGGCCACACAGCCCCAAAGCATGATGGAACCTCCACCAAATTTTACTGTGGGTAGCAAGTGTTTTTCTTGGAATGCTGTGTTTTTTTGCCGACATGCATAACACCTTTTTGTATGACCAAACAACACAATCTTGGTTTCATCAGTCCACAGGACCTTCTTCCAAAAAGAAATTGGCTTCTCCAAATGTGCTTTTGCATACGTCAGTCGACTCTGTTTGTGGCGTGCTTGCAGAAACGGCTTCTTTCGCATCACTGTCCCATACAGCTTCTCCTTGTGCAAAGTGCGTTGTATAGTTGACCGATGCACAGTGACACCATCTGCAGCAAGTTGATGCTGCAATTCCCTGGAGGTGGTCTGAGGGTTGTCCTTGACTGATCTCACCATTCTTCTTCTCTGCCTTTCTGATGTTTTTCTTGGCCTGCCACTTCTGGCCTTAACAAGAACTGTACCTGTGTTCTTCCATTTCCTTACTATGTTCCTCACAGTGGAAATTGACAGGTTAAATCTCTTAGACAGCTTTTTGCATCCTTCCCCTGAACAACTATGTTGAATAATCTTTGTTTTCAGATCATTTGACAGTTGTTTTGAGGAGCCCATGATGCCACTCTTCAGAGGAGATTCAAACAGGAGAACAACTTGCAAGTGGCCACTTTAAGTAGCTTTTCTCATGTTTGCATACACCTGGCTATGAAGTTCAAAGCTCAATGAGGTTACAAAACCAAAAAAAGTGCTTTAGTAAGTCAGTAAAAAGTAGGTAGGAGTATTTAAAACAAGAAAATGATAAGGGTGCCCATACTTATGCACCTGTCAAATTTTGTTTGAATGCAGATTGCACATTTTCTGTTAGTACAATAAACCTCATTTCAAGGCAGAAACATTACTGTGTCCAACAGTTATTAGATATATGAAACTGAAATAGCTGTTGCAAAAAAAACAATTTTTATAAAACATTAAGCTTAAGATTAATAGGGGTGCCCAAACTTTTTCATATAACTGTATAGTAACGTATAGGAACTCTGTTAAGTTCATGTCCCTTTGTGTGCCAGACCCCACTCCTGTATCTTAGACATTATTGATCTTCCAACAGACCTTTTTCCACCTCTTTACCCTCCTTCCCCTGTTTATTTCTCCCCCCCCCCCCCCTTCCCAAGTTATATTTACCCCTCATGTTTGTTGTTTCTAGTTGCTCACTTAACTCACTTTTGGTGACTTATGATTTCTAAAACTTGTAGTTATTTAACTCTGCACGTTTGTGTGACAATAGTAACCAAAAATCCTTCATTAATAATGCAATGATTGAGGAGTTTTTGTAAACTGGTCAAATTGACTGATGACATCTTTACATCTGAGTTTCTTGAGATATTTTTGATTATTGTATGATTTGCTGTATCTTTCACGTTTACCCTACTTGATTTATATGCTGTTGTCATTTAACTCTGGATTCTTAATAAACAAAACATTTAAAACAAAACAAAACTGAAAGCACCAGGTATGCAAATATACACTCACATATAACAGAGGAATGCACCGTGGAGGATTGGCAAAAAAAACAAAGTAGAGAAGGGAAGGTAATTACCACAATTACAAACCCACGCAACAGTCACAGGTAGCTCCTCTAAAACTCCTCATAGGGAACACCTCTCCTAAGCCATGCTGCAAAAGCTAGCTCTGACATGGGTTTGAATCAGGGCCAGATTATAAAGGGGATGGGAGTGGGTAACTGACCTTAGCTGAGAGCTCTAGAGTTTTCAACATGGCCGATTAACCCCTGTTCTGCCAAAATAAATAAACACCATTAAAACGACGGAGAAGTGCTTCTTCTCAGTGCTGGAGTAGGAGCAATCAGACGTTGCGATCTTCTGGCTCCTCTCTGTTGCGGTTACCCTGTGACAGATATATTACACAGTTTCTTATTTTCATGTGTACTAGTGATTTATAAAATTCAGATTAAAATGACAGATACGCTTTAACTTTTCATGTCTCTGCTGTATGGATGTGACCTGGTCGCCTTAATTTCTCAGCATTTCTTCCTTTGAGCTAATGACAATTTTGTTCAGTCAGTCAGAAGTAAAGTTATATGTAACACATTTTCCTGTTTTTAGGTGGGATTTCCCAATGCCGGCAAATCGTCTTTGTTACGCCTCCTTACAAATGCCCGTCCCGCTGTGGCTGCCTATCCATTCACCACCCTCAATCCTCACGTCGGGGTGATCAATTACCAAGATTATGAGCAGATAGCAGGTTAGTGACCCTTATAGAGCAGCTTTTGGGTTTGTGGTAAAATAAAATAAGGAGCTGGTAATGTCTGCTGAACTCTGACAATCCCTCCTTCTCTGAGATAAGGGCGCCAGATGCTCCACTTACTGGGTACAATTTTTGCCATCAAACCTGCTCATTTAATAAAACAAGTAGTATATCTGTACAAAGTGTATTAAGATTCCTGCTCCATATAAAATAATATCGATAAATTAAATATTCATTCTGATAAGTAAATTCAAATATTCCTTTTGTAACGCCAAAATCAGCCACTTGGTGGCGCTATAGTGCTGTCTTTGTTTTCCTTGACTATGGACTCGGGTGCTAATTTCTCCCTTTTTTTTTTTTTTTTTTGCTTAAAGTGTTACAGGTAGAAAGATTATCATTGTCTATAATGTTTTAGGACATAAAACCTAACAAGATTTGAGGTGTAAAGAGAAAAAAATGCCTTCATTACTAAATGTGTAACTATTCTTTCTTTTTGGCATCTTAGTGGCTGACGTTCCAGGCATCATAGAAGGAGCCCACCAGAACCGGGGTCTGGGACTAGCTTTTCTCAGACACATCGAGAGGTGTCGGATTCTGCTGTACGTGCTGGACCTCACACACCCGGAGCCATGGACTCAGCTGAGCTCTTTACAGTATGAACTGCGCCAATTTGACGAGAGTCTTCTACTCCGTCCCCATGTCATTGTAGCCAACAAATTGGACCTTCCTAATGCCAGAAAGACCCTGGAGGTTCTGCGGGGGAAGGTAAAAGGCAGGATCGTTGCAGTGTCCGCCTTGACTGGGGATAATGCTGAAGAGCTTATACTTCATCTACGAGAGTTGTATGATGGGCACAAGCCAGAAAGAAAGAAAGATGAGTCTTACAGGGGCTGGTGAAGACGTCTGTAACAAATGTGCTTGATGTGGGCATTGCCTACAGATGGACCTGGGCTTTATCTTGCCTCCAGGATGGATTGGCTATGTCTGTTCTGTCTCGTCTTCATCCAGTCTAATTTACTGAGTCCTTTTCTTCCTGTAATACAGGAGATTTTTATTTTGTGCCCGATTTCATCTGCATTTTTACTGCAATACATAAATAAACCACTATGTGGAGATGTGAGCACTAGGTTAGCCACTAGGAGGCACGATGTACAAAATACATTTTAAAACAATTGTGTTATAAATGAATTACAGCGAAACAATCCTCCTAATCTCTCCCAGTGTATTTCATATTTGCAGAAATTTTCACAATAGTAGCATTTTTGTAAAAACTATTTAGAACACAAAATTACAACATCATGGAGATTTTGCTTTACTTGCTGTTAAAGAAGCAATCCTCCTATCAAAATGTTTATCCTCTTTATATACTGCAATCTTCATATTCTATAGTGCTGTGCAATTACAGTTGCTCACTTTGCCTTTCTGCCCAGTTAATTCTTCTCTTTTCCATTAGGTCTATGCCATCAAGTGATTAAAACTGACCTTCTGAATCCTTCAAAGTGATATGTAGAAACAGGAGGTCAATTTTCCCTGTATGAGTAATAATTTACTGCAAAATTCCCTGGCAGATGAGAGAGAGAGAGAGAGAGAGCAGCTGGGTCAGGAGTTGAAGAGGGCAATGATTTCTGAAGGGAAAAGAGGCTTCCTATTTCTACATACAGCAGAGAAAAGAGAATAATTAGCTGGGTAGAAAGGTAAAATGAGCAATTGTAAGTACACAGTGCTATGTAATGTGATGACTGTAATATATTCAGATGTTAAAAACTTTGCTTGGAGGAGTGCGTCTTTAATTATATGAGATTATAATAACCACTTTATGTGTCAAGACAAAGTTGATGTACATTTGTACAGTGGATTTCTAAATCCCCTTTCCTTAAAAAGAAATTTCTATGTGTGTCTTGCTGGCAATACGATAGTAAGAAATGTGAGGAAATGCATAGATTATGGCTACTATTACTGTGCCCCACTGTATCATGGGGAGGCTCTTCCCTTTCCTCACTTAGTTCTCTCTGGCAGACAATCACAGCGAGGGAATTTTCTCATTGTCCGGAGACTTGTCCGAGCCTACGCCTGTAGAATATGACCTACCGTAATTTAGATAAGCAAAGTCGTAGTTGATCATCAAACATGTCTGTCTGGTGTTTCTTCATTCCATTTAAGAGCCCATAAAATTATTTATTTTTAGTCTGTGGCTAAAAACATGTAGCTCATTAGTGAGAAAGTAGTAGTAATATTTAAACAGAAGCTAGTGTGAGAGAGAGCCAGGGCCGTATTCATAGCCGAGGATTGTGGTATATCGGTGCCCTGGCCTCCCATCACATTTATACTGTGTCCATTACTCATCATACCTACGATTCCAGGTTCAGCGCCGTCAGGGTCTCTTCTCTGTTGCAAGAGACGTTTTTTAATCGGTTTCGCATGAATTGAGACACAGTCCTTTACAACTTTCAACTGAACAACTTTACTGACTTTAGGACACAGCACATCCAGTTCTGTTTCAGCATCGACATCATGTTTCAAGCTGTACACATCTTTCTCTTTCCCTGTTCTCTTCCCTTTGTCACTAAGCAAGTTTCCGGGTAGGACCGTATCATACGGCTCCTCAGTATCCTCCCTGTTTAGCTCTACTTCAGTTTGGGTTCCCTCGTCTGTTTCACACCGGACATGAGGGCATCAGCCCACAAAGCAATACTCCACATGGTGAGCGACCTGCCCGTCTCTACTGCTGTGTCCACCATGAAGCTCCTTCTTTTTCACTGACTGTCAATGCTACTCCTGTCACTACTGTAGTCTTCCTCCCTGGCCCTGGATGGCTGGGCCTACTCTTAAACGTTGCGGGGTCACGACGCCGTCCCCAGGGCTATAGCTCTGCTGGATATTACGGGCTCCCTGGCCCCAACTGCCTACAAGGATGTCCCCCTAACTTACCCACAGTGACTCCTCCTAAGTATTAACCGTTAACTATCTACAGTGCTATTTCCAACACTATGATGTACCCCATCTTGTGGCTATAAGTGAGTACTACGCTTTCCCTATTTGAAAGTAAAATACATAACCACAACAGTTAAACATGACATACGGTACAGGGACAAGTAAGAAATGCAAGGACATAATGCACCCCCTTACACTATCATCAGAAAATGACTTATATATATATTTTTTTTTATATATTTTAATATTTTTTGACTTTTTTTTTTCCATGTTATGATTTTTTATGAAAAACAAAATTAGTAATTTTGGAATATTCATGCTGGCCACCATTGCTTTTTTAGACTGATAGAGATGGGTGAACCCGAACAGTAAAGTTCGGCTTCCGCGCCGAACACCTACTGTTCGGGCACTGACACCGAACATGGACTTCACCAGGAAGTCTGAGTTACTGTTTGGGTTTGGCTGCCTGAACAGTAGGTGTTTGTACCACTGTCATGTGCATGACAGCGGGGCAAAGATCGCTTATGATCGGCAGTGAAATCATTACCGCCGGTCAGATAGCCGCAGTTCCCACGCTGTCAAAAGACAGCATGAACAAGCAGCTGTGATTGGAGGTATAAAGTTTACTTCCGTCACTGGTGTCAGCTGATGGGAGTACTGCTCCCATCAGCCAATGCCTGTTGCCGCTAGTAACAGTGAGAGCAGGAGCGGCTGATGGAAGTATTCATCAGCAGGAGCCTGCAATGTAAATAAGTAAAAAAAAACAAACATAATTGTGGGTTCACCAGTATTTTTGATAACCAGCCAGACAAACCTCACAGCTGGGGGCTGCAACCCTCAGCTGTCAGCTCCAGCAAGGCTAGTTATCAAGAATAGATGGGCCCCCATGCCGTATTTTTAAATTATTTAAATAAATAATTAAAAGAAAATGGCATGGGGTCTCCCCATTTTTGACAACCAGCCTTGCTAAAGCAGGCAGCTGGGGGGCTGGTATTCTCAGGCTGGTAAGGTACCATGGATATTGATCCCACCTCCTCCCCTACCTAAAAATGGAAGCCCACAAAAGGTGCATTTATTAGATACACTAATTCTGGCGTGTTGCCCGACTCTTCCCACTTACTCTTCCCACTTGCCCCTGTAGTGCTGGTGACATCAAGCCTACGGCTTAGTAATGGAGAGGTGTCTATAAAAATAACAAACGCAGTTATCCTCACCTAAGGTCTTTGCTCCTCATAAGGAATTTGAGGAGGTAGGTTCCAGGGAACGGGACAACCCGACCAGCTGCTTCCAAAGCGAGAAGCACCTCGGCATTCTATATCCCTTCTCTGAGCTTACTGCGAGCTGGACTGCTTCTCTGACTGGACCCTCCGGATTCCACACTGTCCACCAACACAGTCCTTCTTCTTACAGATGGAGCAACACTCAAAGACACCAATGACAGGCTCATAGAGTCCTTTGGAAGGTCAGCCATTGAAGCGGCCGTTTCTACATTGTGCCTTTCTCCACCTAGGTGGCAAAGTCTATAGCTGCATGGGCTAAGTAGCTCCGTCAAGCGCAACCGGAGGAATTGGCCAGCCTCGCGGACCAAATTTCTAATGCAGGAAAGTACATAGTATCCGTCTACCTGATCGCTGCTGCTTGGGCGTCCAGCAATATAGTGGCGATCCGAACGACTAGTTGGCTCAAGGTGTGGCAGGCGGACTTAATCCTCAAAGAAGTCTCTTACCAACTTACCTTTTCAGGGTTCCCCTCTATTTGGCTACAAGCTGGACCAAATTATTAAGAAGGCCACCGGAGTGAGAAGCTTTCTCCTTCCTCAGGCCAAACCTCGCCGTCCTCCTTTGAAGCGTGAGTTTTGATACTTTCGGCCCCTTCACCGTTTTTCTTCGACTGAGGATTTCTCCTACCAAGAGAGGCCACAGGCTCGTCAGGATAGGAAAAGGGTTTCCTTTAAACCTCCTTCGGGTGTTCCCATAATGCACAGGGTAGGTCCCCCAGGACTGTGTGATTTTTCCGCCGCATGATCCATCCTGGATCTAAGATTACTAAACAAAAGGAGTTCATCTGTGTCATTTCAGGATGGAGTCTCTTCGTTCAGTAATTGCTTATCGCTTTGCCTTTCAAGTTCACAACCACTCACAGGGTCTTCACAAAGACCGTGGCAGCCGTATAGCCCATTCTGTGAATCGGAGGTGCATTGCTCTCCCCGTACCTCGATGACATTTTCAACATGGCTCCGTCCTTTTACTAGGCCCAGGAAGGCCTATCCATCATTTAAGGGATTTCGATCTCTCGATTAGCACCGGATTGGGCCAGGAGGTCTTGTTTCACGGAAGTCATCAAATCTTCTCGTGGACGCCCCCTGGAGGCTCCCAAACAGACCGGATCTTCTTTCCCACGGGTTGATCTGCCCCCAGAATTCTCAGTTACTTGCCATCCTTCTAAAAAAAAAACAAAAAAAAACCTTTTATCTCTTGTTCTCAGGCCAGTATTTTCTCCAGGGGGTGGCACACTCCATGCTCCTGTATTGGACTCTCATGGGCCCCTGGGACCTCAATTTAGTCCTGGAGACCCTTAGGAGTTCTCACTTTGACCCACTTCGAGAAGGCTCTCTGTCTTGGACGGTGGTGGTTCTTGTGGCTATCACCTTCATTAGGCACGTCTCGGAGTTGGCAGCTCTTTCCTGTCGCCTATCTTTTATGTTTCTCCACCAGGATAAGGTGGCTTTGCAACCTATACCTTCATTCCTTACCTTGTTGGTGTGCGCTTTTCACCTAAAAGGATATTATCCTCCCTTTTTGTCCGGCTCTGACTCTTCCTCTGTAGCATTCTCTGATCAGGTTAGACCTGGTCAAGGCGATGTGCAAATATCTGGCTATCACCGCCCCCTTTCAGAAGATGGACTCTTTCTTTGTCATTCTTGAGGGTGCACGTAAAGACCTTCTGGCCTCCAGGGCAACTATTACTCGCTGGATCTGGATGGCAATTTTGGATTAAGGCACACTCTACCCGGGCAGTGGGCGCCTCCTGGGCGGTACACCATAGGACTTCCGCTCTGTATAGCGGCAGTCTGGTCCTCCATTCACATGTTCGCTGAATTTTACAGGGTTCATACCTACGTTTTGGCGGATGGCAGCTTGGGTAGAAGGACCATGCAGGCGGCAGTGGTTAGTCCTCCGACCTGAACAGAGTTTTCTTCTGTTCCCTTTCCTCGGACTGCTTTGGGACGTCCCGTGGTTTCCTGTGTCTCCCAATGAAGCGATAGAGAAAACAGGATTTTTAGTTACTCACTGTAAAATCTGTTTCCCGGAGCCTTCATTGGGGGACACAGCACCCTCCCAAGTTTAACAGCTCCGTTTACTGTGTCCTATTGTTACAGTCTGAGTTGTGTGTTTTCTTCCTCTTTTACTTGTTGCTTCTACTGCTTTCTCACTAACTGATTAATCTAGTGCCGGTCGGTGGGGTGTATACTGCAGATGAGGAGCTAACTTTTTTGTGCATAGTGTCAGCCTCCTAGGGGCAGCAGCATACACCCATGGTTTCCTGTGTCCCTCAATGAAGGCGCGGAGAAACAGATTTTACTGTAAGTAGCCAAAAATCCTGTTATTGTTCTGCCCAATGTGGATATCAGAGACCGAAAATAGGACAAAAAGCGGAAGCGTTGGTGCTACATATGTGCTGCTCTTCACTGAAGTCTCTATTACAGGGGTTTGATGTTTCCCATGTTGAATACCCAAAAAAACTTGACTGAAATGATAATAAAATAAAATCATCATGACTTTCTGATGCTCCAGCGCTGTATCTCCGCATCTCCCCACCAGTCTTTGTGGACATGCGTGCAGCATGTGTATATCATGTTCTACAGCACATGACCACTGCAACAGATCAGAATGAGCTCTGAGCCCACGGATTGACTGCAGCGGTCATGTACTTTAGTTGTGTCACTGCTGCAGCCATGTCAGTAAAGGCTGGTTGTGAGCAGATCTGGAGTTTCAGGGAGTAATTAATAATATATATATTTTTTTTCAGTGAGGTCAAGCCTTTTTGAAAATGGAAAACACCTTTTAGGAGTCAAGTGTGCAGGTTATAGAAGAAGGACCTCACCCGGCGTAGACTGCACCAATGTATGGTATAGTTTCCCAGTGGGCAACATGTCAAACTGCATAAGGTGTTATTGAGCAGCTTATGATTTGCCGTCACCAATCAGTCATATTATGATCTCCCCCAGAAGTACATAATGCGCTCCTCTTATTGCAGATGGGTCTTCAGTCTTACAGCACATGCAGGGTTAACCCCTTCCCTTTTCTATATTTCCAAGTAATTAACTCTCCCAGACAGCAAAATGTCTGAATTGAGACTGATGAATTAATCGTGAGCCTTCCCTTGCCGCCCCCGGCATCTGTACCAAACAGTTAAATGGCTCAAATTGTATTTGTCAGCATTTGAAATTAAGCTCATTTCAAGAAACATTCATCATAATTAAGAGGCACAGGGCCAAGTAGAAGTCACGAATGCAAGACGGGACCACAGCGGTAGGCTGACCCTTGTGCAGTGGTTTCTCATTGGAGCTTGTGGCGGTAGACAGTTCCTGTCATTAGTGGGGTGATGTTATATGGGATTGCTTTCCTGCTTAGCCTTTTGTTTTCTAAGTATGAATTGTCGTCAATATGATGACTTTTGGGCTGAACACTGGGTGTATATTTACTGCCATAAAGGATATATATATATATATATATATATATATATATATATATATATATATATACATACACTCACCGGCCACTTTATTAGGTACACCATGCTAGTAATGGGTTGGACCCCTTTTGCCTTCAGAACTGCCTCAATTCTTCGTGGCATAGATTCAACAAGGTGCTGGAAGCATTCCTCAGAGATTTTGGTCCATATTGACATGATGGCATCACACAGTTGCCGCAGATTTGTCGGCTGCACATCCCAAAGATGCTCCATACAAGGCAGGATGGATCCATGCTTTCATGTTGTTTACGCCAAATTCTGACCCTACCATCCGAATGTCTCAGCAGAAATCGAGACTCATCAGACCAAGCAACGTTTTTCCAATCTTCTACTGTCCAATTTCGATGAGCTTGTGCAAATTGTAGCCTCAGTTTCCTGTTCTTAGCTGAAAGGAGTGGTACCCGGTGTGGTCTTCTGCTGCTGTAGCCCATCTGCCTCAAAGTTCGACGCACTGTGCGTTCAGAGATGCTCTTAGGCCTACCTTGGTTGTAACGGGTGGCGATTTGAGTCACTGTTGCCTTTCTATCAGCTCGAACCAGTCTGCCCATTCTCCTCTGACCTCTGGCATCAACAAGGCATTTCCGCCCACAGAACTGCCGCTCACTGGATTTTTTTTCTTTTTCGGGCCATTCTCTGTAAACCCTAGAGATGGTTGTGCGTGAAAATCCCAGTAGATCAGCAGTTTCTGAAATACTCAGACCAGCCCTTCTGGCACCAACAACCATGCCACGTTCAAAGGCACTCAAATCACCTTTCTTCCCCATACTGATGCTCGGTTTGAACTGCAGGAGATTGTCTTGACCATGTCTACATGCCTAAATGCACTGAGTTGCCGCCATGTGATTGGCTGATTAGAAATTAAGTGTTAACAAGAAGTTGGACAGGTGTACCTAATAAAGTGGCCAGTGAGTGTATATATATATATATATAACACACACACACACCCACACACTGTATATACAGTGACCTCTTTGGCAGCAGATTCCACAGTAATGAACGTCTTAGGTCTAATCTCTGTGTACGAGGCCAGCTTTATGTGCACTATTTCCCTAGTGCACTTGTTCGTCAGCAATTGTCAGTGTAAAGTCTGATCGTCTAGCTTCAGGCAGCATAAATCAAGTGTAATAATGTCACTTGTCCCCAAATAAATTATTATAAACAGATCACATTAATTTTGGCAGCAAGCTGTAAAGCAAGTTTTACCAGTTTTTAGCACAGCTGGTCCTAATGACATCTAGTGGCCAAGTTGACAAACAGCAGTCTGTATATGAAGTTAAAAAAAAATAAAAGGTTTGTATAAGATTAGAAAGACATGACTCCTTGCTTCCAAAAACAACCTTAGTGGTATACACAGGTCATGTATGATGTTGCAACTTAGTTCCTTTCACTTTTTCATGCAAAGTGGTGCGGAATATATCGGCGCTATAGAAATAAAATTATTATTATTATTTTCCAACAGAAGACTGATGTATACCTTTTGTATGAGCCGGGCAGGGCTTGTTCACACAACCGTAATAATCGTCATTTTGATGGATGGCTCTCGTCCCCATGTTATTTTATGGGGCCAGGCACATGTCCGATTTTTTTTTTTCATTGGAGTGATTCAGTCGAAGGAAAAAAGTTGCAGCATGCATCAGTTGCCTCATAATCAGATGGCATACAGCCATTCATGTCTAAGGGTCCGTGGAACACATCGGACCACACTTGGATGGAGAAAAATTTTTTTTTTCCTCCACATCCGAGGAAATCAGATGACACTATGATCCCACTCTGATGAGACTCTGATAAGCATAATCGACCAATTTTCTTGGATGAAATCGGTCATGTGACCCTGGCCATACAGTATGCTTGATTTTCAAGCCATCCTGACATAGAACATTGTACATCGGGTCCGCATGTATGGAGCTGGCACAGGCCCAGTCACAGGAGGAAAAAAAAGTTATAAAAATTTGAATCAACCCCATTCTAAACATAAGCATACTTAGTATCACTGTAATCATACTGACCCTGTACATCATGATGTCAGGTCATTTTTACCACGCAGTGAACGGTGTTATAAGAAAGCTCAAGCATCAATATCGGAACTTCATTTTTTTACCACTTGTCCGCACTTGGAATATTTTTTCTGTTTTTCAACACATTGAATGCTAAAATGAATGCTTTCATTAAAAACTACAATTCTTCCTGCAAAAAATAACAAGCCGTCACATGGCTATGTCCATGGAAAGAAAAAAGTAATAGGAAAAAAATGAAAATTGGCTTTGGCAGAAAAAGGTTAAGGACGATGATTGCATAACAGAGCACGGAGTGGCCGACTGCGCGCCTGACAGCTGCATACAAATACATGACGCTGTCACGTTCCAGTCAGGTGCCGGCCGGTCCGTGCATTGCGTTGTGATCATGGGCTGTGTTATACCTTCGTCTGACTGCACCCTAAATCTTCAAATTAGGAGGGCAACAGGGCAGGTATGTTTATGTTGTGAGTTATACCTTCCTCTTACCTATAGGTGGCACTGTTGTTATTGCTGTCTAAAATATGAGTCTGTCTAGAAAACTGATCATCTCCCAGGTATTCTCCCAGCAATAGTAGAAATAAATGTATCACTCTATTATGTATATCTTTTTCTCCCAGGACTTCATGATCTAGCAAACAATTTACTAGCACACAAAGTCATTTTTAGATCATTTGCCAAGAGAATGAAAATGACCGAGAAATTGACTTCTCCAGGTTTTACAATGGATGCCATTAAATAATGTATTCAGGAAAAGGAAATCTTAAATCATAAGCGATTCCAGAACTTGCAAAGCATTTAACTCCGTACGACTCCAACCTCACCCTTTATTGTAGCAAAAGCTTCATCTCTCTATGGCGGATTTACGGGTCCTACAAAATGTGGCCAAATACCGTACCCGTGCCACAAAGTGCAAAAATACTACTATACACTGGCCTATTACTGCAATAGTGTGCGAAAATACACCCATACAATGCTCGCATTATACCTCTATAAAGTGCTAAAAGAATGATGCCATCATGATGCACAATACAACCACAAACATAATAATAAATTGTGCCTAATGGAGCACAGTTGGTATATGTGCAGTGTATAAGAGCACGTTCACACTGTGGCCATTTCACAGACAGAACCCAAGAAAAAAACAAATTGAGCATATACCCTGTAGTAGGTAAATAGTAATAGTACATGTAAATAATAGTGATGAGCGAATATACTCGTTACTCGAGATTTCCTGAGCACGCTCGGGTGACCTCCGAGTATTTTTTAGTGCTCGGAGATTTAGTTTTTCTTGCCGCAGCTGAATGATTTACATCTGTAAGGCTACGTTCACATTTGCGTTGCGTCGGGCGCAGCCGCGGCGACACATGCGTCATGCGCCCCTATATTTAACATGGGGGGCGCATGGACATGCGTTGTGTTGCATTTTGTGACGCATGCGTTTTTTTGGCGCAAGCGTCAGGGCGCATAGGACGCAGCATGTTGCATTTTTTTGCGCTAAAAAAATGAACGCATGCGTCACAAAACGCTGTGTTTTGCTGCATTTTGCATGCGTTTTTGCGTGCGTTGCGTCGCCGACGCAGCACACAACAACGCAAATGTGAATGTAGCCTTAGCCAGCTTGATTACATGTGGGGATTCCCTAGCAACCAGGCAACCCCCACATGTACTTATGCTGGCTAACAGATGTAAATCATTCAGCTGAGGTGAGGAAAACGAAAACTCCGAGCACTAACAAATACTCGGAGGACACACGAGCGTGCTCAGGAAATCTCGAGTAACGAGTATATTTGTTCATCACTAGTAAATAACATAGTGTTCTTGGCTATCACTGTTTTGATTAAAATCCATCCCACCGTGACAAGGTGTACCCATCGGGACCGTCCTATCCTGTCTCTAGTAGTAAAACCTTACCATGTGTCAGCTGACCTCAGTGTATATAAGAGCAGAGCAGGATACAGACCCGACTGTTCACATAACTGTCCATGGGAAGCTATATGGATGAAAGGTCTAGCTCAGAAAGTACAAAAAAACTACAGCAAAACCAAAGAAATGAGCTGAAGCATAAGTTAGTAATATGCAATTTGTAAGACCACATTCACACTGTGGCCATTTCACAGAGAAAGCAGAAGGTACACCTTGTCGTGGTGGGATGCCTTTTACGCGTTTTGATCAAAATAGTGTTAACTAAGAACCCTTTGTTATTTACATGTACTATTACTATTTACTTACTGCAGGGTATATGCTCATTTAGATTTTTTTTCTTGGGTTTTAGCTAATGGAGCACAGATGCATATAACCAGGAGTTTATGGAAGGACCCAGGTGAATGTTTCTGATGGATCGGATAAATGTGCAGGTTAGGAGGTCAAAAGACAGATGGCTTTTGGGAAAACTAAGCTCAGCCTGTTATGCTGATTTCCAGTTGTAAATGCAAATTTGAAGAGATGCAGGTAGGAATCGGACAGGAAAGTTGCCCAGGCAACGGTGTGATGGTCCAAGAGTCTCTTTCATGGGACTTACTAAATACATTTTACATATAGAAGTAGTGGTATGGCTGTATAAGTGGTTGTCCCTCAATAAAAAGGACTCTATATTTTTAATAGAAATACGATATGCCAGTCATGAAAAATCTATATGCAAATCAGGATGGAAGTGCATTAGGGGTGTGTCAATGTACTTAGGTTGCTTCTTCTTGGTTACTTTGACACTCCCCAAATACTTCTGCAACCAATACCTCCAAATGTAGCAACCTGCTGACAGGTTCCCTTTAAAATTATTTCCAGAAGAGAGGGCCATACATCATAAGCTCATCCATAAAAATATCAACATAGAACCAAAAAAAGCAAAAAATGGATCTTAGGGCAATATTTAAAATAGAAATTTTATTGATGATTCTAACAAGACAATATTATCATTATAAAAATAAATAGAAAACAGAAAATGAAAAGGGTATAGTGACACCTTAGTGCCACGTCCAAAAAACAGTTGGTATAGTGGTGAGAGAGGTGAAATGTTTTTTCACCTCTCCTATTCACATCACGGGTGTTTCTTCCTGTTCACATTTCACCAGGTACGTGTCTGTCTTCATTCTCTCCTGTTCGGGCTTCCCCACCTTCATCTGTTCTATTGTCCAGCCTTAGTATACCTGTTTACATCTTCTCCGGCACCGTGCGCTTCCCCTGGCTTGCGTTTGGCCGTTGCCATGGTCACGCGTCCATATGACATCCTCAGCCCTCTGTCTGGCGCAGGCTGGTGACGTCGGACGATGGGGTCTTGGTTTCCGGTCGGCGCTGTTGCTCTCGGAAGCACCGCATGACGCCGCATTTACAGGTAAATGGCTGCCTTTCACTATAAATACCTGCAGTTTTCACTTACACACCACAACCCCCGAGGAAGCAACATTGCGAAACGCGCATTGGGGTCTGCTTTCCACGTCCTTATTATGGGCACTTTTCTTTTATCATTCCCAATATGATTTACTGCACATTACCTATGAATCTATGATTCATTATAACTTGAGTTGGTTTAGCCGTGTTTATTTAAGACTATATTTGGTTGTGCTTTTTTCTGATTACCCTTACCTGGATGTTTGCTTGCACTATGCATTTATCAGCTTATATCCTGGGACCCTTATGAATCATCTGAGATAATTTCTCAATAGCTGCTACTATTTGTATTTTTACTATATCTATTACTCTATATGTATATATAGTCTTTTTATTCAGCTGCCTCGTACAGGGATTATATTGCATGTTTACATGTTTATGGGCTAATTAAACTAAATTAACTATACCAACTGTTTTTTGTACGTGGCACTAAGGTGTCACTATACCCTTTTTGTTTTCTGTTTTCTATTTATTTATTTATTTTTATGATGATAATATTGTCTTGTTAGAATCATCAATAAAATTTATATTTTAAATATTGCTCTAAGATCCACTTTTTGCTTTTTTTGGTTCTCCCTTTAACCCCTTCATGACCTTGGGATTTTCAGTTTTTCCGTGTTCGTTTTTCGCTCCCCTCCTTCCCAGAGCCATAACTTTTTTATTTTTCCGTCAATTTGGCCATGTGAGGGCTTATTTTTTGCGGGACGAGTTGTACTTTTGAACAACATCATTGGTTTTACCATGTCGTGTACTAGAAAACGGGAAAAAAATTCCAAGTGCAGTGAAATTGCAAAAAAAAGTGTCCCACATTTGTTTTTTGCTTGGCTTTTTTGCTAGGGTCACTAAATGCTGCAACTGACCTGCCATTATGATTCTCCAGGTCAGTACGAGTTCATAGACACCTAACATGACTAGGTTATTTTTTATGTAAGTGGTGAAAAAAAATTCCAAACTTTGCTAAAAAAAAAAAAAAAAATTGCACCATTTTCCGATACTCGTAGCGTCTCCATTTTTCATGATCTGGGGTCGGTTGAGGGCTTATTTTTTGCGTGCCGAGCTGGCGTTTTTAATGATAGCATTTTGGTGCAGATACATTCTTTTGATCGCCCGTTATTGCATTTTAATGCAATGTCGCGGCGACCAAAAAAAGGAATTCTGGCGTTTCTAATTTTTTTCTCGCTACGCCGTTTAGCGATCAGGTTAATGATTTTTTTTATTGATAGATCGGGCAATTCTGAACGCGGCGATACCAAATATGTGTAGATTCGATTTTTTTTCTATTGATTTATTTTGACCTCTATGGTTACTATTCTGAAGCATCGCCGACCTCCGATCATGTGACGGGGGTAGGCAATGCGATCATTTCCGACCGCCCGGCTGCAAGCGGTAGTTAAATGCCGCTGTCTGCGTTTGACAGCGGCATTTAACTAGTTAATAGGCGCGGGCAGATCGCGATTCTGCCCGCGCCTATTACGGGCACATGTCAGCTGTTCAAAACAGCTGACATGTCCCGGCTTTGATGCGGGCTCACCTCACCGCCGAAGCCAGCATCAAAGCGGGGCTTCTGACCTCGGACGTACTATCCCGTCCGAGGTCAGAAAGGGGTTAAAATTAGACCCATGCAAAACTCCTCGGTTTCGATATGGTTGTACCTGATAAAAGTTTTCAAAGTATTTAATGGTGTTCAAAAGCTATGAATAGTTCAAGCATAAAACTCGAGAAAAAGTACCTTTCTTTTTTCCTAGAATAGTTTAAGGGTATGTTTCCACGTTCAGGAAACGCTGCGTTTTTGACGCTGCGTTTTTCTGCTGCGTCAAAAACGCAGCGTCCAGATGTTACAGCATAGTGGAGGGGATTTTATGAAATCCAGACTCCACTATGCGTTTAAAAACGCATGCGTTTTTGCCACGAAAACACATGCGTTGTGCGTTTTTCCAAAACGCTGCATGTTGCTACTATGAGCAAAACACGCAGGTACACCACAGGTGACCTGCCAGTGACCTCAGGTGCAGTTTTGGTCAGGATTTTACTTGCATAAAATCCTGACCAAATCCTGATGCAATCCTGAACGTGGAGACATACCCTTAAGGG
This sequence comes from Ranitomeya variabilis, assembly GCF_051348905.1. NCBI lineage: Eukaryota > Metazoa > Chordata > Amphibia > Anura > Dendrobatidae > Ranitomeya > Ranitomeya variabilis. The sequence continues at coordinate 572,362,444 of NC_135235.1, forward strand.
CTGACCCACACGTCCAGATAATTCCGGTACCGGAATAAATCGGTACCGGAGTTATCCGTGTCCGTGTGCCTGGGAACTCACGGAGGCCATACCTGCGGCACACGTGTGCCGCCCGTATGGCGAGTGGGTACCACACGGAGCGTGTGGTACCCACTCTGCATGGTGCTGAAGCTGCGATTCATATCATCCCTGCAGCAACGTTTGCTGCAGGGAAAATATGAAGAATAGTGTTTAAAATAAAGATCCATGTGTCCGCCGCCCCCCCACCCCCTGTGCGCCCCCCCCGCTGGTCAGAAAATACTCACCCGGATCCCCCGTCGGCAGTCGCTCCTTCCTGGTCTGGCCGCGGCTTACTGTATGCGGTCACGTGGGGCCGCTCATTTACACTCATGAATAGGCGGCTCCGCCCCTATTGGAGGTGGAGCCACATATTCATGAGTGTAATCGGCCGCATACAGTAGAGAAGCCGCGGCCAGACCAGGAAGGAGCGACTGCCGACGGGGGATCCGGGTGAGTATTTTCTGACCAGCGGGGGGGGCGCACAGGGGGTGGGGGGGCGGCGGACACATGGATCTTTATTTTAAACACTATCATTCATATTTTCTCTGTAGCAAACGCTGCTACAGGGAACATATGAATGGCGGCTTCAGCACCATGTGGGGGGGACAGCGCTTACTGTAGCGCTGTCTCCGGCACGCCACACGGACCCCAGACGGAGAATGTCCGTGTGAGGTCCGTGTTTTACACGGACCCATTGACTCTATTGGGTCCGTGTAATCCGTGCGCTCCCACGAACACTGACATGTCTCCGTGTTTGGCACACGGAGACACGGTCCGCACACGGTCCGCACAAAATCAATGACATCTGAACAGATGCATTGATTTTTATGGGTCTACGTGTGTCAGTGTCTCCGGTACGGGAGGAAACTGTCACCTCACGTACCGGAGCCACTGACGTGTGAAACCGGCCTAAAGAGGTTTTTTTTGCAGCCTTTTGTTTGTACAGTGCCTAGTTTTGAGCAGATTACTTCCAGGATCTGTGTCTAAAGGTACCGTCACACTAAACGATATCGCTAGCGATCCGTGACGTTGCAGCGTCCTCACTAGCGATATCGTTTAGTTTGACACGCAGCAGCGATCAGGATCCTGCTGTGATGTCGCTAGTCGCTGAATAAAGTCCAGAACTTTATTTGGTCGTCCGATCGCCGTGTATCGTTGTGTTTGACACCAAAAGCAACGATACCAGCAATGTTTTACACTGGTAACCAGGGTAAACATCGGGTTACCAAGCGCAGGGCCGCGCTTAGTAACCCGATGTTTACCCTGGTTACCAGCGTAAAAGTAAAAAAAACAAACAGTACATACTCACCCAGCGTCATACCTCCCCCAGCGTCTGCTTCCTGACACTGACTGAGCGCCGGCCCTAAAGTGAAAGTGAAAGCCGCTGTGCTGTTAGGGCCGGAGCTCAGTCAGTGTCAGGAAGCAGAAGCTGGGGGACGCTGGGTGAGTATGTACTGTTTGTTTTTTTTACTTTTACGCTGGTAACCAGGGTAAACATTGGGTTACTAAGCGCGGCCCTGCGCTTAGCAACCCGATGTTTACCCTGGTTACCCGGGGACCTCGGCATCGTTGGTCGCTGGAGAGCGGTCTGTATGACAGCTCTCCAGCGATCAAACAGCGACGCTGCAGCGATCGGCATCGTTGTCGCTATCGCTGCAGCGTCGCTTAATGTGACGGTACCTTAAGGGTACCGTCACACATTGAAATTTCCATCGCTACGACGTTACGATTCGTGACGTTCTAGTGATATCGTTACGATATCGCAGTGTCTGACACGCAGCAGCGATCAGGGATCCTGCTGAGAATCGTACGTCGTAGCACATCGTTTGGAACTTTCTTTCGTCGCTTGATCACCCGCTGACATCGCTGGATCGTTGTGTGTGACAGCGATCCAGCGATGTCTTCGCTTGTAACCAGGGTAAACATCGGGTAACTAAGCGCAGGGCCGCGCTTAGTAACCCGATGTTTACCCTGGTTACAAGCGTAAACGTAAAAAAACAAACCGTACATACTCACCCGTCGGTGTCCTTCAGGTCCCTTGCCGTCTGCTTCCTGCTCTGAGTGCCGGCCGGAAAGTGAGAGCAGATCACAGCAGTGCTGCGCTCTGCTCTCACTGTACGGCTGCACTCAGAGCAGGAAGCAGCCGGCAAGGGACCTGAAGGACACCGACGGGTGAGTATGTACGGTTTGTTTTTTTACTTTTACGCTGGTAACCAGGGTAAACATCGGGTTACTAAGCGCGGCCCTGCGCTTAGTTACCCGATGTTTACCCTGGTTACCCGGGGACTTCGGCATCGCTCCAGCGCCGTGATTGCAACGTGTGACCGCAGTCTACGACGCTGGAGCGATGATTATACGACGCTGCGACGTCACGAATCGTGCCGTCGCAGCGATGAAAATTTCAATGTGTGACGGTACCCTAAGAAGTGACATGCACTTTTTATTTTTTCCTATCAGGAGTTTTTGCAAATATCTGAACAAGAATGAGTACAAAGTTTTTAAATCGGTTTTGAATTTGTTTTTGAAGAGTATGTTGGAGTAAATCAGGAGCAAAATATCAAGTTTGAAGATATTATACAGCGCTTTCACATTTGTGGTTAGGATTCCCAGGCTGAAAGCCTATCGGGATTGGCTCATATAGATTCATAGATCAAGTGCTCTGTTACGGGGTCCTTCTCCGATACCACACAATCAACAGAGCAAGAGAATAGTGAACAATTCCAAAAGCTTTATTTAGGCAAAAGCACGAAAGGTCCATATACGATCCACCACACAAAGGATAAGATAGTCCAGAAGCCGAATGCAGTTCAGTAACCAGATAAATGTCCAAGGAGATGAGAGTCCAATAATCCAGCAGACAGAGGATAGAAAATGGTCCATATGCTTCCCCTTCTCTCTGACGTGCTGTGTTCACATCATCATTCCACACAAGACTGATCTCTGTGTCACCTCCCTGATATTTATATTTACAAGTCCCTCTCCTCATTCACAGGTTGGGGTGGGTCGCAGGGGCTCACTGTTTCAACAAGCTAGGTCAACATGTCATTAGCATATTAGCAAACAACATTATTCACTGACCCTGTGGAGAGATAACAGTACAGGACTGTGGGGGCTGATATCAGATGGCAAATAACAGCATTTCATCAATTGGCAAATAACTCATCCTACAAGAGAACACCATGATAATCAGTAAAATATAAATATACACAAAAATGATACCCACATAGCATATCACACCATCACAACCTCTCCCCCCTCATAATAAGTGAGCACGCCATGAGGCCTACACTGACCTCTGGCCTGCTCACTTTAGTCCACATTGCTCAATAGGTTATAGTTCCTTGTACAGTGGCAGGGGTTGCAATAATCATGAGAACTTGTCCATAAATTCCCGGGTCCTGGCTTTATGGTCCTACCAGGCTTTTTGACTGGACTGGGCCGTTCGCTGATGTTCATTAGCCAAGGAAGCTAGCTGGGTGAGACAGTCTCTGAACTCTAGAATGTAGGGAATGATGGGCGTTCCGGTATCTGCGATATCTCCCTCCAATTGTTCTTTCAGAAGAGTGAGAGGCCCACGGACCTTCTGCTCCCACAAAATGACTTTGTAACTCCCCAATGTCATTTCCAAGGAGGATATCTGCAGGAAGTCCTCCCATAACTCCAATCCAACACAGTTTTTCTCCAAAACCATAATCCAAGCGTACCAAAGCTCGCTGTACATATTTGCGGACACCCCCCGCCAGGGCAATGGGAATTCCTGGGCCCTGGTGAATTGCCTTGGGTCGAACCACACGGGGGTCAGCGATAGTCAGGAATGCCCCCGTGTCTCTAAATCCCAACACTTTGTATCCATCAATTAAGACATCCTGCAGGTGGCAATGCCGTTGCTCTGTATTTCTGATGGACAAAGGCCGGAGTCTGTACAGTCCAGGAGGGGAATTTATAGTGCCGTGGTCGGTGGTCCACTCTGGTGGGGGTGGTGGTAGCTCTTTCTCAGGCGGGATGGAGTGCACAAGATGTACTGGACGAGGTGGGGCTCCCTCCGAATCCTTGAGGGACAGCCAGACTGCCAATGTCCTGGTTGCCCACACCCATAACATCTCCTCTCTGTGATACCCCCAGGTCGTGGTCGGAACTATTGGGGCCTTGGATTGTGAGGTGTGATTGTCATCGGTTTGCGCCTAGGTGGAAGGGCAGATATAATCGGAGGGGGACGGGGTGCGGGAGAAGGCTGTGGTTCATTGTCCAGAAGCCTCCTCCATTGCGGTCGGATAGTAAGGGCATCATCAGCCAGGGCTGCAGCTCTATCCATGGTGCACGGCGTGCGCTCCCGGACCCATTCCTGTACCTCTGCGTGCGGGGCACTTGGCAAGAAATTGTTCTATAAGGAACGCCTGTATAACATCTTCCACAGTAAAGGCGTTTTCTACTTCCAGCCATCTTCGACATGCCTGGGACATCTTATGTGCATACATCCTAAACGATCACCCCGTAGTGCATGGGAGGTCTCAGAACTTGGCCCTATATGAGTCTGGGGTGATATCATGGTAATCCAGGATAGTCTGAAGAAGAACCCCTCCACATCTCCGGAAGCCTCATCAAATGGCTTAAACTCTGTCCGGGTGATCCGTACAGGCTCCCGTATCGTTGGGTTTACATTCCACATTGCATTACTCCCTCTTTCAAGCTCCATTGCTTCTTGTCTCCGTTGTGCTCAGCGGGCAGAATCCTCCTTGTACTCCTGAGAGACGACTGGGCCCAGAACCACCATCTCTTTTTTGCACCACACCACCCACTGGCTTTTTGGGGTGGGGGTGCTCGTCTCCAGTGCTTGTCCTTCAGACATATGGGAGGAGGTGGCCAGGCTGGCACCCACCAGTAGGTCAATTAAGGCCTCTTTAGTCAGACCCTGGTAGTTCAGGCCCAGGTCTCTGGTTCTCTCCTGTGAACTGCATACAGTCCAATTTCTGTACTCACTCTGTGGGTGGTTCTTCATTAGGTTACGCTCTGTTGATCCCGCTGCTTGCCACCAGTTGTCACAGGGTCCTTCTCCGATAGCACACAATCAACAGAGCAAGAGAATAGTGAACAATTCCAAAAGCTTTATTTAGGCAAAAACACAAAAGGTCCATATACGATCCACCACACAAAGGATAAGATAGTCCAGAAGCCGAATGCAGTTCAGTAACCGGATAAATGTCCAAGGAGATGAGAGTCCAGTAATCCAACAGACAGAGGATAAAAAATGGTCCATATGCTTCCCCTTCAGATGGAACACCATGATAACACCATGATAATCAGTAAAATTTAAATATACACAAAAATGATACCCACATAGCATATCACACCATCACATGCTCCCTTATCTGTTTGGCAATATCAAGGTGGCAACTGCTTTGAGAACAGTGGCATGAGGTCAATGGAGCACCTGTGGCTGGATGTCTGACTTGTAGTCCAATGTTGTGCAAACTCCTTTTGGTGGTTTGTATAGACACTGACCTCTTATATTTGGTATGTAATGTCCAATTTCATGTCCAGAACAGAATGGATCAATTATAGAACCGTTTCCCCAAAGTGTCCCAGGAGCCTTTTTTAACATGACCAGACCACATGTTCCTCGTACTACTGTGAGCAGACTATGTGACCTAATCGTGCTACCATGGCCTGCAGCATCTCCAGACTTGCCTTCCATCGAACACATCTGGGACATAATTGGTTGGCAATTACAAAGGAGCTACCAACAGAGGATCTTGATGTTTTGCATTCAGCATGGCAGATTGTTCCTCAGACAACCATTAATAAGTCAAACAAAAATTATTATGTATAGTGGGGGCATAGATGTCAATAAATGTCAACCACTATTAGTGTCCATAAAAGATACAGGTGTGTCTCACAAAATTTAGAATATCATCAAAAAGTTAATTTATTTCAGTTCTTCAATGCAAAAAGTGAAACTTATATAGAGTCATTACAAACGGAGTGATCTATTTCAAGTGTTTATTTCTGTTTATGTTGATGATTATGGCTTACAGCCAATGCAAAACCAAAAGTCATTATCTCAGTAAAGTAGAATAATTAACAAAAACACCTGCAAAGGCTTCCTAAGTGTTTAAAAAGGTCCCTTAGTCTGTTTCAGTAGGCTCCACAATCATGGGGAAGACTGCTGACTTGACTGATGTCCAGAAGGCAGTCATTGACACACTCCACAAGGAGGGTAAGCCACAAAGGTCATTACTAAAGAAGCTGGCTGTTCACAGAGTGCTGTATCAAAGCATAGTAATGGGAATTTGGGTGGAAGGAAAAAGTATGGTAGAAAAAGGTGCACCAGGATAACCACAGGCTTGAAAGGATTCTTAAGAAAAGGCCATTCAAAAATTTGGGGGAGATTCACAAGGAGTGGACTGCTGCTGGAGTCATTGCTTCAAGATCCACCACACACAGACGTATCCAGGACATGGGCTACAAGTGTCGCATTCCTTCTGTCAAGCCACTCATAACCAATAGACAATGCCAGAATCGTCTTACCTGGGCCAAAGAGAAAAAGAACTGGACTGTTGTTCAGTGGTCCAAGGTGTTGTTTTCAGATGAAAGTAAATTTTGCATTTCATTTGCAAATCAAGGTCCCAGAGTCTGGAGGAAGAGTGGAGAGGCCACAATCCAAGCTGCTTGAGATCTAGTGTGAAGTTTCCACAATCAGTGATGGTTTGGGGAGCCATGTCATCTGCTGGTGTAGGTCCACTGTGTTTTATCAAGACCAAAATCAGCGCAGCCGTATACCAGGAAATTTTAGAGCCCTTCATGCTTCCCTCTGCCGACAAGCTTTTTGGAGATAGAATTTCATTCTCCAGCAGGACTTGGCACCTGTTCACATTGTCAAAAGTACCAATACCTGGTTTAAAAACAACAATATCACTGTGCTTGATTGACCAGCAAACTCGCCTGACCTTAACCCCATAGAGAATCTATGGGGTATTGTCAAGAGGAAGATGAGAGACACCAGACCCAACAATGCAGGAGAGCTGAAGTGAAGGCTGCTATCAAAGCAAACTGGGCTTCCATAACACCTCAGCAGTGCCATAGGCTGATCGCCTCTATGCCATGCCACATTGATGAGGTAATTGATGCAAAAGGAGCCCCGACCAAGTATTGAGTGAATTTACTGAACATACATTTCAGTAGGCCAACATTTCGGATTTTAAAATCATTTTTCAAGCTGGTGTTATAAAGTATTCTAATTTACTGAGATAATGAATATTGTTTTTTCATTGGCTGTAAGCCATAATCATCAACATTAACAGAAATAAACACTTGAAATAGATCACTCTATTTGTAATGATTCTATATCATATATGAATTTCACTTTTTGTAATGAAGATCTGAAATAAATTTCCTTTTTGATATTCTAATTTTGTGAGAAGCACCTGTGGTTAGTACCTACTATGCTATGTAGTTTATCCAAAGTATAGGAGATGGAGAAAGGCCAAGAATAAATATACCCATGGAAAGTGAAATGAGGCATGCATAGATAACAGATAAGATGAGGCATATATTAAGCCTGACCAGTGAACTTCAAACATGCTGTTAACCGGTTATGGTGTAACTCTTCTGTATAACAGCAGAGGAGTGCCGAAAACAATTCTTTTTTTCCGTACATACCAATGGGAAATGTAAGAAAATAAAAAACTAGCAATATCCAAAAACATGCATGGAGGCTGTAAATATAAGTCCATTTGTGATAGAGTACAGCACAAGACCTACTAAAAATGAATAATGGATGTAAATAAATGCAGATGGTTTGTTAAAAAAGCATGTGGGCCCAAATAGGACCAAAATAAGCCAGCTGTCCACAAGCAGATGCAGAAACTAAAGGACATTCTTGACAAATATGATAAGAACACTAATCAGAGGAAGAGAGCCAAATACTTAAGGCATCAAAGGGATTTTGATAACAAACAGGTGTTCAAATGGAGACATCATTGTAACCAATAACAAGGGACTCAACTGCGGTACCAACAAGTAGAGACACAAGACCACAAGTCGAGGACAACATTTCTAGTAATTTTTTGATCCCAGCCGAAAGCGAGCTGGACACAGGACCAGACGAAGGCACAAGCAGCAGAAACACCTTTGTAAGGACTACCAAGAACAGGGGCCGCAGATCCGCCTATTACAACTACCGGTACCCTCAGACACACCACACATCATCAACTTGTCTTAACATTGGTTGCCTGCCTGTGAGGTCTCGGTCTTACAAAGAGGTTTGACCTTCTCCCTGGTGCAATCCCTTGATAAATTCACATTGGTGAAAGACCTTTATCTATTTTGCAGGAATTTAGTACTTCAAGTCCTGTGTAGGAAACCAGATATGATTAAAACTTTGGATGAGAAAGACTGACAGGTCTTTCGCGATCTAGTTGGTCTACTTCAAGAAAACGAGTTGGATACAGGTAGGACACGCGTCCTCCACAAAAACAAATCCATGGCTTCTCCCCCCTTATTTTCCGGCAATCAGAATCTTTTTTGAGTTAAGGTACCGTCACACTTAGCGACGCTGCAGCAATACAGACAACGATGCCGATCGCTGCAGCGTCGCTGTTTGGTCGCTGGAGAGCTGTCACACAGACCGCTCTCCAGCGACCAACGATGCCGAGGTCCCTGGGTAACCAGGGTAAACATCGGGTTGCTAAGCGCAGGGCCGCGCTTAGTAACCCGATGTTTACCCTGGTTACCAGTGTAAAATGTAAAAAAACAAACACTATATACTTACATTCGCGTCTCCCGGCGTCCGCTTCCTGCACTGACTGAGCGCCGGCCCTAACAGCAGAGCGGTGACGTCACCGCTGTGCTGTGCTTTCACTTTACGGGCGGCGCTAAGTCAGTGTAGGAAGCGGACGGCGGGGGACGCGAAGGTGAGTATGTACTGTTTGTTTTTTTACGTTTTACACTGGTAACCAGGGTAAACATCGGGTTACTAAGCGCGGCCCTGCGCTTAGTAACCTGATATTTACCCTGGTTACCTGTTGTGATTCGGTTCGTGGGCTCCCCCGGTGGTCTCTTGTGGTACTGGTGTCCTGCAAGCTTTGCCTTCTCAGTTCACCTGTTCCTATCAGGATGTGGGAGTATCCTATTTAACCTTGCTCCTCAGTCATTCTAATGCTGGCCATCAATGTATCCAGAGTGATTCTGTTGCATGTTCCTGCTCCCAGTTTTCTGCTCAGCTAAGTTGGACACTTTAGTCCTTAAGTCTATTTTTGTATGTTTTGTCCAGTTTGCACTTATGTGAATCTCTGCAGCTGGAAGCTCTTGTTGGGCTGAAATTACCACTCCAGTGGCATGAGTTGTCACATGAGTTAAGGTAATTTCAGGATGGTGTTTTGAAGGGTTTTGCAGCTGACCGCGAAGTCCTCCGTTGTATCTTTCTGCTATTTAGTTAGCGGGCCTCTCTGTGCTAAATCTGCTTTCATACTACGTGTGTCTTTTCATCTGCTCTCACCGTTATTATATGTGGGGGGCTGCTATCTCCTGTGGGGACATTCTCTGGAGGCAAGCCAGGACTGTGTTTTCTTCTACCAGGGGTAGTTAGTTCTCCGGCTGGCGCGCGGCATCTAGAGACAACGCAGGAATGCCCCCTGGCTACTTCTAGTGTGGTGTGTAGGTTTAGCATCGCGATCAGCTCTAGTTTCCATCACCCGAGAGCTTGTCCGTTTATTCTATGCTTCTGATGTTTCCTTGCCATTGGAAACCATAACAGTATGGCCAGCCAAAATGTTTAATCTATAGGCTGAAGCAGGAGAGAAAAGGAACTGTGTGAAACCTTTTTTTTTTTTTTTTTCCTTCCTCTGAAGTTGCACTCCAGCTCTAATTGCAGTCTCCTGTTTTCCTCTCCTCTTAACCCCTGAATGGCTCAGACTTTATCTGTTGAAATATGGATCCCCAGAGTCTGGCTACCAATTTGAATAATCTTGCCTCTAAAGTTCAGAATATACAAGATTTTTTGTTACATGCTCCTCGCTCTGAACCTAAAATTCCTATACCGGAGTTTTTTTCTGGAGATCGATCTTGTTTTCTAAATTTTAAATACAATTGTAAATTGTTTATTTCGCTGAGATCTCATTCTGCTGGAGATCCTGCCCAGCAAGTAAAAATTGTTATTTCTTTACTGCGGGGTGACCCCCAAAATTGGGCATTTTCATTGGCACCAGGGGATCCTGCGTTGCTCAATGTGGATGCGTTTTTTCTGGCTTTGGGGTTGCTTTATGAGGAGCCAAATTTGGAGATTCAGGCTGAGAAAGCCCTAATAGCCCTCTCTCAGGGGCAAGATGAAGCCGAAATATATTGCCAAAATTTTCGAAAATGGTCTGTGCTTACTCAGTGGAATGAGTGCGCTCTGGCGGCAATTTTCAGAGAAGGTCTCTCTGATGCTGTAAAAGACGTCATGGTGGGGTTTCCTGCGCCTACTGGTCTGAATTAGTCCATGACAATGGCAATTCAGATTGATCGGCGTTTACGGGAACGCAAACCTGTGCACCAGTTGGCGGTGTCTTCTGAAGAGGCACCACAGAGTATGCAATGTGATAGCTTTCTGTCCAGAAGCGAACGACAGATTTATAGGCGCAAAAATCATTTGTGCTTCTATTGTGGAAATTCTACTCATGTTATATCAGCATGCTCTAAACGAACAAAGAAAGTTGATAAATCCTCTGCTATTGGCACTTTGCAGTCCAAGTTTATTTTGTCTGTAACTCTAATTTGTTCGTTATCTTCTATTGTTGCGGATGCGTATGTGGATTCTGGCGCCGCTTTGAGTCTTATGGATTGGTCCTTTGCCAGGCGCTGTGGGTTTGATCTAGAGCCTCTGGAAGTTCCTATACCTTTAAAGGGTATTGATTCTACACCATTGGCTAGTAATAAACCACAATACTGGACACAAGTGACTATGCGTATGACTCCAGACCATCAAGAGGTGATTCGCTTCCTTGTACTGTATAATCTACATGATGTGTTGGTGCTGGGATTGCCATGGTTGCAAACTCATAACCCAGTCCTTGACTGGAAAACAATGTCTGTACTAAGCTGGGGATGTCAGGGAAATCATGGGGACACATCTTTGGTCTCCATTGCTTCATCTATTCCCTCTGAAATTCCTGAGTTTTTGTCTGATTATCGTGAGGTTTTTGAGGAATCTACTCTTAATTCTCTTCCTCCTCACAGAGATTGCGATTGCGCCATAGATTTGATCCCTGGCAGTAAATTTCCTAAGGGTCGTCTATTCAATCTGTCTGTACCTGAACATGCTGCCATGCGAGAGTATATTAGGGAGTCCTTGGAAAAGGGACATATTCGTCCTTCTTCGTCTCCTCTTGGAGCGGGGTTCTTTTTCGTAGCTAAAAGCGATGGTTCTTTGAGACCTTGTATTGATTATAGACTCTTGAATAAGATCACAGTCAAGTATCAGTATCCTTTGCCATTGCTGACAGATTTATTTGCTCGCATTGAGGGGGCGAAGTGGTTCTCTAAGATTGATCTTCGCGGTGCGTATAATTTGGTGCGAATTAAGCAGGGGGATGAGTGGAAAACCGCATTTAATACGCCCGAGGGCCATTTTGAGTATTTGGTGATGCCTTTTGGTCTGTCAAATGCCCCTTCGGTCTTTCAGTCTTTTATGCACAATATTTTCCGTGAATATCTGGATAAATTTATGATTGTGTATTTGGACGATATCTTGATTTTTTCGGATGACTGGGAATCTCATGTTCAACAAGTTAGGAGGGTTTTTCAGGTTTTGCGGACCAATTCTCTGTTTGTTAAAGGTTCAAAGTGTGTTTTTGGGGTTCAGAAGATTTCTTTTTTGGGGTACATTTTTTCCCCCTCTTCTATTGAGATGGATCCTGTGAAGGTTCGGGCTATTTGTGACTGGACGCAACCGACTTCTCTTAAGGGCCTTCAGAAATTTTTGGGCTTTGCTAACTTTTATCGTCGATTCATAACTGGTTTTTCTAGCGTTGTCAGGCCTTTGACTGATTTGACTAAAAAGGGTGCTGATGTTGCAGATTGGTCTCCTGCTGCTGTGGAGGCCTTTCGGGAGCTTAAGCGCCGTTTTTCTTCTGCTCCGGTGTTGTGCCAGCCTGATGTTTCTCTTCCTTTTCAGGTGGAAGTTGATGCTTCCGAGATCGGAGCGGGGGCGGTTTTGTCGCAGAAAAGTTCGGATTGTTCAGTGATGAGACCTTGTGCGTTCTTTTCTCGAAAATTTTCGCCCGCCGAGCGAAATTATGACGTCGGTAATCGGGAGCTTTTGGCGATGAAGTGGGCATTCGAGGAGTGGCGTCATTGGCTTGAGGGTGCTAAACATCAGGTGGTGGTCTTGACTGATCACAAAAATTTGATTTATCTTGAGTCGGCCAGACGTCTGAATCCTAGACAGGCGCGCTGGTCGTTGTTTTTCTCCCGGTTTAATTTTGTGGTTTCGTATCTGCCAGGTACTAAGAATGTGAAGGCGGATGCCCTTTCTAGGAGTTTTGAACCTGATTCCCCTGGTGATTCTAAACCTACGGGTATACTTAAGGATGGGGTGATATTGTCTGCTGTCTTCCCAGACCTGCGACGTGCTTTACAAGAGTTTCAGGCGGATCGGCCTGATCGTTGTCCGCCTGGTAGATTGTTTGTGCCGGATGAGTGGACCAATAGAGTCATCTCGGAGGTTCATTCTTCTGCGTTGGCAGGTCATCCGGGAATTTTTGGTACCAGAGATTTGGTGGCTAGGTCCTTCTGGTGGCCTTCCCTGTCTCGGGACGTGCGTACTTTTGTGCAGTCTTGCGATGTTTGTGCTCGGGCCAAGCCTTGTTGTTCTCGGGCTAGTGGGTTGTTGTTGCCCTTGCCTGTTCCTAAGAGGCCTTGGACACACATCTCTATGGATTTTATTTCTGATCTCCCTGTTTCTCAGAAGATGTCCGTCATTTGGGTGGTGTGTGACCGCTTTTCTAAGATGGTTCATTTGGTGCCCTTGCCCAAGCTGCCTTCCTCATCTGAGTTGGTGCCCCTGTTTTTTCAGAATGTGGTTCGGCTGCATGGTGTTCCGGAGAATATCGTTTCCGACAGGGGATCCCAGTTTGTGTCCAGATTTTGGCGGGCGTTTTGTGCCAGGATGGGCATTGATTTGTCTTTTTCGTCTGCATTTCATCCCCAGACAAATGGCCAGAAGGAACGTACTAATCAGACCTTGGAGATTTATTTGAGGTGTTTCGTGTCTGCTGATCAGGATGACTGGGTCTCCTTTTTGCCGTTGGCTGAGTTTGCCCTTAATAATCGGGCCAGTTCTGCCACTTTGGTCTCCCCTTTCTTTTGCAATTCAGGGTTCCATCCTCGTTTTTCATCTGGTCAGGTGGAGTGTTATGGTTTCCAATGGCAAGGAAACATCAGAAGCATAGAATAAACGGACAAGCTCTCGGGTGATGGAAACTAGAGCTGACCGTGATGCTAAACCTACACACCACACTAGAAGTAGCCAGGGGGCATTCCTGCGTTGTCTCTAGATGCCGCGCGCCAGCCGGAGAACTAACTACCCCTGGTAGAAGAAAACACAGTCCTGGCTTGCCTCCAGAGAATGTCCCCACAGGAGATAGCAGCCCCCCACATATAATAACGGTGAGAGCAGATGAAAAGACACACGTAGTATGAAAGCAGATTTAGCACAGAGAGGCCCGCTAACTAAATAGCAGAAAGATACAACAGAGGACTTCGCGGTCAGCTGCAAAACCCTTCAAAACACCATCCTGAAATTACCTTAACTCATGTGACAACTCATGCCACTGGAGTGGTAATTTCAGCCCAACAAGAGCTTCCAGCTGCAGAGATTCACATAAGTGCAAACTGGACAAAACATACAAAAATAGACTTAAGGACTAAAGTGTCCAACTTAGCTGAGCAGAAAACTGGGAGCAGGAACATGCAACAGAATCACTCTGGATACATTGATGGCCAGCATTAGAATGACTGAGGAGCAAGGTTAAATAGGATACTCCCACATCCTGATAGGAACAGGTGAACTGAGAAGGCAAAGCTTGCAGGACACCAGTACCACAAGAGACCACCGGGGGAGCCCACGAACCGAATCACAACAGTACCCCCCCCTTAAGGAGGGGGCACCGAACCCTCACAAGAACCACCAGGGCGATCTGGATGAGCCCTATGAAAGGCATGGACCAAATCAGAAGCATGAACATCAGAAGCTGTAACCCAAGAATTATCCTCTTGACCGTAGCCCTTCCATTTCACCAGATATTGAAGTCTCCGTCTGGAAACACGGGAGTCCAAGATTTTCTCCACCACGTACTCCAATTCACCCTCAACCAGCACAGGAGCAGGAGGCTCAACAGAAGGCACAAGTGGTACCTCATACCTCCGCAATAATGACCGATGGAAGACATTATGGATAGCAAAGGATGCTGGGAGGTCCAAACGAAAAGACACAGGGTTAAGAATTTCCAAAATCTTATAAGGACCGATGAACCGAGGCTTAAACTTAGGAGAAGAGACCCTCATAGGGACAAAACGGGAGGACAACCACACCAAGTCCCCAACACGAAGACGAGGACCAACACGACGATGGCGATTAGCAAAACGTTGAGTCCTCTCCTGGGACAACTCCAAATTGTCCACCACCTGCCCCCAAATACGATGCAACCTATCCACCATGGTATCCACTCCAGGACAATCCGAAGACTCCACCTGACCGGATGAAAAACGAGGATGGAACCCTGAATTGCAAAAGAAAGGGGAGACCAAAGTGGCAGAACTGGCCCGATTATTAAGGGCAAACTCAGCCAACGGCAAAAAGGAGACCCAGTCATCCTGATCAGCAGACACGAAACACCTCAAATAAGTCTCCAAGGTCTGATTAGTACGTTCCGTCTGGCCATTTGTCTGGGGATGAAATGCAGACGAAAAAGACAAATCAATGCCCATCCTGGCACAAAACGCCCGCCAAAATCTGGACACAAACTGGGATCCCCTGTCGGAAACGATATTCTCCGGAATACCATGCAGCCGAACCACATTCTGAAAAAACAGGGGCACCAACTCAGATGAGGAAGGCAGCTTGGGCAAGGGCACCAAATGAACCATCTTAGAAAAGCGGTCACACACCACCCAAATGACGGACATCTTCTGAGAAACAGGGAGATCAGAAATAAAATCCATAGAGATGTGTGTCCAAGGCCTCTTAGGAACAGGCAAGGGCAACAACAACCCACTAGCCCGAAAACAACAAGGCTTGGCCCGAGCACAAACATCGCAAGACTGCACAAAAGTACGCACGTCCCGAGACAGGGAAGGCCACCAGAAGGACCTAGCCACCAAATCTCTGGTACCAAAAATTCCCGGATGACCTGCCAACGCAGAAGAATGAACCTCCGAGATGACTCTACTGGTCCACTCATCCGGCACAAACAATCTACCAGGCGGACAACGATCAGGCCGATCCGCCTGAAACTCTTGTAAAGCACGTCGCAGGTCTGGGAAGACAGCAGACAATATCACCCCATCCTTAAGTATACCCGTAGGTTTAGAATCACCAGGGGAATCAGGTTCAAAACTCCTAGAAAGGGCATCCGCCTTCACATTCTTAGTACCTGGCAGATACGAAACCACAAAATTAAACCGGGAGAAAAACAACGACCAGCGCGCCTGTCTAGGATTCAGACGTCTGGCCGACTCAAGATAAATCAAATTTTTGTGATCAGTCAAGACCAGCACCTGATGTTTAGCACCCTCAAGCCAATGACGCCTCTCCTCGAATGCCCACTTCATCGCCAAAAGCTCCCGATTACCGACGTCATAATTTCGCTCGGCGGGCGAAAATTTTCGAGAAAAGAACGCACAAGGTCTCATCACTGAACAATCCGAACTTTTCTGCGACAAAACCGCCCCCGCTCCGATCTCGGAAGCATCAACTTCCACCTGAAAAGGAAGAGAAACATCAGGCTGGCACAACACCGGAGCAGAAGAAAAACGGCGCTTAAGCTCCCGAAAGGCCTCCACAGCAGCAGGAGACCAATCTGCAACATCAGCACCCTTCTTAGTCAAATCAGTCAAAGGCCTGACAACGCTAGAAAAACCAGTTATGAATCGACGATAAAAGTTAGCAAAGCCCAAAAATTTCTGAAGGCCCTTAAGAGAAGTCGGTTGCGTCCAGTCACAAATAGCCCGAACCTTCACAGGATCCATCTCAATAGAAGAGGGGGAAAAAATGTACCCCAAAAAAGAAATCTTCTGAACCCCAAAAACACACTTTGAACCTTTAACAAACAGAGAATTGGTCCGCAAAACCTGAAAAACCCTCCTAACTTGTTGAACATGAGATTCCCAGTCATCCGAAAAAATCAAGATATCGTCCAAATACACAATCATAAATTTATCCAGATATTCACGGAAAATATTGTGCATAAAAGACTGAAAGACCGAAGGGGCATTTGACAGACCAAAAGGCATCACCAAATACTCAAAATGGCCCTCGGGCGTATTAAATGCGGTTTTCCACTCATCCCCCTGCTTAATTCGCACCAAATTATACGCACCGCGAAGATCAATCTTAGAGAACCACTTCGCCCCCTCAATGCGAGCAAATAAATCTGTCAGCAATGGCAAAGGATACTGATACTTGACTGTGATCTTATTCAAGAGTCTATAATCAATACAAGGTCTCAAAGAACCATCGCTTTTAGCTACGAAAAAGAACCCCGCTCCAAGAGGAGACGAAGAAGGACGAATATGTCCCTTTTCCAAGGACTCCCTAATATACTCTCGCATGGCAGCATGTTCAGGTACAGACAGATTGAATAGACGACCCTTAGGAAATTTACTGCCAGGGATCAAATCTATGGCGCAATCGCAATCTCTGTGAGGAGGAAGAGAATTAAGAGTAGATTCCTCAAAAACCTCACGATAATCAGACAAAAACTCAGGAATTTCAAAGGGAATAGATGAAGCAATGGAGACCAAAGATGTGTCCCCATGATTTCCCTGACATCCCCAGCTTAGTACAGACATTGTTTTCCAGTCAAGGACTGGGTTATGAGTTTGCAACCATGGCAATCCCAGCACCAACACATCATGTAGATTATACAGTACAAGGAAGCGAATCACCTCTTGATGGTCTGGAGTCATACGCATAGTCACTTGTGTCCAGTATTGTGGTTTATTACTAGCCAATGGTGTAGAATCAATACCCTTTAAAGGTATAGGAACTTCCAGAGGCTCTAGATCAAACCCACAGCGCCTGGCAAAGGACCAATCCATAAGACTCAAAGCGGCGCCAGAATCCACATACGCATCCGCAACAATAGAAGATAACGAACAAATTAGAGTTACAGACAAAATAAACTTGGACTGCAAAGTGCCAATAGCAGAGGATTTATCAACTTTCTTTGTTCGTTTAGAGCATGCTGATATAACATGAGTAGAATTTCCACAATAGAAGCACAAATGATTTTTGCGCCTATAAATCTGTCGTTCGCTTCTGGACAGAAAGCTATCACATTGCATACTCTGTGGTGCCTCTTCAGAAGACACCGCCAACTGGTGCACAGGTTTGCGTTCCCGTAAACGCCGATCAATCTGAATTGCCATTGTCATGGACTCATTCAGACCAGTAGGCGCAGGAAACCCCACCATGACGTCTTTTACAGCATCAGAGAGACCTTCTCTGAAAATTGCCGCCAGAGCGCACTCATTCCACTGAGTAAGCACAGACCATTTTCGAAATTTTTGGCAATATATTTCGGCTTCATCTTGCCCCTGAGAGAGGGCTATTAGGGCTTTCTCAGCCTGAATCTCCAAATTTGGTTCCTCATAAAGCAACCCCAAAGCCAGAAAAAACGCATCCACATTGAGCAACGCAGGATCCCCTGGTGCCAATGAAAATGCCCAATTTTGGGGGTCACCCCGCAGTAAAGAAATAACAATTTTTACTTGCTGGGCAGGATCTCCAGCAGAATGAGATCTCAGCGAAAGAAACAATTTACAATTGTATTTAAAATTTAGAAAACAAGATCGATCTCCAGAAAAAAACTCCGGTATAGGAATTTTAGGTTCAGACCGAGAAGCATGTAACAAAAAATCTTGTATATTCTGAACTTTAGAGGCAAGATTATTCAAATTGGTAGCCAGACTCTGGGGATCCATATTTCAACAGATAAAGTCTGAGCCATTCAGGGGTTAAGAGGAGAAGAAAACAGGAGACTGCAATTAGAGCTGGAGTGCAACTTCAGAGGAAGGAAAAAAAAAAAAAAGGTTTCACACAGTTCCTTTTCTCTCCTGCTTCAGCCTATAGATTAAACATTTGGGCTGGCCATACTGTTATGGTTTCCAATGGCAAGGAAACATCAGAAGCATAGAATAAACGGACAAGCTCTCGGGTGATGGAAACTAGAGCTGACCGCGATGCTAAACCTACACACCACACTAGAAGTAGCCAGGGGGCATTCCTGCGTTGTCTCTAGATGCCGCGCGCCAGCCGGAGAACTAACTACCCCTGGTAGAAGAAAACACAGTCCTGGCTTGCCTCCAGAGAATGTCCCCACAGGAGATAGCAGCCCCCCACATATAATAACGGTGAGAGCAGATGAAAAGACACACGTAGTATGAAAGCAGATTTAGCACAGAGAGGCCCGCTAACTAAATAGCAGAAAGATACAACAGAGGACTTCGCGGTCAGCTGCAAAACCCTTCAAAACACCATCCTGAAATTACCTTAACTCATGTGACAACTCATGCCACTGGAGTGGTAATTTCAGCCCAACAAGAGCTTCCAGCTGCAGAGATTCACATAAGTGCAAACTGGACAAAACATACAAAAATAGACTTAAGGACTAAAGTGTCCAACTTAGCTGAGCAGAAAACTGGGAGCAGGAACATGCAACAGAATCACTCTGGATACATTGATGGCCAGCATTAGAATGACTGAGGAGCAAGGTTAAATAGGATACTCCCACATCCTGATAGGAACAGGTGAACTGAGAAGGCAAAGCTTGCAGGACACCAGTACCACAAGAGACCACCGGGGGAGCCCACGAACTGAATCACAACAGTACCCCCCCCTTAAGAAGGGGGCACCGAACCCTCACAAGAACCACCAGGGCGATCTGGATGAGCCCTATGAAAGGCACGGACCAAATCAGAAGCATGAACATCAGAAGCTGTAACCCAAGAATTATCCTCTTGACCGTAGCCCTTCCATTTCACCAGATGGTGAAATTCCTCTCAACATTCTCTGGAGGCAAGCCAGGACTGTGTTTTCTTCTACCAGGGGTAGTTAGTTCTCCGGCTGGCGCGCGGCATCTAGAGACAACGCAGGAATGCCCCCTGGCTACTTCTAGTGTGGTGTGTAGGTTTAGCATCGCGATCAGCTCTAGTTTCCATCACCCGAGAGCTTGTCCGTTTATTCTATGCTTCTGATGTTTCCTTGCCATTGGAAACCATAACAGTTACCATTGTAAAACATCGCTGGTATCGTTGCTTTTGCTGTCAAACACAACGATACACGGCGATCTGACGACCAAATAAAGTTCTGAACTTTAATCAACGACCAGCGATATCACAGCAGGATCCTGATCGCTGCTGCGTGTCAAACACAACGATATCACTATCCAGGATGCTGCAACGTCACGGATCGCTAGCGATATCGTTTAGTGTGACGGTACCTTAAGTGAAGAAAGATATACTGCACTTACCATCACACTCATATCATCACGGGAAGCTTAGCAATTTTGAAAAGTGAGCCGTTTCGGTTCTCAAGCATTACCGTACCTTTCTCATAAAGGAAGCTGATAAGGGGGTAATGTGGTCTTATGGCCACACAGCATTTATTTGGAGGAGGCACATAGACAGCCCAATGATCTCAAATTCTACCGTAGACTTACAGTTGTACTCAAAAGTTTACATACTCTGGACGAATTTTTGCTTTGTTGGCCTTTTTTCAGAGAATATGAATGATAACACCAAAACCTTTTCTTTCTGCACTCATGGTTAGTGGTTGGGTGAAGGCATTTATTTCAAACTACTGTGTTTTCTCTTTTTAAATCATAAAGACAACCCAAAACATCCACACGGCAATGATCAAAAGTTCACACACCCTGGTGATTTTGGCCTGATAGCATGCACAGAAGTTGACACAAATGGATTTGAATGACTGCTAAAGGTAACATCCTGAACTGTGACCTGATTGCTTGTAATCAGAGTGTGTGTTCATAAAAGCTGAGTGAGTTTCTGGGATCCAGACAGACTCTTGCATCTTTCATCCAACCTCTGACGATTCTGGATTGTGAGTCATGGGGAAAGCAAAAGAATTGTCAACGGATCTACGGGAAAAGGTAGTTGAACTATGTAAAACAGGAAAGGGATACAAAAAGCCATCCAAGAAATTGATAATGCCAGTCAGCAGCATTCAAACTGTGATTAACAAATGGAAATTCAGGGGCTCTGTAAAAACAAACCATGGTCAGGTAGACCAACAAAAATGTCATCCACGGGGGCGTGGCTATGTAGCAGGAGCAAGAGGACGCACTCGGCTAGAGCTCCTGATATCCTGTCTACATTCTGGCACCATAATTCCCTTCAGGGTGAAGCACTCGTTGCCTGCTGATCCCCTGGGACCCCGAGAGGTGAGCGGCTGCTGCGGAGGGCGTACCGAGGCTTGGAGACGGCTTGGGATCCGGAGGAACCCGTGAGAGCGGTGAGACACACGAGGCGGCGGCCATCTTCTAAAGACGCGCGCTCAGGATAACACTGAGCGGCGCCGCTCCTATCACTGCTGCTGGGACTCTGCCGAGCTCGGGAGGCTCTACAATACAGGCGGCGGTGTGCACTGGAGCTCGGTTCCGCCGGTGATCGGGGGAGTGGATTAGCGGCGCCGGTGAGAGGTGGCGGTCACTCTGCAGGCGCGCACTCAGTCAGGAGGAGCTGCTGCGCTGAACACTGTCCTGACAGCGCTATACGGGAGGTGACTATAAACCCCATTCTAAGCAATATAGTGGGGATAATCAGTGTGTGTGCTCTGAGATATTGGGCCCCGATCTTCCCCCCAATCTGAAGACACCTACCTCCATTGGCGCTAGAAATTTGGAGGGCTTGGCCCCCCTCCTTGCTACTTTCTCTGCGGGGCTGCGGTCCCTCTCCCCCTCCCTGGAGCGCTGAGTTCTAGACTGGACTGGCACTGCTGCGCTTAATTTGTTCTGCCATAATTATAATTATCCCACCTATCTTGTGTTGCCTCACACGTGCCTTATTGTCTCCCACCTCGACTAGCTATGCAACACTCAAAAGGTTCGGGAGCTACCGAGAAACTAAAAAAATATGCCAGAGAAGACCCTCCGGATGGTGGGCGAAATCTTAGGAATAACCCCACACAGGTTCCCCGTAAAGGTCGCCCATCAGATAGTAATGAGGGGGAACAAGAAGGATTAACTCTCAAACAAGCCTCTGAACAATTAATGCAGGCTATCTCCTTGACCAGATCTCTTACAGAAAAGATAGAGGATGTGCACACTGAGGTGGGCCGCCTGAGACATGATATGCAAACTATGGGAAGACGCATTACGGAGGTGGAAACAAGAGTATCACAGATGGAAGATACTATCCCCCCCATGGAGACCAAATTGACAAAAGTGGCTGGCTCCATAAACGCATGGAAACAAAAAGCGGATGATCTGGAAAACAGACTGCGCCGGAACAATATTCGGATTATTGGTCTACCAGAAAGCTCCGAAGGCCAACGTCCTGAAGAATTTTTAGAAGATTGGCTCAAAACCTCCTTGGGGGGTGAATTCTCCTCAACCTTCTCCGTGGAGAAGGCCCATAGACTTCCCACGAGACCTCTTCCTCCCGGAGCCCCGCCGAGGCCTTTTTTGGCACGTCTTCTCAACTGTAAAGATAGAGATACTATCCTGTGCCTGGCAAGGCAGAAGAGCCCTATTAAATTTCACAATGCTACTATTTCAATTTTCCCGGATTTCTCGGCAGAGCTTCAGAAACAAAGGGCACGTTTCATGGATATAAAGAAACAGCTCAGAGACCGCAACATTATATATTCCATGATCTACCCTGCTCGGTTGCGGGTTGTCTATGAGGGTACCTCTGTATTTTTTACTGATCCAGAGGAGGCGGCTGAGTGGCTGCGAACCCACGGGGCAGCCAGTGCAAAATAATCCTAATGTATCGATGCTACTAATGGTATACTGGAGCTTTCTATGAGGGCGTCGAACTTAACAACACCGGACGCTGTCACCAGTGAGGGTATCCCCGTTTTTTCTTGTTAATAGGAGCACAGGACTTCACTCCTATACTGTTTGGTTTTTGCTTTGTTTTTATTTTTATGTTGGTTTTACTTGTTCTATAGGTAGAAATCGCCGCCAGCAAATACTCTACCCTACATGGACTATCCTCAGATTTTACTCGGGTACCACTGTTTATCATGTTTTGATGTACGAGCATGGGATCTGAAATAATTTGTATGTCTTGGAATGTATGGGGGATTAAGTCACCTCGGAA
Organism: Ranitomeya variabilis; assembly: GCF_051348905.1. Classification (NCBI taxonomy): domain Eukaryota; kingdom Metazoa; phylum Chordata; class Amphibia; order Anura; family Dendrobatidae; genus Ranitomeya; species Ranitomeya variabilis. The sequence continues at coordinate 572,385,043 of NC_135235.1, forward strand.
GAAGATTAAGGTCTTCTCACAAATTAAGCGTCACCGTCCCCATGTTGTGACACTGGTGGAGACTCATTTGACCAGAGATTCGGTCCGTTGTGTATAAAAAAGCCATGGGTGCAATGGTCCATTCAATCGTTCCACACTAGCTATTCTAGAGGGGTCTCACTGCTTATCCACAGGGACGTTAGATGGGAGGTCAAAGAAGCTAGAAGAGATACCGAAGGCCGTTTTGTCTTTGTACATGCCTTAATCAACTCTCATGAATATGTTCTATTGTGTGTTTACAACCCCCCCCCAGCCAACATTTCTATCCTACGGAAGGCATTGAATTTTGCCCTAAGCTTTCCAGAAGCTAATGTCATCTGTATGGGGGACTTTAATCTGGTCATGGACCACCATCTTGATAGGCTGAGATTAGGCGATGAGGCAGTTGGGGAATCTCCCTCTCAAGCTCCTTCACAACTGGCTCTATTTATGGAGGGCAGTGGGTGGTTAGATCTGTGGAGAATACGCCATCCTGAGGTGCAGGGATATACATGTCACTCATCTACTAAACGCTCTCCCGGTTAGATTACATATTTGGATCTGAGCGGGTGGCAATGTGGGTAGATAGCATTGAACATGGCAATAGGGGAATATCTGACCACAGTCCAATTATCCTTAAGCTTAAATACGGACAATCCAACAATGGTATAATCTGGAAATTGAATCCATTTTGGCTTAAATTAATAGACTCTAGTGATAGAACTGTTGATCAGCTGAAATATTTTCTCTTGTCCCATCCGGAACCCCAAAACGTTAATACGCTTTGGGATACCCTCAAGGCATATTTACGGGGTTGTTTATCCTCCACAATTTCTTATATAAAGAGAACGACCTCAAGGGAGGATGATGAGGTAGAGAGGCGTTTAAAAGACTCGGAAGCTGCATATATATCTGACCCTACTAATGGCAATAGAATTGCATGGTTATCTTCCCAGGGGCTATATGTGCAGCATGTAGACACTAAGTCCAAGCGTAAACTATTCTTTACACGTCAATCTTACTTTGAACTAGGAAACCAAGCTAGTAAATTTTTGGCCTTCTTGGTGCGTCAACACAATACCTCCAATTCCATATTGCAGATCCAAACACCAGACGGATCATTGACATCCTCTACCGAGGAGATACTCCGCTGTTTCCATGAATATTATAAGTCATTATATTCCTCTAAATCTGATTTTGATATTTCGGAAAATTTAAATTACCTATCGGATATAACATTTCCTGTACTGAGTCCAACCCAACGGGCCTTTATGGATGCCGAGTTTACCTTGGAGGAGGTTGAATATGCTATGGCGGATATGGCTTCTGGGAAAGCACCTGGCCCGGACGGGTTCCCTGTTGAATTATATAAGAAATACCGCGATATACTTGCACCTCTTTTGTTAAAAGTATTTCGAGGGATGTGGGGGAGAGGCTCTATGCCTGATACTTTTTATGAGGCAAACATTGTTGTGCTCAAAAAGGAGGGGAAGGACCCTTCGGAATCTTTACCAAAATTTTAGCCATCAGACTGAACTCAATTATACTAGACCTTATACACTCAGACCAAACGGGTTTTATGCCGGGCAAGAACACTTCCATTAACATTAGACGAGTCCAATCGATAGTCCAATACAGTTCACTGGTACCAGATAACTCTTGGGCGTTAGCATCGCTAGATGCAGCTAAGGCCTTTGATTCTCTTGAGTGGTCCTTTCTTTCAGCCTGCCTGCAGAAATTTGGTTTCGGAGATAGATTCTTACAGTGGGTGGGTTTACTATATATCAAACCTAGAGCTCGTCTGGTAGTGAATGGGACAATTTCTAACCCCTTTTCACTACATAGAGGAACCCGTCAGGGGTGCCCCCTCTCCCCGGCTCTCTTCGCTCTCGCGATAGAGGCACTGGCGATACGTGTAAGGTCTTCCCCGGATATCAAAGATATAGACATAGCTGGTCGGGTGGACACTATCGGTCTGTATGCTGATGACATGGTGGTGTTTATGGATAAAGTAGAAGAAACATTGCCATAGGTAATTGCTACTATAGATAAATTTAGTAAATACTCAGGCCTATATATAAATTGGGACAAATCAGCGTTGATGCCCCTTTCCCACACTCCAATACCCCGCCTTGAGACCCTCTCTCCTCTCCCTATTGTATCGAGCTTCAAATACCTGGGCATACATATTTCCCAATTTAGCAGACTTGACCTACAACTCAATATATCTCCTCTGATAGAGTTGGTTAAATTTAAATTTGCGACCTGGTCTAAACTTCCGCTCTCTGTAGCTGGCCGTATTAATTTAATTAAAATGATACTGCTCCCTAAGCTCAATTATTCCCTTCAGCATAGTGCAACGCCGATCCCTAAACCCTTTTTTGCCACCCTAAACTCTCAAATTACAACTTTCATCTGGGGGAACTCTAGGCCTAAACTTAAATTATCCACGCTACAGAGACCAAAACAGGAGGGAGGGGCGGCATTACCCGATCTCTATCTCTATTATTTGGCTGGCCAGGCTAGAGCTCTCAATAAGTGGATGCCAGGTGAGTCCATCCCCTACTCTGAAAGCCACTTCATTCGGCCCATATTGACTGTCCACTAAATTTTTTGGAGATGGAGAAAACTAATGTTCCCCGTTTGCTGCCTCTACTTCGTTTGGCGCGTTCAGTTTGGAGGCAAATAAAAAAGATTATTAGTTTTACAGCCATTATAGCAGAAATGCCTTTGTGGAACAACAGCTATTTTCCAGCTCTATCTGGCCACCCGTCCACGTTTTTTTGGGTGACGCATGGTGTCTCTTCAATAGGTGATCTTTATAATGGGGGAATCTTTGTGTCTTTTGAGCAGCTACAAACTAAATATAGTATACCGAGGTCCCAGTTTTTCCGATTCTTACAATTGAGGTCAGCCGTGCAATCGTATATGAGACACTCGGGCGCAAACCGTGCTATATCCTCTCTACCCTTGATAGGGATTCTCAATTCTCAAGGTCCTCAGGGTCTCATCTCCGCTCTCTATACTTATTTACTATCTATGGGAGCTACACCTACTCTGGATTCTATTAAAGAGAAATGGGGGAGACTCATTTCCGGTATACAGGAAGAGGATTGGGATGATGTTCTTGAATCTCTGATTAAAGTATCCCCATCAGTCAACAACAGGATGACCCAGCTATATATAATACACCAAGCATATTTAACCCCGGTAAGGCTCTTTAAAATGGGTCGTTTCCAAACATCAGAATGCTTGCGATGTCATTCACCGGATGCAGACTTCATCCACATGATATGGGGCTGTCCTGTCATTTCTCATTATTGGAGGGATGTGACGTCCTTGTTGACGTCGTTATTATCAACCCCTGTTCCCCATGACCCATTAACTTGTATATTCGGTGTGTGGGAGGAGGAGAATTGGGACCACCACACTGGGATTCTCTTGCGGGAAACTCTCTTTATGGCACGGAAAGTGTTGGCGCTGCGGTGGATGGGAGGCTCACACCCCTCCCTGAGATCTTGGATTGACCTGGTAAACTCGATCATTCCATATGAACGTACGTTGTATCAAAACGGGGTGACCGGGAAAATTTGAAAAAATTTGGGGTAGATGGAATTCTTCCCACCTTACTCTGTAGTTACAACATGACTGCTTTTGTTACTGGTAGAGTTATTATATGGGCGGCGGATATGGGGTAATGCGGCGTATTAGTAGTTAGAGTAGAGATAGGTACAATTTACGATTGACTTCTTTATTTGTTACAAATAATTTGGTATCCTTATTCCATAGCTTCATGAGAATGTTTGCTATAATCAAGACAATATTCTATTATAGGTTTACTAAATGCATAATTTAACTGTATTGTTCATTACGTTTAATTGCTTGAAAGCAAATATGAATGTAATGTAATTTCATTTTGTTCTCAATAAACGAATTTAAAAAAAAAAAAAAAATGTCATCCACGACTGCCAGGAAAATTGTTCGGGATGGAAAGAAAAACCCACAACATCAGCTGAAATACTGGACTCTCTGAAAACTAGCGGTGTGGCTGTTTCAAGATGCACAATAAGGATGCACTTGAAGAAACATGGGCTGCATGGTCGAGTCGCCAGAAGAAAGCCATTAGTGCACAAATTCCACAAAGTATCTTGCCTACAATATGCAAAACAGCGCAGACACAAGCCTCAAAATTTCTGGAACAAGGTAATTTGGAGTGATGAGACCAAAATTTAACTTTTTGGCCAAAACCATAAATGTTACATTTGGAGAGAGGTCAACAAGGCCTATGATGAAAGGAACACCATTCCTACTGTAAAGCACGGAGGTGGATCGCTGATGTTTTGGGGATGTGTGAGCTACAAAGGCACAGGAAACTTGGTCAAAGTTGAAGGAAAGATAAATGTATCACATTATCAGCAAATACTGGAGGCAAATTTGCAATCATCAGCCTGGAAGCTGCGCTTGGGATGTACTTGGGCCTTCCAACAAGACAACAATCCAAAACACAAGGTCAAGTTGACCTGTCATTGGCTACAGCAAAATAAAATGAAGGCTCTGGAGTGACCATCTCAGTCTCCTGACCTCAATATCATTGAGCCACTCTGGGGAGATCTCAAGCGCGCAGTTCATGCTAGACAGCCCAGGACTTTACAGGAACTGGAGGCATTTTGACAAGAAGTGTGGGCAGCTTTACCATCTGAGAAAATAAAGAACCTCATCCACAACTGAGGGGGCAATAACGATGTTAAGAAATGGGGTATGTGAACTTTTGATCAGGGTCATTTGGATGTTTTGGATTGACATTATGATTTAAAAAGAGAAAACACAGTATTTCGACAATAAATGGATTCACCCATCCACTAATCATCAGTGGAGAAAAAGGTTTAGTAAACTTTTGAGCACAGCTGTGCATCTGACCCCACTGGGATTTTTTTCCACTAAAGTCGGGGCCTATTGGACAGGGCCTGTAAAGGTACCTTCACATTAAGCGACGCTGCAGCAATAGCGACAACGATGCCGATCGCTGCAGCGTCGCTGTTTGATCGCTGGAGAGCTGTCACACAGACCGCTCTCCAGGGACCAACGATGCCGAGGTCCCTGGGTAACCAGGGTAAACATCGGGTTGCTAAGCGCAGGGCCGCGCTTAGTAACCCGATGTTTACCCTGGTTACCAGCGTAAAATGTAAAAAAAACAAACAGTACATACTTACATTCGCGTCCCCCGGCGTCCGCTTCCTGCACTGACTGAGCGCCGGCCCTAACAGCAGAGCGGTGACGTCACCGCTGTGCTGTACTTTCACTTTCACTTTACGGCGCTCAGTCAGTGTGGGAAGCGGACGCCGGGGGACGCGAAGGTGAGTATGTAGTTTGTTTTTTTTACATTTTACACTAGTAACCAGGGTAAACATCGGGTTACTAAGCGTGGCCCTGCGCTTAGTAACCCGATGTTTACCCTGGTTACCAGTGTAAAACATCGCTGGTATCTTTGCTTTTGGTGTCAAACACGACGATACACGCCGGTCTGACGACCAAATAAAGTTCTGAACTTTGTTCAACGACCAGCGATATCACAGCAGGATCCTGATCGCTGCTGCGTGTCAAACTAAACGATATCGCTATCCAGGACGCTGCAACGTCACGGATCGCTAGCGATATCGTTTAGTGTGACGGTACCTTAACATGGTTATCATAAACACACAAGAGAGGAAGTTTGCATGGGTAGAACATCCGCTAACATCTACGTTCTACATGCTGCCCAAAGTGCACAAGAACAACTCTAAACCTTCCGGCCATCCTATTGTGTGCAGTATTGGCAGCCTGTGTGAGAAGGCTTGCACATTTGTAGACTTCTTTCTGCAGGCGATTGTGAAGCTACTTCCCTCATTTGTGTAGGACACCTCACGCTTTATCAAGATCTGTTGCGACATAACCCTCCCTGCCCAGGCACTTCTGGTCACATGTGATGTGGAGTCATTCTATTCCAACATCAATCACTCTGGTGGGATGAAAGCAGTTATTTATTTTTTTGACCAACAACTGAATTCTGACAGGATGCATGACTCCTTTGTTATCTATCTGCTTGATTTTGTCACAATTAATTTCTGTTTGATAGGTCCTCCTATTTGCAGGAGTGGCCATGGGGGCCATCTGCGTACCAGCCTTTGCTAACCTATTCTTGAGATGGCGGGAGTCCATGGTGGTGTACCCTTCACAGTGGTTCAGGAATAGGGTTTGATACTGGCTACGTTATATCGACAACATATTTTTTGTCTGGTCAGATGCGCAACAACAATGCCTCATGTTTCTAGAATTCTTGAACCAGAATTCCTTCAACATATTCCTTACCTATTTCATGTCTCTTGTTTCAGCAATTTTTCTGAACCTTACCATCTTAGCGCAGGACGGTCAATTGATGACCAACCTATATCACACACCCACTTCAACAAACAGTCTTTTGCAATATCACAGTTTTCATTCGCTGCATACAAAAAAGAGGTTGCCATTGGGCAGATTTTGAGAACCAGAAGAAATTGCACAAGTGACACGGCCTTTCGCAACCAGGCACAAGAGCTGATGGATAGATTCTGTAGAAGGGCCTACCCTAGCAAATGCATCTCATCAGTCTATCAATGTGCCAAGTCACATACACAGGTCTCATTGATGACCACCAATTATAGACTGCAGGATGGACACAGGTGTGACAGATTCTACAAAAATATTGTAGAATACTGCTGATCTCCAAACTACCAATATTGTGAGTGATCAACCATTGCTCAAAGCAAAAAGGGCTCCTAATTTTAGGGACATTCTCACTAAGAGCCATTACTCCAGGTCTACAGCCAAGTTGAATCACGGCGTGAACGTGAGGGGGGTCTTTCCCTTGCGGAGACTGCAACATCTGCCAGTATATGCACCCAACACTGGACACATTTTTAAACCCACGGGACTTGGTACAACACTCTTTTTGAAGCCTTACAGCAACTGCAAAACCACACATGTGATTTATACTACAGCTCTGGCAAAAATTAAGAGACCACCACATCAAAACCTTGTCATGGGCAGCCCAATCTCCTGACCTGAAACCCATTGAAAACCTCTGGAATGTAATCAAGAGGACGCTGGATAGTCACATGCCAACAAAGAAGAACTGCTTAAATTTTTACGCCAGAAGCAGTGTGAAAGACTGGTGGAAAGCATGTCAAGATGCATGAAAGCTGTGATTGAAAATCATGGTTATTCCACAAATTATTGATTTCTGAACTCTTCCTGAGTTAAAACATTAGCATTGTTGTTTCTAAATGATTATGAACTTGTTTTTTGCATTTCGCTTCTTTGCATTATTTGAGGTCTGAAAGCACTGTTTTTTTTTAATTTTGACCATTCCTCCTTTTCAGAAAAAAAAATACAAAATGTAGTGCTTGGAAATTCGGAGACATGTTGTCAGAAGTTTATAGAATAAAAGAACAATTTAAATTTTACTCAAAAATATACCTATAAAGAAAAAAATCAGACAAACCGAAAATTTTGCAGTGGTCTCTTAATTTTTGCCAGAGCTGTATTTTCTGTCCCTGTCAACAGGTCTACGTTGGACAAACATCACATGAAATGAGGCGGAAGATCCAAAGGCACTTCTCCACCATCAACCTGGCCTCCATTGACCTTCACAAAAGTAAAACTCTTACCTCTGTGGCCTACATTTTCTGACCTATCATTCAGGGAGATGTACTTACATGCATGTGGTTGGCCTAGACAGAATTGTAGGATCAGGGAGAGGTGGTAATGCACAGATATATCTTTGTTTACTCACAGGACCCCCTGGTTGGAGCACAGTCTATCTTCATGATAATCTCCGATTCAGCTTCCAGCAAACTTTGGATATATTACCTACTCATGGATCCTCCACTTGTTTTCAAAAATATTCAATCCCTACCACCATCTATACTCAAATGCTGCCTGTGTGCCTCTCCATAGGTTCCATGGGACGTTCCATACCAGGGCACTTGGGGCCTAGCTCAGCTACTCTGGTGTCAGGCTTCACGCCAGGGTTCCTCCCCCCTATATTAGCCCTTTACTCAATAAATTACCGTTATCATCTTTCTGTGGACAGCAGGCTTATATTGGTTCTTTTTGGGCCCACATGCTTTCTTAACGAACCATCTGCATTTGTTTACATCCATTATTATTTTTTAATAGTTCTTGTGCTTTACTCTGGCATACATGGGTTTATATTTAAAGCCTCCATGCATGCGTTTTTGGTTGCTGCCAGTTTTTTCTTTTTCTTACAGTTACCATTGGCATGTACGGTAAAGAAAAAAAAATGTTTTTGGCACTACTCTGCTGTTATACAGTGGAAAGAGTTACACCACAACCGGATAACAGCTTGATCGAAGTTCACTGGTCAGGCTTAATATATGCCTCATGTTACCTGTTATAGGCAGTATCTATGCATGCCTCATTTCACCTTCTATGGGTTATATTTATTCTTGGCCTTTCTCCATATCCTGCACTTTGAGTGGACTACAAAGCATAGTAGGTACCAACGATCTTTTATGGACACTAATAGTGGTTGACATTTATTGGCTTTATTCCCCACACTATATATACAGTGCCTACAAGTAGTATTCAACCCCCTGCAGATTTAGCAGGTTTACACATTTGGAATTAACTTGGCATTGTGACATTTGGACTGTAGATCAGCCTAGAAGTGTGAAATGCACTGCAGCAAAAAAGAACGTTATTTCTTTGCTTATTTTTTTAAAAAATTGTGAAAAGTTGTTTCAGAGGGTCATTTATTATTCAACCCCTCAACCCACCAGAATTCTGTTTGGTTCCCCTAAAGTATTAAGAAGTAGTTCAGGCACAAAGAACAATGAGCTTCACATGTTTGAATTAATTATCTCTTTTTCCAGCCTTTTCTGACTATTTAAGACCCTCCCCAAACTTGTGAACAGCACTCATAATGGTCAACATGAGAAAGACAAAGGAGCATTCAAAGGCCATCAGAGACAAGATCGTGGAGGGTCACAAGGCTGGCAAGGGGTACAAAACCCTTTCCAAGGAGTTGGGCCTACCTGTCTCCACTGTTGGGAGCATCATCCGGAAGTGGAAGGCTTATGGAACTACTGTTAGCCTTCCACGGCCTGGACAGCCTTTGAAAGTTTCCTCTCGTGCCGAGGCCAGGCTTGTCCGAAAAGGCAAGGCTAACCCAACGACAAAAAGGAAGGAGCTCCGGGAAGATCTCATGGCAGTGGGGACATTGGTTTCAGTCAATACCATAAGTAACATACTCCACCGCAATGGTCTCCGTTCCAGACGAGCCCGTAAGGTACCTTTACTTTCAAAGCGTCATGTCAAGGCTCGTCTACAGTTTGCTCATGATCACTTGGAGGACTCTGAGACTGACTGGTTCAAGGTTCTCTGGTCTGATGAGACCAAGATCGAGATCTTTGGTGCCAACCACACACGTGACATTTGGAGACTGGATGGCACTGCACACGACCCCAAGAATACCATCCCTACAGTCAAGCATGGTGGTGGCAGCATCATGCTGTGGGGCTGTTTCTCAGCCAAGGGGCCTGGCCATCTGGTCTGCATCCATGGGAAGATGGATAGCACGGCCTACCTGGAGATTTTGGCCAAGAACCTCCGCTCCTCCATCAAGGATCTTAAGATGGGTCATCATTTCATCTTCCAACAAGACAACGACCCAAAGCACACAGCGAAGAAAACCAAGGCCTGGTTCAAGAGGCAAAAAATCAAGGTGTTGCAGTGGCCTAGTCAGTCTCCTGACCTTAACCCAATTGAAAACTTGTGGAAGGAGCTCAAGATTAAAGTCCACATGAGACACCCAAAGAACCTAGATAACTTGGAGAAGATCTGCATGGAGGAGTGGGCCAAGATAACTCCAGAGACCTGTGCCGGCCTGATCAGGTCTTATAAAAGACGATTATTAGCTGTAATTGCAAACAAAGGTTATTCCACAAAATATTAAACCTAAGGGTTGAATAATAATTGACCCACACTTTTATGTTTAAAATTTATAAAAATTTAACTGAGCAACAAAACGTTTTGGTTTGTAAGATTTATGCATCTGTTAATAAATCCTGCTCTTGTTTGAAGTTTGAAGGCTCTAACTTATTTGCATCTTATTAAACCTGCTAAATCTGCAGGGGGTTGAATACTACTTGTAGGCACTGTACATAATTTTTATTTGCCTTATTGTGGCATCATATCCAGACTGTGCTATCCAGAGGTGTCTGGGCATTATATCCAGACTGTGCTACTGTGTGTGTGCTTTTCTCTCCATGATGGGGTCCTGTGCACCGTATACCTCTGTACATATTTTGGTATACCTGTGTCCTGGCCATTAGCAGCTGTATGTTTCATCCTGCCTCCTGAGAGCTGTGCATGCCCTCTATTTGCTCATTTCTGCGCCTGTGCGTCTTGCTCATTTGTTGCCTTCCGCACCATCCACCATCCACACCATCAGCGGTCTGTCCTTTGCAAATACGCACTAATTGTGTCAGGGCAGAAACGCCTGCCCTCATTGACACAGCACGTCATGAAGCATCCGCTTCTGTTCAGCAGCCCCACGATCATCACCGGTGTGCTATTATGCTTTTTTTTTTATCAGATAGATTTTTATTATCCGCAAAGAATAAACAATCAGAATATTTCTCATGACAATGTTACATTAAACATTTACTGATAACTTTTTACCCCCGACCCAAAACCCCCCCACCCCGCCCAAGCCCCAGAGACCTCAGCCAGAGCCACCCCAATTCCCATCATCATACAAGCATTTGAATAAACATCCATTATATTTCCATTGAATACTAGGCTCCGTATAGTCTCATTTATCATCCTAATTCAAGTCCATCCACAGTTGCCACAGCTTGTGGAAGATATCCAGCTTATTCCTTTTGGTGTAGATACTTTTCTCCAATGTAAGTATATGCTCCGTTTGCTGAAGAAAGTCTCTCCTTGTTGGAGGTTCCTCTCTAATCCAAAATTTAGCGATCAATTTCCTAGCAATGAATAACAATCGTGCAATAACTATTTTAAACATGTTGTCCGTAACAATTTCCTCCACATATCCCAATATGCAAGTTAGTGGATTCCTAGGGACAGAACATCCATACACCAGTTCAATACGATTTAAGACAACTATCCAGAAGGAGGACAGTCTAGGGCACTGCCACATCATATGCAATATCCCCGCTTGGGGTTGTGAGCACCGAGGGCATTCCGAGTTTTGCCTAAGCCCAGCCTTGAACAACCTGTTAGGGGTTCTATAGGTCCTATGGATTACAAATAACTGTGATAGCCTGCCAGGTTCACTTATTGATATCTTGGGCACATATTCTAGGACCGACTCCCATCTATCATTATCAATCATTCCCAATTCAGCTTCCCATTACCTTTTAGCTCGGATGGGATGTTTTTCCAGGAAAGAAAAAAGCAGAAACCCATATATTTCTGAAATCGCCCCCTTCGTGCAGCTATTCTTAAGGACGTAGTCGAGCATGAGATCAATCTGTACCACTATGGCTCCCCTCTTATTCTGTGCCTGATAAGCATGAGAGATACGATTGTACTGGAACAATTCAGACCGTGACAACTGAAATTCTTCCTGCAACTCCTCAAATGATTTAAGTCTGCTCTGACTTATCAGCTGCCCCAGCCGTTTAATTCCTTCCTGCTGCAGACCAAGAGTGAAAACCCTCCCTCTGCCTAAATTCCGGTAGATATATGTTGTCCCAAATAGGCGAGAATCTGGTGAACCCACTCACTCCCCTAATGAGGTTCACCCTACCAACCACCGATAAATGTAATTTGTTCCACGCTGTAATCTTGGTACGAATTTTCTGCATTAACGGACTTAAATTCAGTTCCTCAAAGGTAGTCAGAGGAAGAGCAATCTGAATACCCAAATATTTGAATTTTTGAACACTCTTTAATTTTGTGGTTATCACCCTCTCTCCACTGCCCATACTGTCTTCCTCAATCAACAACATACAAGACTTATCCCAGTTTATTGTGAGTCCCGAAAACCGACCAAACTCCTCAATCAAAGCAACCGCATTTCACAGGGACCTCTCGGAATCCTCCAGGAACAACAAAATATCATCAGCATATAATGCAATTTTGTCTTCCCTCCTACCATAGATGTAACCTCTAACCTCCTGAGCACCTCTTATTTTAGCCGCTAACGGCTCCACGGCCAGAGCGAAGAGCAACGGGGACAGCGGACACCCCTGTCTGGTACCCCTAAACAGCGGGAAACTCTCTGGCAATTTATTATTAACTCTAATTTTTGCCGTTGGGAACGAGTACAACAACTTAACCCAGGAGATGAATTTTGGACCAAACCCCAGGCGATCCAGTACCGACCACAAGTAACTCCACTCCACACAATCAAAGGCCTTATGGGCATCTAAAGACACCACGACTCTTTTTCCGGCATTGTCTGCAGGAATTTGCATATTTAAAAATAGCCTCCTCAAGTTAATTGCCGTGGATTTATTGGGCATAAAGCCAGACTGGTCTGGGTGGATCAATTTATCAATCACTTGGGACAGCCTGTTCGCCAGGGCCTTCGCCAAAATCTTTATGTCAGCCGTTAGAAGTGAAATTGGTCTATACGACTCTGGCTGCTGAGGGTCTTTATCAGCTTTAGGAATAACCACAACAATGGCCTCTCTCATTGATGGGGGCAGCACTCCCCTCTCCAATGACTCAGAGAACACTCGCTCCAATTTGGGCATTAACTCTGCATTAAGAATTTTATAAACCTATACTGGGATACCGTCCGTCCCCGGAGCCTTCCCACCCGCCATATCCGCCAAAGCCACCTTCAATTCTTCCTCCCCAAGCTGTTTATCCATCCACTCCCTTTCCTCTCTACCTAGTCTGGTAAGTCAACCTCATTCAGATATCTATTCATTTCCTCAGGACTTTTATCCACCCTAGAGGAATATAATTTACTATAAAATCCCCCCCCCCCCCCCCCCCCCCCCCGAGTAACCGCTTTACCTTCCTCTGTTCTTTTGGAATATACATGAGAAGAATCCCGATGCGCAGAAACCACCACTGAGAGCAAATGTCCCACCTTCTCTCCCTCCGAATAAAATGTTTCCTTTTGAAAGGCTCTCAACCTATCTGCCCTACGCATATGAAGTTGATCGACTGCTACCTGAGCCGCCCTCATACGAAGTTGCGCTTCTTTTGTATTCTGAGAGGCCAGTGCCTCTTCCGCCACCCTCAGCTCCTCCATCACTGCATTGTCCTGAATTTTAGACTTAGTTTTATGTCTCGAGATGTCCCGGAATAAAATTCCTCTCAGGTACGCCTTCATGGTGTCCCACACTATAAGATTCCCCGCACTCCCTTCATTAATCCTGAAAAACTCCCCGAGTTCAGTTCCCACCTGTTCCATATCCAAATACTGTAGCCAGGAGGGGTGAAATGTCCATCCCAACCCCGCTAGACTACTCCTCCTTGTCATTTGTACCGAGACCAGTACTGGGCTATGGTCCAATATTACTCTAGGCCTATACTCCACCTCATGTATTAGATTATTCACCCCCCCGTTTCCCAAAGCCACATCAATGCGAGATAAAGATCCTTATGTTGTCGAATAACATGAGTAGGCATACGTCCTAGGATTACGCACCTGCCACAAATCTATCCATCCTATTTCTCTTAGATAATTTCCAAAGGGAGTAGTGTTCCCTTCACTTCTCAACTCTGCATGTCTACCCTTGCCCAGTGATCATTAGATATATTGTTCACATCCCCCACTATAAGGAGGGGCACCCCATCCCACCTGCCCGTAATTTCCAGAATCTCCTGAATCTTTTTCTTGGAATATGGTGGTGGAATATAAATTGATACAATGCAAATTAACCTATTAAATATCTTGCATACTAAAAACACAAATTGGCCGTCTTTATCGGTGGTTACCTCTATCTCTTCAAACGGAACACTAACATGTTTCAAAATGGACACACCTCTGACATAATTAGAGAACGTTGAGTGATACGCCTTTCTCTCCCATCTCTTCTGTAGAATAGCAAGCTTTTCCTTCACTAGGTGAGTTTCCTGCAGACATATCACTGAAGGCCTCTGTTTCAGTACATATTGGAAAATGGCTGTTCGTTTAGTAGCATTTGCAAAGCCCCTAATATTACAACTTAGGATTTTAACCTCCCCACCCATTGTAACTTATAGAAACAATAAATGAGTTCAAGCTCCCTAAGGTCTCAACAGCATCTCCCCCCCATCCCCAATTCCAAACTGAAATAACTCTCTATCTCTCCCCTCTCTTGAGCCCAACCTACTCCTCTCTACTCTTAGAATATCAAAATCAACTCTCCCTCTCAATTTGAGATCTGGGAACGCTGTTTCACAGCCTAACGATACAAACTCTGCGTTCCTTCAGCTCCCCCGCCCACCATAGCCAAAATGCAAATTCCGTTGCGCCGCCGAACACAACCTGATGATATCAAAACACCATAAAGTCACAGCATAAGTACCAGTTAACTATCAAACCAAACTTAACAGTGAAGGGTTAACGATTGTCTCAGTAGCACAAATCAGTTTCAACGGGTCTGCCCCGCTCTAATATGTTTAATATTGAGATCCAGCCATTGTGACGCCTCCCCTGGATTTTGAAAAAAAAATGCACCCGATCCAGAGCCACCACCTTTAATTTAGCTGGGTAAATCATTGAATAACGGACATCTAAGTCTCGCAACCTCCTCTTGACCTCTCCAAACTTCATCCGAAGCTTTTGAACTGTCACAGAGTAATCCGGATAAAGGGAGACCCGATTACCATCAATGGTCAGCTCATCACCATTCCTGGCTTTCCTCAACAAAATGTCTCTGTCCTGATAGTTCAGAATTTTAGCCAAGATAACTCTTGGAGCCGAGCCGGGGGGGAGGGGTCTGGTGGGCACACGATGCGCTCTTTCAACGGCAAACATCTTAGTGAGGCCATCTCCACCCACAGCGTTTTTTAGCCATGCCTCAATATAAGCCGTGGGGTTGCTCCCTTCCGCCTTTTCTGGGACCCCCACAATCCTTAGGTTGTTCCTGCGGGATCGGTTTTCAAGGTCGTCAGACTTAAACTCCAGATCAGCAATACGTTGAATATACTTTTTTTCCCTGTTTAACAATTCAACAATCCGATCTTCTGCACTCCCAACCCTTTCTTCCACCACTTCCACTCTCTTTTCAACTTTACGCATAGCAGAGTTTAGAGCGACCATCTCTCCCTTTAATTCATCCACTCGGAGGTTTAGTGCCCCCAGGGCAGACTTACAGTACATCACCACTGAGAATATGTCCTTCAGAGTCGGCTCTTCCTTTTCTGGTATGTCAGACTGTGCAGACAGAACAGCTCCTGCGGCCATGTTAGGAGATCCCTGGTCTGACCCACAACACTGTAGCTGGGCCCCTTCTTCCTGCTGTTCTCCGGGGGCACCAGCTGCTCCAGACTCCACACTTCCAGCCTCTGACTGCAGATTTACAGCCTCCCCTGACCTGGCAAATCACTCCAACTTAGCGATCATGGAGCGCCCCCACTGCCGCAGGGCCGAGGGGTACCCGGTACCGGGCCTCTGAGTCTCTGTTCTGGGGTTGTCACGGTGGCTAGACCCGGTCCGTGACCCTGCTGAGGGGCGTCCAATGAAGGTGTGGATGGTGATGATGTTGTGGTGGTGCGGTGCAGGTCGCGGTAAATAACGAGGACACCAGGTTGCAGTCTCTTTACTGAAGGCTTCAGGATCCTCAGTCCGGAATACGGTTAACCGGGCTGCGCAAGTCCGGCCAGTCCGATGGCACCTCCAGGGTTCCCTTTGCAGGTGGAAATCTGTGCCTACCTTCTAGCGCTTGTGTGTTGTGGTCCTCCCCTGCTGTGCTTACGGGATAGTCCCCACCACTGTTGTGTCTGTTTCTGAAGTTCCCTCACAACTCGATTATGATGTTCTGCTTCGTCCCCCAGATGATATGGCTAGGACGCACCCGTATGACGGGTAGGCTCGAAGTTCTTCCGGGACCCTAGAGTCGCCCCTCTCCAAATGTTGCCCCCTATGTCTTCTTAGGTGATTTGAGTGAGACAGCCCGCCTATAACTGACTGTCCTGCCGTAGGTTTGAAGTAAGGCCTGGAGCTTAATACTTCCTCGGCGTTCCGGCCACCGGCTGCGTGCCTCAGTAGGATGTTGCCTCGACTTACAGCACGACTCCTACTGGTGTTTCTCCTTGTTGCGTTGATCTCGTTTCTCACTCAGCACAATAAACCTCGCTTCTTGTCCTTTCTTGGGGTACCGTCGCAACGAAGTGCAGGCGCGGTACCGTAACGTTCTTTCTGTTCGCTAGGCCTCTGTCAGGATCCCACCCCTGACAGGCACCCCCCTGAATCTTCCCCTGCAACACCCTCTGCCACAGGATGTTGCCTGGCTCCAACCCAGTCAGCTTCTGACTAACTTCCTATCCAACCCCCAGTTTTACCAGATTGTGAGGAGTGGCCTAATACGTAGCACCCTTAGCTCCCCCTGGAGGCCAGACTGTGAAGTGTATTGGTGTCTGTGATACCTGGTCAGGTGAACTCCTTCAGTGCCATCAGACGTACCATAGCCCCCCTTAGCGGCGGAGCATCAGTACTGCAACGACCAGGACTCTGGGGCGCTGCTATCACATCCATCCTCCTCTGATAAGCAGCTCTTGCCCTCGCTGCCTCCTCTGCAGCCTCGGTGTCATCTTGGGCCTGTGAGCTTCCCGCCGCTGCCGGCTCCTACTGTCTCCTGCGCGTCATCTTCAGATAAGACTCCGGTCCTACAGGTCGCACCTCTCTCTCCTCCGCTCCCCAGGACTCTCTGCACTCCTGAGAGTGTGATTGGCATTCGGCGGCGCCTCTAAGGGGTTAATACAGGGATAATGAAGCGGGAGAGCTCTGCTGCACGTCCGTTCACATCGCCTGCTAGGCCACGCCCCCCGGTGTGCTATTATGCTTAATCAGACTTGTATTTAGTTTCTGACTGGCTAGAGGGATGACACTTCCCATGACGAAGCCATGCTTGACACGGCTATACGCGTGGGGCCATGTCCTTGGTCCACTCATGCTCTTCTGCTCCATGTGCCAGCAGGTGTTTCCCCTGTGCCTAGAATACCCTCCTTAGAGGCTGACCTTCGACACTATCGGCCCCATCGCACTTTACCATGGGTGCCATTGCTTGTCCAGCTTGAACATCTTTTCTATTCTTAGTGGCCAGAAACACATGCATGTCCTTACCTCAGCCCGTCCTGGGCTGGTGCTACCCAAGGTTTACATTTTTTTTTAACCCACCCCATGACCTAATAGGAGGGTTCTGGCTTTGTTAGCTTTATTTTTGATGTTGGAGTACTACTGCCTTCTCTTTATTAGTCTCGGTTGGGGACTGTAGACTATTAATCGGTTCAGGTTTGATGACAAATACTGGTCTGGATCTCTATATACTTGACACTGTTTTGGGGCCTATTTCATCCGCATACATTGGACGGTACACAACATACTGTAGCGTCACTAATACTCGACAAATCCCTATCACCTTTTTTTGTTTAGGAGCACATGGTTTATTTTGCACATTACGTATATTGTTCTGAGCATTAGAACCTGAACCATTGTATGGTTTTACTTGTTTTTAAAAGTAAGTCTCTTGTTTGCCAATAAACATTGTGTATATTGTTCTATATATTCCTGAGTGTGCACAGTTTCTTTTTTTTTCTTCTTTCATATTGCATTCTTGTCCTACTACTGGATGTAGCACCCGCATTTTGCTTGTATATTATTGTGGTGCACCCTGCTCTCATTACTTTCATTTGCAGATCTCTGTCCATCCTGTCATTTCCATAATTCTGCAACTTTTTTTTCTGGATGTGGCAATTTCATTGTTGAGGAGTGTATACAATATGTTCTAAAGTTGCAGTGCTTTAATTCTTCATCGTAGTCACGGTGGTGTGTGGGCAGTTATGCCCATTAGTTATGGTTCAGGAGCCATCTGCCCTGGTGACAGGCTCCCTTTTGCATGTGCATATCATTAAGCGAGAGTATCAGTATGTAGCAGCAATGTCCATCAACTTTACTAAATTAATATGGTCTCCTCCTGGCACATAGAGTTGCGTTTTGGTAGGTAGGAGACAGTAACAGAACATCGAACAGGTCATGTGCGTCTCTTCGCTGGCCGCCGTCCGATCCTGTGCTTCTACCTTTATTACTGCCAGTGTCCCTTCTCATTAGCAATTACATGAATAGTCTTCTGTGCCCAATTGTTCTAGTGGGACTGTGTGAAATTGATCCGTGCTCGCTTTTATCAGTCGGCTTTCATCTCTTTATCTTTTGTATGTCACTTATGCTGTCACCTGCCAAGCCTGAAATAGCATCATTATATAGGGAAAAGGCGGGGTGATATACCAGATAGTCACCATCCTCTGCCCGAGTCTTTATTGAGTTATCAGTAAATGGGAAAATCTATGTTTGGCTATGTGAGTGTGTAAGAGACATGTTTAGCATCTATTACGTCAGTGGCCGCGGTAATGAGTAAAAATGGTTTTTGTGCATATCATCTTTTTTTCTAATTTTGACTACATTCGGAACCCCAACCATAAGTAGAATGTGCATCCCATAGCTACAGTTTATTGATTTTTAAGCCACCAGTCTCTCCATAGAAGTTAATGAATGGAAGCTTCACATGCTTGTCTCTTTTCATAGCCCTAATTGACTTTGATAGGGAGGCCTGTGTAAGAGTTGTGAACTGTGCTATGGCATTCCTACACTTGTAGACACCTGCAGCGCCCCAGAGTCCTGGTCGTTGCAGTAACGTCGCTCTGCCACTAAGGGGAGTGATGTTACGTCTGATTGCACTAAAGGAGTTCACCTGACCAGGTAACACACACACTACACTTCACACTCCGGCCACCAGGGGGAGTGGTTCTATCTAGTAGGCCACTCCTCACACTCTGGTAAAACGGGGGGTTGGACAGGAAGACAGGGAGAAGTAGCTGGGAAGAGCTAGAGAGAGGACCTGTCAGGGATGGGATCCTGACAGATTCCTAAGAAAGGACAGAAAGTGAGAAAACGGGAATACAGCAAAGAGGCGATAGGACCAGAAGGAGTCGTGCTGTAAGATCGAGGCAACATCCTTCTGAGGCGCAAACAGTCGGTGGCCGGAACGCCGAGCAAGTAAGAGACTCTAAGCATTACTGCAAACCACGGCAGGATAGCCAATTATAGGTTGGCTGTCTCACCCAAATCACCTAAGCAGACAACGGAGGCAGCTGTGGGAGAGGGGCGACTCTAGGGTCCCGGAAGAACTCCAGGCCTACCCCGTCATACGGGTGCGTCCTAACCATATCATCTGGGGGACGGAGCGAACGAGCATCAGAGACAGACAGAATCAGTTGTGAGGACTATCCCGGGGTGCTCAGCAGGGAAGGACTACAACACCCAGGCGCTAGAAGGTAGACGCTGATTCCCACCTGTTAAGGGGACTCCTGATGTGCCTTCGGACCGGCCGGTCTCAGACAGCCCGGTTAACAGTGCCCTGGGTTGGACACCTCGAGACCTTCAGTAAAGAGGTAAAGAGACTGCAACCTGGTGTTCTCGTTATTCACCGTGACCTGCACCGCACCACAACATCATCACATTCTCAACTTTCACTGGACGCCCCTCAGCAGGGTCACGGACCGGGCCCAGCCACCGTGACAACCCCAGAACCGAGACACAGAGGCCCGGTACCGGGTGCCCCTCGGCCCTGCGGCAGTGGGGGCGCTCCACACCAATCACGTTATGTGTTGTATTGTAGTGTGAATAATGTCTTGCGTCTTTTGTATATATTGTGTATTGTGCATTGTAATGTACTGTGGTATGGTTATGTACAGTGTGTAGTAATGTAGGATAAGTAATGTTAGTAATGTATATTATAGGATGTATAGTGTAAGGTATAGTGTTATAGGACAGGTAGCATAGATAGTGATGATACAGTAAGTTAGGATACAGTTGATGTTGAATAGCCCACAAGGGTGGGGTTAGTGTTAAGGCAAGTCACTGCTTCCTGTGAGTTAGTGACTTCGAGTTTGAAGTGCGAAGTGAGCAGTGCTGTCTAAAGGGTGATCTGGAATGAGAGGAAACTAAGGGCAAGTGATAATGTGATCCTGAAGAAAAGTGACTGATAAGTCTGAGTGGCCTCCAGAGACGTGTCCTTGGAGAGGACGCCAAGTCATAAACCTCAGAGCTTGCAAAGCAGATGTTAACAGACCTAAGCAGGACTGGGTACCATAGACTAGTAGGGATCCAGAGGGTAAGGGTTTCAGGGCCCGGTCAGACGCCTCTCAATCAGCCAAACCAGATCTTCACTTTGCACTGACGAGGGGCAGTACCCCGAAACACAGTGTCTGCAAATTGAGATTTTGGTTTGGCTATTATCCTAAGTCATGTGACAAGGCTCGTTAAAGGGTCGACATTGACTGTTAGGATTGCTACTTCTAATAGGTGGTACTAGAGTTCTAGTCCTCTTCCTCTCTGAAGAGACAATTTGCATATTTCCCAGAGGAGCATTGCGGCTTTAAAGGTACCGTCACATTAAGCGACGCTGCAGCGATATCGACAACGATGCCGATCGCTGCAGCGTTGCTGTGTGGTCGCTGGAGAGCTGTCACACAGACAGCTCTCCAGTGACCAACGATGCCGAAGTCCCCGGGTAACCAGGGTAAGCATCGGGTTACTAAGCGCAGGGCCGCGCTTAGTAACCCGATGTTTACCCTGGTTACCATTGTAGATGTAAAAAAAAAACCAGTACATACTCACCTTCTGATGTCCGTCAGGTCCCTGGCCGTCTGCTTCCCGCACTGACTGTGAGCGCCGGCCGGCCGTAAAGTAAAAGCAGAGCACAGCAGTGACGTCACTGCTGTGCTGTGCTTTACAGCCGGCCGGCGCTCACAGTCAGTGCGGGAAGCAGACGGCCAGGGACCTGACGGACATCAGAAGGTGAGTATGTACTGTTTTTTTTTTACATTTACAATGGTAACCAGGGTAAATATCGGGTTACTAAGCACGGCCCTGCGCTTAGTAACCCGATATTTACCCTGGTTACCATTGTAAAACATTGCTGGCATCGTTGCTTTTGCTGTCAAACACGACGATACACGCCGATCTGACGACCAAATAAAGTTCTGGACTTTCAGCAACGACCAGCGATATCACAGCAGGATCCAGATCGCTGCTGCGTGTCAAACACAACGATATCGCTATCCAGGACGCTGCAACGTCACGGATCGCTATCGTTATCGTTGCAAAGTCGTTTAGTGTGAAGGTACCTTAAGTCTCCTCACCTCGACATGCTTATCATGTCACTCTCCGCAAGGAGAAACGATACTTCTTGGATCCAGGGCACCAGTAGTGGAAGAAATAGGATGTGAAACCGCTGGACAAGTAAGGAGACTTGCTGATTAGGACTGTAGCATTAAAAGCTGACTTATGAAGGAGTAGAGGCTAACAGTGTGCCTCACTAGCCATGGAGCAAATTACAGAGGAAAGGATACTGAAAGTGGAAAATGCTTTATACTATAAAGGAAATGTCCATGAGACTTTGTACCCCATATCCCTTATATAAAACCTTTCTCAAGTTACCGTTCAGTCAAGAGTTTGTTTTGGAACGGAACTCTCTCTCATTGAACTGTGAAACACATGGTCCTGCCCAGCCCACAACACTGGCTACATGCAGCCTGCACAGGCGTAAGGCCCTCACAGCAGAAGTCCAAACACACAGCAAGGACTCGCACTTTCATATAGCATGCCAGGGCGTAAAAGGAGATGAGTGCATCAACCACGGCTATCTCATCGCTCTGATTTACACATGGCATAGTCAACAAGATCGAGTCTGAGAGAGAAATGCAGTGCAGGGAAGACTCGAGTTACAAGAAGGATAGCGACCGGTATTTGGTCTAAGATTGAGCCGCACTGCAAAATGGCAGTGAGTGGCATGACACAGCAAGAAGGACCCTCCCTTCTTGGGAGTTTGGGAAGTAAAATGGCATGAAGGGGTGTCCAGCCTTTCAAGAGGTATGCCTACAGAGGGGACTGCTGGTACCAAGAGTGATGTTCCACAGCAGTCATTGACCTTTGTCACAGAGTGAAGAGGAAAGAAGATCCGCCCAGTATGGTGTGGCCTGAGGAAACAGGCAGGGACAATTGAGAAATGGGCTGGTGAGTCAGAGAGGACTCCACCCACTGAAAGGCGGGTCCATGATTGGCCTCAGGAGACAGAATAGATGGTGCCATTGTGACCTGGGGCATCATGATGTACTTCAACCTTGGGTGGGTGTTCGGTTTTGTAACAGAGGAGAATGCAGTGCACAAAGTATAAGGTAATACTAGATCTCTCCAGTGGAGAGCCGGTCAACGGGAAGATGAGAGTGCCCAATCCATAATGGAGGACAGACTCCAAGGCTGGTTCGGAATCGTGGTCTCCAGGATGCGGTTGGCGGCCGAAAAGACATCTTTGACCATTCAGCCTTGCTTGAAGGTGACCGCTCACAAGGGCAAATTTGGAAACCCCAGTGGAGAGGCTGCCTCAAGCTCCTGTAAAACCTCAATAGAAGGCGGAGTCACTGGACTGACAGAGGCAGCAAGTAATCCGATATATGTGGTCTAAGTACCTCACTGGCAGACAACGTGAAAAGAGTGGAGGCCAGGGAAACCTAAGTCTGAACACGGCCACCTGAGAGTTTATCACCGAAGAAACGAAGAATTCAGAGATTGAGTGGGCCCAGTTGTGCAGGTTGCATGCTTGTTTGTTGGCCCTGAGGGCGAGCGGTTTGCAGAATCTGGAACTCCCCCATGTTGATAGCCGCGGACGGCCAAGAAGTTGGTGATTTCCCCCTTCCTGGTTTTGTTGCGCTTGTTGTGCATCTTCATTCTGAATTGCAGAGACAATGCAGCCATTGGAACGTTCTAAACTCTCAGTCAAGAACTGGATCATATTCAATAGTGAGGGAAGGGAATGTCTCTGAAGGACTTAGTCACCGTCCTACGGATGGACAGGGGGCAGTGGACTAGTGTCAATGGACTCAGTCTCCACCCACATGGACTGTGTGTCCTGGTCATAGAGACCAATGTTTGGGGGAAAGAGGAAGGAAAACCTGACGTCCCAACCGGATTGATTAAATTTGGACTGTGCTTGTGGACTGTAGGGGTGCTGTCACGCAGGTATTGGATAGACTACAGCTGATTACCCGGGCCCCTGCGATATCCCTCAGACTAGGGAAAACCCTGTCTGCCCCTCTCCCAGAATTTACACTGATGGTGTGCTTGTCTTGGCCGCCAGGCCTGACCCTGACTCCTGTTTCAGTCCTATGCTGAAACCTCCACCCACCACCCAGTGATAAGACCACACACCAACCCCTACAGAAAGCACAGACAGGGAAAACTAAAAACGCACCACGCCGCAGACACACAGGAAAACACTATAATGTGCACAGGGCAAAACAAATACAAATATAGGAAGGAGAAATATGACAAAGGATAATACACCACCAGATAGACATTTCTTCTCCTAGACCACCACTCCAGACCGAGATCACCAGGCACAAGACAAGCTATAATCGGCGACGCCCAAAGTCCAGAATGACTATTTAAAGGCCATGGGTGTGACCCAGCCTCCAACCCGATTACCAGCTAGATTAACCCCGGACAACCTGGATAAAGTCTAGCCAGCGCCACTGAGCGTATAGTGGACGAATGTGGAATTACCGCTGTCTGTCGGATGCCCTAGTGTGAATAGCATCCGACATGATAGGTGCTGTGGTGTTAACCCGAGGGCAGTTGTCCTAAAAAGAACATGAACTCTATGTTCAATGGTCCTAACCTAGTGGAACCAGGCTCATGCCAATCCACCAAGGAAAAAGACCTTACTTGCCTCCGCAAAGAAGATTGTTGTATATGTGGTATGGTGCCTTGCATTGGTGTCTTCCAGGTGTCAAGATGGTCGAGGATGACCATCATTATTAAAGAGGGGAGGAATCATTATTTGCTGCTCTTGTATGTAATGGGGGAGGGGGAGGGGAAGGGAGGGAATTTCTGAAACTAATGATCATTGTTAATGTACTTTCTATTGTGATTTTTTTATTGCTTTGTACCTTGAATGTGGTTAAATAAAAATGTATCTGATTTTAAAAAAAGAGGGAAGGAGTGTAAGGGTGTGGACTGCACTCTCGTGTTCCTACCCCTGTAGACACCAATCGCGTTATGTGTTGTAGTGTGAATGTCACACGTCTTTTGTATATATTGTGTAATATGTATTGTAATATATTGTGATATGGTTATGTATGGTGTATAGTAATGTAGGATAAATAATGTTAGTAATGTACAGTATAGGATGTAAAGTGTAAGGCAGAGTTCCCCAACACCAGTCCTCAAAAGCCACCAACAGGTCATATTTTCAGGATTTCCTTAGTATTGCCCAGTTGATAATTACATTACTTGCTCATGCAATAATGCCATCACCTGTGCAATACTAGGAAAATCCTGAAAACATGACCTGTTGGTGGCTCTTGAGGACTGGAGTTGAAGAACACTGGTGTAAGATATAGAGTTACAGGACAGGTAGTATAGGGATGTAGATAGTTGACTGTAGCATAGGTAGTGACAACAGGGTAAGTTAGGATACAGTTAATGTTTGGGACTAACCCACAAGGGTGTTAGGGCAAATGAATGCTTCATGTTAGTTAGTGAGTTCAAGTTTGGAGTGCTAAGTGAGCAGTGCTGCCTAAAGGGTGATCCGGAGTGAGAGGAAACTAAGGACAAGGGATATTGTGATCCTGAAGAAATGTGACTGACAAAACAGAGTGGCCTTTCAGAGAAGGGTCCTTAAAGAGGACACTGAGTCATGAACCCCAGAACTTGTAACGCAGAAGATAATAGATTTAAGCAAGACTGGTTGCGACAGACTAGTGGGGGTCCAGAGTACAAAGGTTTCAGGGCACCAGTAGTGGAAGAAATAGGATATGGAACCGCTGGGCAAGTAAGAAGACTTGCTGATCAGGACTGTAACGTTAAAACTGGCTTATGGTAGAGTAGAGAGAAACCGTGTGCCTCACTAGCCCTGGAAAAAACTACAGATGAAGGATATTGAATGTGGAAAATGCTTTATAAAGGTAACGCCCGTAAGACGTTGTACCAGATATCTTTTGTATATAACCTTTACTAAGTTACCATGCATAAAAAAGAACACAGATGGACCAAACACTTCACAATAATTACTAAATAAAATCCACAATAGTAGGGAAAAATATTATAAATCGCATCCCAGTGATTAGTGCTCTGAAAAAAGTGAGGAACCACTTATACAAGGAGAAAGCAAACACAACCAAAATATAGATACCCAGAAAAACCACCAAGCAGAAAGTAGATATAAAAATGCCTTTATTGTATATGATTGGCCAAATAGATACAAAACAACTGTGCGCACAACAGGACTAAAAATTACATACGGTTAAAAAAAATTGATGGTAATGGTTGACCCAGTATATATATATATATATATATATATATATATATATATATATATAGCTTCCCTATTTCTATGTGTGCATACAAAAAGAAGGAAAAAATATATATATACTACCACAACATATCCACATAAGTGGCAATATGAAGTGCAATAGTGCAATGTGCAGACTGCAAATAGTGTGCAAAAAAGCATGTGAGGAGAAATGCCTCCTACACCGGAGTGTTATCAGAATACACAATATATATATTACCACAACATATCCACATAAGTGGCAATATGGAGTGCAATAGTGCAGTGTGCAAAAAAAAAGGAGCTAAAAAAAAATATATAATGAACCATGCAAAAAGTGCAAAGTGCAAGAAAAATGGGAGGTACACAATAACTACCTTATTATCTGGGTCTGCCACGTCCCGTAATAGCGCACCCCGATGCGCGTTTCGGATATTTAATCCTTCGTCAGGGGGTGGCTATGGTTAAGACAGGGAAGCCTTTTATATCATCCATTCACCTAATGCTGCGGCCCGGGTGTAGCCGGCGCATGCGCAGTTGAGAGGATCAGGACGTTCCGGCGCCCGCGCCACGTGACCGGACGTACGGGGGCTGAGTACCCGACATTACCGAGGACACTTCTGGACTAAATATGATGTCCTGGGGACTGATAATAATTGTATTAAAATGTTACATAATTCATACATTATTATATTAACCAATTATTTTCATTATTTATAGCTATTGTCAGATGATGACAAATAGTCAATCATATATTACACCTCAGTGTAATACCTTTTATGTAACTATATACCATCACCTCTCCATGGAAATGTATATATACCATTGCCCATATATATATATATATATATTTTTTTTTTTTTTTTTTCTTTTTTTTATATATGCTGCATAATAAAAGTTTCTTCTAATACAATATTTTATTTGTTGTTAATCTATGTTAATTAGATCCGACCCATTAATTAGGAATATATTTTGGACATTTCATTTTTTCTTTTTTATTTTTTTATTTTTAGATTTGGGTATAACTATCTTGTATGCAGTATATGTTTATATATATACTCTTTTTCCTTCCTGACACAGTATTAATATATAGATATCCTCCTTAGGTGTAGTGGTATCAAGTCATGCTGTCAGCGATATTGCAAACTTTTTTCATCTTACATCCTCCCTAGACTCCGTCCCTGGTTGTGCACATGCTCGGTCTGTGGTATGGAGCTCTGCCGCACCGCGTCCCCGTGTCCTTGGAAACATCGGGTACTCAGCCCCCGTACGTCCGGTCACGTGGCGCGGGCGCCGGAACTTCATGATCCTCTCGACTGCGCATGCGCTGGCTACACCCGGGACGCAGCATTAGGTGAATGGATGATATAAAAGGCTTCTCTGTCTTATCAATAGCCACCCCCTGACGAAGGATTAAATATCCGAAACGCGCGTCGGGGTGCGCTATTACGGGACGTGGCAGACCCAGATAATAAGGTAGTTATTGTGTACCTCCCATTTTCTTGCACTTTGCACTTTTTGCATGGTTCATTATATATTTTTTTGAGCTCCTTTTTTTTGCACACGAATTGCGGTTTGCACATTGCACTCCATATTGCCACTTATGTGAATATGTTGTGGTAATATATATATTGTGTATTCTGATAACACTCCGGTGTAGGAGGCATTTCTCCTCACATGCTTTTTTGCACACTATTTGCATTCTGCACATTGCACTATTGCACTTCATATTGCCACTTATGTGGATATGTTGTGGTAATATATATATACAGGTCCTTCTCAAAAAATTAGCATATAGTGTTAAATTTCATTATTTACCATAATGTAATGATTACAATTAAACTTTCATATATTATAGATTCATTATCCACCAACTGAAATTTGTCAGGTCTTTTATTGTTTTAATACTGATGATTTTGGCATACAACTCCAGTGATAACCCAAAAAACCTGTCTCAATAAATTAGCATATTTCACCCGGCCAATCAAATAAAAGTGTTTTTTAATAAAAAAACAAAAAAAACATCAAATAATAATGTTCAGTTATGCACTCAATACTTGTTTGGGAATCCTTTGGCAGAAATGACTGCTTCAATGCGGCGTGGCATGGAGGCAATCAGCCTGTGACACTGCTGAGATGTTATGGAGGCCCAGGATGCTTCAATAGCGGCCTTAAGCTCATCCAGAGTGTTGGGTCTTGCGTCTCTCAACTTTCTCTTCACAATATCCCACAGATTCTCTATGGGGTTCAGGTCAGGAGAGTTGGCAGGCCAATTGAGCACAGTAATACCATGGTCAGTAAACCATTTACCAGTGGTTTTGGCACTGTGAGCAGGTGCCAGGTCGTGCTGAAAAATGAAATCTTCATCTCCATAAAGCATTTCAGCCGATGGAAGCGTGAAGTGCTCCAAAATCTCCTGATAGCTAGCTGCATTGACCCTGCCCTTGATGAAACACAGTGGACCAACACCAGCAGCTGACATGGCACCCCACACCATCACTGACTGTGGGTACTTGACACTGGACTTCAGGCATTTTGGCATTTCCTTCTCCCCAGTCTTCCTCCAGACTCTGGCACCTTGATTTCCGAATGACATGCAAAATTTGCTTTCATCAGAAAAAAGTACTTGGGACCACTTAGCAACAGTCCAGTGCTGCTTCTCTGTAGAAAAAAAGTGGCATTACCTGGGGAATGCGGCACCTGTAGCCCATTTCCTGCACACGCCTGTGCACGGTGGCTCTGGATGTTTCCACACCAGACTCAGTCCACTGCTTCCTCAGGTTCCCCAAGGTCTGGAATCGGTCCTTCTCCACAATCTTCCTCAGGGTCCGGTCACCTCTTCTCGTTGTACAGCGTTTTCTGCCACATTGTTTCCTTCCAACAGACTTACCATTGAGGTGCCTTGATACAGCACTCTGGGAACAGCCTATTTGTTGAGAAATTTCTTTCTGGGTCTTACCCTCTTGCTTGAGGGACTCGCTAGTCTTACCCATGATGGGGGTTTTGAGTAATGAACCAGGCAGGGAGTTTTTAAAAGCCTCAGGTATCTTTTGCATGTGTTTAGAGTTAATTAGTTGATTCAGAAGATTAGGGTAATAGGTCGTTTAGAGAACCTTTTCTTGATATGCTAATTTATTGAGACAGGTTTTTTGGGTTATCAGGAGTTGTATGCCAAAATCATCAGTATTAAAACAATAAAAGACCTGACAAATTTCAGTTGGTGGATAATGAATCTATAATATATGAAAGTTTAATTGTAATCATTACATTATGGTAAATAATGAAATTTAACACTATATGCTAATTTTTTGAGAAGGACCTGTATTTTTTTTCCTTCTTTTTGTATGCACACATAGAAATAGGGAAGCACTACTCCTATATATATATATATATATATATATATATATATATATATATATATATATATACATATATACATATATATATATATATATACTGGGTCAACCATTACCATCAATTTATTTTTAACTGTATGTAATTTTTAGTCCTGTTGTGCGCACAATTGTTTTGTATCTATTTGGCCAATCGTATACAATAAAGGCATTTTTATATCTATTTTCTGCTTGGTGTTTTTTCTGGGTATCTATATTTTGGTTGTGTTTGCTTTCTCTAGGTTACCATGCAGTAAAGAGTTTATTTTCCAATGTAAGTATCTCTCATTGAACTGTGAAACACATGGTCCTGGCCAGCCCAAGCCACTGACTACAAACGGCCCGCATGGGCATAAGGCCCTCACAGCAGAAGTCCACACACCCAGCCAGGACTCACACTTTTAGGCCAGTCTCACACGTCCAGATAATTCCGGTACCGGAAAAAATCGGTACCGGAGTTGTCCGTGTGTCCGTGAGCTCACGTAGGCCATCCGTGTGGCACACGTGCGGCAGCCGTGTGCCACCTGGGTACCACACGGACCATGCAGGAGAGACAGCGCTAAAGTTTAGCACTGTCCCCTGCATCGTGCTGAAGCCGCGATTCATATCTTCTGTGCAGCAGCGTTTGCTGTAAAGCTATGAATAATCCATTTTTTTAGTGGTATTTTGTGTTTAAAATAAAGCTCCATGTCCCCTCCCCCTGTGCGCCCCCCCCCCCCCCCCCGTTGTTCTGAAAATACTCACCCGGCTCCCTCGCAGTGTCCTGTCCTGGCCGCAGTTTCTCCTGTATGCGGTCACGTGGGGCCGCTCATTTACAGTAATGAATATGCGGCTCCACCCCTATGGGAGGTGGAGCCGCATATTCATGACTGTAATCGGCGGCCCCACGTGACCGCATACAGTAGAAGGTGCGGCCAGGACAGGAAGCAGCGACAGCCAACGAGGGAGCCGGGTGAGTATTTTCAGAACAGCGGGGGGGCGCACAGGGGGTGGGGACATGGAGCTTTATTTTAAACACGAAGTACCACTAAAAAAATGGATTATTCATATCTTCTTTACAGCAAACACTGCTGCACAGAAGATATGAATCGCGGCTTCAGCACCATGTGGGGGGGACAGCGCTTACTGGAGCGCTGTCTCCTGCACGGCATACGGAGAACGTACGTGTGAGGTACGTGTTTTACACGGACCCATTGACTTTAATGGGTCCGTGTAATACGTGCACTCCCACGAACACTGACATGTCTCCGTGTTTGGCACACGGAGACACGGTCCGCAAAAAATCAATGACATCTGCACAGATGCATTGATTTTAATGTGTCTACGTGTGTCAGTGGCTCCGGTACGTGAGGAAACTGTCACCTCACGTACCGGAGCCACTGACGTGTGAAACCGGCCTTATGTAGCACGCCGGTGCATAAAAGGAGATGAGTTCCTTGTCTATGGCTACCTTCCTGCACCACAATACACCTGCAGCAGCATGTTTATCTCTACAAGGAGAGTGACGGGCCTGAATCTCGATAGGTGAGAATCCTAGAGGTGGAATTTGCTTTTCACAGCCATAAGCCATTGATGGTGCATGCCCAAAACAAATGATTGCACATGCATCAATTCAACATGCCTAATCTAGGCTGAGAAAGCTAAAGTAATAGATATTAGTGTTCTTCAAACATGTTACAAAGCTATAACTCACATCATACCATGACAGCAGCATTTGATGTGAATTATAGTTTTGAAATGTCTGGAGAGCAATAGGTTGGGTCATGTGATTCAATGTCAGACAAAAACATAGGAGCTGGGGTGCAGATAAACATCAGCAGGATCTCTGGACTGAGAAATCACAAGGTTAAATATTTGTCTGTAACAGAAGGCAGTTTGTTAACTGAAGAGCGGTACAATAATAAATGTTTGCAGGCAACAGTGAAGCATGGTGGAGGGTCTTTACAAGTTTGGGGCTGTATTTTAGCAAATTGAGTTGAGGATTTGGTCAGGGAGGCATCTGTTTGGCTCCAAACTTATTTTGCAGAAGAACAAAGATTGACAAGACATGGTGGGACAATGACGAACAGGAAATGGTGGGACAATGATGGACAGGACATAGTGGGGCATCCATGCAAATTCGGGGCTATATTTTAGTAAATGAAGTTGATGATTGGTCAGGGAGGCATCTGATTTACTCCAAATTTATTCTGCAGCAGGACAATGATGGGCATGCACAGGACATGGTAGGACAATGGCGGACAGGACATGGTGTGGCGTCTTTGCAAGTTTGGGGCTCTATTTTTACAAATGGAGTTGAGGATTTGGTTAGGAATTGGTCAGAATTTGGTCAGAGAATAATCTTATTGGCTCCAAATTTATTCTGCAGCAGAACAATGACCCCAAACATACACCCAATGTCATTAAGAATTATGTTCAGCGTAAAGAAGAACACTGAGTCCTGGAAATGATGATATGGTCCTCACAGAGACCTGATCTCAATGTCAAGCCTATCTGAAATCACATGAAGAGACAGGATGACTTGCACAAGTGATATCCACGGAAGATCTGTGGTTAGTTCTCCAAGATGTTTGGAATAACTTCCCGGCCAAGATCCCTGAAAAACTGTGATCAAATGTACCGAGAAGATATGATTCTGTTTTGAAGACAAAAGGGCGGTCACACAATATATTGATGTTAGATTAGTAATTATTAATACTTCTAATTGGAAGCATTCTTACTTTGCAGCATTTTTTCCACACCTGCCTACAACTTCTGCACAGCGCTATATGACACAAGGTTTCTGACATTTCATGAAAAAAAATATAAATGGGTATGTCCTCTTTACACAAGTTTATGGAATGCAATTTGGAAATTATATTCCTTCAATAAACATCTATAATTTTTTACACAGAGTATTTGCTGGGATGCAATATATATGATAATGAGAACATGTTGAAAGTGATTATTACATTCAGTTAAGGCTGCAAAAAAAGACATTACGGTAGTTGTCTTTATCACATACTGTAAAAATCACTTATTATTTATAATGCGGAAGCTTAATTAAATTATGACATCTTCAGAGATTTGTGAAATAGATGCTATTTAACCCTTTATACAGGTACAGAAGCGTGAACTTGCTATAATATGATTTCAATGTATGATGTACAGCTCTGGCAAAAATCAAGAGACCACTGCAAAATGTTCAGTTTGTCTGATTTTTCTCTTTATAGATATATTTTTGAGTAAAATGTAAATTGTTCTTTTATTCTATAAACTTCTGACAACATGTCTCCGAATTTCCAAGCAATACATTTTGTATTTCTTTTCTGAAAAAGAAAAATGGTTAAAATAAAAAAAACAGTGCTTTCAGACCTCAAATAATGCAAATAAAACAAGTTCATAATCATTTAGAAACAACAATACTAATGTTTTAACTCAGGAAGAGTTCAGAAATCAATATTTTGTGGAATAACCATGATTTGTAATCACAGCTTTCATGCGTCTTGGCATGCTTTCCACCAGTCTTTCACACTGCTTCTGGCGCAAACATTTAAGCAGATCTTCTTTGTTTGATGGCTTTTGACTATCCATCATCCTCTTGATTACATTCCAGAGGTTTTCAATGGGGTTCAGGTCTGGAGATTGGGCTGCCCATGACATGGTTTTGATGTGGTGGTCTCTTAATTTTTGCCAAAGCTGTATATTCGGCTTTCTACAGATCAGGGGACAAAAATGTCAAAGTATGTAAAATGAGTTACGTCTTAAAGGTTATTACAACTTTTCAATCCCTTTTAATATTTAACAAAGAATCTACATAAACAGCTGAGTAATTTTGTAAATATTTTTCTTTCCTATTTTTGTACAGATTTTCCTGGTTGCCCATGGAAACTGATGGCAGTTTAGCTGCACCTCTGTCAGACATGTGAAGTGACATCTGAGTTCTATGTACAGTAATTGTTACCTGAGGTCCCATGATGCACTGCTCTATGGTAAGAGGAAACCATAATTTTGGATGTAGCTTTAGTCAGTGAATAAGTCAGGATTTAAGTTCCATTGTTATGTTCTTTGCTTTGACTGGAAGAATGACAATGGAAACAGCACAATCCTCCCTGTCAAGTCAAACGAGGATCTAAACTGAATATCTGATGCAAATGTGAACAGAACTCAAAGCAGATTACATAAGTTACATCCTATATTGTACCCCAGAGCTGCACTCACTTTTCTGCTGGTGGAGTCACTGTGTACATACATTACATTACTTATCCTGTATTGATCCTGAGTTACATCCTGTATTATACCCCAGAGCTGCACTCACTATTCTGCTGGTGGAGTCACTGTGTACATACATTACATTACTTATCCTGTACAGTTCCTGAGTTACATCCTGTATTATACTCCAGAGCTGCACTCACTATTCTGCTGGTGCAGTCACTGTGTACATACATTACATTACTTATCCTGTACTGATCCTGAGTTACATCCTGTATTATACCCCAGAGCTGCACTCACTATTCTGCTGGTGGAGTCACTGTGTACATACATTACATTACTTATCCAGTACTGATCCTGAGTTACCTCCTGTATTATACTCCAGAGCTGCACTCACTATTCTGCTGGTGCAGTCACTGAGTACATACAGTACATTACTTATCCTGTACTGATC
The DNA here is from genome assembly GCF_051348905.1 of Ranitomeya variabilis. NCBI lineage: Eukaryota > Metazoa > Chordata > Amphibia > Anura > Dendrobatidae > Ranitomeya > Ranitomeya variabilis. The sequence goes on from NC_135235.1 coordinate 572,418,654, forward strand.
CTGAGTTACCTCCTGTATTATACTCCAGAGCTGCACTCACTATTCTGCTGGTGCAGTCACTGAGTACATACATTACATTACTTATCCTGTACTGATCCTGAGTTACATCCTGTATTATACTCCAGAGCTGCACTCACTGTTATGCTGGTGCAGTCACTGAGTACATACATTGCATTACTTATCCTGTACTGATCCGTAGTTACATCCTGTATTATATTCCAGAGCTGCACTCACTATTCTGCTAGTGCAGTAACTTTGTACATACATTACATTACTTATTCGGTACTGATCCTGAGTTACATCCTGTATTATACTCCAGAGCTGCACTCACTATTCTGCTAGTGCAGTAACTTTGTACATACATTACATTACTTATTCGGTACTGATCCTGAGTTACATCCTGTATTATACTCCAGAGCTGCACTCACTATTCTGCTGGTGATGTCACTGTGTACATACATTACATTACTTATCCTGTACTGATCCTGAGTTACATCCTGTATTATACTCCAGAGCTGCACTCACTATTCTGCTGGTGGAGTTGGAGCGGCCCCCAAACGCAGGTCAACGGGGTACTTGGTACCGGGTCTCTCTGTTCTGGGCATGTCACGGTGGCCTGACCCGGTCCGTGGCCCTGCTAAGGGGCGCCCAATTAAAGATGTAGGTGACGGTGCAGGTCGCAGTAAATAACGAGGACTCAGGGTTGCAGTCTCTTTACCTCTTTACTGAAGGCTTCGGCATCCACAATCCAGAGCACTGCTAACAGGGCTGTCTGAGACCGGCCGGTCCGAAGGCACATCCAGAGTTCCCTTTGCAGGTGGAAATCAGTAGCCTACCTACTAGCGCCTGGGTGTTGTAGTACTTCCCTGCTGAGCACCACGGGATAGTCCTCACAACTGTCGTGTATGTTTCTGTTCTTTCTCTCCGTCCCCCAGATGATATGGATAGGACGCACCCGTATGACGGGGTAGGCCTGGAGTTATTTTATAGGGACCCTAGAGACGCCCCTCTCCCACAATTGCCTCCGTTGTCTTCATTAGGTGTAAAGGTGAGACAGCCAACCTAAAGATAACTGCCCTGCCGTAGTTCAAAGTAATGCATAGAGTCTCTTACTTCCTCGGCGTTCCGGCCGCCGGCTACGCGCCTCAGAAGGATGTTGCCGATCTTGAGGCACGACTCCTCCTGGTTCTATCTCCCTTGTGCTGTGATCCCGTTTCTCACTTCTCCACAATATGCTTCACTTCGTGTCCTTTCTTAGGAGTCTGCCGCTATAAGGCACAGGCGCGGCTCCGCAAAGATCTGTCTGTCCTAGGCCGCTGTCAGGATCCCACCCCTGGCAGGTAGTGATGTGTCGTTCGTGAACGAGCCGACACAAAGAGCCGGCTCCCTGCTGTGAACGATGGGAGCCGGCTCTGCAGCGTGAGTGAACCGAATCTTTTTTTTTTTTTTTTTTTCCTTGTCTGGCGCCTGCAGCCTATCAGATTCAGCGAGCTCAGTGAGTGTGACTGTGACTCATGTGGGAGGAGCAGACAGGAGAGAGGGAGATGTGGAGTCTGTGGAGTGTAAAGAAATGCCTGCGAGTCCAGTGAGGTGATGTGTTCACAAAATCAGTCCCCAGTAAAAGGCATTCACCTCACACAAGTACCGCAGCTGTGCAGCCTGTAGCCTCCCATCAGGCCAGGCTTGTGCTGGAGAGGTGGCCATGCTGTTATTATCAGCTCCCTCTAATAACGGCTGCAGTTCTGTGCCATCTCTAATTATCTGACACTGAAGCTCTTCTTGTCTTTACACTTTTGCAACCTTTTTAATGCACCCAAAATATCTGCAAATCATGGTGATTAACCCCTTCATGTTGCAGCTATTGTTCTTTTTCTGCCACACCTTTCAGGAGCCTTTGTAAGGGCTTGTTCACACGATCCTTTTTTCGCTGCGGATTTTTCAGGTCCTGATTTGTGAAAACCGCAGTGCAAAACCTGCGGTGGTTTTCACTGCGGTTTTCAGTCCTTTTTCTACTGCGGATTCCACTGCGGGTTTCCAGCTGCATTTTCCTATTGGTGCAGGTGGAAACCCGCTGCGGAATCCGCAGAAAGAATTGACATGCTACTTCTTTTTTTCCGCTGAAAATCCACGCTGATTTTCAAGCCGAAAAAAGGATAGTGGGCACAGCGGATTTCGTTTTCCATAGGGTAACATTGTACTGTACCCTGCATGGAAAACGTCTACGGATCCGCAGCTGCAAATCCGCTGCGGATCCGCAGCGAAAACCGCATCGTGTGAACATAGCCTAAGGGCTTGGGGTTTTGTGTTTCTTTTTTTGCAGGACAAGTTTTAGTTCTGAATGAGCCCATTTTACCATATAATGTCCTGAAAAACCAGGAAAAAAAAAGTTCACAGTGAGGTAAAATGAAGGTGGGGAAGCAATTCCACCGTATAGTTTGGGGGATTTGTTTTCCGTAGTTCAGAGTGCACGGTTTCATTTGAGGTGGTCTCACACGTGGCATCACAGGAGGCTGGGGCTGCACTCGCTTCTCTGCAGCGTCTCGCCACATTGATCACCTACAGTAAGGGTACCGTCACACAGTGGCACTTTGATCGCTACGACAGCACGATCCGTGACGTTCCAGCGATATCCATACGATATCGCTGTGTCTGACACGCAGCAGCGATCAGGGACCCTGCTGAGAATCGTACGTCTTAGCAGATCGTTTGAAACTTTCTTTCGTCGCTGGATCTCCCGCTGTCATCGCTGGATCGGCGTGTGTGACACCGATCCAGCGATGTGTTCGCTTGTAACCAGGGTAAACATCGGGTTCTAAGCGCAGGGCCGCGCTTAGTAACCCGATGTTTACCCTGGTTACCATTGTAAATGTAAAAAAAAAAAAAACACTACATACTCACCTTCTGATATCTGTCACGTCCCCCGGCGTCTGCTTCCCGCACTGACTGTGAGCGCCGGCCGTAAAGTAAAAGCAGAGCACAGCGGTGACGTCACCGCTGTGCTGTGCTTTACGGCCGGCACTGACAGTCAGTGCGGGAAGCAGACGCCGGGGGACGTGACAGACATCAAAATTTGAGTATGTAGTATTTGGTTTTTTTACATTTACAATGGTAACCAGGGTAAATATCGGGTTACTAAGCGCGGCCCTGCGCTTAGTAACCCGATGTTTACCCTGGTTACCCGGGGACTTCGGCATCGTTGGTCGCTGGAGAGCTGTCTGTGTGACAGCTCCCCAGCGACCACACAACAACTTACCAACGATCACGGCCAGGTCGTATCGCTGGTCGTGATCGTTGGTAAATCGTTTAGTGTAACGGTACCCTAAGGCCAGGCCATCAATGTTAGTCATGGACAATCTCTTTAAACTTGTTCTATCTGTAATACTACCTCAATCATATTTACTGTAACTTAACTGTTGTTAAAGTTGGTATGTAACTAGGGTTGCAGTGCCATATTCTGTTTGACTTGCTGGGATTTGTAGTGCTGTGCACCACCAGCAGGAGAAGTTGATACCATGGTATAGTAGCATTTATACTTTTCTGTTCCACGTTGTGTTGAAATAAACTGAGTTTACTATTCCGTATGCTTTGCACAGTGTTTGTGTGTGTGTGTGTGTGTGTGTACAGTGTATATACAGTGTGTGTGTGTGTGTGTGTACAGTGTATACATTGTGTATGTATACAGTGTATGTGTGTGTAGTGTGTGCACAGTGTGCGTATACAGTGTGCGTGTAAGGCTACTTTCACACTAGCGTTGTTTGGTGTACGTCGCAATGCATTGTTTTGGAGAAAAAACGCATCCTGCAGAATTATCTGCATGATGCTTTTTTTCTCCATAGACTTTCATTAGCGACGCATTGCGATGTATGGCCACACGTCGCATCCGTCGTGCGACGGATGCGTTGTGTTTTGGTGGACCGTCGGCACAAAAAAAGTTCCATGTAACTTTTTTTGTGCGTCACGTCCGCCATTTTCGACCGCGCCCCCTCCTCCCCGGACCTTACAATGGGGCAGCGGATGCGTTGAAAAACTGCATGCGCTGCCCCCGTTGTTCATTTCTTTCACAACGTGCATCGGTACATCGGGCTGACGCATGGCGACGGCCCCGTACCGACGCTAGTGTGAAAGTAGCCTTAGCACAGTGCTTGCAGCATGCTTTTATTTTTATGAATTACAATCTTATACAGCACCAACATATAGCACAGCACTTACTAATTCAGAAAGGACGTGTACAAAAAAACAGCACATATTACAAAGTAATACAGGTTAGGCTGGGTTCACATTGTGTTAGTGGCGTCTGTTAGACGGACTACGTTACACAGCGGCATAAACGCGGTGTAACGCAGTCCGTTACGGCCGCCATTGACTCCAATGTCGGACGCATCACTAGCGCCCACCCACAATGGGCGTGCGCTAGGGATGTGCCGTCATTGAGTGACGGACCCTGGGATGCGGGCTGCAGCGTTTCCGGGTCCGTCACTGCTAGCGCAGATAGAGCTAGAAGATGCTCTATCTGCGCTAGCGCAATGTAAACGTCGGCACTTGCGTTAACAGCAGCCCGTTAGCGTATGTGCTGAACAGGCTGCTGCTAACACAGTGTGAACCCGGCCTTAGGACTACAACCAAGTAGCGCGGGCTCTGTTCACAAGAGCCAACAATCTGCGGAAACAGCAATGCTAAAAACCAGTCTTTACTGCTTCACTAGAGACTTACACAGGTGTACCATGAGGCTGTCACTTTACAGGCAAAGACTGGGAACGATGACAGTGTAAAATCTAGTTTTATTTAAAAAAAGAGCCGGTTCACGAGCCGAAAGAGCCGGCTCTTTATAGTGAGCGGAGCCGAAAGAGCCGGATCACCAAAAAGAGCCGGACTGCCCATCACTACTGGCAGGTCCTCTCTCGAACTCTCCCCAGCTACTTTCTGTCTAACTTCCTACCCAACCCCCAGTTTTACCCATGTGTGAGGAGTGGCCTAATAGATAGGACCTTTTGCTCCCCCTGGTGGCCGGAGTGTGAAGCGTAATGTGTGTCTGTGATACCTGCAAGGTGAACTATTTTAGTGCAATCAGACATACCATCACTCCCCCTGGTGGAAGAGCGACGTTACTGCAATGACCAGACTCTGGGGCGCTGCACTGTCACTGTGTACATACATTACATTACTTATCCTGTACTGATCCTCAGTTACATCCTGTATTATACCCCAGAGCTGCACTCACTATTCGGCTGGTGCAGTCACTGTGTACATACATTACTCATCCTTTACTGATCCTGAGTTACATCCTGTATTATACTCCAGAGCTGCACTCACTATTCTGCTGGTGGAGTCACTGTGTACATACATTACTTATCCTGTACTGATCCTGAGTTATATCCTGTATTATACTCCAGAGCTGCACTCAGTATTCTGCTGGTGGAGTCACTGTATACATACATTATATTACTTATCCTGTACTGATCCTGAGTTACATCCTGTATTATACTCCAGAGCTGCACTCACTATTCTGCTGGTGCAGCCACTGTGTACATACATTACATTACTGATCCTGTACTGATCCTGAGTTACATCCTGTATTATACTCCAGGGCTGCACTCACTATTCTGCTGGTGCAGTCACTGTGTACATACGTTACTTATCCTGTACTGATCCTGAGTTACATCCTTTATTATACCCCAGAGCTGCACTCATTATTCTGCTGGTGCAGTCACTGTGTACATACATTACATTACTCATCCTGTACTGATCCTGAGTTACATCCTGTATTATACTCCAGAGCTGCACTCACTATTCTGCTGGTGCAGTCACTGTGTACATACATTACTTATCCTGTACTGATCCTGAGTTACATCCTGTATTATACTCCAGAGCTGCACTCACTATTCTGCTGGTGCAGTCACTGTGCACATACATTACATTACTTATCCTGTACTGATCCTGAGTTACATCCTGTATTATACCCCAGAGCTGCACTCACTATTCTGGTGGTGGAGTCACTGTGCACATACATTACATTACTTATCCTGTACTGATCCTGAGTTACATCCTGTAGATCTTTTATTATAAAAATGAAAAACATAACAACAATAATAGCAGAAAACATAACAAAAATATTAGCCAGAAAATAATCAGTATACTGAACAGTGGTCCAGCCGCTCATTCTCTCCTCTCACACATATTATACAGTATATACAGAACAATAACTTCAGGTCCGGTCACCAAACAAAATAATAATAACAAATAAAATAAACAATGGAAAACAAAGACTATATACAGGAACTTTTTTTTTTTAGTTTTAAATAAAATAACTACAAATTAAACAAATATATACAATACTACAAGCTATCCTCCATTCCCAACCCCCCGCACTGACCTGAGAGCTGGTCCTGCGTCTCATGCCTCTGTCCATGTCCAACGTCCATAGGCCAGATCAGGCAGTGCCAGTTTTTCCCCCAAACAACCCGGTGTCCCATAGTCCCACAAGATAATCCCACCTCCCCCCTTTTCCCACCACCCAACCTAACACCTACACCCAAATCTATATCCCCATATACAATATATACATTATATACAGCAGCACACACCACAATAATTACAAAACACGAAGCCCAAGTTCGGCGCCTGCAGCCCTACATCACTGTATAATGATCAAACAAAACAAAAATCTACAGTGTCAGCAGCAGCCCACCACCAGGAAAGGAGATGACCAGACTAGGGCACACTAAAAGAAAAGCCCCTCCAGAGGAGCGCGGCCCTCCGTGCGCCCAGTCGCCCATACTCCAGAGAGCGCACCTTCACCAGGTCACCGAGTATGGTCCTAAACACATCGTCCACTGGGAGGATTTTTCGTTGCGTCGATACTAAGCACCGTGCGTTCCACGTGTGATACCTAACCACTGCGCTAACTAGAAATAAGGTGCAGCGGTCCCGACCACCCAGGTCTCCGAATGCTCCATAGGCCCATTCCGCATAGGAGAGACCGGCCAGCCGAGACCAGCCAATGAAGGCGCCCACCCTGTTGTACACCTCTGTGTTGAAGGGACAATGAAGCAGGAAGTGGTCCATGCTTTCCAGCAAGGTACCACAATGCTCCCGAGGACAATTCCTGTCCTCAGAGCTCCTACACTTCAGATTGTCCCTCACACACAGTTTCCCATGGAAGCAGCGCCAAGCCAAGTCCCAAAACTTCGAGGGGATCCTGATAGAATTCAAAAGATGCAAACCCACCCCAAGATCCCGACTTGGGCAGTCCCTGAGCGCCAGAGGCCTCTGGAAATGGGTCAACAGAACCCTACTGTCAAGTAGTTTCCTTGGCAGAGTCCTGATCTCCCACATTCCCAGACCCCACCGACGAATTACCTTCAGAACCAAGGTAGCGTAAGCCGGAAGATGTCCATGCGGTGTGCGAAGATCCTTCACTTGCCCTCCTGTCTCCCATTCCTGGAAGAAAGGCTGAAACCATCCCCTACAGGAGAATACCCACGGAGGAGTCCTCTCTTTCCAGAGGTTTGCGATATTGATCTTAATGAAGGTATCCACAAGGAATACCACAGGGTTGACCATACCCAACCCTCCTAGTCTCCTCGTACGGTAAGTAACCTCCCTCTTGACCAGGTTCAGTCTATTCCCCCATAACAGTTGGAAGAACAAACTGTAGACCCGAGTCCAGAGAGATTCCGGCAAGATGCACACACTGCCCAGATAAATCAGTAAAGGGAGCAGGTAAGTTTTGCTCAGGTTTACCCTTTCCCTTAGGGTCAAAGACCAACCTTTCCATTGGTTCACCTTCTGAGTGGCGATCTCTAGCCTGCTGTCCCAATTTTGTTTGGGGTAATCCCCCTGGCCAAATTCGATGCCAAGGACTTTTGCAGAGACTTTGGGTCCTGGAAGGGTGTCCGGGAGATCAAAACCAGGATCTCCTCCTCCCAGCCAGAGACTCTCACACTTATCCCGGTTGATCTTGGACCCGGATGCCTCCGAGTAGCGATCTACCTCTGACATCAGCCACCCTGCCTCCTCGTGAGAGGAAGCAAACACAGTGACATCATCGGCATACGCCACCACCCTCAGAGTGGCTTCCGGTGCTGCCTGATCCATCCCGATCCCGGCCAACGGTCCACGCTCCACCCTCCTAAGAAGAGGGTCAATCGCAAACACGTACAGCAGCGGGCTCAAGGGACAACCCTGGCGAACACCGGACCCAACCTCAAAAGAGCTACCAATCCAACCATTCACAAGCGGGAAACTCTCTGCCCCACTGTACAAGGTCTTAAGCCAATCAACAAACCCCCCCGGCAGGCCATATCTCAGAAGGACGGACCAGAGGTACTCGTGATTAACCCGATCAAACGCTTTTGCCTGGTCCAGTGACAGCATGTACCCCTTCCAGTGACCAGCCCTACCCTGCTCCACTGCCTCTCAGACACAGAGCACAGCACTAAATGTGCTGCGGCCTGGAACAGAGCAATGCTGGGCCCCCGAAAGGAGTCGGGGTGCAAATTTCACCAGCCGATTAAACAGCACCTTTGCTAGAACCTTCCTGTCTGCATTGAGAAGCGCTATGGGACGCCAATTCTCAATGCAAGACGGGTCCTTACCCTTTGACAAGATGATCAGAGCAGACCTCCTCATTGACTTCGGCAGAGTGCCCAAGGAAAGACACTCATTGAATACCTCAGTCAAGAGGGGAACCAAAACGTCCTTAAAGGTCTTATAGAATTCAGATGTTAAGCCATCTGGACCAGGCGATTTTTTGGGAGCAAGCCCTTCAATCGCCAACTGAACTTCCTCTTCCCTGATCATTTCTGTCAAAACGTCAAGAGAGGGGTCTACCCCTGGTTCGGGGACAGCTTCTGCCAGGAAAGCCGACATCTCATCCCAATCAAGATCCCTCTTCCCCAAGAGGTGCGAGTAGAAGGATCTGACAACCTCCAGGATCCCTGATCTGGATCGCCTCAGGGACCCCGTAGTGTCGACCAGTCCTGTAACCACTTTACTATTCACTGACATCTTGCAGTTTCTGTAAGGGTCGGGCGAGCGGTACTTCCCGTAATCCCTCTCAAAAACCAAAGATGCGTGTCTATCGTACTGACACCTCATAAGCAAAGATTTCACTCTGGAGATCTCCTCGCGGCTACCTCCAGTTGAGACAAGATGCTCGAGTTTCCTCCTCAGACCCTGATACAGGCGGTACCTGCTCAGACTCCTGAGGCTCGAGAGCTGGCGGAAGAATCTCGCCACCCTTTCCTTGAACATCTCCCACCACTCTGACCTACTACTACAAAGATCCAGTAAGGGTACCTGGCTCTGAAGAAAATCCTCAAAGGACTGTCTTATCTCCGCTTCTTCCAAGAGAGACGAATTGAGCCTCCAAAAGCCTCTTCCCATCCGGAGGGTCTCTGTAACATTCAGAGAAAACAAAATTAAACAGTGGTCGGAGAACTCCACCTCAACAACAGACACTGCTGAAGAGACAGCTTCCTCCTTTAAATAAAACCTATCTATTCTGGACCTACAGTTACCTCTATGATAGGTGAACCCCTCGTGGCCTGGGGTGTGCCGAATGTGGACATCCACCAGGCGAGCCTCACTAGCTATACTATTAAGGGCGACGCTATCATAAGTCAGCTTGTCTCTGGAACCTCCTCTATCTCGGGGCCTCGTGACAGCATTGAAGTCCCCTCCAAAGACAACCTGCCGACTTGTAAAAAGGTAGGGCTTGATCCTCATAAAGAGACACTTCCGGTCCCACTTAGATTGGGGACCATAGATGTTAATGAGCCGGAGCTCTTGTCCCTTCATGAGGACATCTAAGATCAGGCACCTCCCCATTTCTAACTCAATAACCCGTCGGCATTCCACCGGTGCGGTAAAAAGGACCGCCACTCCGCTATACGGCTCGGCCGCAAGAGACCAATAGGAGGGTCCGAGTCTCCACTCCCTCTTAGCTTTAAACACATCTGCCATGTTTGGCAGCCTGGTCTCTTGCAAAAAGAAAATGTCAGCTTCAACCCGGCTGAGAAAATCAAAGGCCGCAAATCTAGCTGTATTTGACTTTATGCTGGCGACATTAATGGACGCCAGCGTCAACGGAGTGGGTTCCGCCATCATTGGTGATTGAGTTAGATGGCTTTCTTTTTCCCACTCCCCTTATCCTCTGCCTCAGAGGAGGAATCCTTCCCCCTCTTTAATGACATGGAGGTATCCATTTCCACGCGTTTTTTATTTTTTTCGTCCTCGTCTCCGGACTCTGGGCCAGTCCCTCCCTCCAAGGATCTTACGTTCCCAGAAGGAGGAGACTCGGCGCCCCCTGTGAGCCCCGCCGAAGCCAGAACCTCACCCTCAGCTTCCTCCTCAGAGGAAGAGATGTTTTCAAGGGCTTGGAACCGGTTAGAAAGACCAACCAGAGGGGAGTCGGTTTTTCCTTCCTTAGGTACCTTGGTCAGAGTGAGAGAAGATTTTTTATCTCCCTTCTTTCTCTTCTTTTTGGTGCCGAGCTTACGCTTGTCCTCTAGCCACTGCCTATTATCCTCATCCATACTTTCATAATGGGAGGACTCTGAGGCAGTGGCACTCTCCTCCCTGTGGATCCTCCTGACCTCCTCATCCAACTCATCATCCCTTGGGGCCTCAGCAGCAAGACTGGCATCCAGGACAGGGGCCGCCCCAGTAGCCCGAGGCTCGCCCAGCTCCCTATCCTGTCTGCGCTTGTCTAGACGCCTTAGCTGGGCAGGCGTCTTTTTATTGCTTTTCTTCCTTGGCCCCTCAGCTCCCTCACCCTTGCTAGTCCCTTCCCCAGCAGAATCAGCCTCACGGCTTTCTCCCACCGGGGTCACGACTGCGTTAGCGAAGGAGTGAGGACAACGGCTGAATGGGTGACCTAACTCACCACACAGGTGGCACCTAATCTCCACACAAGATGCAGCAAGATGGCCGACATCCCCACACAATGCACACTTCTGCACAGTGCAGTTTGCGCTGAAGTGTGTGGGGTCGCCGCACTTGTGACAGAGCTTCGGTTGCCCCTGGTAGAAGACCAGGATACGATCCCTACCCAGGAAGGCAGATGATGGTATGTGGGCAACCGTACCACCTGAACGCTTAAGTTTTACCATAAACGTCCAGGCCCCTGACCAGATACCAAACTCGTCACGGTTTTTCTTTGGCATCTCCACTACCTCTCCATACCGGCCAAGCCACGTCATGATGTCATAACAAGAAAGCGACTCGTTACATGTCATCACGGTCACTTTCTTGACTTGATTTTGGCGAGACACCGCCTGAACGGCAAAGTCTCGCCAGCCGGGCTCATTTTTTGCCAACTCATAGTTCGACCAGAAAAGTTCAAGCCCCACCGGCCGAACAAAGCTGACATCAAACTCAGGTGTGGAATAGGGATGTATCAAGGCGTAGATGTCAATCGCCTTGAAGCCCATCCTCAGCAGGAGCTCCACAACCTTCGACCTTGGAGGACACGCATCACTGCCCCTCCACCGAAGACGGACCACATTCCTACGCACACTACCCGGCCCGGCTGTTGGGAGGGACCACACTGTATCCCCCCCTCTTTGCTCTCGGAAGGCCCCGAGGCCATGCCTCTCTATCCAGAAGGATAGATCAACCTCTCGACCCTCTACCATTAGTGATCTCTCTCCCTTCTTTAGAGCCTCCAGGAGACGCCGTTGCAACATGCCGTCCCCAGAGCCCAGAGACGAGGAGGACGCCCTATTTCCCCCGGAGGTGACAGCGGCATAACTCCTGACAGGTGCTGCCACCACCGGGGGGGCAACCGGACCAGTGACCACATCCACACCAACAGTATCACCATTACCCACCTCCATAACCTCCTCACCCTCCACCAAACCAGCAACCACACCACTAGACAAAGAGTTTTCCTCATCCATACCCACCACCACATTCACTCCTGCTGGACCAGTGACAACAGGGGGTGACATTTTGGCCTCTGCATCATCAGGCACAAGGGGCTAAGTCTCCTCCACAGAACTGGAGGTGACCTCACCCCTGGTTTTATGTGTGCCCTCCGCATCATCAGTTGATATTTTCCGCTGCTTCATGGTTGCTACCAGGCGCCGCTGATCTTTCGCTGTTGTGAGGCACCGCTGATCCTTAGCATCAGGATCTTGTTGACCAGCGGCGCCAACACAGAACAGGACTTTGGTGGGAGGACCGGAACGCCCAGCCCCGGTAACCCCCTCACACTGCCGCCGCTTCTCAACTAAGTGATCAGCGGCAACAGCATTCAGGGGCACCGAGGCTACCGGAGCTGCCCCTGACACCGGGCTGCTCCCCCCTCCCACTGGAGAGCGCACCACAGTATCGTGGCCTGATTTTTCGCCCGCCGCCGGGCCGCCCTCACTGTCCAGCCTCTCGGCTGATGCACCTGCTGCTACGTCCCCGCTACTACAAGCAGAAACGGAGCTCTGCGCCTCACTACATTGCTTTGTAGTCTCCCCGCGCCTTTGCACCGGATCCACAGCAGAACCCGGGCTGGGCTGGGCAACGGGGCTTATACAGCGAGCTGACCCTGCAGCCGACTCAGGGGGTACAGGGAGGGGGGCATATACATAGCTTACCGCTTCCTGCAGCTTAGGTTTGATCTTCTTCACCTTTTTTTTCCGGCCCCCAGGTGCCTCCTCTGGCAAATCATCACCAAGATGGAAGTTCTGAAGGCACACTGGGGACTCCAGGAGCTTGATCTCTGCCATTAGTGCCCCTCCCTGGTCGATGTCACTGTCCTCCCCAGAGCCAGCAGAACTGCGACGAGATGTCATTGTCGCCTGTCCAGCAGGGAGCTCGCTGCACGTGGCCTGTGAGTGACTAAGCAGGCTGCCAGGTGGGGCTTTCTGCTGGTCATCCTCCTCCTTCTCATCATCATCATCATCATCATCATCATCATCATCATCCACCTGGCTCCCAGGCTGCAGCCCTATCTGCCTTTGCTCTCTGTTATCAGCCATTTCTCTAAATTGGTCTTCATTTTGCAATTTTTCTTTAAAGGGTCCACTTTTTTCTTGGATAAAGGCTTTTCTTACCTCCAGGTCATTAATTTCCAGCTTCAGCCTCTTTACCTCAGCCTGGAATTGCGTCTTCCTGGGTCGGGAGGCTCCTGCAGCTTTTGCGCTTGTGCAGCGCAGCTCCTCCCGGAGCCTTCTCAATCTCATGCTTGCTTCTTCATACTCACGAAGGTGGCTCATGACCCGGGAGGCATAGGTGGACACAGACTCCCGGGGTCTCTGCAGCGCCCAACCCTCCTCAGTGAGGTCGGCCTCACCTCCGTGAGCACTCAGCTTTCCTCCGGAAGGGCCGTCATCCTGCACGCTAGCAGGCTTCTCCTCCATGGAAGCCTTGCGGCTTCTCTGGGTCTCTGCAGACCTGGGGGGAGTAGGAGCCACATTGCTGCGACTCCTGGTGGAGCGTCTCACCCCCAAATCTTCTGATGTGCAGGCTGGTTGCTGGTTCCTTCTGCCCCCCGCCAGCCTGGTCCGGGAAGCAGAAGCCTGGGACTTGGCCCCCTCATTCATCCCAGGAAACCCACTCACTCCCTGGGTAAGAGAGAGAGCAGGTCCCCGGGTGGAGAGGTGGTGGTTCCCAGGAGCTCAGGAGCACACTGCAGGTTCAGCAGCGACCGCACCCACAATCAACACAGTGAGTAGCAGCTGAGCAGAGCTGCACTCACTATTCTGCTGGTGGAGTCACTGTGTACATACATTACTTATCCTGTACTGATCCTGAGTTATATCCTGTATTATACTCCAGAGCTGCATTCACTATTCTGCTGGTGCAGTCACTGTGTACATACATTACTTATCCTGTACTGATCCTGAGTTATATCCTGTGTTATACTCCAGAGCTGCACTCACTATTCTGCTGGTGGAGTCACTGTGTACATACATTACATTACTTATCCTGTACTGATCCTGAGTTACATCCTGTATTATACCCCAGAGCTGCACTCACTATTCTGCTGGTGGAGTCACTGTGTACATACATTACTTATCCTGTACTGATCCTGAGTTACATCCTGTTTTATACTCCAGAGCTGCACTCGGTATTCTGCTGGTGGAGTCACTGTGTACATTACTTATCCTGTACTGATCCTGAGTTACATCCTGTATTATACCCCAGAGCTGCACTCACTACTCTGCTGTAAATCGGGATCAGTACAAGATAAGCAATGCTATAAATGCCACTTTATATGTTGATTATATTTATATGTAAAATGTTTTCCACCTTTTACATTGTGCACTATGTTGGCTGTAGTTGGATACATTAATAATTTCTAGGACTAGTGAAATATTTTTTAGAATACTAAATTTCTGAAACTTTGAAATATACAAATATTACAGTGGAGGAGGGCGGAGGAGGGTGATACAGTTAGGTCCATATATATTTGGACAGAGACAAAATTTTTCTAGTTTTGGTTATAGACAATACCACAATGAATTTTAAACAAAACAATTCCGATGCAGTTGAAGTTCAGACTTTCAGCTTTCATGTGAGGGTATCCACATTAAAATCGGATGAAGGGTTTAAGAGTTTCAGCTCCTTAACATGTGCCACCCTGTTTTTAAAAGGACCAAAAGTAATTGGACAGATTCAATAATTTTAAATAAAATGTTCATTTTTAGTACTTGGTTGAAAACCCTTGGCTGGCAATGACTGCCTGAAGTCTTGAACTCATGGACATCACCAGACGCTGTGTTTCCTCCTTTTTGATGCTCTGTCAGGCCTTCACTGCGGTGGTTTTCAGTTGCTGTTTGTTTGTGGCCTTTCTGTCTGAAGTTTAGTCTTTAACAAGTGAAATGCATGCTCAATTGGGTTGAGATCAGGTGACTGACTTGGCCATTCAAGAATATTCCACTTCTTTGATTTAATTAACTCCTGGGTTGCTTTGGCTTTATGTTTTGGGTCATTGTCTATCTGTAGGATGAAACGACGACCAATCAGTTTGGCTGCATTTGGCTGGATCTGAGCACACAGTATGGCGGCTCTGAATACCTCAGAATTCATTCGGCTGCTTCTGTCCTGTGTCACATCATCAATAAACACTAGTGACCCAGTGCCACTGGCAGCCATGCATGCCCAAGCCATCACACTGCCTCCACCATGTTTTACAGATGATGTGGTATGCTTTGGATCATGAGCTGCACCATGCCTTCGCCATACATTTCTCTTTCCATCATTCTGGTAGAGGTTGATCATGGTTTCATCTGTCCAAAGAATGTTCTTCCAGAACTGTGCTGGCTTTTTTAGATGTTTTATAGCAAAGTCCAGTCTAGCCTTTTTATTCTTGATGCTTATGAGTGGCTTGCACCGTGCAGTGAACCCTCTGTATTTACTTTCATGCAGTCTTCTCTTTATGGTAGATTTGGATATTGATACGCCTACCTCCTGGAGAGTGTTGGTCACTTGGTTGGCTGTTGTGAAGGGGTTTCTCTTCACCATGGAGATTATTCTGCGATCATCCACCACTGTTGTCTTCCGTGGGCGCCCAGGTCTTTTTGCATTGATGAGATCACCAGTGCTTTCTTTCTTTCTCAGGATGTACCAAACTGTAGATTTTGCCACTCCTAATATTGTAGCAATTTCTCGGATGGGTTTTTTCTGTTTTCGCAGCTTAAGGATGGCTTGTTTCACCTGCATGGAGAGCTCCTTTGACCGCATGTTTACTTCACAGCAAAACCTTCCAAATGCAAGCACCACATCTCAAATCAACTCCAGGCTTTTTATCTGCTTAATTGAGAATGACATAACGAAGGGATTGCCCACACCTGTTCATGAAATAGCCTTGGAGTCAATTGTCCAATTACTTTTGGTCCCTTTAAAAACAGGGTGGCACATGTTAAGGAGCTGAAACTCCTAAACCCTTCATCCAATTTTATTGTGGATACCCTCAAATGAAAGCTGAAAGTCTGAACTTCAACTGCATCTGAATTGTTTTGTTTAAAATTCATTGTGGTAATGTCTATAACCAAAATTAGAAAAAGGTTGTCTCTGTCCAAATATATATGGACCTAACTGTAAGCAACAAAGTTTTGGCCACCTAAAACAGAAGGGTGTTTGTGCCTGTGGGCCAATTTCCCACCATTTGCTTCCCAACAATGTAGCTTTTCTGGAGAGAGGACTACATTGGAGGTCTGCGCAGATTTCCCCAGCCGGTTACAGAGGGGATTGCCAAACAGAACACTCTCCCTTCAAGACCCCCATGGCCCAATTTTTTCAGACTCCACAATTTGGGACAATGGGAATTTTTCATTATTAGGAGCTCTGGCTAATATTCTCATTCACAGTAAATTCCTAATGAAAATACGCATATTTTATTTAATTAGCAGAATCTCCTGAATCCTTGGAGTTTGCAGATGTAAAGGTCAGTTCCTCTGGCTTTTTTATATCCAGTTTTAAACCTCTTTGTCTGGGTGGAGTATTGTAACCTGTTCCTGGCTGGAATCTAGGAGAATCAATTTTATCATAAGAAAATATCCTTTATTGTTTCAGAGACGTTGAGCACAGAGACACGACACTTCACATCCAGATGCCATTTTTTTCACCTGCTTAGGTTGTGTCTCGTCACATGCAGAGAACACGGATATGACATAAACTTCAATATAAAACACAACATTGTTAGTTTTCAAAGCCGTTTGTTTTCAGAAGCTGCGCTGAAACTGATGGATACCGGAAACAGCGGCTATGATGTAGTAGGATGGGTGCAGTTAGGGGTTCTCCAATATCCTCAGTGAGGTTGACCTGTTTGTGCCCTAGTGTCATAGTCATTGATCTACACAGTAGAAGATTCAACCAGTTGTTAAAGAGGCCCTATAAATGACTCCTAGGGGTACATATATAGGAAAAAGGGCACCCGTTGCTAGTGATTACGTATTCTATCACCCAACTCCCTCCCCTTGTTCCACCTTCCCACCTCTTTCGTAAATTCTGTGCTGTGTGCTGATTAATTTTCTAATATATCTTTATAGTAGTCAGAGCTCAGTTTTTGTCATACAAAGTCCCGAACTCCCTGCATAGAAATAAATTAAAAACATAAAATGCATACAACCACCACTAGCGGGAGCATAAAAGCCAACTGCATACTGTTCATACATTGTACTCAATAGTACCACAAAGAGAGATTATGGATCTCAAGGACCCAGAAAGAACGACCATATGCCCAAACAACGATGTATAAAAGGTTTAAATTTTATTATTTAACAACAATTATAGAAAAAAAAAAATATATATATATATATATATATATATATATATATGTAAATATACATCACATTAATACGACACAGGTGACGTTAGGTGCTACAAGATGTGCATGAACACCACAAGGAGCATACCAAGGGCGCACGGAGCCAGGAAACACAAACCCATCCATATAGAAATGATCAGCAGGGGGTAAAAGTGCCTCAAATTATAATACATACAGACACCCTGCTGAAACTAAGGTAGTTTCATCTTGCCTCTATAAACAGCAACCCAAAGGTCCGGGTATTGAAAAAAAAAAAAAAAAAACAGTCGACAAATGCCCATTACCTTTCTAGTAGCAAGAGTGGGTGAGATGTGTCCGGGGTCCGTGCACCTCAGGAAGGTGAACTACCGAAACGTGCGTCGGGGAGGGCGCACGGACCCCGGACACATCTCACCCACTCTTGCTACTAGAAAGGTAATGGGCATTTGTCGACTGTTTTTTTTTTTTTTTTTTCAATACCCGGACCTTTGGGTTGCTGTTTATAGAGGCAAGATGAAACTACCTTAGTTTCAGCAGGGTGTCTGTATGTATTATAATTTGAGGCACTTTTACCCCCTGCTGATCATTTCTATATGGATGGGTTTGTGTTTCCTGGCTCCGTGCGCCCTTGGTATGCTCCTTGTGGTGTTCATGCACATCTTGCAGCACCTAACGTCACCTGTGTCGTATTAATGTGATGTATATTTACATATATATATATATATATTTTTTTTTTCTATAATTGTTGTTAAATAATAAAATTTAAACCTTTTATACATCGTTGTTTGGGCATATGGTCGTTCTTTCTGGGTCCTTGAGATCCATAATCTCTCTTTGTTATATTAGTTAGCGACTAGTCCCTCTATGTGGTCATTTGTGGCATAGATAGTTCGGATTTTGAACAACTTTATTTTCTGCCATGCTGCTTATTGTTGTGGTTTTGGTCTTTCAATAGTACCACAGTATGCAGTAAGCTCCCTCTAGTGGCAAATCCAGATATTCAGAATTTTAGCTTTTATACAGTGCCTATATGTATGCAGGTGATTAGATACTCTGTATTGGAAAAGCAGCTCAGTTTGCAATAAACCTATATAACAAAAAGGGGAAAACTCTCTGCTAGAAGCTGTGATAGTCATAAAAAATTTTTTATATAACCTGCCACCTCTCGACCATTCCTTTGGTGTCTGACATCATGTTGACAGTGCTGCAGCCAATCAGTGAGCTCTACAGCTTGTGCCACCTACATGGGCATAGCTGCTGAGCTCAGCGATTGACTGCAGTGCTGTCAATGGGACTTCAGTGGTAGAGAGCTAGTGCTGCACCCAGGGAGGATACCTAATTCTAAGAAAGTTTTGTAAAAGGGCCTCCTTTACTCATTTTGGGCCTTCTTTTCTCGTTCTGCGCCTCCCTTTCTCTTGGGCATGATACTTCTTTTGCATGGAGCCTGGCTTGGTGGTTTACTTATTGGCTTTATTGCCTTGGATCAAGGTTGTATAATGACCCAGGGGTACTATCTGCAGGGAGTTACTCCATGTACTCACAGGTGTTTCCTCCATTTACATTGTCTTCCTCCTAAACTGCAGAAACATAGTAACTGGCCAATATCTGCATAAGAAAATTGAGCACCATGAGGGGAAGGATCAATGTGAGGGCATTTTCTGTACAGCGCTGCAGTATATTATGGCACTATATAAGGAACAAGAATAAGATAAGCAATAGATGGAAACACTAGTATTATATTCATGAGGTGGGAAGATACCTCCACCTGTATGATCCTTATACTCAAAGTCGACGACACCACGTGAAGCAGCTATGAAATGAGACGTTCCTCACAAGGAACATTGTCTGCTATGGTCTTGAATGGCTTCCTCTAAGTGATCTCATTGCATTTAATGGATCCAATCACCCGATCCTTGATTGTCCCTAAAATCCTTCCATCTGATTGCTCAACTTCTTCATCTAAACTCCTTTGTGAACTGTGCCTCTTTATTTTTTCCTCTTCCACTCATACTTACATCTCTCCCGAGAATATGGAATCCAATCTACCTTAACCATGAGTTCCCTCACTTCCAGCAATGGGGGAGTTTGCTATTCTGTTTGAGTTTCATTTTTTGGGGACACAAAATCTTCCTAAATGCTCTTCTAAAGCTGTAATGGCATAAGGGATACAACATGGGGTTCACTGCTGAGTTTACCCACAGCAGCCAAAACGAGGCTTCATACCAATACTCAGGAATACAGTGCCCTCTGCAGGCTGCCCTTATTATCATCAGTAGGGTGTAAGGAGCCCAGCATAGCCCAAATACACAGACAATAACAGCTAATGACTTTGCTATTTTTTTGTCTCTCGATAACCGAAAACGTTGGGCTATTCCTTGAGAAACGATCCTCATACGTTTCTCTAGAGATGGAGTAGAACTGGACTCGGCAAAACTTCTCCTAGTGCTTCTAGCTTTTCCAAGGACAGTCAATGGAGTCCCATTTAGAGAGGTTCTTTTGACACCTTTGACCCTTTCCAAGATCTCAGCCTCAGTTGCCTTCAAAGTTGCCTTGTCGGCATCTTTAGATTTCGACCCTTTATGTACCAGCTTCCAACATTTTAGAGAGTTGGATATGATGGGCTCAGCCACAACCCTTGGATTATCAGTGGTGGTTTGGCTGTGAGCTTCTTGCATCAGCTCCAGCCTGGCTTTTGTCCTTTTCTGAATATTTAGGTAGATACTAACATTGAAGAAAGTCACACTTATGAAGGGTGTGAAAAACTCTATGGTGGAAGCAGTGATTAGGAAGTACCAGTTGTAGAAGAATTCAGCAAAGCATTCTCCTTCTGGAATTATAGTCTTGTCCGCAATGTATTCCCACGTGATAATGGCTGGTCCATATAGTAAGAAGGCCAGGAGCCAGACCATGGACATCTTCAACACCGCATGCTTGCTGTTACTCTGCTGAGCCCTATAGCTAACCTAAGCAGAAAAGACAAAAAATTATCCAGGGTCTAAAAATAAACATTATGTAACACAGTATTGCATGCATATTGTATCGCACGTGTCCAGAAACACCATTATCCCACAAAAATTATTTTCTAGTGTAAACCAGAAATTGGGAAAGAGGATGAGGAGGATGGAGTTGCAGGTTTTATTTAGAATTATAGAGAAATGGCATCATGAAAAGGTGGAAAGGGACCAGCAGAGAGGAAATATCTGATTGGCTCAACAACCGTTCTAGCAACTCAATTACAACCATATTGGCAGATACTCAGCTTTCCTACAAGATACAACTGATAAAATGGCTCAATAGAATTCAGCAGTGGATGACAACACAAGAACTCAATTTTCCAAACCCTATTCATAAAATGGGCTTCCCTGTTCGGACTTTGACAACATGATGGATGAGTGACTTCTCACTTCATGCACTGACATCCATCATGTCAGCGATTATTAAGTTTAAGCTTATGCAACAAAGTTTAAATACATTACCGTAAATAGGAGCAGGCAATTGTGGAATGGTGACGTCTACATAACTCAAGACTAATAACAGGAAAGTATGTGAAAACCTATTCAGCACTATGTATGGGATGATGTTCCTCCCCTACTGTAAATCATAAGACTATAGACATTAGTTTAGAAACCTCATTCTCATATACCCTATCACCATGTTAATGGTGGGGTCCTCTGTTCAGAATCCTAATCTTTTGGCCAGAGCAGAGGGCAATTATGAAAAGCTTTTTTGCTTTGGAGGATCCATCGGTTCCTCATTACACAATGATCCTATTGAGTTGAATGGGTGCTGCTGTGTCATACTTATTTTTTTCTCATAGTGGAGCTGCAGAGAGATTAAACAATCACTGCCAGGTTTCTCTAAAGATTAGAGTTGATATCTTGGGGTCCCAACAGGGGGAGATTTTGTAATGAACCCTTCAGATAAGTGTGGATCAAGGAGTTCATGCAAGAGGCTGCAGACAAAGTACTTGATACAAATCCCAGGACCAGAGCCGGACTGGGACTAAAATTCAGCCCTGGCATTTGAAGTTACACAGGCCCACTTGTCACATGGTGAATATAGAATATATTTGTGCACCCGTATGTCATAAGATGTGAGGTGCGTTTAACAAGACTATAAAACATACAGTCCCAGATGGTCCAGTATTACAGCTCACTCTTATTATTATTATTGCTCCAAGGCCGGGGTCACATGAGCTTATAACATGGCTGAGTGCTATGTGTACAGCTCAGATCTGCGATTATTTTCACATGTCGATTCGGCATGAGAGAACAATCGCGGCATGCTGCGATAGGCAGCAACATTCGGGTCTATGGGTGCATGTGAAACATCAGACTGCATTTGGATGTCATCCCAGTGCAGTCCGATTTATGCAGAGAAAGGTAATGGAGGAGATGGAGAAATTACTTTCTCCCTCTCCTCCGCAGCTGTGCTCTGATTCTCCCACGTGAGAGGGAGAAGGAGGATCGGAGCACAGAGCTCTGACACTCACTTCAGAGCTGGAGCCAAGGGTCATTGGCATATCGCATCCTATGCTCTTGTATCTGATGTTATATGCTTAGTGTGATTCCAGCCTTAGTTGCAATACCAAAGAAAGTTGCTACTTTACACACAGAGCGGGGTCTCGTAGACAATGAAGATGATGCTGCGCTTTCCATAGTGCTATGGTCTGGTCCAAAGTGACCACATCTACTATATAATTGTCTAAGGGCACTTCCATCTGTCTGTCCTTCTGTCTGTCGTGGTTATTCATTCGCTGATTGGTCTCGGCAGCTGCCTGTCATAGCTGCCGCGACCAATCAGCGACGCGCACAGTCCAGAAGAAAATGGCCGCTCCTTCTTCCCCGCAGTCAGTGCCCGGCGCCCGCATACACCCCTCCGCTCACCGCTCACACAGGGTTAATGGCAGCGTTGACCGCGGTGTAACGCACTCGGTTAACGCTGCTATTAACCCTGTGTGACCACCTTTTTACTATTGATGCTGCCTATGCAGCATGAATAGTAAAAATATCTAATGTTAAAAATAATAAAAAAAATAAAAAATAGTTACATACTCACCCTCCGGTGGCCCCCCCGGATCAGGAACCGGCCTTTCCCGCTCCGCGCAACGCCCCGGTGACCGCTGCATGCATTGCGGTCTCGCGAGATGATGACGTGCGGTCTCACGACACCGCTACGTCATCATCTCGCGAGACCGCAATGCACTCTTGGGACCGGAGCACGCCAGGAGCATCAAGTACCGGCCGCTCCAAGAGGTGCAACAAGCATCGGGTACTGGTCGCTTCGATCCGGAGGCTCCAGGAGGTGAGTATGTAACTATTTTTTATTTTAATTCTTTTTTTTTTTTTTACAGGGATATGGTGTATACTATGTGACTGGACAATATACTACGTGACTGGGCAGTATACTACTCGGCTCTGTGCTGTATACTGCGCGGCTCTGTGCTGTATACTGCGCGGCTCTGTGCTGTACACTACGCGGCTCTGTGCTGTATACTATGTGGCTGCCCAGTATACTATGTGGCTGCCCAGTATACTTTGTGGCTGCCCAATATACTATGTGGCTGGGCAATATACTACGTGGCTGGGCAATATACTACGTGGCTGGGCAATATACTACGTGGCTGGGCAATATACTACGTGGCTGGGCAATATACTACGTGGCTGGACAATCTACTACGTGGCTGGGCAATATACTACGTGGCTGGGCAATATACTACGTGGCTGGGCAATCTACTACATAGCTGGGCAATATACTACGTGGACATGCATGTTCTAGAATACCCGATGCGTTAGAATCGGGCCAACATCTAGTTAGCTATATTTTGCTTCTATGGGAAAAATGTGCACAGACGTTTAGCATATCTGCAAGAAAAATGAACACGTTGGGAATTTGAAGCACTCACTGCAGGTTAGTTCACACTGCTTAAAAAAGCCCATTGGGCAGTAGATTTTTATACGGTAAATCCCATCCACATTGATGAACTGTAAGATGCTGCCTTTTTGATGCAACAAAAATATGTAGCGCCAAAACACACCAAAATCTGAGAAGCCAACAGCGTTTTGGACACAGCGGATATGTGCTGCGTCCAAAGTGCTGCCTAAGGCTATATGCACACGTTGCAGATTTTTCAGCTCAGTTTCTGAAAAATCCGCAGGTAAAACGCACTGCATTTTACCTGCGGATTACCCATGGATTTACAGCGGATTTCTAGCGTTTTTGTGCAGACTTCACCTGCGTTTTACACCTGCGGATTCCTTTAAAGGAATGTAAAACACTGCGGAATCCGAACAAAGAATTGACATGCTGCAGAAAATACAACATAGCGTTTCTGTGCAGTATTTTCCGCAGCATGGGCACTGCAGATTTGGTTTTCCATAGGTTTACATGGTACTGTACAACGCATGGAAAACTGCTGCGAATCCGCAGCGTCCAGTCCCCTGCAGATCCGCAGGCAAATCTGCAATGTGTGCACAGACCCTAATACTGAACATCTATACATACCCTTAAAGTGAACCTGACCACTGATACGTGCTGTGTGACCCATGGGCAGCACATATCCGGTATTGGCTGTACGATCTAAGCCAGGTATGTTTGTCTCTGAAACGCTGCGGCATCACAGAGAAAAACATGTCTGACTTCTCCCCTCCGGCTGCCAATGACTGGTGTGTACTCACACGCAGGAAGAAACTTGTCCCTCAGTGGGAGCGGATGGGGAGAAGCCACCAGGGACCCGCCTGTCTCACTAGTCACCCGTGTGGCTGTGGTTCTCCGCAGCTTTTAAAGTGTTTTTTCCCTGAAACAGCAGCAGCATTTCAGAGTCAACCATACCTTTCTGAATCATACAGTCAATGTCTGATACATGCGACCTGTGGAACAAGCAGCATGCATCAGCCATCAGATTCCCTTTAAGATCCCATAGGTGCCATTTATGTCACATGGTTGACTATTATCCTTATCCCTTTGAGAACTATAACTCCCAGCATGTACAGAAGCTCCTATGGCATGCTGGGAGTTCTAGTTCACCACAGGAGTGATTTTCTTTTGAGTTAGGGTATGTTCCCACGGTCAGTAAATGCTGTGGATTGGACACTGTGTACAGCCGCAGTGCCCAATCCACAGTGTAAAGATGTTACACCATAGTGGATGGGATTTTATGAAATCCCATCTCCACTATGCATGCAGGGACACCCGCAGCTTCCCTGCGTATACGCACATGCGGTGTGTCTGTCTAGACCGCAGCATGTCTATTTATCTGGCGGAGACGCTCCGTCTCTGCCAGATAAATATCACCGTCCAATGTTTAGAATGCGGTGATTCCGCATGGTTCAATGAACACATGCGGAATCACCGCACGAACAAAAGCCGGCAGTGCTTACGACAGAGCGGGAATGTGCTGCGTCCAAAGCGCTGCCAATACTGACCGTGGGAACATACCCTTAGGCCAGGTTCACATTGCGTTAACAGCAGCCCGTTCAACACGTGCGTTAACGGGCTGCTGTTAATGCAAGTGTAGATATGTCGTCGTGCTAGCGCAGATAGAGCTAGCAGATGCTCTGTCTGCGCTAGCGGTGACGGACTCGGAAACGCTGCAGCCCGTGTCCCAGGGTCCGTCACTCAATGACGGCACATCGCTAGCGCACGACCATTGTGGGCGTGCGCTAGCGATGCGTCTGTCATAGGAATGAATGGCGGCGTTAACGGACTACGTTACACCGCGTTATGCTGTGGTGTAACGTAGTCCGTCTAACGGACGCCTGCAACGCAGTGTGAACCTGGCCTTAGTGGCATTGGAGCAGAGTGGACACAGCTTTTTTTTTTTTTTCTTAATTGTATTAATGCTTGCCTTTTAGCAGCTTCTTTTTTCAACTCCGGTATTTCCTGGTCTTCTGCTCGGGACACTCACGTTAAGGTTATCAGACAGCAGCTCCTAAATCTTTTCTGTCCCTGCTGCCTCGCTGGACAGGAGGAAGTGGGCGGTCTGATGTCCTGATCACCGGCTGCAGTAAAAGTGGCAGGGTCGGAGCAGAAGAGAAGAGCAGAGCGCGCCTCTCCCCCTCTCCCCCTCCCCATCTCTGTTACCTCACTGCAGCTGGTGACCAGGGCATCAGACGGCAGCTGCGAACTTCATCCCATACAGCGGCAGTGATTTTACCAGAGCAGCGCGCTGCTGGATGCACAAGCTGACAGCATGAAGGAGCAATAGATCGAGCGGCCCACTACAGGAACCGGCCGTTCTGGCATTTGCCAGAAATGCCCGATGGCCAGTCCGGCCCTGCCCAGGACTCTGAATATTCTCCATCATTTATAGTAGGAATACAACATTACCTATAAAACACTGCTGTAGCTACCACTGAACCGATTTTTTAAAGTTTAAAGCGGAGCTGTATTTAAACAGGAAAAAAACGTCTCTTTCAGCTAAGGGTCGCCTTGTGATGCTCTGGATCATCCAACACAGGGCTGGCTCCAGGTTTTTGTGGGCCCCAGGCGAAAGAGTCTCAGTGGGCTCCTTAAACGCATACTACAATTCATGATGCACAGATAAGAAATATAGGTCTAGTACATTGCCAAAGACTTCACCTACTTCTTACATTACATGAGTGATATCTATTGTAAATGCTACAATGGCTCAGAAACCGGCAAATCCTCGTAGCGCACAGTGCGAGCCCTGGGGGGATTCAAAAGTTTTCATGAAAGACAGTATAGTCCTCTATACAGTATTATGGGGACCATGTAGTGCTCCATACATTATTATCGACACCACATAGTCCTCCATACAGTATTATAGGCACCACATAGTCCTACATATAGTATTACGAGCACCACATTAGTCCTCCGTACAGTATTATGGGTACCACATAGTCCTCCGTACAGTATTCTGTGCACAACATAGTCTTATATATTACTCCATTCAGTATAATGAGCCCCATTATTGCTCCATACAGAATAATGGGCCCCATATAGCTCTCTATACAGAATAATGGACCCCTTATAATGCTTCAAACAGAATAATAGACCCCTTATAATGCTCCATACATAATAATGGACTCCATACATTGCTCCATACTGAATAATTGTCCTCTTATAATACTCCATACAGAATAATAGACCCCATATATTGCTCCATACAGAATGCTACATATAGAATAATGGACCCCATACATATAGTTCTCCATACAGTATTCTGTGCACAACATAGTCCTATATATTACTCTATTCAGTATAATGAGCCCCATTTATTGCTCCATACAGAAAAATGGGCCCCATATAGCTCTCTATACAGAACAATGAACCCCTTCTAATACTCCAGACAGAATAATGAACTCCTTCTAATGCTCCATATAGAATAATGGACCCTATATATTGCTCCATACAGAATAATGGACCTCTTCTAATGCTCCATACAGAATAATGGACCCCTTTCCATTCTAATGCTCCATACAGAATAATGGACCCCATATATTGCTCCATACAGAATAATGGACCCCTTCTAATGCTCCATACAGAATAATGGGCCCCTTGTAATGCTCCATATAGGATAATTGACTCCATATATTGCTCCATACAGAATAATGAGTCCCATATATTGCTTCATATAGAATAATGGACCCCTTATAATGCTCCAAACAAAATAATGGACCCCTTAAAATGCTTCCTACAGAATAATGGGCCCCATATATTGCTCCACAAAGAATAATGGGTCCCATATAATGCTCCATATAGAATGGGCCCCATATAATGCTCCATACATAAATAAATAATCAAATACTCACCTCTTCTTGTTCCCCGCTGACTGCAGGTCTTGGCTCTTCAGCCTATTCCGACTCTCTACAGTGTTTAGCGCAGAGGGCATGCTATAGTGACGTCATCATGCCATCTGCCCTGAGACGTCACAGAGTCAGGAGGCGCACAAGAGCCCGGACCTGCAGCCTGCGGGGAACAAGGAGAGATGAGTAATTCAAACAGTTTAAAGCACGGGGGGGAAGAAGTGCGAGTGCTGTCATCGGGCTTCCCCGACTCACGGACCCCATAGTGTGCCGCCGCTTGCTCAGGGCCCCTGCACTTGTCCGAGTGCGCCGGGTGGTGACACCATCCCTGATCCAGCATGTGTATTGTGAGGTTCTGCAGCAGCTAATGTGTATAGTATGATAATCTAAAGCAGATGGGTATGCATAATGTTCTGCAGCTGCTGAGGATTGGTGTATGAGGTTCTGTAGCGGCACAGTGCTGTATTTTGGTGTCGTACAGCATTTGAGCTATGTATTATGATTAGTAATGAGCAAATATACTCGTTACTTGAGATTTCTCGAGCACGCTCGGGGGTCCTCCGAGTATTTTTTAGTGATCGGAGATTTAGTCTTTCTTGCCGCAGCTGAATGATTTACATCTGTTAGCCAGCATAAGTACAGTGGGGCAAAAAAGTATTTAGTCAGTCAGCAATAGTGCAAGTTCCACCACTTAAAAAGATGAGAGGCGTCTGTAATTTACATCATAGGTAGACCTCAACTATGGGAGACAAACTGAGTCAAAAAAATCCAGAAAATCACATTGTGTGTTTTTTTAACATTTAATTTGCATATTATGGTGGAAAATAAGTATTTGGTCAGAAACAAACAATCAAGATTTCTGGCTCTCACAGACCTGTAACTTCTTCTTTAAGAGTCTCCTCTTTCCTCCCCTCATTACCTGTAGTAATGGCACCTGTTTAAACTTGTTATCAGTATAAAAAGACACCTGTGCACACCCTCAAACAGTCTGACTCCAAACTCCACTATGGTGAAGACCAAAGAGCTGTCAAAGGACACCAGAAACAAAATTGTAGCCCTGCACCAGGCTGGGAAGACTGAATCTGCAATAGCCAACCAGCTTGGAGTGAAGAAATTAACAGTGGGAGCAATAATTAGAAAATGGAAGACATACAAGACCGCTGATAATCTCCCTCGATCTGGGGCTCCACGCAAAATCCCACCCCGTGGGGTCAGAATGATCACAAGAACGGTGAGCAAAAATCCCAGAACCACGCGGGGGGACCTAGTGAATGAACTGCAGAGAGCTGGGACCAATGTAACAAGGCCTACCATAAGAAACACACTACGCCACCATGGACTCAGATCCTGCAGTGCCAGACGTGTCCCACTGCTTAAGCCAGTACATGTCCGGGCCCATCTGAAGTTTGCTAGAGAGCATTTGGATGAGCCAGAGGAGTTTTGGGAGAATGTCCTATGGTCTGAGGAAACCAAACTGGAACTGTTTGGTAGAAACACAACTTGTCGTGTTTGGAGGAAAAAGAATACTGAGTTGCATCCATCAAACACCATACCTACTGTAAAGCATGGTGGTGGAAACATCATGCTTTGTGGCTGTTTCTCTGCAAAGGGGCCAGAACGACTGATCCGGGTACATGAAAGAATGAATGGGGCCATGTATCGTGAGATTTTGAGTGCAAACCTCCTTCCATCACAAAGGGCATTGAAGATGAAACGTGGCTGGGTCTTTCAACATGACAATGATCCAAAGCACACCGCCAGGGCAACGAAGGAGTGGCTTCGTAAGAAGCATTTCAAGGTCCTGGAGTGGCCTAGCCAGTCTCCAGATCTCAACCCTATAGAAAACCTTTGGAGGGAGTTGAAAGTCCATGTTGCCAAGCGAAAAGCCAAAAACATCACTGCTCTAGAGGAGATCTGCATGGAGGAATGGGCCAACATACCAACAACAGTGTGTGGCAACCTTGTGAAGACTTACAGAAAACGTTTGACCTCTGTCATTGCCAACAAAGGATATTTTACAAAGTATTGAGATGAAATTTTGTTTCTGACCAAATACTTATTTTCCACCATAATATGCAAATAAAATTATAAAAAAACAGACAATGTGATTTTCTGGATTTTTTTTTCTCAGTTTGTCTCCCATAGTTGAGGTCTACCTATGATGTAAATTACAGACGCCTCTCATCTTTTTAAGTGGTGGAACTTGCACTATTGCTGACTGACTAAATACTTTTTTTCCCCACTGTACATGTGGGGGTTGCCTGGTTGCTAGGGAATCCCCACATGTAATCAAGCTGGCTAACAGATGTAAATCATTCAGCTGCGGCAAGAAAAACTAAAGCACTAAAAAATACTTGGAGGACCCCCGAGCATGCTCGAGAAATCACTAATTACTAATTATGATATCCTGAAGAAGATGTATAAAGCTACCACATCTGCCACCAAGTTTTTGATACCTAATTAAAGAGCAGCATAATGTAGGATAAGAGACCCTGATTCCAGTAATGTAACACTTAATTTACTGGGTGTAGCAGTTATGACAGAATAATAATTTTTAGATGTAGCATCTAGCAGAGGTAAGAAAGATAACCCTGCCCACAATAGGCTCTCTGTGTACATTGTCTATTGACAGTGAGCTGCTTATGAGAGGAGAAGAAGTGGTCAGAACAGGGCTCATGTACCAAGCATATAGTTTAGGCAGTGATAAACTCCTGCTGATAAAACACTCACTATATGAAAACAACAGCACACAGCCTAACACAGTATTGTTCAAAATAATAGCAGTGTGTTCAAAAACATGAGCTGGCGCTTCTCACAAAATTAGAATATCATCAAAAAGTTAATTTATTTCAGTTTTTCAATACAAAAAGTGAAACTCATATATTATATAGAGTCATTACAAACAGAGTGATCTATTTCAAGTGTTTATTTCTGTTAATGTTGATGATTATGGCTTACAGCCAATGAAAACCCAAAAGTCATTATCTCAGTCAATTGGGATCCAAGAAGTATCGTTTCTCCTTTCGGAGAGTGACATGATAAGCATGTCGAGGTGAGGAGACTTAAAGCCGCAATGCTCCTCTGGGAAATATGCAAATTGTCTCTTCAGAGAGGAAGAGGACTAGAACTCTAGTGCCACCTATTGGAAGTAGCAATCCTAACAGTCAATATCGACCCTTTAAATGAGCCTTGTCACATGACTTATAATAATAATAAATAATAATTTTTATTTATATAGCGCCAACATATTCCGCAGCACTTTACAATTAAGCGGGGACATGTGCAAACAATAAATTCGGTACGAGTTAAGACAATTTAAACAGTGACATTAGGAGTGAGATCCCTGCTTGCAACCTTACAATCTACAAGGAAATGGGGGGGGACACAATAGGTGAAAAGTGATTGTTATTTCAGGTCTGGCAATTATAATAAATAGGGATTTTCATATAAAAGCTGCATGATCTGGTCATCAGCCCGTGTGTTTAAGTGCAATAGTCAAGTATCAAGTGCAGTTATGTGCATGGAGGGTGTGGAGACAGATGAATAGTAGGGTGCAGATTCAGAGTAATATTTGGAAGGAGGGAACAGGGCAAAGTTAGTTTACTGAGTAGTTGATGTGGTAGGCTTGTTTGAAGAGATGGGTTTTTAAAGCGCGCTTGAATAGGTCGGGGCTAGATATCAGTCTGATTGTCTGGGGAAGTGCATTCCAGAGAGCTGGCGCAGCACGAGAGAAGTCTTGGAGACGGAGTTGCGAGGTTCGGATTACGGGGGATGTTAGTCTTAGGTCATTTGTAGAACGGAGGGCACGTGTAGGGCGATAGACAGAGATGAGAGAGGAGATATAAGGCGGTGCAGAACTGTGGAGAGCTTTGTGGGTGAGAGAGATGAGTTTATACTGGATCCTGTAGCGAATGGGTAGCCAGTGTAATGACTGGCACAAGATGGAGGCATCGGTGAAGCGGCTGGACAGAAATATGACTCTGGCTGCAGCATTCAAGATGGATTGAAGAGGAGAAAGTTTGGTAAGAGGGAGACCGATTAGAAGAGAGTTGCAGTAGTCCAGACGAGAATGAATAAGAGCGACAGTAAGAGTCTTAGCAGTTTCAAAGGTGAGAAAAGGTTGGATTCTGGACATGTTTTTAAGATGCAGGTGACAAGAGCGAGTGAGTGATCGGATATTGGGAGTAAAGGAAAGTTCGGTGTCGAATATGACCCCAAGACAGCGGGCTTGCTGCTTGGGAGTTATGGTTGAACCCTCCAGGGTAATTTCGATGTTGGGTAGAGTGAGGTTAGTAGAAGGGAGAAACACAAGAAGTTCCGTTTTGGAGAGATTTAGTTTCAGGTAGAGGGAGGACATGATGTTAGAGACAGCAGACAGACAATCCTTGGTATTTTGAATTAGGGTAGGGGTGATGTTGGGGGAAGAAGTGTATAATTGGGTGTCATCAGCATAGAGATGATACTGGAACCCAAATCTGCTGATTGTTTGTCCAATAGGGGCCGTGTAAAGAGAGAAGAGGAGGGGGCCTAGGACTGAGCCTTGCGGAACCCCGATAGTAAGGGGACGAGGAGAGGAAGAGGAGCAGGCAAAAGATACAGTGAAGGAGCGGTCAGAGAGGTAGGAGGAGAACCAGGAAAGGGCTGTGTCCTTGAGGCCTATAGAGCGGTGCATAGTGAGGAGGAGCTGGTGATCCACAGTGTCAAATGCGGCAGAAAGATCAGGAGAATCAGCAGAGAGCAATGACCTTTGTATTTAGCTGTTATTAGATCATTAGAGACTTTAGTGAGGGCAGTTTCAGTGGAGTATAAAGAGCGGAAACCAGATTGTAAGGGGTCAAGAAGAGAGTTATCCGAGAGATAGCGGATTAGACAGGAGTGGACCAAGCGTTCCAGGAGTTTAGAGATGAAGGAAAGGTTAGAGACAGGTCTGTAGTTAGAAGTGTAGTTCTGGTCCAGGGAGGGCTTTTTAAGTAAAGGGGTTATGATGGCATGTTTAAATGAGGAGGGAAAGATACCTGAAGAAAGAGAGAGGTTAAATATTTTAGTCAGGTGAGTGGTGACCACTGGTGAGAGAGACTGCAGTATATGTGAAGGAATTGGGTCACTGTTGCAAGTTGTAGGCCGAGCAGAAGCGAGGAGCTTGGAAACTTCTTCTTCTGAAACAGGCTCAAAGATGTCTAGTGAGCTTGAGGTGCGGCAGGGAAGGGGATCCAGGCACTGAGGAGATTGCGCTGAGATATCCTGATGGATGTGGTTGATTTTTTTCTAAGAAATAAGTGGCCAGATCCTCACTGCTGAGGTTGGTGATGGGGGCCTGTACTTTGGGTTTCAGGAGGGAGTTTAAGGTTTCAAAAAGTCATTTTGGGTTGTTGGATAGTGAGGTGATGAGGGTGGTGAAGTAGGATTGTTTGGCCAGATAAAGGGCAGAGTTATAGGTTTTGAGCCTGAACTTACAGTGGATGAAGTCTTCAGCTAAGAGATATTTTCTCCACTGCCGCTCTGCACACCTTAAGCAACGCTGAAGAAAGCGTGTTTGCATAGTGTGCCAGGGCTGCCATTGTCTGTGTTGGGTCTTTCTGTGTGTAGAAGGTGCTGCTTCATCTAGGGCATTCTTCAGTGTATTATTGAAGTGTGACAATGCTAAATCTGGACAGGAGAGGGAGGAGATGGGGGCTAGAGATGTGTGGAGATTGTCCACAAGCTGCAGGGTATTAATGGTACGTGTATTCCGATAAGTGTGGTAAGTGGGGGTGTCCCGGGTGAGGAGACAATTCTTGACAGAGAAGGAAAGAAGGTTGTGGTACGAGAGCGGGAGAGGGGAGTTAGTAAAGTCGTGTGAGCCGGGACGGGAGAAAACCAGGTCCAGAGTTTTCACGTCCTCATGCGTAGGAGAATTAGTAAACTGTGAGAGGCCAAATGAAGAAGTTAGAGAAAGAAGATGAGAGGCAGATTGGGAGAGGGGATCATTGATGGGGATGTTAAAGTCTCCCATGATGAGGGCGGGGATGTCACAGGATAGAAAGTGAGTAAGCCAGGTGGCAAAGTGGTCTAGAAACTGGCGGGAGGAGCCTGGAGGTCGATAAATAACCGCCACTCGCAAGGAGAAGGGCCTAAAGAGTCTGACGGCGTGGACTTAGGATAAAAGCCAAACCAGAATCTCAATTTGCAGACACTGTGTTTCGGGGTACTGCCCCTCGTCAGTGCAAAGTGGAGATCTGGTTTAGCTGTGTGAGAGGCATCCGACCGATATCCAAGAAGTATCGTTTCTCCTTGAAGAGAGAGACATGTTAAGCCCTGCGAATTAGAATACTTTATAACACCAGCTTGAAAAATGATTTTAAAATCCGAAATGTTGGCCTACTGAAATGTATGTTCTGTAAATGCACTCGATACTTGGTTGGGGCTCCTTTTGCATCAATTACTGCATCAATGCGGCACGGCATGGAGGCGATCAGCCTGTGGCACTGCTGATGTGTTATGGAAGCCCAGGTTGCTTTGATAGCAGCCTTCAGCTCGTCTGCATTGTTGGGTCTGGTGTCTCTCATCTTCCTCTTGAAAATACCCCATAGATTCTCTATGGGGTTAAGGTCAGGCGAGTTTGCTGGCCAATCAAGCACAGTAATACTGTTATTTGTAAACCAGGTATTGGTACTTTTGGCAATGTGGACAGGTTCCAAGTCCTGCTGCAGAATGAAATTTCTATCTCCAAAAAGCTTGTGGCAGAGGGATGCATGAAGTGCTCTAAAAATTTCCTGGCAGATGGCTGCACTGACTTTGGTCTTGATAAAACACAGTGGACCAACACCAGCAGATGACATGGCTCCCCCAAACCATCACTGATTGAGGAAACTTCACACTAGACATCAAGCAGCTTGGATTGTGGCCTCTCCACTCTTTCTCCAGACTCTGGGACCTTGATTTGCAAATGAAATGCAAAATTTACTTTCATCTGAAAATAACACTTTGGACCACTGAGCAACAGTCCAGTTCTTTTTCTCCTTTGCCCGGGTAAGACGTTGCTGGCATTGTCTATTGGCCATGAGTGGCATGACACAAGGAATGAGACACTTATAGCTCATGTCCTGGATACGTCTGTGTGTGGTGGCTTTTGAAGCAATGACTGCAGCTGCAGTCCACTCCCTGTGAATCACCCCCAAATGGCCTTTCCTTAAAAATCCTTTTAAGGCTGTGGTTATCCCGGTTTCTTGTGCACCTTTTTATACCACACTTTTTCCTTCCACTCAACTTTTCATTAATATGCTTAGATACAGCACTCTGTGAACAGCAAGCTTCTTTAGCAATGGCCTTTTGTGGCTTACCCTCTTTGTGGAGTGTGTCAATGACTGCCTTCTGGACATCTGTCAATCTTCAACATTAACCCCTTTCTGACATTAGACGTACTATCCCGTCGAGGTGGTATGGGCCCTTATGACCACCGACGGGATAATACGTTTAATGCGATCAGCCGCGCTCACGGAAGGAGCGCGACCGATCGCGGCCGGGTGTCAGCTGATTATCGCAGCTGACATCCGGTACTATGTGCCAGGAGCGGTCACGGACTGCACCTGGCACATTAAGCGTTGTTCCGAGGGTCTCCTACCTACTCCTTCCTGCAGGCCCCGAATCCAAAAGGGCCGCGGGGCTCCTTCCGGGTCCTGCAGGGAGGTGGCTTGCAAGCGCCTGCTCAGAGCAGGCGCCTGCAAGCCTCCTTCAGTGCCTGTGTGATCGCTAATCTGACGCAATGCACTGCAAAGTGTCAGATCAGCGATCTGACCCTAAAACATGATGTGTCCCCCCCCCCCCGGGGCAATGTTATAAATTAAAAAATATATATTTACATATGTAAAAAAAATAAAAATAATTCCTAAATAAAAGAAAAAAAAAGTCTTTAAATAAAAAAAAAAACAATAAAAGTACACATATTTAGCATCGCCACGTCCGTAACAACCCAACCTATAAAACTGGCCCACTAGTTAACCCCTTCAGTGAACACCGTAAAAAAAAAAAAAAAGAGGCAAAAAACGCTTTATTATCATACCGCCAAACAAAAAGTGGAATAACACGCGATCAAAAAGACGGATATAAATAACCATGGTACCGCTGAAAACATCATCTTGTCCCGCAAAAAACGAGCCACCATTCACCATCATCAGCAAAAAAAAAAAAAAGTCCTCAGAATAAAGCGATGCAATAATAATTATTTTTTATATAAAATAGTTTTTATTATATAAAAGCACCAAAACATAAAAAAAGATATAAATGAGGTATCGCTGTAATCGTATTGAAGAATAAAATTGCTTTATCAATTTTATTAGACGTGGAACGGTATAAAAGTCCCCCAGAAAAAGAAATTCATGAATAGCTGATTTTTGGTCATTCTGCCTCACAAAAATCGGAATAAAAAGCGATCAAAAAAGTCACGTGCCTGAAAATGATACCAATAAAATGTGAACTTGTCCCGCAAAAAAACATGACCTCACATGACTCTGTGGACCAAAATATGGAAAAATTATAGCTCTCAAAATGTGGAGACGCAAAAACTATTTTTTGCAATAAAAAGCGTCTTTCAGTGTGTGACAGCTGCCAATCATAAAAATCCGCTAAAAAACCCACTATAAAAGTAAATCAAACCCCCCCTTCATCACCCCCTTAGTGAGGGAAAAATACTAAAATTTAAAAAATGTGTTTCCATTTTCCCATTAGGGTTGGGGCTAAAGTTAGGGTTAGGGTTGGGGCTAGGGTTAGGGTTGGGGTTAAAGTTAGGGTTAGGGTTGGGGCTAAAGATAGGGTTAGGGTTGGGGCTAAAGTTAGGGTTGGGGCTACAGTTAGGGTTAGAACTAAAGTTAGGGTTAGGGTTGGGGCTAAATTTAGGGTTAGGGTTGGGGCTAAAGTTAGGGTTTGGATTACATTTACGGTTGGGATTAGGGTTGGGATTAGGGGTGTGGTTAGGGTTATGGCTGGGGTCAGGGGTGTGTTGGAGTTAGGGGCGTGGTTAGGGTTGGGATTAGGGTTAGGGGTGTGTTGGGGTTAGGGGTGTGGTTGTGATTAGGGGTGTGGTTGGGATTAGGGTTAGGGGTGTGTTTGGGTTAGGGTTTCAGTTAGAAATAGGCAGTTTCCACTGTTTAGGCACATCAGGGGCTCTCCAAACGCAACATGGCGTCCGATCTCAATTCCAGCCAGTTCTGCGTTGAAAAAGTAAAACAGTGCTCCTTCCCTTCTGAGCTCTCCCGTGTGCCCAAACAGGGGTTTACCCCAACAAATGGGGTCTCAGTGTATTCAGGACAAACTTTTGTGGTCCAATCCTCCTGTTACCCTTGGGAAAATACAAAACTGGGGGCTAAATAATTTTTGTGGAAAAAAAAAAGATTTTTTATTTTCACAGCTCTGCGTTATAAACTGTAGTGAAACACTTGGGGGTTCAAAGTTCTCACAACACATCTAGGTAAGTTCCTTGGGGGGTCTAGTTTCCAATATGGGGTCACTTGTGAGGGGTTTCTACTGCTTAGGCACATCAGGGGCTCTCCAAACGCGACATGGTGTCCTATCTCAATTACAGTCAATTTTGCATTGAAAAGTCAAATGTCGCTCCTTCCCTTCCGAGCTCTGCCATGCGCCAAAACAGTAGTTTACCCCCACATATGTGGTATCAGCGTACTCAGGACAAATAGCACAACACCTTTTGGGGTCTAATTTCTCCTGTTACCCTTGTTAAAATAAAACAAATTGGAGCTGAAGTAAATTTTTTGGGAAAAAAGTTAAATTTTCATTTTTTTTTTAAACATTCCAAAAATTCCTGTGAAACACCTGAAGGGTTAATAAACTTCTTGAATGTGGTTTTGAACACCTTGAGATGTGCAGTTTTTAGAATGGTGTCACACTTGGGTATTTTCTATCATATAGACCCCTCAAAGTGACTTCAAATGTGATGTGGTCCCTAAAAAAAAAATAGTGTTGTAAAAATGAGAAATTGCTGGTCAACTTTTAACCCTTATAACTCCCTAACAAAAAAAAATTGGTTCCAAAATTGTGCTGATGTAAAGTAGACATGTGGGAAATGTTACTTATTAAGTATTTTGTGTGACATATCTCTGTGATTTAAGGGCATAAAAATTAAAAGTTGGAAAATTGCGAAATTTTCCAAATTTTTGGCCAAATTTCCATTTTTTTCACATATAAACGCAGGTAATATCAAAGAAATTTTACCACTAACATGAAGTACAATATGTCATGAGAAAACAGTGTCAGAATCATCAGGATCCGTTGAAGCGTCCCAGAGTTATAACCTCATAAAGGGACAGTGGTCAGAATTGTAAAAATTGGCCCGGTCATTAACGTGCAAACCACCCTTGGGGGTAAAGGGGTTAACAGAAATAAACACTTGAAATAGATCACTCTGTTTGTAATGACTCTATATAATATATAAGTTTCACTTTTTGTGTTGAAGAACTGAAATAAATTAACTTTTGGATGATATTCTAATTTTGTGAGAAGCACCTGTATATAATTTTAACTAAAGAAAATAACAAAAAAAGAACATTGGGCTGTTCTAAAAAATAGCAGTGTCTGCATTTGTCTTTACAAACTCACAATATATACTTTTTTGTGAATTTAGCATTCCTGTAAATCAATAACCTAATATTTAGTTGTATACCCACCATTTTTAAGAACTGTTTCACATCTATGTTTCATAGAGTCACCCAACTTCTGGCGCTCGTCATCTGTTATTCCAGCCCAGGATGCTTTGACTACATCCAACGATTTTTGGAATTTGTTGGCTTTGCCTCAGAAACGGCAGTTTTAATGTCACGTCACAAGTGTTCATTCAGATTTTCTGGGGATTGGGCTGGCCACTCCATAACCTCAATTTTGTTGGACTGGAACCAAGATTTTGCTCGTTTACTGGTGTGTTTAGGGTTGTTGTCTTGTAGGAACATCCATTTCAAGGGCATATCCTCTTCAGCATAAGGCAACATGAGCTCTTCAAGTATTTTAATATATGCAAACTGGTCCATGATCCCTGGTATGCAGTAAACAGTTCCGGTACCATAGTAAGAGTAACATGCCCATATCATGATGCTTGCACCACCATGCTTCACTGTCTGCGGTGTACTGTGGCTTGAATGGGGGTTGTCTGCCGAACTGTCAGAGGCCCTTGGACTCAAAAAGAACATTTTTTTTCTATCAGTCCACAAAATGCTCCTCCATTTTTCTTTAGGTCAGTTGATGTGTTCTTTGGCAAATTGTATCCGCTTCAGTACATGTCTTTTTTTTTTTTAAACGTAGGACTTTGTGGAGATTTCTTGCTAAGAGATTAGCTTCACACAGGTGTCTTCTAACGGTCACAGTACTCACAGGTAACTTGAAACTGTCTTTGATCATCCTGGAGCTGATCATTGGCTGAGCCTTTGCCATTCTGGCTATTCTTCCATCCATTAGAATGGCAGTCTTCCGTTTTCTTCCTCGTCTCTCTGGTTTGGCTTTCCATTTTAAAGATTTGGAGATCATTTTAGCTGAATAGAATATCATTGTCTGCTCTTCTTTATACATTTTACCCTCTACAATCAACTTTGTAATCAAAGTGCGCTGTTCTTCTGATCAATTTCCCGAAGAACCCATATTTCTCAGGCTTTCAAGGAGAAATGCATGTACAATATGTACTGGCTTCACCCTTAAATAAGGGCCACCTGATCCACACCTGTTTCTTCACAGAATGATTGACCACCTCACTAATTGAACTCCACACTGCTATTGTTTTGAACACCCCCTTTCAATTAGTTATTCTAATAAACAGACTCAAAGACATGCAGATCTACTGCACCAACTAGTAACTTGTTTGACATGTGGTAATATAATTTATACCAAAAAACCGCAATAAATCTGGTTAGTCATATTGGACTGATATTATTTTGAATACTACTGCCTCACACTGTCCTTAGATTACATAGAAAAAACCTGCTAACTGATTAGGTGAAAGAACATCCTACAATGGTGATCAGTGAAAAACCTATTCTGCAGGAAGACATAAGTTGCGTTTGTGTACCGCTCCTCATCTCTGTATAATTGTCAGGTTGTGACATCAGAATGTGATGATTATGCCAATATTATAAATAGGCTTATGATACTGGCATCTTTTTTATTCCACATCTATATTTTACTGGTAATTAGTGACTGGGTTAAGCGAGGTCCTGACCTTGTGTAATGGGTCATTCTTTGTCTTGTGAACTTTTTATCTGACAGCCAGAGAAAGACAATTTTCAATTAAAGAGTTTTCTGTTGTGTCTGCTGGTGTAATTGTTCTGGTTTGCTTGCCTTGCCAAGCATTTCACTTGATGTGCAGAAACCCATTAAGAATTCCCCTGAGTCTAAGGATTACCTGCCTCAGCACAGCCTGGATCATGCTCTGACAGTGACCATTTCCCAGGAGGATATATATCCAGGCCTTATCATCCCTGACCCATGAGACAAGCAGAGATCTGGGACCAGAAAGACAGAAAGATCTATGGCTGTGTGTATAGCGAGGTTCTCTAGTATAAAGCAAAAATATTTAAATTAATTTTCTAGTTTTCTGGAAATAAATCTTAACAGGGTTTTCCCAAGAACAAAGTTACCTGTAATTTTAACGTTGATTTTAATAAATTGTAAAGCGCTGCAGAATATGTTGGCGCTATATAAATAAATATTATTATTATTATAAATACATCTTGACATAATAATTTCCACAATTGGATGTGTTTAAAAAAAATGTTCCTGTGCTGAGATAATCTTATAAATGTGCCTCTGCTGTGTACTGTGTAATGGCTGTGTCTGACCGTGCAGGGACATGATCTGATCATACCACATCTCCTGAGCAGGGGAGGAAGTAAAAAAGTATAAAGACATTAAAGCTCGGGATTGCAAATAAATCTTTCTTTGAGGTAAAGCATTTTCTAAAAACAAGCATGGAAATGTTTACCTTACCAATAGAATCAGATGTAATCCCATGCTGTAGTGTCTGTATACTCTCTTTTGCTTCCTCTTTATCTCAGCGCAGGAACATTTTTTTTAAACACTTCCGATTGTGGAACTTATTATTATTCCAAGATCTATTCATTAAAATGAACTCTATTCATGGGACAGCACCTTTAAAAGGAATGTTTATCTCTAATTGTTCCACTGATTCTAACTGTTCTTGCACAGTTTGGAATCTACAGCTGTTATGTAGACTACATGCATCATATTTATTTATGGATGATAAATTTAATATAGCTTTAACTCCTTTCTGCTGCAGGCAATTTTTAATTTTTCCCCGTCTTTCATGGGCCATATATTTTATTTTTTCAAATGATGGCACAACCTGAGGGTTTTTTTTGTGTGGAATAAGCTGTATTTTTCATTGGTCGTATGGGTAGTTAAATCTTTTTGATAGATTTTTTATTCTAATTTTTTCTAATGAGGCCTATACAATCGCACTACACAAGACTTGATGAAATAGAAGGTGACTAATTCAATAAGAGGCACAAACCACATACTGAATTCAGTGTCTTTTCTAAGTGATGTGAGCCTCCGTGTGCT
The DNA here is from genome assembly GCF_051348905.1 of Ranitomeya variabilis. Lineage (NCBI taxonomy): Eukaryota > Metazoa > Chordata > Amphibia > Anura > Dendrobatidae > Ranitomeya > Ranitomeya variabilis. Next base: position 572,459,217 of record NC_135235.1, read on the forward strand.
GTACCAAAAATTCTGCTTTAATTATGGACTAGATTAGTTTTTCTTGAGTACAAAGCATTAATACTTTTGATGAACCTCACAGGAAGTATGGCCAAGACCCATTTTGGCTCCACCCATTTTTGCAGAGTTGAGTCAAACTGTCGAAAATTTGCCAAAAGTTGCAAAATTGTTGTTGTGACTTTTCTGGCTTAAAAGCTTTTATAAATCTGCCCCACAATTTTGAAAATTTTATTGGACTTTTATGGATCTGGTGAACTCTCCCAATTCCTCCCCTCCCTTATGTATCTAACCAGTTAGATGCTGCAGTCAAAATTAACAACATCATCTAAGAGATTACAGGGAATCTGTCAATAAGATCAACCATCCTAAGCCATCTATATGGCCATATACAGTCATTGCCGAAAGCGTTGGCACCCTTGAAATTGTTCCAGAAAATTAAGTATTTCTCCTAGATAATTGTAATGCAATTTCACATGTTTTGTTATACACATGTTTATTCCTTTTGTGTGTATTGGAACAACACAAAAACTGAAAAAAATGGCTAATTGGACATAATGTCACACAAAACGCCAAAAAATGGGCTGGACAAAATTGTTGGCACCTTCCAAAAATTGTGAGTAAACAACTTTGTTTCAAGCATGTGATGCTTGTTCAAACTCACCTGTAGCAAGTAATAGGTGTGGGCAATTTGAAAATCACACTTGAAACCAGATAAAAAGGGTAGAAGTTGACTCAATCTTGGCATTATGTGTCTGTGTGTGCCACACTAAGCATGAAGAACAGAAAGAGAAGAGAACTGTCTGAGGACTTGAAAACCAAATTTGATCTTGATGTTCCTTTGTCCATGGTGTACAACATAATCAAGACGTTTACAACCCATGGCACTGTAGCTAAGCTCCCTGGACATGAGCCACAGAAAAATTGATAAAAGGTTACAAGTTAGGAAAGATGGTAGATAAGAAACCCCAATCAAGTTCCCAAAAAGCTTCAAGCTGTCCTGCAGGCTCAGGGTGCATCAGTGTCAGCACGAACTATCAATCAACATTTGAGGGAAATGAAATGCTATGTCAAGAAACTCAGGAGGACCCCACTGCTGACACAGAAGCCTAAAAAACCTAGACTGCAATTTGCCAAAATTTACGTGAGTAAGCCAAAATCCTTCTGAGAAAGCATCTTGTGGACAGATGAAACCAAGATAGAGATTTTTGGCAAAGCACATCATTCTGCTTTTTAACGTAAACAAATTGAAGCCTACAAAGAAAAGAACACAGTACCTACAGTCAAACATGGTGGAAGTTCAAAGATGACTTGGGGATGTTTTGCTGCCTCTGACTGTGTGTAAGGTATCATGAAATCTGAAGATTACCAAAGGATTTGGGTTCGAAATGTAGTGCTCAGTGTCAGAAAACTGGGTTTGCATCCTAGGTCATGAGTCTTCCAGCAGGACAATAACTCCAAACATACTTCAAAAAGGACCCAGAAATGGATGGAAAAAAAAGCGCTGGAGAGTTGGAAAGTGGTCAGCAATGAGTCCGCATCTGTGGGGAGATCTTAAAATTGCTGTTGAGAGAAGGCACCCTTCAAACATGAGAGACGTGGAGCAGTTTGAAAAAGAAGAGTGGTCCAAAATTCCAGTTGAGAGGTGTAAGAACCTTGTTGATGGTTATAGGAAGCAATTGATTGCAGTTATTTATTCCAAATGGTGAGCAACCAAATATTAACATAATGGTGCCAACAATTTTGTCCTACCCGTTTTTGGGGGTTTTATGTGACATTATGTCCAATTTGCCTTTTAACCTGTATAAATAAAACTGGAATGACAATAAGTGCAATAGGGTCTTATCTGAATTACAAGGGAAGGAGTAAAATGGGATTTGTTCACCTGAAGAAGTTGTGACAGTCACAACCCCTTTGATAGCTTGTATGAAAACATCTGCTGCAGATTCACCAAAAAGATAGGGCACAAACTTGGAGATGAAAGTGGATGTAAAACCGCGCTGCAGAGGATCAATCATGCGATAGGAGACTAGATGCAGTATGGATGCGGTTTTATTTGTCAACACATTTCCAGGTAATCATACCTCTTCATCAAGACAGGATCATTGTATTTTGTCCTGATGAAGAGGCATGATTACCTCGAAACGTGCTGACAAATAAAACCGCATCCATACTGCATCTGGTCTCCTATCGTATATTGGATCCTCGACAGCGCGGGTTTACATCTACTTTCATCTCCAAGTTTCTACCCAATTTGTCTTTTTTTCTCTGCTTTTTTCTGTTGTTCAAATAAACATGTGTATAACAAAACATGTGTAATTGCAATAATTTTCTGGGAGAAATACTTCAGTTTCTGGAACAATTTCAAGGGTGCCAACACTTTCATCTATGAATGTAGGTCATAGGAAGCAGAATAAAATGATACTTTGATATCTGTAATTCGACGTCTTATTACAGAAAAATCCGCAGGGTTTTTAATATGTACTGTAATTGAGCTATATAGATCTATCGGCCGGACACAGATCTCCCCCAAAATTTACCTCCAGCATTTATTTTAAATGAAAGATGGCGTTATCAGTGTGAAATGTAGAGCAGACTGTCAGTCATTACATGAATTGCACTCATAATGCACCCTTTCCATGTGAAATAAGTTCATTAGGTAGATTCTGAGGGAGATCTACACTCACTGGCCACTTTATTAGGTACACCTGTCCAACTTCTTGTTAACACTTAATTTCTAATCAGCCAATCACATGGCGGCAACTCAGTGCATTTAGGCATGTAGACATGGTCAAGACAATCTCCTGCAGTTCAAACCGAGCATCAGTATGGGGAAGAAAGGTGATTTGAGTGCCTTTGAACGTGGCATGGTTGTTGGTGCCAGAAGGGCTGGTCTGAGTATTTCAGAAACTGCTGATCTACTGGGATTTTCACGCACAACCATCTCTAGGGTTTACAGAGAATGGTCCGAAAAAGAAAAAAAATCCAGTGAGCGGCAGTTCTGTGGGCGGAAATGCCTTGTTGATGCCAGAGGTCAGAGGAGAATGGGCAGACTGGTTCGAGCTGATAGAAAGGCAACAGTGACTCAAATCGCCACCCGTTACAACCAAGGTAGGCCTAAGAGCATCTCTGAACGCACAGTGCGTCGAACTTTGAGGCAGATGGGCTACAGCAGCAGAAGACCACACCGGGTACCACTCCTTTCAGCTAAGAACAGGAAACTGAGGCTACAATTTGTACAAGCTCATCGAAATTGGACAGTAGAAGATTGGAAAAACGTTGCTTGGTCTGATGAGTCTCGATTTCTGCTGCGACATTCGGATGGTAGGGTCAGAATTTGGCGTAAACAACATGAAAGCATGGATCCATCCTGCCTTGTATGGAGCATCTTTGGGATGTGCAGCCGACAAATCTGCGGCAACTGTGTGATGCCATCATGTCAATATGGACCAAAATCTCTGAGGAATGCTTCCAGCACCTTGTTGAATCTATGCCACGAAGAATTGAGGCAGTTCTGAAGGCAAAAGGGGGTCCAACCCGTTACTAGCATGGTGTACCTAATAAAGTGGCCGGTGAGTGTATATGTATATATACACATACTTTAGTACATACTAGCTGAAGAGCCCGGCGTTGCCTGGGTATAGTAAATATCTGTGGTTAGTTATAGCACCTCACTTCTCTTAGTTTCTCATCACGCCTCTCATCTTCCTCCTCACATCTCTTATTTTCTCCCTCACACCTCTCATTTGCCCCCTCACATCTCTCATATTCTCCCTCACACCTCTCATTTTCCCCCTCACTCTTCTTATTTTCCCCCTCACTCCTCTCATTCCCCCTCACTCCTCTCATTCCCCCCTAACACTTGTCATTTCGACCTCACATCTGTCATTTTCCGATCACTCCACTATTTTCCCTCACTCCACTCATTTTGCACTCACACCTTTTCATTTTCACCTCACACCTATCATTTTCACCTCACACCTCCCATTTTCCCCTCAGTATATACATGTTTGTCATCTCCCTTATGTATAGTATACACGTGTATGTCATCTCCTGTGTATAGTATATACCTGTATGTCATCTCCCCTGTATATAGTATATACCTGCTGTATGTCATCTCCTCCTGTATATTGTATATACCTATGTGTCATCTCTTCTGTATATAGTATACACCTGTATGTCATCTCCTCCTATATATAGTATATACCTGTATGTCATCTCTTGTATATAGTATATACCTGTATGTCATCTCCTCCTGTATATAGTATATACGTGTGTCATCTCCTACTGTATAAAGTATATACCTGTATGTCATCTCCTACTAAATATAGTATATACCTGTAAGTCATCTCCTCCTGTATATAGTATATACCTGTGTGTCATCTCCCCTGTATATAGTATACTAGCTATTGAACCCATTCTACGCCCAGGTGGCGAGCATTTATATTGGTATATGGTCTCCATCCTGATATGTGCTGCTCCCATCTTGCTCTCCCATCCTGTCATGTGCTGCTCCATCCTGCGCCCCCATCCTGTCATGTGGTGCTCCATCCTGCATCCCCATCCTGTCATGTGCTCCCATCCTGCGCCCCCATCCTATTATGTGCTGCTCCATCCTGCGTCTCCATCCTGTCATGTGCTCCCATCCTGCGCCCCCATCCTGTGATATGCTGCTCCATCCTACACCCCCATCCTGTCATGTGTGTGCGCCCCCATTCTGTCATGTGCTGCTCCCATCCTGTGCCCCCATCCTGTGATGTGCTGCTCTCATTCTGTCATGTGCTCCCATCCTGCACCCCCATCCTGTCATGTGTGCGCCCCCATTCTGTCATGTGCTGCTGCCATCGTGCGCAATCATTCTGTCATGTGCTGCTCCCATCCTGCGCCCCCATTCTGTCATGTGGTGCTCCCATCCTGCGCCCCCATTCTGTCATGTGCTGCTCCCATTCTGTCATGTGCTCCCATCCTGCACCCCCATCCTGTCATGTGTGCGCCCCCATTCTGTCATGTGCTGCTGCCATCGTGCGCTATCATTCTGTCATGTGCTGCTCCCATCCTGCGTCCCCATTCCGTCATGTGGTGCTCCCATCCTGTGCCCCCATTCTATTGTAATGTGCTTCACCCATTCTGCCAGTTCCTGTTTCAATTCTGCCATATGTTGCTCTCATCTTTCTCTCTCCGGCTCTACTGCCCGAGTGCGGCTGTGCTGAGTGCGGGCGGCTGTGCTGAGTGCGGGCGGCTGTGCTGAGTGCGGGCGGCTGTGCTGAGTGCGGGCGGCTGTGCGTGGCTGTGCTGAGTGCGGGCGGCTGTGCTGAGTGTGGGCGGCTGTGCGTGGCTGTGCGTGGCTGTGCTGAGTGCCGGCGGCTGTGCTGAGTGCGGGCGGCTGTGCTGAGTGCGGGAGGCTGTGCTGAGTGCGGGCGGCTGTGCGTGGCGGTGCTGAGTGCAGGCGGCTGTGCGTGGCGGTGCTGAGTGCGGGCGGCTGTGCGTGGTGGTGCTGAGTGCGGGCGGCTGTGCGTGGCGGTGCTGAGTGCGGGCGACTGTGCTGAGTGCGGGCGGCTGTGCGTGGCTGTGCTGAGTGCGGGCGGCTGTGCGGGTCGGTGCTGAGTGCGGGCGGCTGTGCTGAGTGCGGGCGGCTGTGCGGGGCGGTGCTGAGTGCGGGCGGCTGTGCTGAGTGCGGGCGGCTGTGCGTGGCTGTGCTGAGTGCGGGCGGCTGTGCTGAGTGCGGGCGGCTGTGCGGGGCGGTGCTGAGTGCGGGCGGCTGTGCTGAGTGCGGGCGGCTGTGCGTGGCTGTGCTGAGTGCCGGCGGCTGTGCTGAGTGCCGGCGGCTGTGCTGAGTGCCGGCGGCTGTACGTGGCGGTGCTGAGTGCGGGCGGCTGTGCGTGGCGGTGCTGAGTGAGGGCGGCTGTGCGTGGCGGTGGTGAGTGTGGGCGGCTGTGCGTGGCGGTGGTGAGTGCGGGCGGCTGTGCGTGGCGGTGGTGAGTGCGAGCGGCTGTGCGTGGCGGTGCTGAGTGCCGGCTGCTGTGCTGAGTGCCGGCGGCTGTGCTGAGTGCCGGCGGCTGTGCTGAGTGCCAGTGGCTGTGCTGAGTGCCTGCGGCTGTGCTGAGTGCCGGCGGCTGTGTGTGGCTGTGCTGAGTGCGGGCGGCTGTGCTGAGTGCCGGCGGCTGTGTGTGGCTGTGCTGAGTGCGGGCGGCTGTGCTGAGTGCGGGCGGCTGTGCGGGGCGGTGCTGAGTGCGGGCGGCTGTGCTGAGTGCGGGCGGCTGTGCTGAGTGCCGGCGGCTGTGCGTGGCGGTGGTGAGTGCGGGCGGCTGTGCGTGGCGGTGGTGAGTGCGAGCGGCTGTGCGTGGCGGTGCTGAGTGCCGGCTGCTGTGCTGAGTGCCGGCGGCTGTGCTGAGTGCCGGCGGCTGTGCTGAGTGCCAGTGGCTGTGCTGAGTGCCTGCGGCTGTGCTGAGTGCCGGCGGCTGTGTGTGGCTGTGCTGAGTGCGGGCGGCTGTGCTGAGTGCCGGCGGCTGTGTGTGGCTGTGCTGAGTGCGGGCGGCTGTGCTGAGTGCGGGCGGCTGTGCGGGGCGGTGCTGAGTGCGGGCGGCTGTGCTGAGTGCGGGCGGCTGTGCGGGGCGGTGCTGAGTGCGGGCGGCTGTGCTGAGTGCGGGCGGCTGTGTGTGGCTGTGCTGAGTGCGGGCGGCTGTGCTGAGTGCCGGCGGCTGTGTGTGGCTGTGCTGAGTGCGGGCGGCTGTGCTGAGTGCGGGCGGCTGTGCGTGGCTGTGCTGAGTGCGGGCGGCTGTGCTGAGTGCGGGCGGCTGTGCGGGGCGGTGCTGAGTGCGGGCGGCTGTGCTGAGTGCGGGCGGCTGTGCGTGGCTGTGCTGAGTGCCGGCGGCTGTGCTGAGTGCCGGCGGCTGTGCTGAGTGCCGGCGGCTGTACGTGGCGGTGCTGAGTGCGGGCGGCTGTGCGTGGCGGTGCTGAGTGAGGGCGGCTGTGCGTGGCGGTGGTGAGTGTGGGCGGCTGTGCGTGGCGGTGGTGAGTGCGGGCGGCTGTGCGTGGCGGTGGTGAGTGCGAGCGGCTGTGCGTGGCGGTGCTGAGTGCGGGCGGCTGTGCGTGGCGGTGCTGAGTGCGGGCGGCTGTGCGTGGCGGTGGTGAGAGTGCGGGCGGCTGTGTGTGGCGGTGGTGAGTGCCGGCTGCTGTGCTGAGTGCCGGCGGCTGTGCTGAGTGCCGGCGGCTGTGCTGAGTGCCAGTGGCTGTGCTGAGTGCCTGCGGCTGTGCTGAGTGCCGGCGGCTGTGTGTGGCTGTGCTGAGTGCGGGCGGCTGTGCTGAGTGCCGGCGGCTGTGTGTGGCTGTGCTGAGTGCGGGCGGCTGTGCTGAGTGCGGGCGGCTGTGCGGGGCGGTGCTGAGTGCGGGCGGCTGTGCTGAGTGCGGGCGGCTGTGCGTGGCTGTGCTGAGTGCGGGCGGCTGTGCTGAGTGCGGGCGGCTGTGCGGGGCGGTGCTGAGTGCGGGCGGCTGTGCTGAGTGCGGGCGGCTGTGTGTGGCTGTGCTGAGTGCGGGCGGCTGTGCTGAGTGCAGGCGGCTGTGCGGGGCGGTGCTGAGTGCGGGCGGCTGTGCTGAGTGCGGGCGGCTTTGCATGGCTGTGCTGAGTGCCGGCGGCTGTGTTGAGTGCCGGCGGCTGTGCTGAGTGCCGGCGGCTGTGCTGAGTGCGGGAGGCTGTGCTGAGTGCGGGCGGCTGTGCGTGGCGGTGCTGAGTGCGGGCGGCTGTGCGTGGCGGTGCTGAGTGCGGGCGGCTGTGCGTGGTGGTGCTGAGTGTGGGCGGCTGTGCGTGGCGGTGCTGAGTGCGGGCGGCTGTGCTGAGTGCGGGCGGCTGTGCGTGGCTGTGCTGAGTGCGGGCGGCTGTGCGGGTCGGTGCTGAGTGCGGGCGGCTGTGCTGAGTGCGGGCGGCTGTGCGTGGCTGTGCTGAGTGCGGGCGGCTGTGCGGGGCGGTGCTGAGTGTGGGCGGCTGTGCTGAGTGCGGGCGGCTGTGTGTGGCTGTGCTGAGTGCGGGCGGCTGTGCTGAGTGCGGGCGGCTGTGCGGGGCGGTGCTGAGTGCGGGCGGCTGTGCTGAGTGCGGGCGGTTGTGCGTGGCTGTGCTGAGTGCCGGCGGCTGTGCTGAGTGCCGGCGGCTGTGCTGAGTGCCGGCGGCTGTACATGGCGGTGCTGAGTGCGGGCGGCTGTGCGTGGCGGTGCTGAGTGCGGGCGGCTGTGCGTGGCGGTGGTGAGTGTGGGCGGCTGTGCGTGGCGGTGGTGAGTGCGGGCGGCTGTGCGTGGCGGTGGTGAGTGCGAGCGGCTGTGCGTGGCGGTGCTGAGTGCGGGCGGCTGTGCGTGGCGGTGCTGAGTGCGGGCGGCTGTGCGTGGCGGTGGTGAGAGTGGGCGGCTGTGCGTGGCGGTGGTGAGTGCGGGCGGCTGTGCGTGGCGGTGGTGAGTGCGAGCGGCTGTGCGTGGCGGTGCTGAGTGCGGGCGGCTGTGCGTGGCGGTGCTGAGTGCGGGCGGCTGTGCGTGGCGGTGGTGAGAGTGCGGGCGGCTGTGTGTGGCGGTGGTGAGTGCGGGCGGCTGTGCGTGGCGGTGGTGAGTGCGAGCGGCTGTGCGTGGCGGTGCTGAGTGCGGGCGGCTGTGCGTGGCGGTGGTGAGAGTGCGGGCGGCTGTGCGTGGCTGTGCTGAGTGCGGGCGGCTGTGCGGGTCGGTGCTGAGTGCGGGCGGCTGTGCGTGGCTGTGCTGAGTGCGGGCGGCTGTGCGGGGCGGTGCTGAGTGCGGGCGGCTGTGCTGAGTGCGGGCGGCTGTGCGTGGCTGTGCTGAGTGCGGGCGGCTGTGCTGAGTGCGGGCGGCTGTGCGGGGCGGTGCTGAGTGCGGGCGGCTGTGCTGAGTGCGGGCGGCTGTGCGTGGCTGTGCTGAGTGCGGGCGGCTGTGCGTGGCGGTGCTGAGTGCGGGCGGCTGTGCGTGGCGGTGGTGAGTGTGGGCGGCTGTGCGTGGCGGTGGTGAGTGCGGGCGGCTGTGCGTGGCGGTGGTGAGTGCGAGCGGCTGTGCGTGGCGGTGCTGAGTGCGGGCGGCTGTGCGTGGCGGTGGTGAGAGTGCGGGCGGCTGTGTGTGGCGGTGGTGAGTGCCGGCGGCTGTGCTGAGTGACGGCGGCTGTGCGTGGCTGTGCTGAGTGCGGGCGGCTGTGCGGGGCGGTGCTGAGTGCGGGCGGCTGTGCTGAGTGCGGGCGGCTGTGCGTGGCTGTGCTGAGTGCGGGCGGCTGTGCTGAGTGCGGGCGGCTGTGCGGGGCGGTGCTGAGTGCGGGCGGCTGTGCTGAGTGCGGGCGGCTGTGCGTGGCTGTGCTGAGTGCCGGCGGCTGTGCTGAGTGCCGGCGGCTGTGCTGAGTGCCGGCGGCTATACGTGGCGGTGCTGAATGCGGGCGGCTGTGCGTGGCGGTGCTGAGTGCAGGCGGCTGTGCGTGGCGGTGGTGAGTGCGGGCGGCTGTGCTGAGTGCCGGCGGCTGTGCTGAGTGCCGGCGGCTGTACGTGGCGGTGCTGAGTGCGGGCGGCTGTGCGTGGCGGTGCTGAGTGCGGGCGGCTGTGCGTGGCGGTGGTGAGTGTGGGCGGCTGTGCGTGGCGGTGGTGAGTGCGGGCGGCTGTGCGTGGCGGTGGTGAGTGCGGGCGGTTGTGCGTGGCGGTGGTGAGAGTGCGGGCGGCTGTGTGTGGCGGTGGTGAGTGCCGGCGGCTGTGCTGAGTGCCGGCGGCTGTGTTGAGTGCCAGTGGCTGTGCTGAGTGCCTGCGGCTGTGCTGAGTGCCTGCGGCTGTGCTGAGTGCCGGTGGCTGTGTGTGGCTGTGCTGAGTGCGGGCGGCTGTGCTGAGTGCGGGTGGCTGTTTGTGGTGGTGCTGAGTGCGGGCGGCTGTGCTGAGTTGTGTGTGTTGAGTTGCGTGTGGTGACATGCATGTAGCGACTTTTGTGAGATGACTTTTGTGTGGCGACATGCGTGTAGCAACTTTTTGTGTGTCGAGTTGCATGTGACAGGTTAGTGTAGCAAGTTGTGTGCAGCAAGTTTTGCGCATGGTGAGTTTTGCACGTGGCGAGTTTTATGTGTGGTGCGTTTTGACTATGTGCAAGTTTTGTGTGAGGCAACTTTTGCATGTGTTGCAACTTTTGTGCATGTAGCAATTTTTCCGCGTGTGCAAGTTTTGCGTGTGGCGAGTTTTCCATGAGGTGAGTTTTGCACGTGTGGCTAGTTTTGCGTGAGCCTAGTTTTGCATGTGGCGAATTTTGCGCGTGGCGAGTTTTGAGCAATGACTTTGTGTTTCGACTTTTATGTGGTGAGGTTGGTGTATGTGTGGTGAAATGTGTGCTGAGGGTGGTATATGTGTTCAAGCACGTGGTAGTGTGTGGCGCATTTTGTGTGTGTGTTCATATCCCCGTGTGGTGAGTATCCCATGTCAGGGCCCCACCTTAGCAACTGTATGATATATACTCTTTGGCGCCATCGCTCTCATTCTTTAAGTCCATCTTGTTCACATCTGGCATCTGTCAATTTGCCTCCAACACTTTTCCTTTCACTTTTTCCCCATTATGTAGATAGGGGCAAAATTGTTTGGTGGATTGGAAAGCGCGGGGTTAAGATTTTGCCTCACAACATAGCCTATGAAGCTCTCGGGGTCCAGACTTTTGACTGTGCAAAATTTTGTGGCTGTAGCTGCGACGGTGCAGATGCCAATCCCAGACATACACACATACATACACACACACAGACACGCACACACGCACACACACACACACACACACACACACTCAGCTTTATATATTAGATAGGAAATATGCTCCAGCACACTAAGTTTTCTGGTGACATGGTTTATGAAGACTGAAATAAACCAGCCGGACTTTAAATAGAAACTGTTCCTGTGTCTACCTCCTTTAAGAAGTCAAGTGAGTCGACCTTCCACATTTGGTGGAGAATGTGGGCAACGTTCCAAGGGAAAACGTGTGAATGCTTAGGCGAAGGTGGCTATAGGCCAGGGAGCAGCATCAGACAGCATGGAGGATCTGATTAAACACCTGGTGCAAGCCCAGAAGCAGCAGCACCAGCAACAGTAGCAACAGCTGGCACAACAGGAGATAAGTAAGCTGCTTATGCAACAGCTCAAGCAGCAGCACCAGCAACTCTACTGACAGCAGCATCAGATTGATTACCAAGATCAGATGACTATTTTTCTATCTGAAAAGCGGTGAGGAAAGCCTTGCAGAAAATGATCTTGGGACAATATAGAGGCCTTTTTAACAGTTTTTCAAAGGGTCGCCAATAGAGAGAAGCTCCTGCCAGAGCAGTGGCGGAAGTCCTGGAGCCATACTTAATGGGGGAGCCATAAAAGGCCTACTATGTTTTAGCCTTACAGTACACCAAACAATATTGAAAATTAAAAACGGAAATTTTGGAGCTCTTGGGGGTGACAATGTCTGTCAGGTCACAACGGGTCCACCACTGGGCATATCACCAAAACAAACCCCCTCACTCCCAAATATTTGATCTGCTGCATCTTGTCCAAAACTGGTTGCACCTGGAGTCCTCTACCCCAGTGAAGATGGTGGAGCGAGTTGAAATGGACAGATTTGTGCACTCCCTTCCGAGCCTGATGTAGACTTGGGTTGCCCAGGGAGATCCCCAGAATGCCGGTGACTTGGTTGGACTGGTCGAAAGGTATCAGGGATCGCCAGCTCCTTGGGGAGGCAACCCACTCCATACTGGGGGAAAAGGAGTAGTTAAAAAGGGAGTAGGGTGTGGTCAAAGTCCAAGGGGGCAGTGAAGGTCATGCCTAGAGTCTCATCGGGGGATGTAATTGCTGGAGATGTCACTGCTCAGGTCATATAGCTGCCCATTGTCCCTTGACCAGTGAGAAAATGAACTGTAGCATGGGACACCAGGGGTTCATTCTATGCATATCCAGCCTGCAGACTGGACTATCCACCTGGTGAGGGGACCCAAGCTTGTCCGGTAAAAGTGAATGGTCTGCAAATGACTGGACTACTAGACTCATGGAGTTCGGTGACCCTCCCTCTCCAGTTGATCTCTGGGAAGAAGGTGAGCATCCGCTGCATTCACAGGGATGCTAAAGACTATCCGGTAGCCAAAGTAGACACTGAGACATCCTGAGGTACTGAACCCCATGAGGTTGGCGTGGTCCAGGATTTATTGCACCCAATTATCATAGGTTGAGACTTTGTGTTGTTTTGGGACATGTCGGGGAGGGGCAAAGACCTCGATTGTTTGGGTAAGAAATGGGGTGGCCTTAAAGAAGTCTCACCAACCCCAGAGCCTGATGGTTTCCTTCTGTGTAATGGTGGGAGATGACGAGGTAGTATCCTCTGAGGCCGACATTCCTGATATAGAGGTGACCGGAGGAAAGTTTGGATCCTCCCAGCCAGCGTCGGACTAGAGCACCTTGGGCCCACCAGAGAAAATCATTCTTGGGGCCCACTATGTAGTTACATAGAAATACATTCAAGAAAATCAATTGTAAAACACGTGTAAAACACGCTAATATCAGGCAAAATATAAGGTAGTACACATCTTAATTATGTAGCAGGGGTTGGGGTAGCCCCCTCATAGAATATAAAGTAGTCCCCCTCATAGAATATAATGTAGCCTCCCACAGAATATAATGCAGCCCCCCATAGAATATAAAGCAGATCCCTCATAGAATATAATGTAGCTTCCCTCGTGGAATATAATGCAGCCCCCCTCATAGGGTATAGTACAGCACCCCACAAAATATAATGCAGCCCCCCCATAGAATATAATGTAGCTCCCTCATATGGCATAATGCAGCCCCTCCACAGAATATAATGTAGCCCCTCAGAGTATAATGCAACCCCCATAGAATATACTGTAGCCCCCTCATAGGGCATAATGCAGCCCCCTCATATAGTATGATGTAGCTACCTGAGAGAATAATGCAGCCCCCACATATAATATAATGCAGCCCCTCCACAGAATATAATGTAGCCCCCTCAGAGTATAATGCCAACCTCTCATAAGGCAGCCCCCATAGAATATACTGTGGCCCCTCATAGGGCATACTGCAGCTCCCATCATATAGTATCATGTAGCCCCCTCAGAGAATAATGCAGCCCCCACAGAATTATAATGTATCCCCCTCATAAGGTACAATGCAGCCCCCCTGAAAGGGTATAATGCAGCCCCCTGTTGTGAATTTACCTTTTGGCTCCCTCTAGTGGCTACTAGTGATTTTACTCTGGGTATGTCATTCATCCCTTGTATGCTCACCTGGGTCGTTAGGTCAGGGGTGTTGCTATATAAGCTCCCTGGACCTTCAGTTCAATGCCTGGCAACGTTGATATCAGAGCTAATCTGTAGTGCTCTGGTCTTCTGATCCTGGTTCCTGCTTGATTAAGCTAAGGGTACTGTCACACAGTACCATTTTAATCGCTACGACGGCACGATCCGTGACGTCGCAGCGATCGTATGATTATCGCTCCAGCGTCGTAGACTGCGGTCACACGTTGCAATCACGGCGCTGGAGCGATGCCGAAGTCCCCGGTAACCAGGGTAAACATCGGGTAACTAAGCGCAGGGCCGCGCTTAGTAACCCGATGTTTACCGTGGTTACCAGCGTAAACGTAAAAAAACAAACAGTACATACTTACATTCCGGTGTCTGTCCCCGGCGTTCTGCTTCTCTCCACTGTGTAAGCGCCATAGCCGGAAAGCACAGCGGTGACGTCAGACGTCACCGCTGTGCTCGCTTTCTGGCTGGCCGGCGCTCACACTGCAGAGAAGCTGAGACGCCGGGGACAGACACCGGAATGTGAGTATGTACTGTTTGTTTTTTTTACGTTTACGCTGGTAACCACGGTAAACATCGGGTTACTAAGCGCGGCCCTGCGCTTAGTTACCCGATGTTTACCCTGGTTACAAGCGAACACATCGCTGGATCGCTGTCACACACAACGATCCAGCGATGTCAGCGGGTGATCAAGCGACGAAAGAAAGTTCCATACGATCTGCTACGACGTACGATTCTCAGCAGGATCCCTGATCGCTGCTGCGTGTCAGACACTGCGATATCGTAACGATATCGCTAGAACGTCACGAATCGTACCGTCGTAGCGATCAAAATGGTACTGTGTGACAGTACCCTTAGTCTGCTTTCTTGCTTTTTGCTATTTGTTTTTGTTTGCATTTTTGTCCAGCTTGTATATAATCTGTTTCCTGACCTTGCTGGAAGCTCTAGGGTGGCTGGTGTTCTCCCTCCGGGCCGTTAGACGGTTCGGGGGTTCTTGAATCTCCAGCGTGGATTTTGATAGGGTTTTTGTTGACTATATAAATAATCTTACTACATTCTGCTATTAGTAAAGTGGGCCTCTCTTTGCTAAAATCTAGTTCATCTCTGTGTTTGTCATTTCCTCTTACCTCACCGTTATTATTTGTGGGGGGCTACTATCCTACTTTTGGGGTCTATTCTCTGGAGGCAAGAGAGGTCTTTGTTTTCCTCTTCTAGGGGTAGTTAGTCCTCCGGCTGGCGCGAGACATCTAGCGACCAACGTAGGCATGTTCCCCGGCTACTGCTAGTGTTGGCGTTAGGAGTAGATATATGGTCAACCCAGTTACCACTGCCCTATGAGCTGGATTTTTGTACGTCGCAGACTTACTTGTTTCTCTGAGACCCTCGCCATTGGGGTCATAACAGTTTGCCAGGCCAGAATTAAATGTTAAATGCATTGCAGAAGCGGGATTATAAGAAAGAAGGTTCTGAGTTTTTTTTTTCTCTCTCTCATTTTTTTTTCTTTTCCCCTTTACCTCTGAGTGGCTTGTGTTTGCTGCAGACATGAATGTCCAGACCTTGATTACAAGTGTGGACCAGCTTGCTGCTCGTGTGCAGGGCATACAAGATTATGTTATCAGAAGTCCTATGTCAGAACCTAAGATACCGATTCCTGAACCGTTTTCCGGAGACCGATTTAAATTTAGAAATTTCAGGAAAAATTGTAAATTGTTTTTGTCCCTGAAACCCTGTTCATCTGGAGACTCCGCTCAGCAAGTAAAGATTGTTATTTCTTTTTTACGGGGCGACCCTCAGGATTGGGCCTTCTCGCTGGCGCCAGGAGATCCGGCATTGGCTGACATTGATGCGTTTTTTCTGGCGCTCGGTTTGCTTTATGAGGAACCCAATCTTGAGATTCAGGCAGAAAAGGCCTTGCTGGCTATGTCTCAGGGCCAGGACGAGGCTGAAGTGTATTGCCAAAAATTTCGGAAATGGTCCGTGCTGACCCAGTGGAACGAGTGTGCATTGGCTGCTAATTTTAGAAATGGCCTTTCTGAAGCCATTAAGAATGTGATGGTGGGTTTTCCCATTCCCACAGGTCTGAATGATTCTATGGCCCTGGCTATTCAAATCGACCGGCGGTTGCGGGAGCGCAAAACCGCTAATTCCCTCATGGTGTTGTCTGAACAGACACCTGATTTAATGCAATGTGATAGAATCCTGACTAGAAATGAGCGGAAAATTCATAGACGCCAGAATGGCTTGTGTTACTACTGTGGTGATTCTACACATGTTATCTCAGCATGCTCTAAACGTCTTACTAAGGTTGTTAGTCCGGTGCCATTGGTAATTTGCAACCTAAATTTATTCTATCTGTAACTTTGATTTGCTCACTGTCATCGTATCCTGTCATGGCGTTTGTGGACTCGGGTGCTGCTCTGAGCCTTATGGATCTGTCATTTGCCAAGCGCTGCGGATTTGTTCTTGAGCCATTGGAAAATCCTATCCCTCTTAGGGGTATTGATTCTACGCCATTGGCAAAAAATAAACCGCAGTTTTGGACACAGGTTACCATGTGCATGACTCCCGAACATCGGGAGGTAATACGTTTTCTTGTTCTGCATAAAATGCATGATTTGGTTGTTTTGGGTTTGCCATGGTTACAGACCCATAATCCAGTCTTGGACCGGAAGGCTATGTCAGTGTCAAGTTGGGGCTGCCATGGAATTCATGGAGATTCCCTGCCCTTGTCTATTGCTTCTTCTACGCCTTCGGAAGTTCCGGCGTATTTGTCTGATTATCAGGATGTCTTCAGCGAGTCTAAGTCCAGTGCACTGCCTCCTCATAGGGAATGTGACTGTGCAATAGATTTGATTCCTGGCAGTAAGTTTCCTAAGGGGAGACTGTTTAATCTGTCGGTACCTGAACATACCGCGATGCGTTCATATATCAAGGAGTCTCTTGAGAAGGGGCATATCCGTCCTTCTTCTTCCCCTCTTGGTGCGGGATTCTTTTTTGTGGCCAAAAAGGACGGATCTTTGAGGCCTTGTATTGACTATCGGCTTTTAAATAAGATCACTGTTAAATTTCAGTATCCTTTGCCGCTGTTGTCAGATTTGTTTGCCCGGATTAAAGGTGCCAAGTGGTTCACCAAGATAGACCTTCGTGGTGCGTACAACCTTGTGCGCATTAGGCAGGGCGATGAATGGAAAACCGCATTCAATACGCCCGAAGGTCATTTTGAGTACTTGGTGATGCCATTTGGGCTCTCTCTAATGCCCCTTCAGTTTTTCAGTCCTTCATGCATGACATTTTCCGGAAGTATCTGGATAAATTTATGATTGTTTATCTGGATGATATTCTGTTTTTTTCTGATGATTGGGACTCGCATGTGGAGCAGGTCAGGATGGTTTTTGAGATTCTGCGTGAAAATTCTTTGTTTGTAAAAGGCTCAAAGTGTCTCTTTGGTGTACAGAAGGTTCCCTTTTTGGGGTTCATTTTTTCCCCTTCTGCTGTGGAGATGGATCCAGTCAAGGTCCGAGCTATTCATGATTGGACTCAACCCTCGTCAGTTAAGAGTCTTCAGAAGTTCTTGGGTTTTGCTAACTTCTACCGTCGTTTTATCGCAAATTTCTCTAGCGTTGTTAAACCGCTGACGGATATGACCAAGAAAGGCTCTGATGTAGCTAACTGGGCTCCTGCTGCCGTGGAGGCTTTCCAGGAGTTAAAACGCCGGTTTACTTCGGCGCCTGTTTTGTGCCAGCCTGACATCTCACTTCCTTTTCAGGTTGAGGTGGATGCTTCGGAGATTGGGGCAGGGGCCGTTTTGTCACAGAGAGGCCCTGGTTGCTCTACTATGAGACCTTGTGCCTTTTTCTCTAGGAAGTTTTCGCCGGCAGAGCGAAATTATGATGTGGGCAATCGGGAGTTGTTGGCCATGAAGTGGGCATTTGAGGAGTGGCGTCATTGGCTCGAGGGTGCTAAGCATCGTGTGGTGGTCTTGACTGATCACAAAAATCTGATGTATCTCGAGTCTGCTAAACGCCTGAATCCTAGACAGGCCCGCTGGTCATTGTTTTTCTCCCGTTTTGACTTTGTGGTCTCGTATTTACCAGGGTCTAAGAATGTGAAGGCCGACGCTCTGTCTAGGAGCTTTGTGCCTGATGCTCCTGGAGTCGCTGAACCTGTGGGTATTCTTAAGGAAGGAGTTATCGTGTCTGCTATTTCTCCAGATCTGCGACGTGTGTTGCAGAGATTTCAGGCTGGTAGGCCTGACTCTTGTCCACCTGACAGATTGTTTGTGCCTGCTAGATGGACCAGCAGAGTCATTTCCGAGGTTCATTCCTCGGTGTTGGCAGGGCACCCGGGAATTTTTGGCACCAGAGATCTGGTGGCCAGGTCCTTTTGGTGGCCTTCCTTGTCAAGGGATGTGCGGTCATTTGTACAGTCCTGTGGTACTTGTGCTCGAGCTAAGCCTTGCTGCTCTCGTGCCAGCGCGTTGCTCTTGCCCTTGCCTGTCCCGAAGAGACCTTGGACACACATCTCTATGGATTTCATTTCTGATCTTCCGGTGTCTCAGGGCATGTCTGTCATCTGGGTGATATGTGATCGTTTCTCCAAGATGGTCCATTTGGTTCCTTTGCCTAAGCTGCCCTCTTCTTCTGATCTGGTTCCTGTGTTCTTCCAGAACGTGGTTCGTTTGCACGGCATTCCTGAGAATATTGTGTCGGACAGAGGATCCCAGTTTGTTTCCAGGTTCTGGCGATCCTTTTGTGGTAGGATGGGCATTGAGTTGTCGTTTTCATCCGCTTTCCATCCCCAGACTAACGGACAAACGGAGCGAACTAATCAGACTCTGGAGGCTTATTTGAGGTGTTTTGTCTCTTCTGATCAGGATGACTGGGTGACCTTCTTGCCGTTGGCTGAATTTGCCCTTAATAATCGGGCTAGTTCCGCCACCTTGGTTTCGCCATTTTTCTGCAACTCTGGTTTCCATCCTCGTTTTTCCTCGGGACATGTGGAGCCTTCTGACTGTCCTGGGGTGGATTCCGTGGTGGATAGGTTGCAGCGGATCTGGGGGCATGTGGTGGACAACTTGAAGTTGTCACAGGAGAAGGCTCAGCGTTTTGCCAACCGCCGCCGCGGTGTGGGTCCCCGACTTCGCGTTGGGGATTTGGTATGGCTGTCTTCTCGATTTGTTCCTATGAAGGTCTCCTCTCCCAAATTTAAGCCTCGCTTCATTGGTCCTTACAAGATATTGGAAATCATTAATCCTGTATCCTTTCGCCTGGATCTTCCGGTGTCGTTTGCCATCCACAACGTATTTCATAGGTCCTTGTTGCGGCGGTACGTTGTGCCTGTGGTTCCTTCTGCTGAGCCTCCTGCTCCGGTGTTGGTTGAGGGCGAGTTGGAGTATGTGGTGGAGAAGATCTTAGATTCTCGTCTCTCCAGGCGGAGGCTTCAGTACCTGGTCAAGTGGAAGGGCTATGGTCAGGAGGATAATTCCTGGGTGGTCGCCTCTGATGTGCATGCGGCCCATTTAGTTCATGCCTTTCACGCCGCTCATCCTGATCACCCTGGTGGTCTTGGTGAGGGTTCGGTGACCCCTCACTAAGGGGGGGGTACTGTTGTGAATTTACCTTTTGGCTCCCTCTAGTGGCTACTAGTGATTTTACTCTGGGTATGTCATTCATCCCTTGTATGCTCACCTGGGTCGTTAGGTCAGGGGTGTTGCTATATAAGCTCCCTGGACCTTCAGTTCAATGCCTGGCAACGTTGATATCAGAGCTAATCTGTAGTGCTCTGGTCTTCTGATCCTGGTTCCTGCTTGATTAAGCTAAGTCTGCTTTCTTGCTTTTTGTTTTTGTTTGCATTTTTGTCCAGCTTGTATATAATCTGTTTCCTGACCTTGCTGGAAGCTCTAGGGTGGCTGGTGTTCTCCCTCCGGGCCGTTAGACGGTTCGGGGGTTCTTGAATCTCCAGCGTGGATTTTGATAGGGTTTTTGTTGACTATATAAGTTATCTTACTACATTCTGCTATTAGTAAAGTGGGCCTCTCTTTGCTAAAATCTAGTTCATCTCTGTGTTTGTCATTTCCTCTTACCTCACCGTTATTATTTGTGGGGGGCTACTATCCTACTTTTGGGGTCTATTCTCTGGAGGCAAGAGAGGTCTTTGTTTTCCTCTTCTAGGGGTAGTTAGTCCTCCGGCTGGCGCGAGACATCTAGCGACCAACGTAGGCATGTTCCCCGGCTACTGCTAGTGTTGGCGTTAGGAGTAGATATATGGTCAACCCAGTTACCACTGCCCTATGAGCTGGATTTTTGTACGTCGCAGACTTACTTGTTTCTCTGAGACCCTTGCCATTGGGGTCATAACAGCCCCCTCCACCATCATCATTGTTCTCCCCCTCCACCATTGTACTCATTACCACCTCCATAATTGCCTCCTCCCCCACCACCATTGTCCTTTCCACCACAAACATCATTGCTTTCTTCCCCACCATCATCATTGCCTCCCCCACCACCATCATCATTGCTTCCCCCACCACCATCATCATCATCATCATTGCCCCACCACCATCATCATTGCTCCACCACCATCATCAATGCCTCCAGCACCATCATCATTGTCCCACCACCATCATCATTGCCTCCAGCACCATCATCATTGCCCCCACCACCATCATCATTGCCTCCAGCACCATCAACATTGCCCCCACCACCATCATCATTGCCTCCAGCACCATCATCCTTGCCTCCAGCACCATCATCATTGCCCCCACCACCATCATCATTGCCTCCAGCACCATCATCATTGCCCCCACCACCATCATCATTGCCTCCAGCACCATCATCATTGCCCCCACCATCATCATTGCCTCCAGCACCATCATCATTGCCCCCACCACCATCATCATTGCCTCCAGCACCATCATCATTGCCCCCACCACCATCATCATTGCTTACAGCACCATCATCATTGCCTCCAGCACCATCATCATCATCATTGCCTCAAGCACTATCATCATTGCCCCCACCACCATCATCATTGCTTCCCCCCTACCACCATCATCATTGCCCCACCACCAACATCATTGCCTCCAGCACCATCATCATTGCCCCACCACCATCATCATTGCCCCCACCACCATCATTGCCTCCAGCACCATCATAATTGCCCCCACCACCATCATAATTGTCTCCAGCACCATCATCATTGCCCCCACCACCATCATTGCCTCCAGCACCATCATAATTGCCCCCACCAGCATCATAATTGCCTCCAGCACATCATCATTGCCTCCAGCACCATCATCATTGCCCCCACCACCATCATCATTGCCCCCACCACCATCATCATTGCCTCCAGCACCATCACCATTGCCCCCACCACCATCATCATTGCCTCCAGCACCATCATCATTGCCCCCACCACCATCGCCAACAGCACCATCATCATTGCCTCCCCCCACACACACACAGCTGCAGACACGCTCTGGTTCCAAGCTGCAGGGATCGCAATCAAGGATCACCGCCCTTTAGGTGCCCACCTCTGGGGTCCCCATTCAGCAGCAGCGGCGGGCAGTGTTAGCCTCAGCCTGCGGCTAACGCTGCCCGGCATTAAAGTGAAATGGTATTCACGCCTCTCCACGCCCATGGGGGTGTGGGGAAGTGTGAATATTAATTTCTCTTTAGCAGCGGGGACAGGCTCCTGTCCATCTTCTGCTCTCTGGCACCAGAAGGGCCCCCCTTAACTCAGGGGCCCCATAGCAGCTGGGTGTGCCGCTATTAGCGAATCTCCACTGGCTGGGGGGCCCCTGGAGCAGTGGGGGCCCTAGGCAGCTGCTGGCCAATATACCAGCAGGTGTCAGTGCCTGGGCCCACCGGAGAATCCTCCGGTTCTCCGGTAGGCCGTCCGACCCTGCTCCCAACATACGGACCTAACTTTAAAAGAAGAGCCAGGGACTGACACCAGGTTTCCATAGTTCATGTTGAGTGGGGACTTATTGTACCTGGCTACTAAGGTGAGGGAGGAGATAGTGGAGACATCAAAGTTGTCGAAGACCCAAAAACAGCAATGTTGAGAACTGCTGCAGCAGAAATCGGGATCGTTTTTCAGATTTGCCAGTGTGTACAGATGGCATAGAACACGAGATTCTGACAAACCCCAGATGCGGGTGAATTAGAAGCACTACCGAATTCCAGAGGCCCGCCGAGAACTGATCTCCAAGGAAGTGAAGTGTGTGCTGAATCGCAAAGTCAGTGAAGAATCTAAGAGTAGGTGGTCTAACCTGATTGTCCCAAAACCCCTATGGAGAATAGATATTCAGTATTATCGAAAGCTGAATGAAGTTTCCAGGTTTGGCGCATATCCGATGCGGCTTGTTGATGAGCTGATCAAGAGACTTGGGTCGGCAAGATACATAACCACTTTGGATCTAACAAAGGGATATTGATAAATCCTCATGTCTCAAGAAGCCAAGGAGAAAACGTCTTTCTCTACGTCCGATGGTTGTTTCCAATATGTCCGGATGTCGTTCGGGCTGCAGGGAGATCCGGCCAGCTTCCAGAGGCCCATGGTCTGGATCCTACCACCGCACAAGAATTAGACAGCGTCATGCATGGACGGCATCATAAAATTCAGCCCGGATTTGGGAATTCATCTGGGAAGGGACCACTCAGTGTTTGATCTACACAGAAAGGTGTGATTCTCTGTAAATCCCCAAAAAATGTTCCATGGGGAAAGAGGAGACCAAATACCTTGGAAATGTAGACAGTCGAGGCAAAATCAAACCCAGAACTGGCCAAAACCACTCTCAAAGAAGCGAGTTAGGGCCTTTGTGGGAATCGTGGGGTACTACAGGAGGTTCATTCCAAACTTTGCCAAACTCCTTAAAGGGACAAAATCAGTCATGGCCAAATGGACATCGGAGGCGAATACGGCCTTTCAAGAACTGGAAGTAGCTCTGTGTAATTAGCCAGTCCTGACTGCCACCACTTTAAGAAAGAATTTGTATTCCAAACAAGTCAGATTAGGAGCGGACCTTTCTCAGGAATACACGGAGAGGAGCGACCTGTTCTCTACCGGACTAGGAAACTGTCGGCATGTGAGAATAATTATTCCATGGTAGAAAAGGAATATTTAGCCATAAAGTGGGCTGTGGACACATTGCAACACTATCTCTTAGGCCGGTTTCACACGTCAGTGGCTCCGGTACGTGAGGTGACAGTTTCCTCACGTACCGGAGACACTGACACACGTAGACCCATAAAAATCAATGCATCTGTTCAGATGTCATTGATTTTTTGCGGACCGTGTCTCCGTGTGCCAAACACGGAGACATGTCAGTGTTCGTGGGAGCGCACGGATTACACGGACCCATTAAAGTCAATGGGTCCGTGTAAAACACGGACCTCACACGGACGGTCTCCGTCTGGGGTCCGTGTGCGTGCAGGAGACAGCGCTACAGTAAGCGCTGTCCCCCCCACATGGTGCTGAAGCTGCGATTCATATGTTCCCTGCAGCAGCGTTTGCTGCAGAGAAAATATGAATAATAGTGTTTAAAATAAAGATCTATGTGTCCGCCGCCCCCCCACCCCCTGTGCGCCCCCCCCCGCTGTTCAGAAAATACTCACCCACTCCCACGTTGGCTGTCACTCCTTCCTCTCTGCCCCGCGCCTCCTACTGTATGCGGTCACGTGGGGCCGCTCATTTACAAACATGAATAGTCGGCTCCGCCCCTATGGGAGGTGGAGCCACATATTCATGACTGTAAATGATCGGCCCCACGTGACCGCATACACTAGAAGCCGCGGCCAGACCAGGAAGCAGCGAGGGAGGCGGGTAAGTATTTTCTGAACAGCGGGGGGGCGCACAGGGGGTGGGGGGGTGGCGGACACATAGATCTTTATTTTAAACACTATTATTCATATTTTCTCTGCAGCAAACGCTGCTGCAGGGAACATATGAATCGCGGCTTCAGCACGATGCAGGGTACCACACGCGTGGGTACCACACGCTCCGTGTGGTACCCACTCGCCATACAGGCGGCACACGTGTGCCGCACGTATGGCCTACGTGAGTTCCCAGGCACACGGACACGGATAACTCCGGTACCGATTTATTCCGGTACCGGAATTATCTGGACGTGTGGGACAGCCCTTAGGGAGAAAATTTAATTTAGTGTCAGACCATGCCTCACTTAAGTGTATCAGGAAAAAGGTGGAAAATGCTTGTGTTACTCGGTTGTTTATAGCCCTGCAGGATTTCTGCTTCCATGTAGAACATAGAGTCGGCACTTACAGGATAATGAAGATGCCCTTCCGAGAAACACATGTGTAGTGGTAGAAGGTGAAAAGTCCATGGCTTTAAGCAGAAGAGAGGTATGTAAGATGGCTGTCGGACACCTAGTGTTTGGGAAATAAACTTGAAGTAATGCTTTACAGTAATACATACAAGAAAATGCTCTAGCACACTTAAGTTCTGAGAGGGCTAAGGCTACTTTCACACATCAGGTTTTTTGCATCAGGCACAATCTGGCGAATGTTGGAAAAAACGGATCCGGCGCAGATTGTGAAAAACTGATGCGACGGATCCATTTTTTCGACGGATCCGACTAGCATATCCAGATAATTGGATAAAAAAAAATTTGGAGCATGCTCAGTTTAAAAAAACGCAATCCGGCGCTGGAATCCGTCATTTTCCAGATCTGGCACCTTCCAGCTCCCATAGGCTTCCATTCTATTAACACATTATATAGTTTGGCATACAGATTGTTTGCACAAAATAATTTTGATCTAATTGCATGGATGGTTTAAAGGTAAAGTATAATCTAAGAAAAATTAGTAGGAGCTGAGAAAAATTGGTAATTTTTTTTCTCCAGAAACAGCGTCACACCGTATTTAAGTTTTTTGTTGATGTGGTTTATGAGGACTAAAATAAAGCAGCTGGATTTTAAATAGAAACTGTTCCTGTGTCTACCTCTTCAAGAAGCCAAGTGAGTTGACCTACCACAATATATGTATATAATTTTACTCACTTATATAGCGCCATTATTTCCACAGCGCTTTACAAACTTTATTGACACTGTTCCCATTGGGGTTCACAATCTACATTCCCTATCAGTATGTCTATGGAGTGTGGGGGGAAACCGTAGAATCCAGAGGAAACCCGCGCAAACATGGGGTGAACATACTAACTATTTGCAGATGTTGTGCTTGGTGGGATTTGAACACAGGACCCCAGCGTTGCAGTGCTAACCACTGAGCCACCGTGCTGATATATATCTAGTTATATATATATCTCCACTATATGGTGCCAGAGATATGGGCCTTTTTCCTTACTGCCTTTTATCAAAGGGGCATGGCTTACGGTAATAATGCATAACACAATAGAAAAGACACGATTATGCCAATACCAAACTTGAAGATTCAGTTTGAAGAAAAAAATATAGAATTTTTTTTTGTTTTTTTATAATGGCCTTTTTCCAAGACCCATAACGATTATTTTTCCTTCTATGCTTGGTGAGCTGACATTTTTAAGGATAACCATTTGGGGTACATATGATATTTTTATTGCTTTTTATGGCATTTTTTTAGGGAAGTGCGGCAACACTTATTTTGGTATTTTTAATGTTGGAAAAAGCAGAATAATTTGAATTGTTAGTGTATATTTTTACAAACTTTATTAAAAAAAATTTCACTCATTCTTTTTAGTTGCCTTAGATTACTTGAACCTGTAATCGTCCGATCGCTTTTGCTGTATAATGCAATACCACAGTATTGCAATATATAAGGATAAATCATGGCCTCTATGAAGTGTAGTTGGTAACTCTGGAGAGCCAAAATTGCAGCGATAGGAGTCTTGAGCATACCTCTGGCTGCCATTGTAAACCATCGATAGCCTGTGATCGTGTCACCGGTGACTGTAAATGATTATCAGCAGCGAACAGAACTTGGCTCTGGCCACTGCTGTTAAAGACAAATGCCAGCTGTGTAACAACAGCAGACGTTTAACATTTGTGGAGAAAGCTGAGCACCTAGGCCCCGGTCCACACCCCTCAACACATTCTGCGGAGATACCAAGACCGAGTATTAGGCCGGGGTCAAAGTTGCAAGTGCAATTCGAGAAACTCACGCGAGTCTCTCACATTAATACCAGGCACTGCGGCCGGCAGTCGAAACCGGAGCGTGCGGCTGCATGTATTTCTATGCAGCTGAACGCTCCGGTCCCAGGTGCCGGCGGCAATGGCGGGTATTAATGCGAGAGACTCGAGTGAGTTTCTTGCATGGCACTCGCAAATGTGACCCCGGCCTTAGGAATCTACCCGCCACCTGAGGCGCAACGCGCCACAGCAGAAGTGGCCCTGGATACAGTTGTCTTCCATCAAAAATCTAATAACAACAAGGTCAGACAATTTGGGGTTATGTTTTGTTGGTTTTTTTTGTGTGTGTGTGGGGGGAATTAATGGTATCAATAAAATTAGAAAAGAAACAGCACCCATCTTGCCTGTGGGCGGTGTTTGGTCCATTAGAGAAAATGAGGCTGAGTTGCAATACCAAACACAGCCACATATACAGGAGAGCACTATTAAAAAGTATATACAGGGTTGTAGAATATATTTGCATTATTTAACTGTTATAATAAATGGTCATCTATTAACTCATTATATAGTTTGGCATACAGATTGTTTGCCCAAAACAATTTTGAGCTAATTGCATGGATGG
The DNA here is from genome assembly GCF_051348905.1 of Ranitomeya variabilis. Classification (NCBI taxonomy): domain Eukaryota; kingdom Metazoa; phylum Chordata; class Amphibia; order Anura; family Dendrobatidae; genus Ranitomeya; species Ranitomeya variabilis. The sequence goes on from NC_135235.1 coordinate 572,485,203, forward strand.
TTTAAAGGTAAAGTATATTCTAAGAAAAATTAGTTATTTTTTTTTGTCCAAAAACAGCGCCACACTGATTCCTAGGCTGTGTCTCGAATTGCAGCTAGGAAAATGAGAATGATTTGCAATATTTGTCAAAGCCTGTGGGAAAAAGTGGTGCTGTTTCTGGAAGACGATGCAATACCTTTTTCTTCTTCTAATGTTTGTGACTACCACAACACACTGACTAATTCTCTGAGTTCATCCTAGAAATGAATGTTCTTTTCACGGTTTCTCTTCTGACGGACGCACTTTCTGAACCATCACCCTGTTACCACTGTCAGCTGCCAATGTGAAGTTTTTCTTCGGGAAGCTTTTTGCTATTCATACGTAGTAATTGCATATGCCCCTGTACAGATTGGTGTGAAATTCATGCTCAAGTCATTCAGTCATCTCTATGGGAATATCATCGCCTCTATAACCTGAGCTGAATAGTTCCTACAGATTTCCTATAATTGACATTATAATATTGCAGAGGCTCAGCCGGATACCAAAAATGAACGGATCTCTATTTTTCTCTCCTTTTATAGTGGATGGGTTCTGGTAGCAAAGGAGTTAAGCGTCGGCGATGTCTGACACTAGGGATACATGCATTCGCCCATTGCCTATAAAATGATGGATTGTACATTATTGTCCCCTCCTCGCTATTTGCATCCAGATGCATAGATTTGCATCCAAAGCGGCAAATGCATATTATATTAACCCGTTCAGCCCCGGCTGTAGGGAGGGTGGGTTTACTTACAGCTCTGGTCACCGAAATGAACCTGTCGTAGCTGATGAGAACGATATTGAATACCGACGAGGTGCACAGTAAGTAGTCGAGTACCAGCCACAGTTTGCAAACACTTCTACCGAAGCTCCATCTCCCAGTCAGCACGTAGGGCACATAGAGAGGGATGCACAAAGCCCCTGTAAGAAGCAACAGATAAATCCTATTACTGCCTGATACAAGGAGATCAGCAACTTTCATGTATATTTAATGCTGAGATCTGGATCCTCCGTTCCTTACAAAACTCTTGCATCTCCCCAATAACATATATCCATTGCATGGACTTGGGTTGGATGTTGCACTGCTGGGGGTCCGAATGTCATTACCCCACAGCCGATTCCAGCCATACCCACATGAACAGAGCAGAGGAAGAAGATGGAGAGTTGGATACTTTACCTACTAGAAAGTCAGAGATAGCCAGGTTGAGTAGGAAGTAGTTGTTCTGCGTCCTAAGACTGGAGTCCACCACAAATGCCAACATGACCAACGCATTGCCCAAAACAGTGGTCACTATCAAAATCCCCATCAGTACAGCCAAAACCACAGTCCAGATGAAGTCAAAGTTGCCTGGTAAGGCTGCGGTACCTCCATTGCTCTTCCAGGAGTCATTCAGATGCCAGGTCTGCTGGGTGCTGGCCATTTCAGCACCCACAGCGGCCTTTAGGCTGACAGCATAGTATCCAATGGTACAGTCAGTAGATTGGGCATCTTTCTATAAAAAAGGGGCGACCAATCTAATACGATATCCAGAGGCATCCGTTTACCCCATAGTCCATCCACATCAACTTTACAATATGCAGAAACTGCATTGCTCTCCCTCTGCGTCTGCGCACCTAGTTATTATCTGTCTGAACCCATCTGCTTCCTTCGCCACCTGAATCCCTACCCCACTTCAGTAATAAAGAAACACCACCTCCCAATATCTCTAGTGCTGGACTGCACCTCCTCCATGCCTCCCCCCATCCAGCCCCAGCCAAAGCGCCTCGCACACAATTCACACACTCTACAGCCTCCCTGGCAGAGAGAGAGGAGCTCGGTTATAAATATCAGACACAATCAGCTGGAAATCAGCTTTGGAAGAAAAAAAAATCTGTTTAACCCTATCGTCTCTGGCGCCAGAGGTAGGGGTCAGAGAAAATGGGGGCAATTCTTAAACAGGAGCCTGTCCTTCCTGTTCAAAAGAATGATACAATTGAATTTATATTTTCACGTAATATGTTCAATATTGTGATATTCACTAATTCAATATCACCATCCAAGTGCAAATATACAATACAATGTAAACAAAATGATTTATTGCTCTAATGTCTGGTTGTAGTTCAATAGTAGATCATGTTCTTGCATTAGACCCCATAAAGCATGGTCTAATATACTACAGCCCCCCATGCCACCTCCTGGAAACTCATTTACATAACAATTACCCTTTGATTTTGCAGATCATATTTGATTTGTTTTAATGAGGCAGCAGACAGCCGGGCTCTTGTAGAAGGTCCAATCCATTCCTTGGCAGATATACATCAGCCTGCTGTTCATTAAGTCTGGGATTAGCTCCCTTGCTGTTCCTTCAAGGAACAGCAATATTGGCCAGGGCTATGGACAGACATTCATGAGTTAATAGGGACACAGTGGCCGCTGCTGGGACGTATGAACGTCTTGTGTTATTTATTTATTGCATTGGCTTTATATTATCAAGGACTGTGACTGTAGAGACACACAAGGATATGCACAACATAGAGGCAGACAAGGTGGCTGCTATGAGAGCCATGAGAATGGGGGCTTTCGTGATTAGGATAAACCTGTTGCAAATTTCATCTGTCAGCAGAATCGTTCAGCACTAAAACATTGTGTCCATGTGTGCAGAGTCTCACCTGTTCATTCACTGTGTTGAGAAGATAATGATTCCGGTATGTTCCAAATAAACCAGCTCATTCTCTCATAATGTATGAATGCTGATGATTCTGCTGAAAGCTGAAATCTGCAACGGGCTCAGACTCAGAGACTATCGTCATCATCATCATCTCCATCATCCATCTTATCATAATCTCCATCATTATCATCATTATCTCTATTATACATCATCATCATCTCCATTATGCCTAATTATTCTCTCAATCATCCATCATCAATCATCCATCATCTCCATCATCATCCATCATTCATCATCCCAGGTGAGACTCTGCACACATAGACTCAATGGGCCCGATTCATCATTTTATTGAAGTCACTTTTCTTTTTTTTCCTTGTGGTATTTTCTGACACTTTTTGCCCCAAATTCCTCAAACTCGCACACTTGATTCACAAATTTGACGCAAAATCAAAGATGCTTTTAATCAATTTTTTTTGCAACTTTCTAAGCACCAGATCCTTTGAAAAGTCGTAAAAATGCGCCAAATTGAAATCTCCGTAAACTTTACTCCAGGCAAGGACTTGAGTGAGATTCGCCAAAACAAATTGACATTGGTTAAAAGTCACATTTCATGAATTTGTTTAAAACATTTGGATAAGCAAAGTTGTTAAAGAAAAATAAAAAAGACTTAAAAATGAAAGACAACTTAAAAAGTGGTATAAAAGGTATAGCGAACAAGGCACAATTACTATAGCCACCAAAAAAGAGAACAAATTAATCCAGAAAAGTAATGATGAACTAGGGCAATGTCTTATCCTACACCAATCTCCCTCTACATAGTGACCTCCACACTAGCAAATAAGTAAAAGGAGAAAATACCACCAGGCTCACTGCCATGAGGGTGCCCACATTCCTTCTAGCAGTAGGGAATGTGGTTCAGTTTCATCATATCACCTTGAATGATAGCACTCTGCACCCCATCCCCAAGATATTTTCATATTCTTGTCTATTGTTCCATCTAGTAATACTGCTTAGCCACATTGCAATACCTCATAGTCTATACACAAGGATGGCGCGGTTTCTTAAAGACAATTTAAAAAAAAAATTCTGTACAGCATTTGTATCTTACAGTTACTTCTACATGTGCATCTAAGGCCATGTTCACACGTTCAGTATGTGGTCAGTATTTTACCTCAGTATTTGTAAGACAAGACCAAGAGTGGGTGATAAATGCACAAGTGGTGATGTGTTTCTATTATAATTTTCCTCTAATTGTTCCACTCCTGATTTTTGGCTCACACATACTGGTATAAAATACTGACCGTGTGAACATGGCCTTAGGCTACATCCACACTTTGTGTAATTTGTACAGAATGATCTACTACATATTCTCGTCAATATTCCCGAAAATGATACCCGGGTTTGTATACTTAACCCCTTCATGACCGTGGGATTTTTCGTTTTTCCGTGTTCGTTTTTCACTCCCCTCCTTCCCAGAGCCATAACTTTTTTATTTTTCCGTCAATTTGGCCATGTGAGGGCTTATTTTTTGCGGGACGAGTTGTACTTTTGAACGACATCATTGGTTTTACCATGTCATGTACTAGAAAACGGGAAAAAAATTCCAAGTGCGCTGAAATTGCAAAAAAAGTGCAATCCCACACTTGTTTTTTGGTTGGCTTTTTTGCTAGGTTCACTAAATGCTAAAACTGACCTGCCATTATGATTCTCCAGGTCAGTATGAGTTCATAGACACCTAACATGACTAGGTTATTTTTTACCTAAGTGGTGAAAAAGAAATCCAAACTTTGCTAAAAAAACCCCAAAAAACAAAAATGGCGCCATTTTCCGATACTCGTAGCGTCTCCATTTTTCATGGTCTGGGGTCGGTTGAGGGCTTATTTTTTGCGTGCCGAGCTGGCGTTTTTAATGATTCCAATTCGGTGCAGATACGTTCTTTTGATCGCCCGTTATTGCATTTTAATGCAATGTCACGGCGACCAAAAAAAGTAATTCTGGCATTTCGATTTTTTTCCTCGTTACGCCGTTTAGCGATCAGGTTAATGCTTTTTTTTATTGATAGATCGGGCGATTCTGAGCGCGGCGATACCAAATATGTGTAGATTTGATTTTTTTTATTGATTTATTTTGATTGGGGCGAAAGGGGGGTGATTTAAACTTTTATATTTTTATTTTTTTTTTCACATTTTTTTAAACTTTTTTTTTTACTTTTGCCATGCTTCAATAGCCTCCATGGGAGGCTAGAAGCAGGCACAGCACGATCGGCTCTGCTACATAGCAGCAATCTGCTGTTCGCTGCTATGTAGCAGAATTGCAGGTGTGCTGTGAGCGCCGACCACAGGGTGGCGCTCACAGCTGCCGGCGATCAGTAACCATAGACGTCTCAAGGACCTCTGTGGTTACCATTCTGAAGCATCGCCGACCTCCGATCATGTGACGGGGTCGGCGATGCCTTCATTTCCGGCCGCCTGGCCGGATGCGGTAGTTAAATGCCGCTGTCTGCATTTGACAGCGGCATTTAACTAGTTAATAGCGGCAGGTGAATCGCGATTTCACCCGCCGCTATTGCGGGCACATGTCAGCTGTTCAAAACAGCTGACATGTCCCGGCTTTGATGCGGGCTCACCGCGGAGCCCTGCATCAAAGCAGGGGAGCTGACATCGGACGTACTATACCGTCCGATGTCAGTAAGGGGTTAATACTTTTAATGACTCGTTAGGTCACTTTACTCATTTTGTGAGTTGTGTTCATGTCTGCCTGGAATTGATGGGAAATAACAGGAGCTGTTTGTGGTTGATCGCCTATTAGTTCCAGGCAGCTACTTACCACGGTTTCTCTGCAGGGAAAGAAGCAGCACGCCGGGAGATTGTAATGTTCTCAAGACATACTGCCCTCTTCTGAAAGTATAGGGTTTAATTTCATATTTAAAAAAAAAAAAAAACCTTCTGATCATGGGGACAGACTTGTGTAAGAGATGAACAGATAGCGATTTCAGCTGGCTCTCAGCACCTCATTATTCTTATCTTTCTAGTTAAAATACACAGATCATATATCAAGTTGTGATGGTGTAGTTTATAAATGTGTAGATAATCAGGCAAAAGTGGGTCCATTTTTTTTGTCTATTGACCTTTGGCTCGATTTTGAGCCATGGCTACTTGATGGATGAACCCTCTGCTCTGTAGGAAGATTGATCTTCTGAAAGCCTAGATAGGTCCACCAGGGTCTTCTCTGCCGATAGGCTGATAGTGTCAAGCCATTGGGTTGCTGGTCTTCCTCTTCACCTTGTTCCTTCTCTTCGCACCATGATGTCCTTCTCAAGTGATTGCTCTCTTGGTATGATGTGACCAAAGTAGGCAAGTCATAACTTGATGATCCTTGCTTCAAGTGATATATCTGGCTTGATTTATTCCAAAATTGATTTATTTGTTTTTTTTTGCCTTCCACCACAATTAAGGTCATATAATTAATATCATCTGTGTTCTTCCAGAACATACAGTCAATAGGAGCGGAATAGTCCATAGGTGGCCAAGAAATCTGCATGGTGCAAATCACCACAATATACAGTAAAGACAACGTTCTTCCAGGAGGTTCCAAAAATACAAAGAAAATCTTTATTGCAACCACACATGTAGATAATGGCAATATATTGAAATATCTGGTCATTATCAAGCTTAAAAAAGACCAGAAAGGGTGACTATCTTGATATTAACTACGGTACTTGTATGGGGCAATACAGAGTGTTTTGTACTTTTGGAATCTCCTGGAAGGTGTGTAGAAAGCCCATTATAGTATTATGTTCATTGTATTAATGTACCTAAAATGAAAAATAGAAAATGAAACAATTTTGCCAATAATGATCAAACTTCTCTACTGATTGTGACTACAGCTCCTGTGTCAACTAATGCATTTCTATGGTTACCGATCACAGAGCGCAAACATTCTCCTTAGGATTTTTATTATTATTATTATTTATTTATATAGCACCATTGATTCCATGGTGCTGTACATGAGAAGGGGTTACATACAAATTACAGATGTCACTTACAGTAAGCATACTAACAATGCCAGACTGGTACAGAGGGGTGAGAACACTGCCCTTGCGGGCTTACATTCTGCAGGATTATGGGGAAGGAGACAATAGGTTGAGGGTTGCTGCAGCTCCAGTGTTGGTGAGGTGGTAGCTTCAGTAGTGATGAGGAGGCAGCGGGGTCAGTGCAGGCTGTAGGCTTTCCTGAAGAGATGGGTTTTCAGGTTCCGTCTGAAGGATCCGAATGTGGTGGATAACCGGACGTGTTGGGGTAGAGAATTCCAGAGGACGGGGGATATTCGGGAGAAGTCTTGGAGGCGATTGGGTGAGGAGCGGATAAGTGTGGAGGAGAGAAGGAGGTCTTGGGAGGACCGGAGATTACGTGAGGGAAGATGACACTTTTGTGAAAGCAATAAACTGTAGGTTTATTTCAGAATCCTGATGTGCTGGATTCTTCATGCCCACCCACAGTAATACCCATGCCTTGATGCCTATTCATAGTGAGATAGCATAGCGCCCTTTAATGGGAGTTTCCATATACTGTATGATGTAGCCGTTATCATAAGATCCTGGCTGTGATTGCCAGCCATTATAGCAGTTGTCTGCAAAGTGAGACTCTTAAGCTCCTGCGTAACTACAACTCCCAGCATATCATGATAGTCTGCTACTGCCAGGTTATGCTGAGGTGCAGCTACACAGCAGCTGGAAAGCCCCAGGTTATAGCCCACCATACTGTTTCTCCAGCTATTCAGCATATCCTTGGAGAAGGAGCACAGATCACCATCGCTGGCTCTACAGAGATGGTGTGGGATGCCAGGCTTTCCGAAAGATGAGTCTTCTTTGTGCAATGTTTACATATCATATGGATGACAGTCTGAAGCGCTGTCTCGCTGACAAGGTAATTTCTCAGATTCAATACAACCTTTTATTGTCGGGTCATGTCTACTTTCATTTCTTCCCTCAGAAGGGAAAATTAATTTTTTTTTTCAATAACCAAGACAAGGAAATAGTCACTTCCATAAAAAACCATTGCAAACAAACACACAAGATGTAAGGGACCTCGGTTCAGGGTGCAAATGATGAATTAACCGGTCAGCAATAAAGCTTTGCCACAGCTTTAATCTCATCCATTGTTTTACTCCTACACCGCCACTCGAAAGGCTTAGTCCCTGCAGTTCTCAGAAAACCCATATACAGTGTCTATGGAAAGCCAAGATGAATTAAAGGAAGTTTACACTTGCAATATATTAAAGAACCCCTTTACTAAAAAAACATAACTTTGGTTGACAACCAATATGGCCCCCGTAATCGTTCCCTGGGAGTTTGTCACTCAACAGGCAAATTTGTAGTTGGGTTAAGCCCATTCGCAGCATGCAAAAGAAAAAATCACCAAAAAAGCAGCCAAGCTTACCAATGCCAGGTCACAATGATAATGCACTGCAGGATGCAGCAAGTCCAATGGTAAACAGGCCGAGGTAGAGAAGCATGGCCCTTAAAAACAGTACTTCTACAGGTAGTGCATCGGCAGAGGTGTATCTAGGTTTTCTGGCACCCAGGGCAAGAATTCAGTTTGGCCCCCACCCTTTCCAAGCACATATGCAATTTGCACACTTAGGCTGGCGTCACACTACCGTAGAATATGGGCGAGTGCTATGCGAGAAAACATTGCATAGCACTCGGACCAGTGTTAATCTATGGGGCAGCTCACATCACCGTTTATTTTCTCGGGCGTATTCAGCGAGCTTGTAAAATCGGAGCAGGCTGCAAATTGTCACCGAGACTTGGCCGAGACTCGCTAATGCAAGCCTATGGGTGCGAGAAAAAAAATCACAGCAGTTGGACCATGCGAGTGCTGTCCGATTTTTACGTACCGGTGTCCTTTGAAAAGCAGGCAAGTCATGTGCCGCATACAGTAAAATTACACTGATAGGTTAGAATACATATACAGCTCTGGCAAAAATTAAGAGACCACTGCACAGTTTTATAAAAATCAGCTTCTCTACATGTCTGACAGTCATTCCATTCCAGTGTCAGTTGAATTCCAAGCAGATTACACCTCATTCTCGTACTTAATGTTCTTCTGATTAGGTGATCACCTGAACCAAATCTTATTGAACGAAGGAAACTATAAAAAACATTGCTATGATGTTCACAATCCTTTTGCAATAGGACAAGAAAAGTCTTGAGTGAGGAAAAGAAGTGTTCAATTCTGGCTTTACTAGCAAAGAGACACAGTGAGCGTCATGTTGCTTCCATCCTTAAAATTTCTAAGACGGCAGCCCATTACAACAAAGTCAAGCAGCAGACATTTGGGACAACAAAGCAACAGACGGGCAGAGGGCGAAAACGACTCTCCACTGACTTGGGATGACTGTCATCTTATTCGAAAGTCAATCAACAATCGCAGGATGACATCGAGTGACCTACAAAAGGAATGGCAACTGGGGTGAAGTGCATGGCAAGAACAGTTCGCAACAGCCTCCTAGAAGCAGGACTCAAGTCATGTAAAGCTAGAAAAAAAACTTTAATCAATGAAAAGCAAAAGAGAGCCAGGCTGAACTTTGACAAAGACCATAAGGATTGGACCATAGAGGAGTGGAGTAAGGTAATCTTCTCTGATGAGTCTAATTTTCAGCTTTGCCCAACACCTGGTCATCTAATGGTTATACGGAGACCTGGAGAGGCGTGCAAGCCACAGTGTCTTGCACCCCCTGCGACATTTGGTGGAGGATCGGTGATGATCTGGGGATGCTTCAGCACGGCTGGAATTGGGCAGGTTCTTTGCGAAGGACATATGAATCAAGCCGCATACAAAGTTATCCTGGAAAAAACAGTTGATTCCTTCTACTCAGGCAATGTTCCTCAACTCTGAGGACTGTTTTTTTCCAGCAGGACAATGAGCCATGCTACACAGCTAGGTCAATCAAGGTGTGGATGAAGGACCACCACATCATATCCCTGTCATGGCCAGCCCAATCTCCAGACCTGAACCCCATTGAAAACCTCTGGAATGTAATTAAGAGGATGATGGATAGTCACAAGCCATTAAACAAAGAACTGCTTTGTGTACCAGGAGTGGCATAAGGTCACCCAAAAGCAATGTGAAAGACTGGTAGAAAGCATGCCAAGATGCATGAAAGCTGTAATTAAAAATCATGGTTATTCCACAAAATATTGATTCCTGAACTCTTCCTGAGTTAAAACATTAGTATTGTTGTTTCTAAATGATTATGAACTTGTTTTTTTTTTGCATTATTTGAGGTCTGCAAGCAATGCATTTTGTTGTTATTTTGTCCATTTCTCGTTTTCAGAAAATAAATACAAAATTTATTGCTTGGAACTTCGGAGACATGTTGTCAGTACTTTATAGAATAAAAGAACAATTTAGATTTTACTCAAAAATATACCTATAAAGAGAAAAATCAGACAAACTGAACATTTTGCAGTGGTCTCTTAATTTTTGCCAGAGCTGTATATATAGAAGTCAGTGACACACATATATTTGTATATATATTTCATAGATAGAAGAAAAGCCGGCAATTCATCTGTCATGTTCTGTAAAATCACAGCAGGAACCGACAGGATAGAAGAGATGGATTACATACAGTAAATACAAATGGAATAGGTAGATATATAGATGTCAGTGACAAATTCAATTAGTACAATGTATGTGTAAATTACTGGACATGTATTTAATTAATAAAAGATTATTTTCATAACCAGCAGAGGGAAAGCCGACGACCTTTATAGTTGACATCACTCAACTTCTCGACCACCTCGTATGGCCCTTGCCACTTGGCCAGGATTTTGCTTTGCACGGTGGGGGATCAACACAAGCACCTAGTCCCCAGGGCTAAACTGTCTCAGCTTCGCAGCCCGGTTGTAGACCCTCGCCTGCCTGGGCTTCTTGTGCTTGAAGGAGACTCTCTTTCACAATCGGTATCACCCTTGCAATTTGGTCCTGCATTTGTACCACATGCTCGATGACACTCCAGTGGGGTGTAACTTCTGCTTCCCAAGTCTCCTTCGCAACATCTAGAAGTCTCCGGGGGTGCCGTCCATATAACAGCTCGAATGGTGAGAACCTCATAGAGGCCTGTGGGACTTTCCTGATGGAGAACAGTAGGTATGGTAGGAGCCAATCCCAATCTCAAACATCATTCTCCATGACCTTCTTCAGCATGGTCTTCAAGGTCTTATTGAACCTCTCCACCAGGCCATCTGTCTGTGGATGGTAGACCGACGTCCTAAGTTGGGTAATCTGGAGGGCCTTGCACAACTCCCTCATTATGTTGGACATAAACGGTGTCCCCTGGTCTGTCAAGATCTCCTTCGGCAGGCCAGTCCAGGAGAAAATATGGACTAGTTCTCGTGCTATAGTCTGGGCAGAGGAGTTTCTAAGGAGTACCGCTTCCGGATACTGCATAGAATAGTCTATTAACATGGGGATGTACTGATGACCCCTGGCAAACTCAACTAAGGGCCCTACTAGGTCCATGGCAATCTGGTCGAACAGGACTTCGATTATGGGTAACGGAACTAGGGGACTACAGAAGTGGGATACAGGGGCAATTAGGTGACAGGTAGGGCAGGAGCGGCAGAAATTAACAATGTCCCTGTGACACTCAGGCCAGTAAAACCTATGAAGGACTCGTTCTTGGGTCTTATCTACACCTAGGTGCCCCCCCAAGACAAGAGCATGGGCCAGATCTAGTACCCTACGTCTATATGGTTCTGGTACTAATAGCTGCTCTGATACTTCCCTTCTCTTTTTAGTGACTGGATATAGCAACTCCCCATTGACCGCAAAGTATAGGAACCTGCTGTCGGCCCCCGGCTCTTGGGCAACCTCATTTATCACAGTCACATTTTCCTGTACATTTTTCAAAGTGAAGTCCTAAATTTGGGCAGTCCCAAAATTCCCACCAGAAACCCCCGGTTCAGGAATTTCAGTCTCACTGGTCACTATCTTGTCCTCGTCACCAGGCAGGACACACAAGGGGAACTCATCTATCTCTGACTGTGACAGCAAACCTTCGACCACCCTAACCTCATGGGACTCCGTATCCCGGCTTGTTTTAACCGACATTCTGGTGACAGATAGTCCTTGGCATCCTCGTGGATACAGCGTACACCCACGTGTTTCCTTGTGGCCCTTACCAGGGTCACCAAACTCCCTGAGTCTAAGAGTCCTGTCACCAGCACCCCATTTATTGACACTGGGCGGGGTAGGCATAGTAGGAGCAGTGCCTCCCTAGGCTACAGTCCATCTCTTTGGAGGACACAGGACAGCAGGCAGCTATGTGTCTAGAACCGTGGCATTTCCAGCAAAGCAAGTCTTTACCCATGGTCTTTGACAACCCTTCAGTGACCCCTTGGGATCTAGTACTCACCCAATGGTGGATTTACTACCCCTATTTTGGGGCTCAGTTTCTCTCTGGGTACCCCAGTATGAGGATGCACCACCCCCTGGCTTTCTTAGGGCCCTCTCGACCACCTGTAACCATTCCACTAGGACCACCAGTTCATCTGCATTTTGGGGATCTCCCTGGGCAACCCAGGTCTGCACCAGCCTAGGAAGGGAGTGCATGAACCTGTCCATGACAATGCGCTCGACCATCTGGGCTGGACTGGAGGATTCCGGCTGCAGCCATTTTTGCACCAGATGCAGTAGGTCAAACATTTGGGACCGAGGCGGTTTGTCCCCATAATACGCCAAATAGTGAACCCGATGTGCTCTGACCGACAGTCACTCCTGCACGTGCCAAAATTTCAGTCTTTAACTTGGCATACTCCTGCGCATCCTGTAATTCCAAATCATTATAGACCTTCTGGTGCTCACCAGTCAAATAGGGGGCCAGCACCTCCTCCCACTGCTCTGGCGGTAGCTTCTCACGCTCCGCTACCCGCTCAAACACAGTCAAAAATGCCTTCACATCATCACCCAGGGTCATTTTTTGCATGGTTCGTCTTACCGCCTTCCGGACATACGTGTCGTCACCTGGACTTGGGGGGGGAGGAGCTGCTGGCCTTCCACGAACCCCCTCTGTAGCAAGTGTGATGCAGCGGTATGTCAATACACAGTGAAACGGCAGTGACCCAAACAAGTTCAAACAAAACGTTCTTTTATTGTGTTACTTCACACAGTCAATATAGTATACGGCTTCTTCATACAGTCCATTAATAATGCATGGCTATATGACGCAGTCAATACACAGGCCGAACTTCCCTCTGTCCAGTTTCCCTGGGTGACCGCACGCCGGTAAGAAAGTCTCTGTACTCACTCAGCGCACTGCACTCTTTATCCTCTGGAGTGCAGCCGGGTACAAATAAGAAAGTCTCTGTACTCACTCAGCGCACTGCACTCTTTATCCTCTGGAGTGCAGCCGGGTACAAATAAGACAGCCCAAGATGCAGGGTGTCAGTCCTCTGGTTCCTTTAGCCTCTGTGCTGCTCCACACAGAGAGCTCTGCAGACAACTGCCCTGTCTGCTTCCAAGAACACACTGACACACCTCCCCCACTACTACAGGGCTTTTTAATCAGTCACTGCTTCATTATTCTAGTTACAGCCACACCTGTGTCTGTAATAGGGCCTCATGCTTCCATGCACATTCTGCAGAGCACATACAGCGCCCCCTAGCTGTAACAGGTGTCACTGCCTCACACAAGTCAATCTACTGCTGGTGTTGCTGGTGCTGCATCTGCAGTGTAGGCAGCTTACTTGTCTTCTGTTGTGCCATCTGTTGCTGCTGTAATTGCTGCTGATGTTGTAGTTGCTGTTGCTGCTGTGCTTGTAGTAGATGTTTGAGCAGGTCCTCCATCTTGCCTGATGTCCGCTGGCTTGTGACCGTCACACGTATTCGCTGGAAACGCTGCCCGCACTTCTAACACCACCTGTGGTAGACCGGCTCCCTCGGCTGCACACGCAGGTAGTCAATAGAACACTGCACCTTTAAGGGTTTAGTACAGGATAAACCAAGGCTTTAAGCACAATAGTAAGCACGTTTCTCTGAGCAAAAACAGCAAAAACAAAACGGTAGCACTACGTGCAGTCCTTGCACTAGTGGGGGTCAGCTCACTCAGGGTTAACAATGTCCTTGCACAAACACTATGTGCATAAAAACTCTCCTGGAGTCTTCCTCTCCAGGCTTTCAATGGCCAAGCCTAGCTGGAGTTCAGCTATTTAAGCCCAGATCATGTTACTCTCCATCATGTGACTGATCACATGATCTTGACATCACACAGGTCCTGTCAGGACTTTGCATGTGGAGATATGGTAGACCCCCTTCTACCTGCTCTATGGAGGTCCACTAAAACTGTCCCTTAACATAACTCTCATTTCATACTGTCAACACATAGTGTGCTGGAGGAAACTACGTTGGTCTTACATCACTGGCGCCATCATGTGCGCAGTGACGCGTATGTCCGCTCCATCACTTCACCAGTGATTATGCATACCTCCCAACTTTTGAAGATGGGAAAGAGGGACAAAGTTTGCGGCGCGCTTTGCGCGCCGCGGCAAATTTTAGGCCACGCCTCTGACCACACCCATTCATAATTAGTCACACCCATATCCACATCCCAACCACACCCATTTAGCACTGCCGATCACACTGTTTCATATACAATAATTATAAACAAAAAAATATGGCCACACAGTGCCCCATACTGTATAATGGCCACACATGATGCTCCATACTGTACGATGACCACACATGACGCTCCATAATATATAATGACCACACATGACGCTCCATACTGTATAATGAACACACATGATGCTCCATACTGTATGACCGCACATGATGCTCCATAGTGTATAATGACCGCACATGATGCTCCATACTGTATGACCGCACATGATGCTCCATACTGTATAATGAACACACATGATGCTCCATACTGTATAATGACCGCACATGATGCTCCATACTGTATAATGACCCCACATGATGCTCCATACTGTATAATGGCCGCACATGATGCTCCATACTGTATAATGACCGCACATGATGCTCCATACTGTATGACCGCAAATGATGCTCCATACTGTATAATGACCGCACATGATGCTCCAGACTGTATAATGACCGCACATGATGCTCCATACTGTATAATGACCCCACATGATGCTCCATACTGTATAATGACCGCACATGATGCTCCATACTGTATAATGACCGCACATGATGCTCCATACTGTATGACCGCAAATGATGCTCCATACTGTATAATGACCGCACATGATGCTCCAGACTGTATAATGACCGCACATGATGCTCCAGACTGTATAATGACCGCACATGATGCTCCAGACTGTATAATGACCGCACATGATGCTCCAGACTGTATAATGACCGCACATGATGCTCCAGACTGTATAATGACCGCACATGATGCTCCAGACTGTATAATGACCGCACATGATGCTCCATACTGTATAATGGCCGCACATGATGCTCCATACTGTATAATGGCCACACATGATGCTCCATACTGTATAATGGCCGCACATGATGCTCCATACTGTATAATGGCCACACATGATGCTCCATACTGTATAATGACCGCACATGATGCTCCATACTGTATAATGACCGCACATGATGCTCCATACTGTATAATGACCGCACATGATGCTCCATATTGTATAATGACCGCACATGATGCTCCATACTGTATAATGACCGCACATGATGCTCCATACTGTATAATGGCCACACATGATGCTCCATACTGTATAATGACCGCACATGATGCTCCATACTGTATAATGACCGCACATGATGCTCCATATTGTATAATGACCACACATGATGCTCCATACTGTATAATGACATACAGGCACGCAGCTCACACACAGGCACGCAGCTCACACGCACGCAGCTCACAAACACATGCAGCTTTGACACAAATGCATCACACACGCAGCCATCACACACACACGCAGCCATCACACACACACACACGCAGCCATCACACACACACACGCAGCCATCACACACACACACGCAGCCATCACACACACACACACACGCAGCCATCACACACACATGCAGCCATCACACACACACGCAGACATCACACACACACGCAGCCATCACACACACACACACACGCAGCCATCACACACACACACACACACACACGCAGCCATCACACACACGCAGCCATCACACACACACAGCCATCACACACACACAGCCATCACACACACACAGCCATCACACACACGCAGCCATCACACACACGCAGCCATCACACACACGCAGCCATCACACACACACAGCCATCACACACACACACACACACAGCCATCACACACACACACAGCCATCACACACACGCAGCCATCACACACACGCAGCCATCACACACACGCAGCCATCACACACACACAGCCATCACACACACACGCAGCCATCACACACACACGCAGCCATCACACACACACACGCAGCCATCACACACACACACACACACACACACACGCGCAGCCATCACACATGCAGCCATCACACACACACAGCCATCACACACACACGCAGCCATCACACACACACACGCAGCCATCACACACACGCAGCCATCACACACACACACACAGCCATCACACACACACAGCCATCACACACACACAGCCATCACACACACACACCCAGCCATCACACACACACAGCCATCACACACACACGCAGCCATCACACACACAGCCATCACACACACACACGCAGCCATCACACACACACGCGCAGCCATCACACACACACAGCCATCACACACACACGCAGCCATCACACACACACACGCAGCCATCACACACACACACGCAGCCATCACACACACACACGCAGCCATCACACACACACACACAGCCATCACACACACACAGCCATCACACACACACACGCAGCCATCACACACACACACGCAGCCATCACACACACACGCAGCCATCACACACACACGCAGCCATCACACACACACGCAGCCATCACACACACACACACGCAGCCATCACACACACACACACGCAGCCATCACACACACACACGCAGCCATCACACACACACACGCAGCCATCACACACACACGCAGCCATCACACACACACGCAGCCATCACACACACACACGCAGCCATCACACACACACACACGCAGCCATCACACACACACGCAGCCATCACACACACACACGCAGCCATCACACACACACACGCAGCCATCACACACACACGCAGCCATCACACACACACACACACACACACACGCAGCCATCACACACATCACACACACACAATCTCCTCTGTGATGCAGGGGCGGCTGATGTCCATGTGCAGCTCTCTGCTGAAGTCTTCAGTCTCCTGCTCACAGCTCTGCACTATCCCGGCACCTCCCCCGTCTCTCCTTCTCTGCCGGGATAGCAGCTAAGAGCAGAAGCCGGAGCTCCGTGCACACACAGCCAGAGGTAGTGAATCGCTGACCTTTCTTCTTGATTGCTGCAGGCTCTCTCCTTCAGCGTGGCAGCGCCGCACAGGGGGCGGGAGGGGGGGTTGGGTGTTGCGCGGGCGGTCAGGAGGCAGCTTTTATAAAAAAAAAAAAAAAAAACAGGCTCTCTCTACGTCCCGGAAGTGGGCGGGGCTTCACCGGCGGCCGCAAATTCGGGATTTTAAATGCCCGAAGCGGGACAGCGGGACCCCGGTGCCAAAGCGGGACTGTCCCGCTGAAATCGGGACGGTTGGGAGGTATGATTATGTTATATATATATATATATATATATATATATATATATATATATATATATATACAGCTTTGTCGCCATTAAAAGGAAGGGTGCCCGACACATTTCTTGCACAGGGGCCCCAAGCTGTCAGTGTCCGCCCCTGTGTCCACAGCTCGGACTGCAAGTACAATGTGCAGTAGCGTAGCTACTGGGGGGGCAGAGGGGGCCATCGCCCCGGGCCCAGTCACATGAAGGGGCCCACAGGGAGCCAGGGCCACTTCTGTGACGAGGCAGGAGAACACCGCATAGGAGCAGAGCAGTATAATGTCTGCTCCAGTCTGACGGAGACTCTGCACGCTGCTAGCACAGTGGCGGCTGCAGTCTCCCTCCTGCAGTGAATGGTTTCGCCCCTCTGACCTGATCACGAAGCTTTTCCTGGCTGCAGTTTTCTTCACTCTGTGCACGCTGGGATTGGCTCAGGCACGCTGGGTCCTAGTGCCCACACCTTGCATTTCACTCACACTTCCTGGTCCTGCCTGCAGTGCAAACTTCATCAGTAAGTGGGGATGGAACATTTTAGGTTTATTAAATTCAGGTATGTCAGTGAGACCGTTGTTGTTATTGTGGGGGCTGAAAGTGAGTGAGGGGGACAGGGCACTGGGGGGTGAATGTGAGACCATGGGGGTATTGTGGGTGAGGGGGGACAGGGCACTGGGGGGTGAATGTGAGATGATGGGGTATTGGGGCTGAAGTGGGGGAGGGGAGACAGGTCACTGGGGGCTGAATATTATAATGTTTTGTTCTGATATTATATGTGATTCATCATGTAATATTTGCTGTCTGGGGAGGCTGGAGATGGGGGGTAGGGGGCCTTTGATAAGTACCACCTGGGTCTTTTATGCGTATTAGTATAAGGAGCCGCATACAGTAACCAACAGCTGCATCACATTTACAGCACCACTCCAGCATTATTATTTATTTCACTGCTGGAGCGGTGCTGACAATCCACGTCCCCTACCCCCTGTCTGATACTCACCTTCTGGCGTTTTCATCTGTTTTAGTTTCCGCTCGGCTCCGTCTCCTGCAGTTTGTGGCCTGTCCGAGGCTCCAGTGTTTCCTGGAGCAGCGCAGAGGTCACTAATCAATGTGAGTCTGTGGGAGCCTCGTTCTGGCCTCTTTCTCACTCTCAGGCTATGAGCACACGTTGCTGATTAGCCGCAGTGCCACAAAATAGTGAATACACCGGAGGATGAGTAAATGACCGGGGCATCCAAATCATGACAGGGAGCTGCAGGTCCATCATACTGTATATAAGGGAGCTGCGAGACCATCATACTGTGTATAAGGGAGCTGCGGGTCCATCATACTGTGTATAAAGGAGCTGTGGGCCCATCATACTGTGTATAAGGGAGCTGCGGGCCCATCATACTGTGTATAAGGGAGCTGCGGGCCCATCATACTGTGTATAAGGGAGCTGCGGGCCCATCATACTGTGTATAAGGGAGCTGTGGGCCCATCATACTGTATATAAGGAAGCTGTGGGCCCATCATACTGTGTATAAGGGAGCTGCGGGCCCATCATACTGTGTATAAGGGAGCTGTGGGCCCATCATACTGTGTATAAGGAAGCTGTGGGCCCATCATACTGTGTATAAGGGAGCTGTGGGCCCATCATACTGTGTATAAGGGAGCTGTGGGCCCATCATGCTGTGTATAAGGAAGCTGCGGGCCCATCATACTGTGTATAAAGGAGCTGTGGGCCCATCATACTGTGTATAAGGGAGCTGTGGGCCCATCATACTGTGTATAAGGGAGCTGTGGGCCCATCATACTGTGTATAAGGGAGCTGTGGGCCCATCATGCTGTGTATAAGGAAGCTGCGGGCCCATCATACTGTGTATAAAGGAGCTGTGGGCCCATCATACTGTGTATAAGGGAGCTGCGGGCCCATCATACTGTGTATAAGGGAGCTGCGGGCCCATCATACTGTGTATAAGGGAGCTGTGGGCCCATCACACTGTGTATAGGGAACTGTGAATGCATATTGTGCATATGGGAGCTGTTGGCCCATTACACTGTATATAGGGGAGCTCTGGGGGGCATTATACTTTCTATAGTGGAGTTCTGTCAGCATTATACTGTGTATAGGGGAGCATTGGGCTCATACTATCTAGGGGAGCAGTGGTATCATACTGTGTAGAGGGGAGCAGTGGGAGCATCATACGGTGTACAGGGGAGTTATAGAATCATCATACTGTGTATAGGGGAGCTGTGGGAGCCTTAGACTGTGTATAGGGAAACTTTAAGCTCACAATACTGTGTATAATGGAGCAGTACATGGGGGAACTTAGGGGACATTATTATTGTGCATATGGTCCAATATGGTGGTAAAGTCAATGTTCGTTTTTGTATATAGATTTATTTTCAATAACAGTAGGGTCATATTCTGAGGTTCCCCTATATTCACAATAAGTGCGCAACCATAGCTGTAATCAGGGTTAGCTGGTTAGGGGCCCACTCAGATATTTCGCCCCCCCCTAAGCTGAAACCCTAGCTACGCCTCTGACAATGTGACAAGTTCCTTTTAACACGCAATGGTGCACAGCAATCTAATGATGACCCAAACATCTAAAGTTGGGCCCAAAAGTGATCCTATAGTCTCCTGTTGCGCCAGTCGTACACTCTATGAAAGTATCAATATGCCACTAAGCAAATATTCCTTTTGGGACTCTAGGAAAGTACGGTGACAGTCCTGTGAGAACTATAATGCTGTCATATTACTTTTCACCCAATGTTCAAAGAGGCAAATAAACCCAACAACCATATTTTCTACATCTATCAGTCGTGCTGCACATTTGGCCTTCTTTTTACTATTATGTTCCAGAATATAATCCAATAACCAGCTGAACAGCTTGAAGCTGTTGGAAAATTGTAGTTTCACCCTGCATAGCTCTGTGCGGCAGCATGTTCATGACCAGCGCTGGATGCCGTCACACTGTGCTGGTCCATCCACCAGCTGGCGACTGTGTATGAAGCTGCAGATTCACATTAGCCTCCATTCACTCCTATTCTGTAGTTTTATACTGACAGCGGTTGCAATCTGTAAGTATCTGCATCGGTGGCGGTCACTTCCACAGTAACACAATTAGCTGCTTCTCTGAAGTGTAGGAACTGGAGATTGGTGTAGTAATTCCTAATACAGTATTTATATAGCTTTAGGTAGATAGTATAAGGGCTTGTTTCCATTTGCGAGAAACACGTCCGTGTCTCGCATGTGGAAACCAAGCTCTGGTGCCGGCACTCCAGAGCGGAGCGTGCGGCTCCATGTGTTCCTATGCAGCCGCACGCTCTGCTCCCAAGTGCCGGCACCAGAGCTTGGTTTCCACATGCGAGACACGGACGTGTTTCTCGCAAATGGAAACAAGCCCTTATAGTGATACTCTGTTACATATTGGGCAGTATTAACCCCTTCATGACCTTGGGATTTTCCATTTTTCCGTGTTCGTTTTTCGCTCCTCTCCTTCCCAGAGCCATAACTTTTTTTATTTTTCCATCAATATGACCATGTTAGGGCTTATTTTTTGCGGGACGAGTTGTAGTTTTGAACGACATCACTGGTTTTACCATGTCGTGTACTAATTAATTCCAAACTTTGCTAAAAAAAAAAAAAATTGCGCCATTTTCCGATACCCACAGCGTCTCTATTTTTCATGATCTGGGGTCGGGTGAGGGCTTATTTTTTGCCTGCTGAGCTGACTTTTTAAAGATACCATTTTGGTGCAGATATGTTCTTTTGATCGCCTGTTATTGCATTTTAATGCAATATTGCGGCGACCAAAAAAATGTAATTTAGGCGTTTCTAATTTTTTTTTCGCTACACCGTTTAGCGATCAGATTAATCCTTTTTTTTATTGCTAGATTGGGCGATTCTGAACGCGGCGATACCAAATATGTGTAGGTTTGATTTTTTTTAATTGTTTTATTTTAAATGGGGGGGTGATTTAAACTTTTATATTTTTTTATTTTTTCATTTTTTTTTAACTTTTTTTTTTACTTTTGCCATGCTTCAATAGCCTCCATGGGAGGCTAGAAGCTGGCACAACTCGATCGGCTCAGCTACATAGGAGCCATCATCAGATCGCTCCTATGTAGCTAAATTACAGGCTTGCTATGAGCACCGACCACAGGGTGGCGCTCACAGCAATCCGACATCAACAACCATAGAGGTCTCAAGAAGGACTCCCTTGCCGATGCATCGCTGACCCCCGATCATGTGACGGGGTCGGCGATGCGCTCATTTCTGGCCCGATGGCCGGAAGCGGTAGTTAAATGCCGCTGTCCTCCCGTCGCTATTGCGGGCACATGTCAGCTGTTCAAAACAGCTGACATGTCCTGGATTTGATGCGGGCTCACCGCCAGAGCCTGCATCAAAGCAGGGGATCTGACCTCGGACGTACTATCCCGTCCGAGGTCAGAAAGGGGTTAAAGGGAACCTGTCACCAGGTTTGGTCGATACGAGTTACAGCCACCCCTTTCAGGGCTTATATACAGTATTCTATAATGCTGTATATAAGCCCCTGATCCGACCTGTAAGAGAAGAAAAATAACTTTTATTATACTCACCTGTGGGGCGGTCCGATCCGATGGGTGTCGCTCTTCTTGGTCCGGCGCCTCCCATCTTTTGCGATGCCGTCTTCCTGCTTGCTTCATGTGGATGATGCATTCCTGCATCATCCACACAGGCTCTCTGGAATCACGCTCCTGCGCAGGCGTACTTCACTGCCCTGTCGAGTGCAGAGCAAAGTCCTGCAGTGCGCAGGCACTGGGCCTCTCTGACCTTTATCAGTGCCTGCACACTGTAGTACTTTGCTCTGCCCTCAACAGAGAAGATAAGTACGCCTGCGCAGGAGCGCGATTCCAGGAAGCCTGTGTGGATCACGCAGAGACGCGTCATCCACATGAAGCAAACAGGAGGATGGTATCACAAGAAGATGGGAGGCGCCGGACCAAGACCAGCGACGCCCATCGGACCGTACCGTTCCGCAGGTGAGTATAATAAAAGTTATTTCTCTCTTCTTACAAGTCGCATCGGGGGCTTATATACAGCATTTTAGAATGCTGTATATAGCCCTGTAAGGGGGTGGCCGTAACTCATATCAGCCAAACCTGCTGACAGGTTCCCTTTAAAGTGATCACATTTCTGGGGGATATCAATATGCACAGGTGAGACATGCGTTTAATGCCCAGAACAGGGGAGACTGTTTTAAAATTCAAGGCGATTTAATGTTTGAGTATGTGTGTGGAGAGGGGGCAGCCAGAGGGGTTATTTCCACCTTGTACAGAGACCTACTACATACTCATTTACTAGGTTTCACGATTGGCGCTAGAACTAAATGCTAAGGGAAGAGCATGAGCTGTCTAAATGGGGAGAAAGGGGGGGTGTTTGGTAATGTTGGCATATATTGCGGGGTGGGGGGGATCTTTTCAAAATCCCTGTACTGTTGTAAAATGTTTATTGTTATTTTATACTTAATAAAAATCTATTTGAGTTAAAAAAAGAAGTGATCGCATTATTCTTTTAGAAGAAAAGGTGCGGGGTCTGGAAGAAAGAATTGAAACTCATCAAAGAAAATGAAGACTTCCTAGACAGAACACAAGCATCTATACTGGTCCCAGAAGGTGAAGAAAGTGTCAGAGAACTTCCAAAAGCAGACGAGTGGAAGCATGTGACCAAAAGAAGCAAGAAGACCATGGAGACATCACCAACCATACAACTGAGAAACCGATTCCAAGGCCTTGTGGAGGACAAAGATGGCACACCTAAGGCACTACCAACAAGCAAAGCAGAAAAGGGCACACAGCAACACCCAGAAGTGACAACAAAAAGTACAGCCAAGAAGTGAAGAAGAGTGGTAGTGATGGGAGACTCACTACTGAGAGGCACAGAAGCAGCCATCTGCAGACCGGACATAACCTCAATAGAAAAATGCTGCCTCCCAGGTGCGAAGATCAAGGTTGTGACCAATAGGATACCAAAGCTCATCAGTGCCAAGGACATCCACCCATTTCTTCTGATACATGTTGGCACCAATGACACGGCAATGAAGGCGCTACTGACAATCTGCAAGGACTTTGAAGAGTTGGGGTAGAAAGTAAAGGAACTGGATGCACAAGTAGTTTTTCCTTCTATCCTTCCAGTAGACGGACATGGCACCAGGAGATGGAACAGGATCCTTGATGTGAACAACTAGCGAAGACGATGGTGCAGTCAACAAGGATTCGGATTCCTGGACCATGGTGTGAATTACCTGTACGACAGACTTTTCGCCAGAGACGGACTACACCTCAACAAACCTGGAAAACACACATTCACCAGAAGACTTGCTACACTCATCAGGAGGACTTTAAACTAGAAGAAGAGGGGGCAGGAAGAAAAACAATAGACTCTAATATGAAGCCAGAAAATATACTGATGAAGGATATGAGGTGCGGCAAAGGAGACCCAAGACAACATACTCAAAAGGGAGGTAAGAAAATTTCTAACACAATCCACAGGGAGGAGATTGGAACAAAACAAAATCCTCTAAACTGCATGCTTGCAAACACCAGAAGCCTGACAAACAAGATGGAAGAAGTAGAAGCAGAAATATCTACAGGTAACTTTGACATAGTGGGAATAACCGAGACATGGTTAGATGAAAGCTATGAC
Source organism: Ranitomeya variabilis (assembly GCF_051348905.1). Lineage (NCBI taxonomy): Eukaryota > Metazoa > Chordata > Amphibia > Anura > Dendrobatidae > Ranitomeya > Ranitomeya variabilis. Next base: position 572,509,330 of record NC_135235.1, read on the forward strand.
TGGGCAGTTAACTTACAGGGTTACAGTCTGTTTAGAAAGGATTGTAAAAATCGGAGAGGAGGAGGGGTTTGTCTTTATGTAAAGTCTTGTCTAAAGTCCACTTTAAGGGAGGATATTAGTGAGGGGAATGAGGACGTCGAGTCCATATGGGTCAAAATACATGGAGGGAATAATAGTAACAAAATTCTCATTGGGGTCTGTTACAACCCCCCAAATATAACAGAAATCATGGAAAGTCTACTACTAAGGCAGATAGATGTAACAGCAACCCATAATGAGGTCCTTGTTATGGGGGACTTTAACTACCCGGATAATAACTGGGAAACAGAGACCTGTGAAACCCATAAAGGCAACAGGTTTCTGCTAATAACCAAGAACAATTATCTTTCACAATTGGTGCAGAATCCAACCAGAGGAGCAGCACTTTTAGACCTAATACTATCTAATAGACCTGACAGAATAACAAATTTGCAGTTTGTCGGGCATCTAGGAAATAGCGACCACAATATTGTACAGTTTCACTTGTCTTACGCTAGGGGAACTTGTCAGGGAGTCACAAAAACACTGAACTTTAGGAAGGCAAAGATTGACGAGCTTAGAGATGCCCTTAATCTGGTAGACTGGGACAATGTCCTCAGAAATAAGAATACAGATAATAAATGGGAAATGTTTAAGAACATCCTAAATAGGCACTGTAAGCGGTTTATACCTTGTGGGAATAAAAGGACAAGAAATAGGAAAAACCCAATGTGGCTAAACAAAGATGTAAGAGGGACAATTATCAGTAAAAAAAAGCATTTAAACTACTAAAGCAGGGTGGCACTGTTGAAGCTCTAAAAAACTATAGGGAGAAAAATACTTTATCTTAAAAACTAATTAAAGCTATCAAAAAGGAAACAGAGAACCACATTGCTAAGGAGAGTAAATCTAATGGCAAACTGTTATTCAACTCTAACACTAGTAAAAGTATCAAAAATGAAAGTTTAGGCCCCTTAAAAAATAATGAGGAAAGAATGGTTGTAGATGATGAGGAAAAAGCTAATATATTAAACACCTTCTTCTCCACGGTATTCACGGTGGAAAATAAAATGCTAGGTGAAATCCCAAGAAACAATGAAAACCCTATATTAAGAGTCACCAATCTAACCCAAGAAGAGGTGCGAAACCGGCTAAATAAGATTAAAATAGATAAATCTTCGGGTCCGGATGGCATACACCCACGAATACTAAGAGAACTAAGTAATGTAATAGACAAGCCATTATTTCTTATTTTTAGGGATTCTATAGTCCACAGGACTGGCGCATAGCAAATGTGGTACCAATATTCAAAAAGGGCTCTAAAAGTGAACCTGGAAATTATAGGCCAGTAAGTCTAACCTCTATTGTTGGTAAAATATTTGAAGGGTTTCTGAGGGATGTTATTTTGGATTATCTCAATGAGAATAACTGTTTAACTCCATATCAGCATGGGTTTATGAGGAATCGCTCCTGTCAAACCAATCTAATCAGTTTTTATGAAGAAGTAAGCTATAGACTGGACCAAGGTGAGTCATTGGACGTGGTATATCTTGATTTTTCCAAAGCGTTTGATACCGTGCCACACAAGAGGTTGGTACACAAAATGAGAATGCTTGGTCTGGGGGAAAATGTGTGTAAATGGGTTAGTAACTGCCTTAGTGATAGAAAGCAGAGGGTGGTTATAAATGGTATAGTCTCTAACTGGGTCGCTGTGACCAGTGAGGTACTGCAGGGGTCGGTGTTGGGACCTGTTCTCTTCAACATATTTATAAACGATCTGGTAGAAGGTTTAGACAGTAAAATATTGATATTTGCAGATGATACAAAACTATGTAAAGCAGTCAATACATGAGATGATAGTATTCTGCTAAAAATAGATCTGGATAAGTTGGAAACTAACAATGATAAATGTAAGGTTATAAACATGGGAAGAAGGAATCAATATCACCATTACACACTGAATGGGAAACCACTGGGTAAATCTGACATGGAGAAGGACTTGGCCTAGTTCATGATAAACTTACCTGGAGCCAGGCAGCAGCTGCTAAGCCCTCTTTCACACTTCCGTCTTTTTCCTCCCGGCGAAATGCGTTGATTTTTGAAAAAACAGGATCCTGCAAATTTTTATGCAGGATCCTGTTTTTTCCCATAGACTTGTATTAGCGACGGATTGTGACGGATGGCCATCCGTTTCATCCGTCTTGCACTGGATCCGTCGGAAAATAGTGGTCCGTCTGGTGGAAAAAACGTTCAGAAGAATGTTTTTTTTGCACGTCGGAAAATCTCTCAGCGATGGGTCCTGCGCTGTCTGTCATTGGCTATACTGGAAGCCTATGGATGCAGGATCCGTTGCTGAGCGTGAAACACAGGAATCCAGCAACGTAACCCGTTTTTTCATTCTGAGCATGCCTGTAATATCTCTCTCTCTCTCCAGAATTTTATGCATTAAAATTCAGGTACTAACAAATTCGACGAATCTGTCAGGTTACTGGATGCGTTACATTCGTTTCCTAATCTTTTTACAACATCTGTCGATACGTCGCACCGATGCATTATGACGGCTGTCTCAAGACGGAAGTGTGAAAGAAGCCAAAGGCAAACAGGATCATGGGGTGCATTAAAAGAGGTCTGGATACACATGATGAGAGCATTATACTGCCTCTGTACAAATCCCTCGTTAGACTGCACATGGAGTACTGTGTACAGTTTTGGGCATCGGTGCTCAGGAAGGATATAATGGAACTAGAGCAAGTACAAAGGAGGGGAACAAAATTAATAAAGGGGATGGAGGAACTACAATACCCAGAGAGATTAGCAAAATTAGGATTATTTAGTCTAGAAAAAAGATGACTGAGGAGCGATCTAATAATCATGTATAAGTATATAAGGGGACAATACAAATATCCCTCCGATGATCTGTTTATACCAAGGAAGGTGACGGTCACAAGGGGGCATTCTCTGCGTCTGGAGGCAAGAAGGTTTTTCCACCAACATAGAAGAGGATTCATTACTATTAGGGCAGTGAGAATCTGGAATTCCTTGCCTGAGGAGGTGGTGAGGGCGAACTCAGTCAAGGGGTTCAAGAGAGCCCTGCATGTCTTTCTGGAGCACAACAATATTGTATCTTACAGTTAATAGGTTCTTTAGAAGGACGTAGATCTGGGAATTTATTCTGACGGAGTATAGGCTGAACTGGATGGACAAATTTCTTCGGCCTTGCTAACTATGTTATACTAGATGGTGGCCCGATTCTAACGCATCGGGAATTCTAGAATATGTATGCGTAGTGTATAGCATAGCCCACGTAGTATATTGCACAGCCACGCAGTACATTGCACAGCCCACACAGTACATTGCGCAGCCCACGCAGTACATTGCGCAGCCCACGCAGTACATTGCGCAGCCCACGCAGTACATTGCGCAGCCAACGCAGTACATTACGCAGCCCATGTAGTACATTGCACAGCCCACGTAGTATATTGCGCAGCCCACGTAGTATTTTGTGCAGCCCACATAGTACATTGCGCAGCCCACGTAGTACATTGCACAGCCCACATAGTACATTGCACAGCCCACGTTGTATATTGCGCAGCCCAAGTTGTATATTGCACAGCCCACGTAGTACATTGCGCAGCCCACGAAGTACATTGCGCAGCCCACGTTGTATATTGCGCAGCCCAAGTTGTATATTGCGCAGCCCACGTTGTATATTGCGCAGCCCACGTATATTGCGCAGACCACGTAGTATATTGCGCAGCCCACATTGTACATTGCGCAGCCCACGCTGTATATTGCGCAGCCCACGTAGTATATTGCCCAGCCCACGTAGTATATTGCCCAGCCCACGTTTTACATTGCGCAGCCCACGTAGTATATTGCGCAGCCCACGTTGTACATTGCGCAGCCCACGTAGTATATTGCGCAGCCCACGTAGTATATTGCGCAGCCCACGTAGTATATTGCCCAGCCCACATAGTATATTGCGCAGCCCACGTTGTACATTGCGCAGCCCACTTAGTATATTGCGCAGCCCATGTTGTATATTGCGCAGCCCACGTTGTATATTGCGCAGCCCACATTGTATATTGCGCAGCCCACGTAGTACATTGCGCAGCCCACGTAGTACATTGCGCAGCCCATGTAGTATATCACTCAGCCCACGTAGTATATTGCCCAGCCCACGTTGTACATTGCGCAGCCCACTTAGTATATTGCGCAGCCCATGTTGTATATTGCGCAGCCCACGTTGTATATTGCGCAGCCCACATTGTATATTGCGCAGCCCACGTAGTACATTGCGCAGCCCACGTAGTACATTGCGCAGCCCATGTAGTATATCACTCAGCCCACGTAGTATATTGCCCAGCCCACGTTGTATATTGCGCAGCCCACGTTGTATATTGCGCAGCCCACGTAGTATATTGCGCAGCCCACGTAGTATATTGCCCAGCCCACATAGTATATTACGCAGCCCACGTTGTACATTGCGCAGCCCACTTAGTATATTGCGCAGCCCATGTTGTATATTGCGCAGCCCACGTTGTATATTGCGCAGCCCACATTGTATATTGCGCAGCCCACGTAGTACATTGCGCAGCCCACGTAGTACATTGCGCAGCCCATGTAGTATATCACTCAGCCCACGTAGTATATTGCCCAGCCCACGTTGTATAGTGCGCAGCCCACGTTGTATATTGCGCAGCCCACGTTGTATATTGCGCAGCCCATGTAGCAATGTGGGCATGATATCCCTGTTAAAAAAAAAGAATTCAAATAAAAAATAGTTATATACTCACCTTCCATTGGCGCATGGATCCAGGAAGCGGTTACCGACGCTTGGGATCCATCGAAGCTCCGCCAAGCAGCTCGCGCCGGCCGCCATCTTCCGTTCCCAGGATGCATTGCGAAATTACCCAGAAGACTTAGCTGTCTTGCGAGACCGCTAAGTCTTCTGGGTAATTTCGCAATGAATCGTAAGATGGCGGCCAGCGCGAGCGGCTTGGTGGACTACGGAGTGTGAGTATAGCAGGTTTTTTGTTTTTTTAATTATTTTTAACATTACATTTTTTTACTATTGATGCCGCATAGGCAGCCTCAATAGTAAAAAATTGGGGACACACAGGGTTATTAACAGTGGTTACGGAGAGCGTTACCCGTGGCATAACGCGGTCCGTTACCGCCGGCATTAACCCTGTGTGAGCGGTGACCGAAGGGGAGTATGCGGGCGCCGGGCAGTGAGTGCGGGGAGTAAGGAGCGGCCATTTTCTTCCGGACTGTGCGCATCGCTGATTGGTCGTGGCAATGTTCGTGGGCGTTTTGCCACGACAAATCAGCGACTTGGATTCCATGACAGACAGAGGCCGCGACCACTGAATATCCATGACAGACAGACAGAAGGACAGACGGAAGTGACCCTTAGACAATTATATAGTAGATTGTACATAGGGGCATCATAAAAGTAGTTGATGTCTGTTACGTAGGAAGCAGTATTATAGTAGTTATATTCTTAAACAGCTAACATAGAAAAACTCAAAAAAAAACAACAACATGAAGAGCAGACTCACCAAAATCTTGTCAAATGACAAATGCACTCGCAGGGTGCAGCAGGCCCCCGATAATAAATGCTAAAGCAGCACAGGTGCAAGCTACTGATGAGAGCAACCACCCACTCACCCAAACATTAGAGGGGTTGGCCGCTTTTCATCTATTTTGCACTTTTTATCATCTTTTTGCAGGGTGTGGCAGGGCCCCTTTATTTTGTTCCTTGTGTGTTGCATGTATGTATATATATAGTGCTGGACGACCCACCTGCTAATACTATGGGCGTGATCAATAGGTTGTCCAGACACTGTGCATCACATTTATCTGTGTGAATAGTGTCTTATGCAAGCCTTACCTGTGTGCATTTTTGCTACTAGGCGGCCAACCCCTCTAATGTTTGGGTGAGTGGGTGGTTGCTCTCATCAGTAGCTTGCACCTGTGCTGCTTTAGCTGCGAGTGCATTTGTCATTTGACAAGATTTTGGTAAGTCTGCTCTTCTTGTTTTTTTTAGTTATATTCTTACATACAGTACAGACCAAAAGTATGGATACACCTCATTTAAAGATTTTTCTGTATTTTCATGACTATGAAAATTGTACATTCACACTGAAGGCATCAAAACTATGAATTAACACATGTGGAATTATATACTTAACAAAAAAGTGTGAAACAACTGAAATTATGTCTTATATTCTAGGTTCTTCAAAGTAGCCACCTTTTGCTTTGATGACTGCTTTGCACACTCTTGGCATTCTCTTGATGAGCTTCAAGAGGTAGTCACCGGGAATGGTTTTCCAACAATCTTGAAGGAGTTCCCAGAGATGCTTAGCACTTGTTGGCCCTTTTGCCTTCACTCTGCAGTCCAGCTCACCCCAAACCATCTGGACTGGGCTCAGGTCTGGTGACTGTGGAGGCCAGGTCATCTGGCATAGCACCCCATCACTCTCCTTCTTGGTCAAATAGCCCTTACACAGCCTGGAAGTGTGTTCGGGGTCATTGTCCTGTTGAAAAATAAATGATGGTCCAACTAAACGCAAACCGGATGGAATAGCATGCCGCCGCAAGATGCTGTGGTAGCCATGCTGGTTCAGTATGCCTTCAATTTTGAACAAATCCCCAACAGTGTCACCAGCAAAGCACCCCGACACCATCACACCTCCTCCTCCATGCTTCACGTTGGGAACCAAGCATGTAGAGTCCATCCGTTCACCTTTTCTGCGTCGCACAAAGACACGGTGGTTGGAACCAAAGATCTCAAATTTGGACTCATCAGTAGTGTTGAGCGATACCGTCCGATACTTGAAAGTATCGGTATCGGAAAGTATCGGCCGATACCGGCAAAGTATCGGATCTAATCCGATACCGATACCCGATACCAATACAAGTCAATGGGACTCAAGTATCGGACGATATCCCTGATGGTTCCCAGGGTCTGAAGGAGAGGAAACTCTCCTTCAGGCCCTGGGATCCATATTAATGTGTAAAAGAAAGAATTAAAATAAAAAATATTGCTATACTCACCTCTTCGACGCAGCCTGGACCTCACCGAGGGAACCGGCAGCGTTCTTTGCTTAAAATGCGCGTGTTTCCTGCCTCCCGTGACGTCACGGCTTGTGATTGGTCGCGTGCCGCCCATGTGGCTGCGACGCGACCAATCACAGCAAGCCGTGACGTAATTCTAGGCATTCAGGATTTTAAAATTACGTTCCGGCTTGTGATTGGTCGCGTCGCGGTCACATGGGCGACGCGACCAATCACAAGCCGTGACGTCACGGGAGGCAGGAAACGCGCGCATTTTAAAATTACGTCACGGCTTGTGATTGGTTGCGTGCCGCCCATGTGACCGCGACGCGACCAATCACAGCAAGCCGTGACGTAATTTCAGGCCCTGAATGCCTAATTCTGCATTCAGGACCTGAAAATTACGTCACGGCTTGCTGTGATTGGTCGCGTCGCGGTCACATGGGCGACACGCAACCAATCACAAGCCGTGACGTAATTTTAAAATGCGCGCGTTTCCTGCCTCCCGTGACGTCACGGCTTGTGATTGGTCGCATCGCCCATGTGACCGCAACGCGACCAATCACAAGCCGGAACGTAATTTTAAAATCCTGAATGCCTAGAATTAGGCATTCAGGACCTGAAAATTACGTCACGGCTTGCTGTCATTGGTCGCGTCGCGGCCACATGGGCGGCACGCGACCAATCACAAGCCGTGACGTCACAGGAGGCAGGAAACGCGCGCATTTTAAGCAAAGAACGCTGCCGGTTCCCTCGGTGAGGTCCAGGCTGCGTCGGAGAGGTGAGTATAGCAATATTTTTTATTTTAATTCTTTATTTTACACATTAATGTTGTTTCGATACCGATACCCGATGCCACAAAAGTATCGGATCTCGGTATCGGAATTCCGATACCCGCAAGTATCGGCCGATACCCGATACTTGCGGTATCGGAATGCTCAACACTACTCATCAGACCAAAGCACAGATTTCCACTGGTCTAATGTCCATTCCTTGTGTTCTTTAGCCCAAACAAGTCTCTTCTGCTTGTTTCCTGTCCTTAGAAGTGGTTTCCTAGCAGTTATTTTACCATGAAGGCCTGCTGCACAAACGATGGCCACTCATTTTTCTCTACTTAGCTGCTTTTTTCTTGCCATAATACAAATTCTAACAGTCTATTCAGTAGGACTATCAGCTGTGTATCCACCAGACTTCTGCACAACACAACTGATGGTCCCAACCCCATTTATAAGGCAAGAAATTCCACTTATTAAACCTGACAGGGCACACCTTTGAAGTGAAAACCATTCCCGATGACTACCTCTTGAAGCTCATCAAGAGAATGCCAAGAGTGTGCAAAGCAGTCATCAAAGCAAAAGGTGGCTACTTTGAAGAACCTAGAATATAAGACATAATTTCAGTTGTTTCACTTTTTTGTTAAGTATATAATTCCACATGTGTTAATTCATAGTTTTGATGCCTTCAGTGTGAATGTACAATTTTCATAGTCATGAAAATACAGAAAAAATCTATAAATGAGAAGGTGTATCCAAACTTTTGGTCTGTACTGTATAAAGAGCAGTATTATACAGTGCCAAGTAAAAGTATAGGGACCCTGGATCAAAATTACTGTTATTGTGAACAGTTAAGCAAGTTGAATATGAAATGATCTCGAAAAGGCCTAAAGTTAAAGATGACACATTTCCTTATTTTAAGCCAATATGTATATATTTTCATCTTTTACATTTTTTAAATGACAAAAAAGAAAATGGGCCAATGCAAAAGTTTGTGAAACCTGCATGGTTAGTACCTAGTTGCACCATATCACATCTTGTAAAGGCTTTTTGTAGCCAGAGAAGAGTCTTTCAATCCCTGTTTGAGAGATTTTCATCCATTCTATCTTGGAAAATTCTTACAGTTCTGTGAGATTCCAAAGTTGTCTTGCATTACTGCTATTTTGAGGTCTAGCCACAGATTTTCAATGATGTTCAGATCAGAGGACTGTGAGGGCCATTGTAAAACCTTCAGATTGCGCCTTTTGAGGTAGTCTATTGTGGATTTTGACTGTGTTTTGGATCATTATCCATTTGAAAAACCTAACAAAGGATACAATACCAAAGGTATTGGAAAAAACATAAAATTACTTTTATTATTTATAAAATTAAAACATACAAAGGGAAAAACCACAAAAATACTATGAATAAAATAAACATCCAAAATGGTGTGAGGAATAAATGTACAAAAATTACAGCATACACATGCGCTGTTGTACTACAGACCTTATCTTGACTTTCACTATCCCTGTTAACTGCCATTTATTAATTACACTAGAAATAGGCCGATGTTATCGCATCGGGAGTGCAATGAAATTAACATCTGTGTATGCTTAGTGGTGCTGACAGGAGCAGCGGACATGTCTCACACTGTTTGCGCTTTCCAACATGCCGTATTTTTTGGATTATAAGACGCACCCCAAATTTTGAGGAGAAAAATAAGAAAAAAATATTTTTTAATAAAATGGTGGTGCTTCTTATAATCTTTGCATCTTATTGCTTACCGGGGTGGTGGCTGTGGTGAAGCGGGGTCCCAGGGTCGCTGCTGGAGGAGGCAGGAGTGGGGTGATGCTGCAGGCCGCAGGCAGGGATGAGGGGGGGCGCGCTGCTGCGGGGGTCTTACACTGCTGCCGGATGTCTCTGTGTGATGAGATCTCATCTCTTGAGATCTTGGTCCCGAGATCACCATCTGCACATGTGCTGCCCCCGGCAGCAGCCATATTCCCGGAGACCACCGCACATGGAACCGTGGAAGTGCCGGAGCTCTGGCCTGTCGCAAAATGTCAGCAGAGCCCCGGGCAGCGCCGGACACCCACGCAGCACAGCTGGGCACCGGCGACACCCGCAGCAGCGGCCTGCAACCGCTGTACACCCTGTATATCACTTGCGCAGGCGCAAGTGACACTGCCACGGTGCCTTATGGGATTCGGGGACAACAGCTGAATGTCCCAACTGCCGATTATTATATAGGATTTCTAACTGAGGAAAGGGCAATTTGAAAACCCTTTGCTGTCTTCTTATAGCCTTCTCCTGCTTTGTGGACCTCCACCATTTTCATTTTCAGAGTACTAGGCAGCTGCTTAGAAGAACCCATGGCTGCTGTTTTTTGGCACAAGGTTAGAGAAAGCTGAGTTTGTATAAAGCTGAGAAACTTGCATTACCTGGCCTTTCCTAACGATGATAGTGAACAAAGCCACAAGCCTAACAGGCTAAATAAGGTCTGAAACCTTGACCAAAGTTATCTGAGAACACACACATTTTCAAGAGTGCACAAACTTTTGCGTTTGCCTATTTTCCTTTTTTAAATGTTTAAAATGTAAAAGATGAAAATGTATATATACTTTTTGCCTAAAATACAAAGGAAATGTGTAATCTTTAACTTAGACCTTTCAGGGATCATTTCATCTTCAACTTGCTTAACTGTTCACTGTAACAGTAATTTTGACTAAGGGTGCCCAAACCTTTACATACCACTGTAATAGTACAATGTAGATATCCAGTAAAGGGGTTCTTAAAATAATATGTTTTATTGAAGACCATTAAAAAACAATGTGGAATAGCAAACGCCTTTCTGACACAAAGTCCTTAATCATTGCATCAGTGCATACTGTCTGCAAAGATTAAGGACATTGTATCAGAAACGCGTTTGCTATTCCACATTGGTTTTTAATGGATCTTCAATAAAATATGTTATTTTAAGGACCCCTTTACTAGATATCTACATTTTTCCTGCATGTGTACTCTTGTCATGCTACCAGGTTTTATCAGGGATCTTTGTTTCGTGAGTGAGCTGATATTATAGTAGTTATATTCTTGTACATATGGGGCAGTATTATAGTAGTTATATTCTTTTACATAGGAGCAGTATTATAGTAGTTATATTCTTGTACATAGGGACAGTATTATAATAGTTATATTCTTGTACATATGGGCAGTATTATAATAGTTATATTCTTGTACATAGGAGACAGTATTATAATAGTTATATTCTTATACATAGGGGCAATATTATAGTAGTTATATTCTTATGCATGGGGCAGTATTATAGTAGTTATATTCTTGTATGTAGGGGGCAGTATTATGATAGTTATATTCTTGTACATAGGGGGCAGTATTATAATAGTTATATTCTTATACATGGGGGCAGTATTCTAGGAGTTATATTCTTGTACATAGGGGCAGTATTATAGTATTTATAGTCTTGTACATAGGGGCAGTATTATAGTAGTTATATTCTTGTACATAGGGGCAGTATTATAGTATTTATATTCTTGTACATAGGGCCAGTATTATAGTAGTTGTATTCTTATGCATAGAGGGCAGTATTATAGTAGTTATATTCTTGTACATAGGGGCAGTATTATAGTATTTATATTCTTGTACATAGGGCCAGTATTATAGTAGTTGTATTCTTATGCATAGAGGGCAGTATTATAGTAGTTATATTCTTGTACATAGGGGCAGTATTATAGTATTTATATTCTTGTACATAGGGCCAGTATTATAGTAGTTGTATTCTTATGCATAGAGGGCAGTATTATAGTAGTTACATTCTTGGAGCAATATTATAGTAGAATTATTGTACATAGAAGGCAGTAATGGAGTATTTTTTATAGTGAAAATTATACATTTTATCTTTTTTTCTGCAATAATTTTTTCCCGAGCAGTAGGGCTTAGTAATCAAAAGAAAGCTCCTAATGGGCACAAATACATCTTTTTTTCTACATGACATCTGCTACACAGGCAGTCTCTGTATGAAAAAGATTCAGAAGCTCTAAAAACTTAAAGATTTTCTGTATGCTAAACACACATGCAAAAAAGTGCCATAGAATTGCTAATGATGTTAATCAGCACCGTATTATTGCAGACATGCTTCTTGTTTCTTGTGTTATAATAATAAGGAAAATATTCCCATTCTATAAGTTATAGGAATGCGGAGGCTCCTGCTACTTAGAATCAGATTCACTCAGCAGTGATGTATAATTAATGACGCCTCTCCGAGAAGCAGGAACTCTACCTGGAGACTTTATTTGCTTAGGTTTTCTACAGGTTGTTTGACACTGTCAAGAAATAAAGCTTTTTCTTTATATTCTCCTGGTAATAATTGTCCTTAGAAAACAAACTTTGAAGACTCATTGCTCATCTTGCTGGTGCAGAACTTAACAACTCCCAGGCACATGAACATTAGATGTAGAGGTCATTATATATATGGAGTTGTATAGTAAAGGATGCAGAGAAGGTCTCATCCACTTGCTCTGATTCTTACTTTTATTGTTCCCTGAGCGCAGCTCTTCTCACTAAAACCATAGTATCTCATCAAGTTTTGTTATGTACTCCTACATCTGTCCTCTGAGCTTTACTACATTAGTCAGCGTCCGTGATAGAAATCTATATAGTTATCTAGTCATGTGTATTTTATATTTCCTGCTACAGAGGTGAGGTTGCCTTTAGAACTACACTTTATTAACAGTATTACTCAAGAGTTTGTCAAAGGTTGTCATGCATTAATTCCCCCACTAAATATATGAATTATTAGTTGACAGCTTTCCTATTAAAGATGTTGAGCCGGCCCGTCAATCCTTTAAGGAACTGTTCTCCTTCTCCAAAAATTTCTGAAATGTCATACTCTGACGTGTAATAGTAGATTAAACAGGCTAATTGCTTACTGCATTACCCACGTAGAAGCCCCTCCATAACCAAGTTTAGAAACAAACCATTGAGCCTATATTTCCCAAGATCATGGATGTGCAGTAATATAACTGCTATAATACTTCTCCTATGAACAGTAAGATTACTATAATACTGCCCTCTATGTACAAGAATATAACTACTATAATACTGCTCCTATGTACAAGAATATAACTACTATAATACTGCCCCTATGTACAAGACTACTACTATAACACTGCCCCTATGTACAAGAATATAACTACTATAATACTGCATCATATGTACAAGAATATAACCACTAAAATACTGCCCAATATATACAAGAATATAGCTACTATAATACTGCTCCCTATGTACAAGAATATAACTACTATAATACTGCACCCTATGTACAAGAATATAACTACTATAATACTGCTCCCTATGTACAAGAATATAACTACTATAATACTGCTCCCTATGTACAAGAATATAACTACTATAATACTGCCCCCTATGTACAAGAATATAACTACTATAATACTGCACCCTATGTACAAGACTGTAAATACTATAATACTGCCTCCTATATACAAGAATATAACTATTATAATACTGCTCCTATGTACAAGAATATAACTACTATAATACTGCCCCTATGTACAAGAATATAACTACTATAATACTGCATCATATGTACAAGAATATAACTACTATAATACTGCCCCTATGTACAGGAATATAACTACTATAATACTGCATCATATGTGCAAGAATATAACTACTATAATACTGCCAAATATGTACAAGAATATAACTACTATAATACTGCCCCTATGCACAAGAATATAACTACTATAATAATGCCTCCTTTGCACAAGAATATAACTACTATAATACTGCTCCCTATGTACAAGAATATAACTACTATAATACTGCACCCTATGTACAAGAATATAACTACTATAATACTGCTCCCTATGTACAAGAATATAACTACTATAATACTGCACCCTATGTACAAGAATATAACTACTATAATACTGCCCCCTATGTACAAGAATATAACTACTATAATACTGCATCCTATGTACAAGACTGTAAATACTATAATACTGCCTCCTATATACAAGAATATAACTATTATAATACTGCTCCTATGTACAAGAATATAACTACTATAATACTGCCCCTATGTACAAGAATATAACTACTATAATACTGCATCATATGTACAAGAATATAACTACTATAATACTGCCCCTATGTACAGGAATATAACTACTATAATACTGCCCCCTATGCATAAGAATATAACTACTATAACAATGCCTCCTTTGCACAAGAATAAAACCACTATAATAATGCCACCTATGCACAAGAATATAGCTACTACCGTGTTTCCCCGAAAATAAGCCACCCCCGATAATAAGCCGTAGTGGGGGGTAGAGAAGGGGTGGCTAATATAAGCCATACCCCGAAAATAAGCCGTAGTGGGAAACACGTGGAAAATATAAGCCATGGTACCTTTTGACTGCCTCGGTCCCCTCTGTCCTCTCTCTAGTGGCCCCGAGTGCAGGGTTAACTTTCTGTGTGCCCCGGCCGGAGCTCTGATTGGTCCAGCGGCTCCCCAGCATCTCGAGCGCTGATTGGCTCAGCAGCTCGAATGCTGATTGGCCCAGACGCCCTGCATGATGAGACAACCACACCTGCACCCTGCACCGCGGAGGAATCCATAAGGGAAAGCCACCATTACAAGGTAAGGAAATCCCACAATGTTAATTATCACATACCGGTGACGCTCCCCCTGCCCGTCCCACGGTCTTCGGTGCTGCAGCTCTTCCCCTGTTCAGCGGTCACATGGGACCGCTCATTAGAGAAATGAATAGGCTGCTCCACCTCCCATAGGGGCGGAGCCGCATAATTCATTTCTCTAATCAGCGGTGCCGGTGACCGCTGACAGAGGAAGAGGCTGCGGCACCGAAGACCAGCTGTCCGGGGGAAGGAGCGGGACGCCGGGAGCAGGTAAGTATTACATATTCACCTGTCCTCGTTCCACACGCCGGGCGTCGCGCCATCTTCCCGGCGTCTCTCCTCACTGACTGTTCAGGTCAGAGGGCGCGATGACGCATATAGTGTGTGCTCCGCCCTCTGCCAGTCAGTGCAGAGAGACGCCGGGATGGGACGCTGAGGAGCTGCAAGCAAGAGAGGTGAGTATGTGTTTTATTATTTTTATTGCAGCAGCAGCAGCACAGCTATGGGGCAATAATGGACGGTGCAGAGCACTATATGGCACAGCTATGGGGCAATAACGGTGCAGAGCACTATATGGCACAGCTATGGGGCAATAACGGTGCAGAGCACTATATGGCACAGCTATGGGGCAATAATGGTGCAGAGCACTGTATGGCACAGCTATGGGGCAATAATGGACGGTGCAGAGCACTGTATGGCACAGCTACTTTTTGGTTAAAAAAAAAAGTCGCCTTTTTTTTGGCTAATATAAGCCATACCCCGAAAATAAGCCATAGTGGGACTTTTGAGGGTAAAAAGAATATAAGACACTGGCTTATATTCGGGGAAACACGGTATAATAATGCCACCTATGAACAAGATAGTGCTTGCACAAGTGCTGTGACTCGTTCTAACAGCACTTGTGCTGATCTTTATGGGGTGTGAAGAGCCCCACTGATCTGATAATCCTGGCCTATTCTAAGTATCAATAATCTAAACCTCAAGGCACTGAGTCAGAAAATACTGCTGGCAGATTACTGCTATTTATTCTGTAAAATTGTGAATGCAGCTGTTGGCTATTAACAGCCTGTAATCGATGATGAGTATAAGACAGAGTAAAGAAATATTAGATCATTTTCACTCATCCAATATTCTCATAGTGTTCTATCCATTATAAACAAGTACTCATTATAGTCTATGGGCACGCTCACATGTCCAGCTTTTTTATAGATAAAGTGACGCTATCCGTGTGGCATCATAATGCTGTCCACTTTTCACTGTCTTTTAGGTAGAAGGTAAAATTTGTATTTTTATGGTAAAAATGTTCATCGTGACCAAAAAATGACAAAAATCATTTAAAAATAATATATAAGGGGATAGATATGATTTCTCATTGCAGTTCTTGAAGAGAAACACATCTTATGAGCCCAGTTTCCTACATGAACCAGACACCTAAATAAACTCTAGAAGAAAATCTATAATGTCTGACAGCATCACTAAATGTGTCAACTGAAGGAAACTAAATTTTAAAACGCACTCCTTTTAATATATTGCAATCGTCATATTATACGGCACGGTGTACTTACAATTGCTCATTTTTCCCTTCTGCACTTCATTTTTCCCTTCTTCCCAGTTAATTATTTTCTTTTCTATTAGGTCTATGACATCACGCGAGTAAAAACAGACTAGCTGAATACTTCTAAGATCTATGTAGAAACAGGAAGCCTCTCTTCCCTGCATGAGTCATCATTAGAACTACAATTCTACATCACGTGATATAGAGCTAATGGAAAAGAGAAGAATTAGCTGGGTAGAAAAGCAAAATGAGCAATTGTAAGTACACAGTGATATACAATATGATGATTGCAATATACTGTTTTAAGAGGAAAAAACTTTCAAAAGTTTTCTGAATAAATGAGATTCCATGCTGTGAACATAGCATTTTTCGGTGCCATCAGGACCATATGTAGGTCTGTTACTGTTTTACAAATTGCATTTCTTGCATCAGTGAAATAACTCCGGATGGGTGCTTTATGTGCCTGATTTAAATGCATGGAGTAATTCAATTCCCGTGTGTTACACCCTTCCCAATTTGCTGTCCAGGAAGGAGGCGTTAATGCTTCTTGCCAACAACCTGCAGTTGCACAGACACAACAGTCAGCAACTACGTCCAGTCCAGCGTTCAGTTGTCCCTTGTCAGCATATATGTCTGTTCACAAATTGTTAGTTAGATAGGGCATATATATTCTTTAGCACTTTACATTGTCCAGTGCTGGACAAAAACCATTGCTGGCTTTTAGAGTCTCTTTAGTAAACTGTCGCTTCCCTTAAATTTTCTACATTTTGGTTGAAAAAAATGGTGATGGGGTATTGGCCAGTTTCTGTACATTTTAAGCAGCTCTAAGAGTCTGGGTTAGCCACTAGAGGGGGGCATTATAGCACACTGAGATTAGAGATAGGAACTCAGGAACAGTAACCGTTAACTTAGGAGGGGCCAAGTGTGGGTAAGACAGGAGGATTTCCTGGTTTTGGTTCAGTCAGGCTAGGGAGCCAAGGCAGGTCAGCTGGGCCTGGGGACCCCCAGCTAAGCAGTGGGCCACGTAACGTTAAGTGTGGAGCCCAGTCATCCAGGACAGCAGAAGTGAGAGCAGCAGGACAGCATAAGCGAGGGCAGCAGAAACAGCAGAAGTGAGAGCAGAGATGATAGCAGAAGTCACCACAGAACAGAAACGCAGGTTGCTCCAAAATGTGGCTGCTTTCTACTTGGGCAGATGCCCTTATGTCTTGTGCAAAACAGACAAGGGAACCCCTAAACGTTGCAAAACTGAACGGGGAGGACGCTGCAGTATCGGTGGAGATGGGACAAACCGGGTACAACCTAAAGGACATAGGGAAGAGCAAGGCTGCCACTTGGAATTTCGGGGCCCCATACTGGCAACATTTTCGGGGCCCCCTTGAGACTCCGCCCAGGCTCCACCCCTTGAACTATCCACAGTCAAAAGATTTTTAAAGCCGCCACCAGGACAAGGTCAGGCCCTACCCTACTCTAACCTATTAAACATTTGTTAAAGTATCCAATACAATTTAGGTATAGTTTTATTTATTTTTCAATTTTTACAATGACCAATGCCACATACAGGGGACAAATACCACCGCACCATGACCAGACCACATATTACCATCATATGATCACCAATAATACCACATACAGGGGACAAATACCACAGCACCATGACCAGACCACATATTACCACCACATATTACCACCACATAGTGACCAAATAATAGCACATATAAGGAACAAATACCGCCATACCATGACCGGACAACATATTACCACCACATAGTGACTGAATACTACAATACTGATCAGTAATAAAAAAAAAGCCCACAATACTAATATCACCATAAGTGCCAGTATTCACAGGAGATCTGTACTTACTATGCAGTGTCTGTGTACAGGTAATACAGTGATCACCGGTGACATTATACACAGGAGCTCTGTATATAGTGTATAATGTAAAGGTAATTCAGTGATCACTGGTGACATTGTACACAAGACCACTGTATATCGTATACAGTGTATAGCATCAGTGTAACACACTGACTCACCAGTGACGTCTCAAGGTGAAGTCCTTCATCTTTGCTTTTAATCTTCATCCAGTACAGACCGCTGTCACTTCATCTAGCCAGGGCAAATAACAGTTATTTAGAGCACCGCTTGCAGAACACATTACTTATTTTTTCCCCAAATTCTAAACTACAACAGATGAAGAAAAAAAGCGACAGTGTTGGTCTGCACAGTAACAGGACCGCCCCACCCCCATTTAAAACAGTATCCTCAAAAAATAAAATACATTACCGCAGTAATAATATCCCTTAATTAGCCCCTATGGTAATAATATTTCCCATCCTGCCCCCGTGTGTCTCATTCCTGGCTCCAGCCATATGTTCTCCTATCCTGCCCCCATGTGATGTCCCATCTTGCCCCATATGATCTCCCCATCTGTCCCATGATCCTGCCCCATCTGTCTCCATCGTATCCATCCTACCCCATGATCCTACACCATCTATCTCCATCCTGCCCCATCTGTTTCATGATCCTGCCCCATCTGCCTCCATCCTGCCCCATATTCCTGCCCGATCTGTCTCCATTCTGCCCCAGTGTCTCCATTCTGCCCCTTGTCTCCATTCTGCCCCAGTGTCTGCATTCTGCCCCAGTGTCTGCATTCTGCCCCAGTGTCTGCATTCTGCCCCAGTGTCTCCATTCTGCCCCTTGTCTCCATTCTGCCCCCTGTGTCTCCATTCTGCCCCAGTGTCTCCATTCTGCCCCAGTGTCTCCATTGTGCCCCAGTGTGTCCATTCTGCCCCAGTGTCTGCATTCTGCCCCAGTGTCTCCATTCTGCCCCGTGTCTGCATTCTGCCTTTATGTCTCCATTCTGCCCAAGTGTCTCCATTCTGAAGTGAACACTTTTTAAAACAACCAATGCATTTCAAACGTTACAACATGCTTAGTCCGGGTTCGAAATGCGTCGGTTTTTATGAAGGGTATTCAGAAAGTGAAATTTCTGTTCCCCTGTACTTTACACACTCTCCCCTGCTCCAGGGCTGAATCTCTGGTGCCACCCATGGTATATGTTATTGTCTGAAGCGCTGACTTCACATCAAAAGCGCTGCAGACAATTAGTGAGCTCAGCAGCTTATGATGTCAATTCAAGCAGAGTCACTGAGCTAAGTTACTGACTGCAGCGCTGTCATCGATGTAATGATGAAGTCAGTAAGGATTTACAGCACTTTTTCATGGTGATATTTTGCATCAGTATTTGTTAACAGACTCAAGGAGTGGATCCAAAACACAGAAGAGGTGAAAGTCATTCAGTTATTATTTTTCGCAGTGTTTGCTCCTGTCTGTTTTTTTAGCTGACAAATACTGATGTAAAATACTGGCCAAAATACTCACTGTGTGAATGAGGCGAGTAAGCTGCTTGTAATCCTGCTATAGTATAAGTCCTTATTCCAATGATGTGTGCACACTTGCTTGTCTTCTCTGCTCTATGATATTCAGCAGAGCAGGAGAAACATCTGGCAAAACTGGCCAGCAGATGTCCGGCCCTATGACAGTGACATGTGATGGACCCCGACTCCCAAACAAAATGAATCACACAGACGCACACAAAATAAATACACGAAGCATTGTAATTAGGTGTCAAACGTTCTCAATTTTATTTACATTCACATGACACCAAAAATGGCACAACCCCCGACTCACGAAGAGTCACCCTCCAGCACTCAGGAAAGGAAAAAACCCCTGTGGTGGAAACCTCTAGGAAACCAAGGTTGGAGGATTGCTCTTCCCTTGGGCTTAAGAGTTAGTGCCGATATATAACAGATGTAACAAGTTTTAACATTTGTACATTTTACCAGATTTACAGAGAACAACATAACAAATATAGACTATAAATGTGATAAACCGGATGTGGGAGAGATCTGGCTGCTATATCGGTCACCACATTGGTTGTTAGACCCAATTTATTTGATCTGATTGCCCGGATGGATGAACCATTTCTTCCTTACAGATCCAGGTCCACCTCTCATAAATTTAGACTTTTGGTTACAGGGATTGTTCAGAATGAATAACCCCTAATAGGTGAAATACCCCCCCCCCCCTTCTCCCATCCCAATTTATCACCCATTAAAGTCATAGGTGCTTCCATGAACTCCCAAAAGAGAGCAGTAACAGAAGGGGATCCTGTGCTGGGGACCCCCCTCGGTTACCTTCCCATGCCCTGCGGGTGTCTAAAGCAGACAAACCCTTTCCCTGCTAGAACCTCCAAATTTCACCAAGGTCGGCACATTACGTGGGGTGGTCAAGCTCAACGTCCTCAGGCGCATCAGTAATGGCACTGATCGTGGCAGCGGTGCCTTCTATTATGGAATCTTCTTTATCACACTTGTTTATGACCTCATAACAGTTGTTATGGTTACTGCAGGGGCTATTACTGATGCCTGGCCAAAGTATTAAGCCTTTCATCATTGGAAATTCACTTCATTATAGAGGCAAATAACTGCACTTGTTAACAAGCAGGCACCTATCATTATGGCTTCCCTTAGTCACCATAAGAAATACAAATTAAACGTGCAATTGTTTCAGGAGGGTTTTACACTTTTTAAATCCAGAGACTGGATTTATAGCTAGCACTTTACACAGAAAAAAATAAGAGGAAATTACTTGTAAAATAATATTATAGGGAATTACATTTCAAGCATTTTTCTAATGTACAGTTCACATAATTACATAGGTTGAAAAAAGACCTAGGACCATCAAGTTCAACCTATCTTCAAAGTTATATATTTTGTATTGCTAGATTATTTATAACTCACAATGTCGTGTTTTGTTAAAAAAGCATACAGACCTTTTTTAAATGTTGTTATAGTAACTGCCATTACTAGTTCTTGTGGTCGGCATTCCAGTCTGATTGCTCTTACTGTAAAGAACCCTTTCCTACTTAGCTTTCATAATTGTCTTTCCTCCATGTGTAACAATAATATACAGTGCCTACAAGTAGTATTCAACCCCCTGCAGATTTAGCAGGTTTAATAAGATGCAAATAAGTTAGAGCCTTCAAACTTCAAACAAGAGCAGGATTTATTAACAGATGCATAAATCTTACAAACCAAAAAGTTTTGTTGCTCAGTTAAATTTTTATAAATTTTAAACATAAAAGTGTGGGTCAATTATTATTCAACCCCTAGGCTTAATATTTTGTGGAATAACCTTTGTTTGCAATTACAGCTAATAATTGTCTTTTATAAGACCTGATCAGGCCGGCACAGGTCTCTGGAGTGATCTTGGCCCACTCCTCCATGCAGATCTTCTCCAAGTTATCTAGGTTCTTGGGTGTCTCATGTGGACTTTAATCTTGAGCTCCTTCCACAAGTTTTCAATTGGGTTAAGGTCAGGAGACTGACTAGGCCACTGCAACACCTTGATTTTTTGCCTCTTGAACCAGGCCTTGGTTTTCTTGGCTGTGTGCTTTGGGTCGTTGTCTTGTTGGAAGATGAAATGACGACCCATCTTAAGATCCTTGATGGAGGAGCGGAGGTTCTTGGCCAAAATCTCCAGGTAGGCCGTGCTATCCATCTTCCCATGGATGCGGACCAGATGGCCAGGCCCCTTGGCTAAGAAACAGCCCCACAGCATGATGCTGCCACCACCATGCTTGACTGTAGGGAGGTATTCTTGGGGTCGTATGCAGTGCCATCCAGTCTCCAAACGTCACGTGTGTGGTTGGCACCAAAGATCTCGATCTTGGTCTCATCAGACCAGAGAACCTTGAACCAGTCAGTCTCAGAGTCCTCCAAGTGATCATGAGCAAACTGTAGACGAGCCTTGACATGACGCTTTGAAAGTAAAGGTACCTTACGGGCTCGTCTGGAACGGAGACCATTGCGGTGGAGTACGTTACTTATGGTATTGACTGAAACCAATGTCCCCACTGCCATGAGATCTTCCCGGAGCTCCTTCCTTGTTGTCCTTTGGTTAGCCTTGACTCTTCGGACAAGCCTGGCCTCGGCACGGGAGGAAACTTTCAAAGGCTGTCCAGGCCGTGGAAGGCTAACAGTAGTTCCATAAGCCTTCCACTTCCGGATGATGCTCCCAACAGTGGAGACAGGTAGGCCTAACTCCTTGGAAAGGGTTTTGTACCCCTTGCCAGCCTTGTGACCCTCCACGATCTTGTCTCTGATGGCCTTGGAATGCTCCTTTGTCTTCCCCATGTTGACCATGTATGAGGGCTGTTCACAAGTTTGGGGAGGGTCTTAAATAGTCAGAAAAGGCTGGAAAAAGAGATAATTAATCCAAACATGTGAAGCTCATTGTTCTTTGTGCCTGAACTACTTCTTAATACTTTAGGGGAACCAAACAGAATTATGGTGGGTTGAGGGGTTGAATAATAAATGACCCTCTGAAAAAACTTTTCACAATTTAAAAAAAAAATAAACAAAGAAATAACATTCTTTTTTGCTGCAGTGCATTTCACACTTCCAGGCTGATCTACAGTCCAAATGTCCCAATGCCAAGTTAATTCTAAATGTATAAACCTGCTAAATCTGCAAGGGGTTGAATACTACTTGTAGGCACTGTAACTACTATAATACTGCCTTCTATGTACAAGAATGTAACTACTGTAAAACTGCCCTTATGTACAAGAATATAACTACTATAATACTGCTCCTATGTACAAGAATATAACTACTATAATACTGTCCTTATGTACAAAAATATACTATAATACTGCCCCTATGTAGAGGAATATAACTACTATAATGCTGCCCCCTATGTACAAGAATATAACTACTAAAATACTGCCTCCAATGTACAAGAATATAACTACTATAATACTGCCTCCTATGTACAAGACTATAACTACTATAATACTGCCTCCTATGTACAAGGATGTAACTACTGTAATACTGCCCTTATGTACAAGAATATAACTACTATAATACTGCCCCTATGTATAAGAATATAACTACTATAATACTGCCTCCTATGTACAAGAATATAACTACTATAATACTGCCCCTATGTACAAGAATATAACTACTATAATAGCGCCCCCTATGTACAAGAATATAACTACTATAATACTGCTCCTATGTACAAGAATATAACTACTATAATACTGCCCCCTATGTACAAGAATATAGCTACTATTATACTGCCCCCTATGTACAAGAATATAACTACTATAATACTGCCCCTATGTACAAGAATATTACTATAATACTGCCTTCTATGTACAATAATGTAACTACTATAATACTGCTCCTATATATAACTACTATAATACTGCCCCTATGTACAAGAATATAACTACTACAATACTGCCTTTTATGTACAAGAATGTAACTACTATAATACTACCCTTATGTACAATAATATAAGACTGTTCTATATATATAAGAATATTACTACTATAATAGGGTCTCCTATACACAAAAATATAATTAATATAATACTTCCATTCATGAACGAGACTATAACTATGATTATGTCTCCTCGACTCCCTGTGGCTACTACTGTATCCTACTTTTGGATAAATTACTGTTTGATTTATTCCATCCTGGCCCTTTGTGAGGGGTTTCCAGGGTCTTTCTGCTACCTTTGTGATATTTCATGATGTGTGCATCATTGTTCTTGGTTTCTGCTCTCCTTCGTGAAAGTTGCAAGAGGATTTTAATTAAACAGTGTCCTTCATTATCAAAGACGGCACCTGCAGGAATCCACTGCCCATACTAATGCCTCTTTACTGTACAGGAGACAGAATATGAAATGAAATGATCAATGGCTGCCTGTCATTGTGGAAGAAGTCCAGATCCTTTTCATGTCCTTTCTTATGAGGTCAATGTGACCTGAGAACTCAGACCTTAAAGTGGAGAGAATAAAAGTTCCAATAACTTCATAACTCTATTTCAGTCTTTTCAAACTCACTGGACTGTGAATTCTATGTAGTATTATAGTTGGATGATTCCTAGATAAAAAAAAAGAGTCCTACGGACTGAAGGGCTAGATTTGCGGTGATAAACTGAAATTTTCCTGTTCCTACCCAGAGGCTTTATTACCACAAAGTCGAGTAAGCCTAGTCTAGGAAATATTTTTGCAGATTTCAGCACCACTGTTGGCTGAACAGCGTCAGCTAAGAGAAGTTTTCTCCAAGGACAGTCCTCTCGGGTGTCTAACATGACGCAATATGATATAATTTGTGGTTCCAAAACTTATGCACAATTTACAAATTTGTAGTTTTCCTTTTGCAATTTTATTCTTAATTTCTGAGATAATTTCTTGATATGAATTCTGATTTTGATGGTTTGTCAGCGTCATATTTTCTCCTTGCCTTTTGTGCTTCACCGATTCGATGACTATGGACCTTACCTCCATTCTGTCTGAATACTTGGGTTACGCTATGAACCAAGATACCCGGTATAATATGCCACCATTGCTGCTTTTTGAATTTGTCCAGCCACTGAGATAGTCAACCCACTGAGTTCCCGGTGATTTCCATAACCTAGAGCAGCGGTCGCAGACCTTTAATACCCTGAGAGCCACATTCAGATGTGAAAAATGGTCACAAGCTACATTCTATGTAAAGAGATTGTGGAAGCCCCCTGTATGCCTCTTTTCCTAGTACCGCCTTGTAAAATAATAATGCTGTAATTGCCCCTTATAAATTAATAAGACTTTATGAAGAATTTGTTACCTGTGGTTCGCCAGAAGACCCCATGACCAGAGTAGTTCAGGAACTTTCTAATATGCTTCCCTCAATTCCAGACTGATATATTGTAGTAAATTCCCAAAGAGATTTTGTGCAGCTGGTGATAATGTACTGTATACACAGTGCACTAATTTAAGGGAATCTGTCAGCAGGTTTTTGCTACCTCATCTGAGAGCAGCCTGATGTAGGCAAAGAGAAGCTGAATCCAACGATGTATCACTTAGATTACTGGGTGCAGCCGTTCTCACACAATCAGAGTTGTTAGATTTAGAATGAAGCAGAGCTGAAAAGCTGCTCCCGCCCTCACCAGGCTATATATGTGCAAAGTCCGTAGACAGTGAGCTTTTTATCACAGTCAGGGCGGAGTTGGACTAGTCTGGCCATGCTAATCTCTTAGTGATAAATCCTTCACAGTTAGGAAACAGTAGCACGCACTTTGGCAAGTGACACATCCCTGAATTCTGTGTTTCATCCTCTATCCCCTGCTGTCTTAAGAATACAGAGCACAGATCTCCTGAAAGATTCCCTTTAAGGAAACCTGCCATATTGAAAAAGGTGTCTAATCTGCAGGTAGGATGTTATTGAGCAGGAGGAGCTGATCAGGTCGATAGACATTTTTGCGTGTTAGGTTTCAGGAAAAACTGTTTTAATAATTAAAATCCCTGCTATATATATATATATATATATATATATATATATATATATATATATATTGTAGCATGGCTAAAGGGTGTCAAATCGACGGGAGGTATGTACCACAGAGAAGGCTTGTCGCTGTGATGTAACCCGGAGTGTTTTCTGTTTGCACATAAAGCAATAAGGAGTTGCTTAGTATATTTGGGTCCAGGTTACGGGTAGCTATGAGAGATGGGAGGGTCTGGCTACCCATATACCTTACCCCTGGGTAAGGGGCATAACCATGCCTGTCTGTTTGTTGCAGGACCTGTGGTGAGATCACAACCACATGTCTGATCATGTGATGGGTTCTGGGTGTGGTTAGACCTATTAAAGAAAGCCTAATGCTAGCCTCCTGGAAGAGTGTGGGAGTCTGTCATGGTGGACAGAGATCCCTGTGTCCAGGCGGGACACTACAGACAGGAGTCTGTGTGGGTGGAGGAGAAAGCCTCCACAGGACTGAGCCTGAAGGGCTGGACATTTGTGTTTTCATTTCCTGACCTGAGCTAAAGGCTATTTGTTTACCTGTTGTTCACGCTGTTATGTGGTTTATGGAGAAATAAACCTGTGAACTTTAAAAGGAACGTGTCTCCTGCGTGTCAGCCATTGCACCTGAGCGAGTGAATCCCTACAATATATATGGATAGGAGTCCAGTGGGTGGGCCTATTCACTGATTGACAGTCTTCCCTGTATGATTGTGCATGCAAACACAGCTGTCAATCACTAATAGGACTGTCCACTGGACTCATATAGAAACACCAGGGATTTAAATTATTTAAATGCAAGTTATAATGAATGTTTTCCAAAAAATAATAATGATTCTGCTCAGCTTCTCCTTCTCTGTACCATATTGTCCATAGATCGAACTACATGTATAATGTGATATGTGCACTTTGCTTTTACTGGATGTTGGTGTAACTAGCTTACTTTGAAGACATGAGTCTTGGGGCTCCATGAGGTTTTGGGAGACCAGGACTTTGCATGGTTAGCGCAAACTATTTTATACTGTTTTAGCTCCGTCGCATTTCTTTGGTTTTGCTGTAGTTTCTTGTGCCTTGTTCAAACAGGGGTGTAGCCCACCTTTCTGAGCTAGACATTTCATCTATATAGCTTCCCATGGGCAGGTATGTGAACAGTCGGGTCTGTATCCTGCTCTGCTCTTATATACACTGAGGTCGGCTGACACATGGTAAGGTTTTACTACTAGAGACAGAATAGGACCGTCCCGATGGGTACACCTTGTTGCGGTGGGATAACTTTTAGGCTTTCTGGTCAAAATAGTGTTAACTAAGTACCCTGTGTTATTTACATGTACTATTACTATTTATTATTTACTTAGTCTAGGATATTTGCTCATTTTGTTTTTTTCTTGTTGTGTTTTGGGGGAGATCAGAACCGCCTACATGATTTTGCATGGTTTGCACACACTGCTTGATACCGCTTTTGATACCGGGTAGCAGGAATCAGCTGTCAGGTTCCCTTTATATATATATAGCATTCTAGATGCCTTCAGGCCACACTAGGGAAGCTTAGAACATACTGAAAAGTATTTAGGAATGCTAAGTGTAATCTGCATACAGTCAGCTCCCCCTTGTAGTAGCTCCGGGTAGTGAGAATTTTGTCATTTAGTTCCACCTTTAAACAGGAAAGATATGTATCTTTGTACCATGTTAGCCAATAGATAGAAAAATATTAAGATTTGAGATCTTTAAACAGAGAATATTGAGCTCTGTATCTACAACCACTATAAAGAATAAGAGAAGAAATTCATCTGCACAAAGATCTTGGACGTCAGAGGCCAGTCCTCTACAGATTTGTCATTACATACTGGGATGGGAATATCACTTTAACATTTAGCTATAACTTTCTGTCTTTCAGCATTTATTAAAGTGGATGATGTATTCGGTGGGGGAGGGGAGTCCCAGCGGAATTGTATAAAGTTTCTCTATGTAACCGGCTGAGAAATCATTTCTGACAGGTAAATGGGGGCTGGGATGTAATCAATCCACATTCATTCCTCTGCACTCAGGATCCTAAATTCTCTCTCTCTGTTCTCGTGTTTCGCTTACATTCACTGAACCCCATAATTTCACTTTACAAGATCTCTTGATAGCGAGCGATAAACCGTGTCATATTGGATGCAGAGACGCATGAATGACAATGACGCAGTGTGCTGATAATGTGGAGTCATTTCTCTGCTGTCTGCTGCCAATTTTGGTTTTCAGATATTGTTATATACACCGTTATGTTAGATGGCTTTTCCCTGCAATTGTGATGAGTTAACCTAATCATTAATTTTTTTCTGTAGATGAAGGAAAACTGAGTATAGTGTTGCATGAGATTTTTGGATGTAACAAACTTGTGTGTGCTGGAGGTAACTGTACTGAGTGTGCTGGAGGTAACAGTTCTGAGTGTGCTGGAGGTAGCAGTTCTGAGTGTGCTGGAGGTAGCAGTTCTGAGTGTGCTGGAGGTAACTGTACTGAGTGTGCTGGAGGTAACAGTTCTGAGTGTGCTGGAGGTAGCAGTTCTGAGTGTGCTGGAGGTAACAGTTCTGAGTGTGCTGGAGGTAGCAGTTCTGAGTGTGCTGGAGGTAGCAGTTCTGAGTGTGCTGGAGGTAGCAGTTCTGAGTGTGCTGGAGGTAGCAGTTCTGAGTGTGCTGGAGGTAACTGTACTGAGTGTGCTGGAGGTAACAGTTCTGAGTGTGCTGGAGGTAGCAGTTCTGAGTGTGCTGGAGGTAGCAGTTCTGAGTGTGCTGGAGGTAACTGTACTGAGTGTGCTGGAGGTAACAGTTCTGAGTGTGCTGGAGGTAGCAGTTCTGAGTGTGCTGGAGGTAACAGTTCTGAGTGTGCTGGAGGTAGCAGTTCTGAGTGTGCTGGAGGTAGCAGTTCTGAGTGTGCTGGAGGTAGCAGTTCTGAGTGTGCTGGAGGTAACAGTTCTGAGTGTGCTGGAGGTAACAGTTCTGAGTGTGCTGGAGGTAACTGTACTGAGTGTGCTGGAGGTAACAGTTCTGAGTGTGCTGGAGGTAGCAGTTCTGAGTGCGCTGGAGGTAGCAGTTCTGAGTGTGCTGGAGGTAGCAGTTCTGAGTGTGCTGGAGGTAACAGTTCTGAGTGTCCTGGGGGTAGCAGTTCTGAGTGTGCTGGAGGTAGCAGTTCTGAGTGTGCTGGAGGTAGCAGTTCTGAGTGTGCTGGAGGTAGCAGTTCTGAGTGTGCTGGAGGTAGCAGTTCTGAGTGTGCTGGAGGTAGCAGTTCTGAGTGTGCTGGAGGTAACAGTTCTGAGTGTGCTGGAGGTAACAGTTCTGAGTGTGCTGGAGGTAGCAGTTCTGAGTGTGCTGGAGGTAGCAGTTCTGAGTGTGCTGGAGGTAGCAGTTCTGAGTGTGCTGGAGGTAACAGTTCTGAGTGTGCTGGAGGTAGCAGTTCTGAGTGTGCTGGAGGTAACAGTTCTGAGTGTGCTGGAGGTAGCAGTTCTGAGTGTGCTGGAGGTAACAGTTCTGAGTGTGCTGGAGGTAGCAGTTCTGAGTGTGCTGGAGGTAGCAGTTCTGAGTGTGCTGGAGGTAGCAGTTCTGAGTGTGCTGGAGGTAGCAGTTCTGAGTGTGCTGGAGGTAGCAGTTCTGAGTGTGCTGGAGGTAGCAGTTCTGAGTGTGCTGGAGGTAGCAGTTCTGAGTGTGCTGGAGGTAGCAGTTCTGAGTGTGCTGGAGGTGTCAGTTCTGAGTGTGCTGGAGGTTGCAGTTCTGAGTGTGCTGGAGGTAACAGTTGGTAGCAGTTCTGAGTGTGCTGGAGGTGTCAGTTCTGAGTGTCCTGGGAGTAGCAGTTCTGAGTGTGCTGGAGGTAACAGTTCTGAGTGTGCTGGAGGTAACAGTTGGTAGCAGTTCTGAGTGTGCTGGAGGTGTCAGTTCTGAGTGTGCTGGAGGTAGCAGTTCTGAGTGTGCTGGAGGTAACAGTTCTGAGTGTCCTGGGGGTAGCAGTTCAGAGTGTGCTGGGAGTAGCAGTTCAGAGTATCATGGAAACAGCAGTTCAGAGTGTTGTGGCGGTAGCAGTTCTGAGTGTCCTGGCGGTAGCAATTCTGAGTGTGCTGTAGGTAACAGTTCTGAGTGTGCTGGCGGTAACAGTTCTGAGTGTGCTGGAGGTAGCAGTTCTGAGTGTCCTGGGAGTAGTAATTCAGAGTGTGCTGGGAGTAGCAGTTCAGAGTATCATGGAAATAGCAATTCTGAGTGTGCTGGAGGTAGCAGTTCTGAGTGTGCTGGTGGTAGCAGTTCTGAGTGTGCTGGAGGTAGCAGTTCTGAGTGTCCTGGGAGTAGTAATTCAGAGTGTGCTGGGAGTAGCAGTTCAGAGTATCATGGAAATAGCAATTCTGAGTGTGCTGGAGGTAGCAGTTCTAAGTGTGCTGGAGATAGCAGTTCTGAGTGTGCTGGTGGTAGCAGTTCTGAGTGTGCTGGAGGTAGCAGTTCTGAGTGTGCTGGAAGTAGCAGTTCTGAGTGTGCTGGAAGTAGCAGTTTTGAGCGTGCTGGAAGTAGCAGTTCTGAGCGTGCTGGAGGTAGCAGTTCTGAGCGTGCTGGAAGTAGCAGTTCTGAGCTTGCAGGAGGTAGCAATTTTTATGGCGTGCTGGAAGAAGCAGTTCGGAGTGTGCTGGAGGTAGATGAGCAAAGTTGGATGGTTGTCACAGAACTGAATTTGCTAAATGAAGGAACCAGACTATGTTGGATGTTGCACAGCTAAGGCTACTTTCACACATCAGTTTTTTGCCTTCAGGCATATTCCGGCTATTTAAAAAAAAACCGGATCTGTGCAAATTGTGAAAAACTGATGCGCCAGATCCGTTTTTTGCTGGATCCGTTTTTTGTTTTTTTTTACCGGGCCTAGAGTTTGGACTTCCTGTTCCGGGGAAAGGAGAGAGAGAGGGAGAAAATGAGGCTACGGGGCATGCTCAGTGCAAAAATACCGGAATCGGTAGCCGGATCCAGCGATTTGACCTCACGTTTCATCCGTTTTGTCGGACAGAAAGAACGTTCCTCTGTACGTTTTCTCTGTCCGCCGGAAAAATAATTTTTGACGGATCCAGCAAAAATCGGATGAAACGTGTGGCCATCAGGTGCAATCTGGCGCTAATACAACTCTATGAGAAAAAAACGGATCCGGCAGAAAAAAAAGGATACTTTTTTTTCAAAACTAGCCGGATTGTGCCTGACGGCAAAAACCTGACGTGTGAAAGGGGCCTAAGTTTGTCAGAGGCATCAGAGCTCAGTTTGTTGGGTTTTCGAGGTTGCGTTTTCAAGATGTAATAAAGCAGAGTTTTCCAGGTCCTAGTTATGGGATGTTGCAGAACTTTTTTATGTAGCAGAAGAGAGTTTGATAGATTTCACAAAAATGAATTGCCCAGATGTAACATTGCTTGACTTTTCAGATTTAGGAAAATTTATTTTTCTAGGTTTAGCAGAACCTAGTTTCCTAAGTGCACATATCTTACAGTATGTAACTGCTCTTTTGTACATATATTTGTGTTTCTTCAGAAACTTTGTTATGCCATGCCTGAGGAAGGGACATAAGGGTATGTGCACACGTTGCGGATTTTGCTGCGGATCTGCAGCAGTTTTCCCTGAGTTTACAGTACCATGTAAACCTATGGAAAACAAAATGTGCAGTGCACATGCTGCGGAAAAAAACGTGCGGAAACGTATTGTTGTTTATTCCGCAGCATGTCAATTCTTTGTGCGGATTCCGCAGTGGTTTACGCCTGCTCCATAATAGGAATCCTCAGGTGTAAAACTGCAGGTGGAATCCGCAAAAAAAACGCGGTAAATCCGCAGTGCGGATTTACCAAAATCAGTCTGGAAAAATCTGCAACACTTTTGCAATGTGTGCACATACCCTAAGAAGTCCCGAAAACTTGCTTTGTAACATCATTTATATTACTTTTGTTAGCTATTAAAAGGTATCATAACTTCAATATTATCTTGTTTTTCCCACTGACAATATGTTTGACATCCTTTCTGGAGTGGAGTTTGCTGGATATAGGCATACGGGTTCATTAAATGATGCCCCCTGAGTAAGTGTGGATGAAAAGCGCGTCGGGGATGAGGGATGGAGGACAGACCTGACCACCATGTACCGCATGTAAGCTACTTTTTTAAGGTTCCAGCATGTTATGATCTACCCCTATTAGGCAGGTTTCACACGTCAGTGTCTCCGGTACGTGTGGTGACAGTTTCCTCACGTACTGGAGACACTGACACATGTAGACACATTAATGTGTCTCTGCAGATGCCAGTGTGCTTTCACAGACCGTGTGTCCGTGTGTGAAACACGGAGACATGTCAGTGTTCGTGGGAGCGCATGGATCACACAGACCCATTAAAGTCAATGGGTGCGTGTAAACACAAATGGCACACGGATCCCATCCGTGTGCTGTCCGTGTGCGTTTTTTAATTCATAGGGTTAAAATGGAAAAAAATGTTTCTAAAAACGGACACGGACACATGGACAGCACACGGACAGCACACTGACAGCACGCGGGCAAGAAAACAGGACACACGGACAGCACACAGATGACACATGGATGGCCTACGTGCACACATGAACACACGGACACGGAGGGTCTTCAAAGCGAGGGTCTTCAAATGGATTGAGAGAGCAATAAAATACTAAAACAACCGGTGTGTTTATTTCATTAAAATAATTTTTAATAATGTGTGTGTGTGTTTTTTAACCCTTTCAGACAATTGGATTAATAATGGATAGGTGTCATAATTGACGCCTCTCCATTATTAATCTGGCTTAATGTCACCTTACAATAGCAAGGTGGCATTAACCCTTCATTACCCCATATCCTACCGCTACACGGGAGTGGGAAGAGAGTGGCCAAGTGCCAGAATAGGCGCATCTTCCAGATTTGCCTTTTCTGGGGTGGCTGGGGGCAGATGTTTGTAGCCAGGGGGGGGCCAATAACCATGGACCCTCTCTAGGCTATTAATATCTGCCCTCAGTCACTGGCTTTACCACTCTGGCGGAGAAAATTGCGCGGGAGCCCACGCCAATTTTTTCCGCCATTTAACCCTTTATTTTAGCAGCTACAGCGCCCAAATTTTGCACATACACACTACTAACATTAGTAGTGTGGAATATGCAAAAAAAAAGGGGGATATGAGATGGTTTACTGTATGTAAACCATGTCTCATATCCTGTCGGGTTTGTGAAGGAGAAATGAAAAGCCGGCAATTGAATTACCGGCTTTTCACATATCTCGCGCTGAATTAAACATAAATACAGAATATATATATATATATATGTGTCTCAATGATATATATATATATATATATATATATATACTGTATATATGTTTTCCCGAACATTTGAGCACATAAATCCATTAGATGTCGGTTTTGCAAGCCTGCGAGAAAATATCGCAGTACGGATGCCATACGGATTACATACGGAGGATGCCATGCGCAAAATACGCTGACACACCCTGCCTACGGATCACTATTTTGGGAACATTTCTCCGTATTACCACCGTATTACGGCCGTAAAAAACGGACCGTATTGTCTTACGCTGAGTGTGACTCCAGCCTTAGAGTATCAGTGCGCGGCAGGCACAGGCCACATCTAACTCCGTCGTGTCTAGAAAGGAGTTGCTCCTGTGAGGCATGACATCAAGGGGAAGGTAGGAGCCTCACAGATTACACCACTGTGCTCTTAACAGGAAGTTGCTGTGCATGTGTGAGGGGAAGAGAGGAGTGAGGTGAAAATGAGAGGAGTGAGGGGAAAATGGTGTGAGGCGGGAAAATGAGAGGAGTGAGGGGAAAATGAGAGATGTGAGGGGCAAAATGAGAGATGTGAGGGGCAAAATGAGAGGCGTGATGGGACAATGAGAGAAGTGAGGTGCTGCTGCAGTATGAGGCTGTGTATAGAGAAGAGTGAGGCGCTGCAGGTGGACTCTGTGTATAAGGCCACATTCACACGTTCAGTATTTGGTCAGTATTTTACCTCAGTATTTATAAGCCAAAACCACAAGTGGGAGAAAAATACAGAAGTGGTGACATGTTTCTAATATACTTTTCATCTGATTGTTTTACTCCAGTAAGTTTTAGCTTACAAATACTGAGGTAAAAATACTGACCAAATAAGGTGTAAACAAGGTCTAAAGGAGAAAAGTGTGGTGCTGCAGAAGAAGTAGGCTGTGTACACGATATGCTTTATTGCAATTAGTGCAATTTCTCTCGGGATCAAGTGTTTCCAATTGTATATGAAAGAGGAGTGTGAGGTGCTGCTGGAGGAGGCGACTATAAGGCCGGAGTCACACACAACGTATAAAAATACGGTTCGTTTTTGATGGCCGAGATACGCAGAAAATTTCCTGAACAGTGATCTGTATTCAATGCGATGATGCAAATTTTTCTCCAAAAATCATCCGTGTGTCATCCGTATGGCATCCGTACGGCGAGACTTTCTCGCCGGCTTGCAAAATGGACATAGAATGGATCCATGGCCTCAAATATTCGTAAAAAACATATATACAGTCTATATATATATATATATATATATATATATATATATACACAGTGGGGCAAAAAAGTATTTAGTCATTCAGCAATAGTGCAAGTTCCACCACTTAAAAAGATGAGAGGCGTCTGTAATTTACATCATAGGTAGACCTCAACTATGGGAGACAAACTGAGAAAAAAAATTCCAGAAAATCACATTGTCTGTTTTTTTTAATCATTTTATTTGCATATTATGGTGGAAAATAAGTATTTGGTCAGAAACAAACAATCAAGATTTCTGGCTCTCACAGTCCTGTAACTTCTTCTTTAACCCCTTCCCGACATTTGACGTACTATCCCGTCGAGGTGGGGTGGGCCCGTATGACCGCCGACGGGATAGTACGTCATAGCCGATCGGCCGCGCTCACGGGGGGAGCGCGGCCGATCGCGGCCGGGTGTCGGCTGCATATCGCAGCTGACATCCGGCACTATGTGCCAGGAGCGGTCACGGACCGCCCCCGGCACATTAACCCCCGGCACACTGCGATCAAACATGATCGCGATGTGCCGGCGATGCAGGGAAGCATCGCGCAGGGAGAGGGCTCCCTGCGGGCTTCCCTGAGCCCCCCGCAGCAACGCGATGTGATCGCGTTGCTGCGAGGGTCTTACCTCCCTCCCTGCCTGCTCCAGACCCGGATCCAAGATGGCCGCGGATCCGGGTCCTGCAGGGAGGGAGCTCAGAGCAGGCACTGTGAAGCAGCCTGCGCTTCTCGCAGATCGGTGATCTGTCAGAGTGCTATGCAAACTGGCAGATCACCGATCTGTATTGTCCCCCCCTGGGGCAAAGTAAAAAAGTAAAAAAAAAAAAATTTCCAAATGTGTAAAAAAAAATAAAAAAAAATATTCCAAAATAATGAAAAAAAAAAAAAAATATTATTCCCATAAATACATTTCTTTATCTAAATTAAAAAAAAAAACAATAAAAGTACACATATTTAGTATCGCCACGTCCGTAACGACCCAACCTATAAAACTGCCACACTAGTTAACCCATTCAGTAAACACCGTAAGAAAAAAAAAAAAAAACGAGGCAAAAAACAACGCTTTATTACCATACCGCCGAACAAAAAGTGGAATAACACGCGATCAAAAAGACTGATATAAATATCCATGGTACCGCTGAAAACGTCATCTTGTCCCGCAAAAAACAAGCCGCCATACAGCATCATCAGCAAAAAAATAAAAAAGTTATAGTCCTGAGAATAAAGCGATACCAAAATAATTATTTTTTCTATAAAATAGTTTTTATCGTATAAAAGCGCCAAAACATAAAAAAAATGATATGAGATATCGCTGTAATCATACTGACCCGACGAATAAAACTGCTTTATCAATTTTACCAAACCCGGAACGGTATAAACGCCTCTCCCAAAAGAAATTCATGAATAGCAGGTTTTTGGTCATTCTGCCTCACAAAAATCGGAATAAAAAGCGATCAAAAACGGTCACGTGTCCGAAAATGTTACCAATAAAAACGTCAACTCGTCCCGCAAAAAACAAGATCTGACATGACTCTGTGGAGCAAATGTGGAAAAATTATAGGTCTCAAAATGTGGAGACGCAAAAACTTTTTTGCTATAAAAAGCGTCGCTGGTTTCACACTTGCGTTTTTGTCTGCAGCGTTTTTTGCACAAAAAAACGCATGCGTTTTTTCCCTATATTTAACATTGAAAACGCATGCGTTTTTTTTGTACGCGTTTGGTCGCGTTTTCAAACGCATGCGGTTTTTTTCTGCATGCGTTCATTTTCAGAAATACAACCTGCAGTATTTTCTTGCGTTTTTAAGCACATGCGTTTGTTTGCGTTAAAAACGCATGCATTTTTATCGAAAAAAACAGAAAACACACTGAAAAGCCACCCACCACCATCAAGGTGATAAAGGGATCCAAACCCTAACCCTAACTCTACCCCTAACCTCACCCCTAACCGTTTAATGAACATTTTCTGACAGTCATAGTGCCACGTATTTCAGTGCCACGTATTTCAGTGCCACATATTTCAGTGCCATGTATTTCAGTGCCACGTATCACGTATTTCAGTGCCACGTGTTTCAGTGCCACGTATTTCAGTGCCACGTATCACGTATTTCAGTGCCACATATTT
The DNA here is from genome assembly GCF_051348905.1 of Ranitomeya variabilis. Taxonomy (NCBI): domain Eukaryota; kingdom Metazoa; phylum Chordata; class Amphibia; order Anura; family Dendrobatidae; genus Ranitomeya; species Ranitomeya variabilis. The sequence goes on from NC_135235.1 coordinate 572,545,411, forward strand.
TAGTACCACGTATTTCAGTTGCACGTATTTCAGTGCCACGTATTTCAGTGCCACGTATTTCAGTGCCACGTATCACGTATTTCAGTGCCACGTGTTTCAGTGCCACGTATTTAAGTGCCACGTATCACATATTTCAGTGCCACGTATTTCAGTGCCACGTATTTCAGTGCCACGTATTTCAGTGCCACGTATTTCAGTGCCACATATCACATATTTCAGTGCCACTTCTTTAAGTGCCACTTCTTTAAGTGCCACGTATTTCAGTGCCACGTATTTCAGTGCCACGTATTTCAGTGCCACGTATTTCAGTGCCACGTGTTTCAGTGCCACGTATTTAAGTGCCACGTATCACGTATTTCAGTGCCACGTATTTCAGTGCCACGTATTTCAGTGCCACGTATTTCAGTGCCACGTATTTCAGTGCCACGTATTTAAGTGCCACATATCACATATTTCAGTGCCACTTATTTAAGTGCCACGTATTTCAGTGCCACGTATTTCAGTGCCACGTATTTCAGGGCCACGTATTTCAGTGCCACGTATTTCAGTGCCACGTATTTCAGTGCCACGTGTTTCAGTGCCACGTATTTAAGTGCCACGTATCACGTATTTCAGTGCCACGTATTTCAGTGCCACGTATTTCAGTGCCACGTATTTCAGTGCCACGTATTTCAGTGCCACGTATTTAAGTGCCACATATCACATATTTCAGTGCCACTTATTTAAGTGCCACGTATTTCAGTGCCACGTATTTCAGTGCCACGTATTTCAGTGCCACGTATTTCAGTGCCACGTATTTCAGTGCCACGTGTTTCAGTGCCACGTATTTAAGTGCCACGTATCACGTATTTCAGTGCCACGTATTTCAGTGCCACGTATTTCAGTGCCACGTATTTCAGTGCCACGTATTTCAGTGCCACGTATTTCAGTCACGTTTAGGGTTAGGGGTAGGGTTAGGGTTAGGGCTAGGGTTGGAGGTAAAGTTAGGGTTGGGGCTAAAGTTAGGGTTGGGGCTAAAGTTAGGGTTAGGGTTTGGATTACATTTACGTTTGGATTAGGGTTGGGATTAGAATTATGGGTGTGTCAGGGCTAGGGGTGTGGTTAGGGTTACCGTTGGGATTAGGGTTAGGGGTGTGTTTGGGTTAGGGTTTCAGGTAGAATTGGGGGGTTTCCACTGTCCAGGCACATCAGGGGCTCTCCAAGCGCGACATGGCGTCCAATCTCCATTCCAGCCAATTCTGCGTTGAAAAAGTAAAACAGTGCTCCTTCCCTTCCGAGCTCTCCCGTGCGCCCAAAAAGGGGTTTACCCCAACATATGTGTTATCAGCGTACTCGGGACAAATTGAACAACAACTTCTGGGGTCCAAGTTCTCTTGTTATCCTTAGGAAAATAAAAATTTGGGGGGCTAAAAATCATTTTTGTGGGAAAAAAAAGATGTTTTATTTTCACGGCTCTGCATTATAAACTGTAGTGAAACACTTGGGGGTTCAAAGTTCTCACAACACATCTAGATAAGTTCCTTGGGAGGTCTAGTTTCCAATATGGGGTCACTTGTGGGGGGTTTGTACTGTTTGGGTACATCAGGGGCTCTGCAAATGCAACGTGATGCCTGCAGACCAATCCATTTAAGGCTGCATTCCAAATGGCGCTCCTTCCCTTCCGAGCTCTGTCATGCGCCCAAACAGTGGTTCCCCCCGACATATGGGGTATCAGCGTACTCAGGACAAATTGGACAACAACTTTTGGGGTCTAATTTATCCTGTTACCCTTGTGAAAATACAAAACTGGGGGCTAAAAAATCATTTTTGTGAAAAAAAAAAAAGAATTTTTATTTTCACGGCTTTGCGCTATAAACTTTAGTGAAACACTTGGGGGTTCAAAGTTCTCAAAACACATCTAGATAAGTTCCTTGGGAGGTCTAGTTTCCAATATGGGGTCACTTGTGGGGGGTTTGTACTGTTTGGGTACATCAGGGGCTCTGCAAATGCAACGTGACGGCTGCTGACCAATCCATTTAAGTCTGCATTCCAAATGGCGCTCCTTCCCTTCCGAGCTCTGTCATGCGCCCAAACAGTGGTTCCCCCCCACATATGGGGTATCAGCGTACTCAGGACAAATTGGAAAACAAATTTTGGGGTCCAATTTATTCTGTTACCCTTGTAAAAATACAAAGCTGGGGGCTAAAAAATCATTTTTGAGAAAAAAAAAAAAAATTATTTTCACGGCTCTGCGTTATAATCTGTAGTGAAACACTTGGGGGTTCAAAGCTCTAAAACACATCTAGATAAGTTCCTTAGGGGGTCTACTTTCCAAAATGGTGTCACTTGTAGGGAGTTTCAATGTTTAGGCACATCAGGGGCTCTCCAAACGCAACATGGCGTCCCATCTCAATTCCAGTCAATTTTGCATTGAAAAGTCAAATGGCGCTCCTTCCCTTCCAAGCTCTGCCATGCGCCCAAACAATGGTTTACACCCACATATGGGGTATCAGCGTACTCAGGACAAATTGCACAACATTTTTTGGGGTCTAATTTCTTCTCTTACCCTTGGGAAAATAAAAAATTGGGGGCAAAAAGATCATTTTTGTGAAAAAATATGATTTTTTATTTTTACGGCTCTGCATTATAAACTTCTGTGAAGCACTTGGTGGGTCAAAGTGCTCACCACACATCTAGATAAGTTCCTTAGGGGGTCTACTTTCCAAAATGGTGTCACTTGTAGGGAGTTTCAATGTTTAGGCACATCAGGGGCTCTCCAAACGCAACATGGCGTCCCATCTCAATTCCAGTCAATTTTGCATTGAAAAGTCAAATGGCGCTCCTTCCCTTCCAAGCTCTGCCATGCGCCCAAACAATGGTTTACACCCACATATGGGGTATCAGCGTACTCAGGACAAATTGCACAACATTTTTTGGGGTCCAATTTCTTCTCTTACCCTTGGGAAAATAAAAAATTGGGGGCAAAAAGATCATTTTTGTGAAAAAATATGATTTTTTATTTTTACGGCTCTGCATTATAAACTTCTGTGAAGCACTTGGTGGGTCAAAGTGCTCACCACACATCTAGATAAGTTCCTTAGGGGGTCTACTTTCCAAAATGGTGTCACTTGTAGGGAGTTTCAATGTTTAGGCACATCAGGGGCTCTCCAAACGCAACATGGCGTCCCATCTCAATTCCAGTCAATTTTGCATTGAAAAGTCAAATGGCGCTCCTTCCCTTCCAAGCTCTGCCATGCGCCCAAACAATGGTTTACACCCACATATGGGGTATCAGCGTACTCAGGACAAATTGCACAACATTTTTTGGGGTCCAATTTCTTCTCTTACCCTTGGGAAAATAAAAAATTGGGGGCGAAAAGATCATTTTTGTGAAAAAATATGATTTTTTATTTTTACGGCTCTGCATTATAAACTTCTGTGAAGCACTTGGTGGGTCAAAGTGCTCACCACACATCTAGATAAGTTCCTTAGGGGGTCTACTTTCCAAAATGGTGTCACTTGTAGGGAGTTTCAATGTTTAGGCACATCAGGGGCTCTCCAAACGCAACATGGCGTCCCATCTCAATTCCAGTCAATTTTGCATTGAAAAGTCAAATGGCGCTCCTTCCCTTCCAAGCTCTGCCATGCGCCCAAACAATGGTTTACACCCACATATGGGGTATCAGCGTACTCAGGACAAATTGCACAACATTTTTTGGGGTCCAATTTCTTCTCTTACCCTTGGGAAAATAAAAAATTGGGGGCGAAAAGATCATTTTTGTGAAAAAATATGATTTTTTATTTTTACGGCTCTGCATTATAAACTTCTGTGAAGCACTTGGTGGGTCAAAGTGCTCACCACACATCTAGATAAGTTCCTTAGGGGGTCTACTTTCCAAAATGGTGTCACTTGTAGGGAGTTTCAATGTTTAGGCACATCAGGGGCTCTCCAAACGCAACATGGCGTCCCATCTCAATTCCAGTCAATTTTGCATTGAAAAGTCAAATGGCGCTCCTTCCCTTCCAAGCTCTGCCATGCGCCCAAACAATGGTTTACACCCACATATGGGGTATCAGCGTACTCAGGACAAATTGCACAACATTTTTTGGGGTCCAATTTCTTCTCTTACCCTTGGGAAAATAAAAAATTGGGGGCGAAAAGATCATTTTTGTGAAAAAATATGATTTTTTATTTTTACGGCTCTGCATTATAAACTTCTGTGAAGCACTTGGTGGGTCAAAGTGCTCACCACACATCTAGATAAGTTCCTTAGGGGGTCTACTTTCCAAAATGGTGTCACTTGTAGGGAGTTTCAATGTTTAGGCACATCAGGGGCTCTCCAAACGCAACATGGCGTCCCATCTCAATTCCAGTCAATTTTGCATTGAAAAGTCAAATGGCGCTCCTTCCCTTCCAAGCTCTGCCATGCGCCTAAACAATGGTTTACACCCACATATGGGGTATCATCGTACTCAGGACAAATTGTACAACAACTTTGGGGGTCCATTTTCTCCTGTTACCCTTGGTAAAATAAAACAAATTGGAGCTGAAATAAATTTTGTGTGAAAAAAAGTTAAATGTTCATTTTTATTTAAACATTCCAAAAATTCCTGTGAAACACCTGAAGGGTTAATAAACTTCTTGAATGTGGTTTTGAGCACCTTGAGGGGTGCAGTTTTTAGAATGGTGTCACACTTGAGTATTTTCTATCATATAGACCCCTCAAAATGACTTCAAATGAGATGTGGTCCCTAAAAAAAAATGGTGTTGTAAAAATGAGAAATTGCTGGTCAACTTTTAACCCTTATAACTCCGTCACAAAAAAAAATGTTGGTTCCAAAATTGTACTGATGTAAAGTAGACATGTGGGAAATGTTACTTATTAAGTATTTTGCGTGACATATGTCTGTGATTTAAGGGCACAAAAATTCAAAGTTGGAAAATTGCAAAATTTTCAAAATTTTCGCCAAATTTCCATTTTTTTCACAAATAAACGCAAGTTATATCGAATAAATTTTACCTTTAACATGAAGTACAATATGTCACGAGAAAACAATGTCAGAATCGCCAAGATCCGTCAAAGCGTTCCAGAGTTATAGCCTCATAAAGGGACAGTGGTCAGAATTGTAAAAATTGGCCCGGTCATTAACGTGCAAACCACCCTTGGGGGTGAAGGGGTTAAGAGTCTCCTCTTTCCTCCACTCATTACCTGTAGTAATGGCACCTGTTTAAACTTGTTATCAGTATAAAAAGACACCTGTGCACACCCTCAAACAGTCTGACTCCAAACTCCACTATGGTGAAGACCAAAGAGCTGTCAAAGGACACCAGAAACAAAATTGTAGCCCTGCACCAGGCTGGGAAGACTGAATCTGCAATAGCCAACCAGCTTGGAGTGAAGAAATCAACAGTGGGAGCAATAATTAGAAAATGGAAGACATTCAAGACCACTGATAATCTCCCTCGATCTGGGGCTCCACGCAAAATCACACCCCGTGGGGTCAGAATGATCACAAGAACGGTGAGCAAAAATCCCAGAACCACGCGGGGGGACCTAGTGAATGAACTGCAGAGAGCTGGGACCAATGTAACAAGGCCTACCATAAGTAACACACTACGCCACCATGGACTCAGATCCTGCAGTGCCAGACGTGTCCCACTGCTTAAGCTAGTACATGTCTGGGCCCGTCTGAAGTTTGCTAGAGAGCATTTGGATGATCCAGAGGAGTTTTGGGAGAATGTCCTATGGTCTGATGAAACCAAACTGGAACTGTTTGGTAGAAACACAACTTGTCGTGTTTGGAGGAAAAAGAATACTGAGTTGCATCCATCAAACACCATACCTACTGTAAAGCATGGTGGTGGAAACATCATGCTTTGGGGCTGTTTCTCTGCAAAGGGGCCAGGACAACTGATCCGGGTACATGAAAGAATGAATGGGGCCATGTATCGTGAGATTTTGAGTGCAAACTTCCTTCCATCAGCAAGGGCATTGAAGATGAAACGTGGCTGGGTCTTTCAACATGACAATGATCCAAAGCAAACCGCCAGGGCAACGAAGGAGTGGCTTCGTAAGAAGCATTTCAAGGTCCTGGAGTGGCCTAGCCAGTCTCCAGATCTCAACCCTATAGAAAACCTTGGGAGGGAGTTGAAAGTCCGTGTTGCCAAGCGAAAAGCCAAAAACATCAATGCTCTAGAGGAGATCTGCATGGAGGAATGGGCCAACATACCAGCAACAGTGTGTGGCAACCTTGTGAAGACTTACAGAAAACGTTTGACCTCTGTCATTGCCAACAAAGGATATTTTACAAAGTATTGAGATAAAATTTTGTTTCTGACCAAATACTTATTTTCCACCATAATATGCAAATAAAATGATAAAAAAACAGACAATGTGATTTTCTGGAATTTTTTTTCTCAGTTTGTCTCCCATAGTTGAGGTCTACCTATGATGTAAATTACAGACGCATCACATCTTTTTAAGTGGTGGAACTTGCACTATTGCTGAATGACTAAATACTTTTTTGCCCCACTGTATATATATATATATATGTCAGTGAGACACATATATATATATACATATATTTATACTTAATACAGCGCTAGATAGCAGAAAAGCCGGTAATTCAATTGCCGGCTTTTGCTATCTCCTTCCCAAACCCGACATGATATGAGACATGGTTTACATACAGTAAACCATTTCATATCCCTTATTTTTTTACATATTCAGCACTACTAATGTTAGAAGTGTCTGTGTGCAAAATTTGGGGGCTCTAGCTGTTAAAATAAAGGGTTAAATCACGGAAAAAACTGGCGTGGGCTCCTGCAATTTTCTCCGCCAGATTGGGAAAGCCAGTGACTGAGGGCAGATGGGCAGATATTAATAGCCTAGAGAGGGACCATGGTTATTGGCCCCCCTGGCTAAAAACATCTGCCCCCAGCCACCCCGGAAAAGGCACATCTGTAAGATGCGCCTTTTCCGGCACTTAGCCTCTCTCTTCCCACTCCCGAGTAGCGGTGGGATATGGGGTAATAAGGGGTTAATGTCACCTTGCGTAAGATGACATTAAGCCAGGTTAATAATTGAGAGGTGTCAATAAGACACCTATCCATTATTAATCCTATGTTCATAAAGGGTTAAAAAACACACACATTAGGAAAAAAGTATGTTAATGAAATAAAGACACAGGGTGTTGTAATAGTTTATTAAACGCTCAATCCAATTGAAGACCCTTGACCCCTGAAACAAAGTTAAAATAAAAAAAACAACAATACCCCATACCTCTCCGGCGTTACAGTCAAGTCCCACGATGTAAATCCATCAGAAGGGGTTAAATAATTTTACAAGCAGAAGCTCTGCTAATGCAGCTATGCTCCTGCCTGTAAAAAGTGGGGAATTAATGGAAAGCAGGGGAACATAGCTACCTAGACTTGCGGTGCTGCGCCCCTTGCTGGCATAACCTCATATGAATTCTAGCGTGGGAATTTATCTGAATATTTTCTCACGCTCGAGTTCATATGAGTTTATACCAGCAGGGGGCGCAGCACCAGAAGTCTAGGTTGCTACGTTCCCCTGCTTCCATTCATTCCCCACTTTTTACAGGCAGGAGCACACTCGGATATGGTGTTATCCAAGCATGCTCCGGTGTTATCCGAGTATTTCGGGCGTGCTCAAATAATACAGGTGCTTCTCACTAAATTAGAATATCATCAAAAAGTTAATTTATTTCAGTTCTTCAATAGAAAACGTGAAACTCATATATTATATAGAGTCATTACAGAGGGATCCATTTCACGTGTTTATTTCTGTTAATGTTGATGATTATCGCTTACAGCCAATGAAAATCCAAACGTCATTGTCTCAGTAAACTGTATATACGTTCAAGTCCCTGCGGCTGCATGATTCGGGGCTGTTTGACAGGGGCAACACATGCAGAGATTGCCTGTTTGTTAAGAAATTCCTCATGGACTAGAACAGTGATCCTCTGATAACACTGGCACATGCTGGGATAACATGATATCTGAGTACACTCGCTCATCACTAGAAGAAACAGAATTAAAGAAACGCTCCCAAGTTTTTAACCTATTAATATATTGCAATCATGGCACTGCTTGTCATGAATTAGACACCACGCCCCGTCCTGCCCATCGGGTTCCAGCTGCACGCATGTTGTCTAGTAGGGAGTTGTATAATTAAGCATAAATGGTCCGTTTGTTGTAACGCTAAACGTTTGTTATTTAGCAGCATACACTAATATCACCGTGGATTATCTGTGTTTTTGTATCAGCAGCAATCACGGTTCACAAATTTTACAACAAGAAAATTCCGTGGCAAAGTCAGCACTGCTACATCTGTGCACTGTGTTATGGGAGATGTGCGACCCCGGTGATGTCTCAGGTTTGGTCAGTGGTGTCTGTAATCGCCCTGTGACAGATTATTGAGCAGGGCTGTCAGGGCCAGGCCTCGGCTGTCACAGATGGACCTGCGATTGCTGTGAGCTTGTAGCATATAATCGGTTGTGAGATGGATGAAGACAATGAATATACTACAATGGATCCAGGGATGGCACCACATGGCGTCTGTTGTTGAACACATCACTGACACCTGTCATGTTTCTGCCTCCTTGCTCTTAACAACAATCACTTTCCCAGCAGATTACAGGGCTGGATTTAGTTCAATTGCAGGGTGGAAAGCTCTCCATGGCCGCCTGTCAGCAGCACACCAGGGCCGGCTCACCAGTGATGAAAAGCATGTGTGATGGAGCGAGTATTTATCAACCCGCACATTGTGACAAGGCCCAGAGCTTCAGCTGTACCCCCTCTCCTGACACTTCCGCATAAATCATGTGGTGACACCTCAGTATTTCTCACTGCAGAATCTGATCATTAGTAAGAGTGCTGCACTCTATCCTGACCGCTCATCATTAGTGTTGTACTCTATCCTGACCCTTCATTATTAGTGCTGCACTCTGTCCTGACCTTCATTATTAGTGCTGCTCTCTATCCTGACCGCTCATCATTAGTGTTGTACTCTATCCTGACCCTTCATTATTAGTGCTGCACTCTGTCCTGACCTTCATTATTAGTGCTGCTCTCTATCCTGACCCTTCATTATTAGTGCTGCACTCTATCCTGACCCTTCATTATTAGTGCTGCACTCTATCCTGACCCTTCATTATTAGTGCTGCACTCTATCCTGACCCTTCATTATTAGTACTGCACTCTATCCTGACCCTTCATTATTAGTGCTGCACTCTATCCTGACCCTTCATTATTAGTGCTGCACTCTATCCTGACCCTTCATTATTAGTGCTGCACTCTATCCTGACCCTTCATTATTAGTGCTGCACTCTGTCCTGACCTTCATTATTAGTGCTGCTCTCTATCCTGACCCTTCATTATTAGTGCTGCACTCTATCCTGACCCTTCATTATTAGTGCTGCACTCTATCCTGACCCTTCATTATTAGTGCTGCACTCTATCCTGACCCTTCATTATTAGTGCTGCACTCTATCCTGACCCTTCATTATTAGTGCTGCACTCTATCCTGACCGCTCATCATTAGTGCTGCACTCTATGCTGACCCTTCATTATTAGTGCTGCACTCTATCCTGACCCTTCATCATTAGTGCTGCACTCTATACTGACCCTTCAATATTAGTGCTGAACTTTATCCTGACCCTTCATAATTGGTGCTGCGGCCTATCCTGACTCTAATGATTAATGCTGCACTCTATCCTGACCCCTCATTATTAGTGCTGCACTCTATCCTGACCCTTCATCATTAGTACTGCACTCTATGTAGACCCTTCATCATTAGTACTGCACTCTATCCTAACCTTTAATGAATAGTACTGTACACTATCCTGACTCTTATTGATTAGTACGGCACCCTATTCTGACAGATAATATAAATAGTACTGCACTGTATCCTGACGCTTAGTGATTAGTACTGCACTCTATCCTGACACTTAGTAATTACTTGTACACTCTATCCTGACCCTTAGTAATTAGTACTGCACTGTATCCTGACCCTTAGTTATTAGTACTGCACTTTATCCTGACCCTTAGGGTACCGTCTCACAGTGGCACTTTGGTCGCTACGACGGTACGATCCGTGACGTTCCAGCGATATCCATACGATATCGCTGTGTCTGACACGCAGCAGCGATCAGGGACCCCGCTGAGAATCGTACGTCGTAGCAGATCGTTTGGAACTTTATTTCGTTGCTGGATCTCCCGCTGTCATCGCTGGATCGGTGTGTGTGACACCGATCCAGCGATGCTTTCGCTTGTAACCAGGGTAAATATCGGGTTACTAAGCGCAGGGCCGCGCTTAGTATCCCGATGTTTACCCTGGTTACCATCGTAAATGTAAAAAAAAACAAACAGTACATACTCACATTCCGGTGTCCGTCATGTCCCTGGCCGTCTGCTTCCCGCACTGACTGTGAGCGCCGGCCGGCCGGAAAGCAGAGCACAGCGGTGACGTCACCGCTGCGCTCTGCTTTTACTTTACGGCCGGCACTCAGTCAGTGCGGGAAGCTGACAGCTAGGGACCTGACGGACACCGGAATGTGAGTATGTACTGTTTGTTTTTTTTTACATTTACGATGGTAACCAGGGTAAACATCGGGTTACTAAGCGCGGCCCTGCGCTTAGTAACCCGATGTTTACCCTGGTTACCCGGGGACTTCGGCATCCTTGGTCGCTGGAGAGCTGTCTGTGTGACAGCTCCCCAGCGACCACACAACGACTTACCAACGATCACGGCCAGGTCGTATCGCTGGTCGTGATCGTTGGTAAATCGTTTTGTGTAACGGTACCCTTAGTGATTAGTACTGCACTCTATCCTGACACTTAGTAATTACTTGTACACTGTATCCTGACCCTTAGTTATTAGTACTGCACTTTATCCTGACCCTTAGTGATTAGTACTGCACTCTATCCTGACCCTTAGGCTTCTTTCACATGTCAGTGTCTCCAGTACGTGTGGTGACGGTTTTCACACGTACCGGAGACATACCTCCCAACTTTTGAAGATGGGAAAGAGGGGCAAAGTTTGCGGCGCGCGAAGCGCGCCGTGGCGGCAAATTTTAGGCCACGCCTCTGGCCACACCCATTCATAATTAGTCACACCCATATCCACGTCCCAACCACACCCATTTAGCACTGCCGATCACACTGTTTCATATACAATAGTTATAAACAAAAAAATATGGCCACACAGTGCTCCATACTGTATAATGACCACACATGATGCCCCATACTGTATAATGGCCAACATGACGCTCCATACTGTATAATGGCCACACATGACGCTCCATACTGTATAATGACCGCATGCATACTGTATAATGGCCGCACTTGATGCTCCATACTGTATAATGACCGCACATGATACTCCATACTGTATAATGACCGCATGCATACTGTATAATGGCCGCACATGATGCTCCATACTGTATAATGACCGCACATGATACTCCATACTGTATAATGACCGCACATGATGCTCCATACTCTATAATGACCGCATGCATACTGTATAATGACCGCACATGATACTCCATACTGTATAATGACCGCATGCATACTGTATAATGGCCGCACATGATGCTCCATACTGTATAATGACCGCACATGATACTCCATACTGTATAATGACCGCACATGATGCTCCATACTGTATAATGACCGCACATGATGCTCCATACTGTATAATGACCGCATGCACACTGTATAATGGCCGCACATGATGCTCCATACTGTATAATGACCGCACATGATGCTCCATACTGTATAATGACCGCATGCATACTGTATAATGGCCGCACATGATGTTCCATACTGTATAATGACCGCACATGATACTCCATACTGTATAATGACCGCACATGATACTCCATACTGTATAATGACCGCATGCATACTGTATAATGGCCGCACATGATGCTCCATACTGTATAATGACCGCACATGATACTCCATACTGTATAATGACCGCATGCATACTGTATAATGGCCGCACATGATGCTCCATACTGTATAATGACCGCACATGATACTCCATACTGTATAATGACCGCATGCATACTGTATAATGGCCGCACATGATGCTCCATACTGTATAATGACCGCACATGATACTCCATACTGTATAATGACCGCACATGATACTCCATACTGTATAATGGCCGCACATGATGCTCCATACTGTATAATGAACGCACATGATGCTCCATACTGTATAATGACCGCACATGATGCTCCATACTGTATAATGAACGCACATGATGCTCCATACTGTATAATGACCGCACATGATGCTCCATACTGTATAATGACCGCACATGATGCTCCATACTGTATAATGACCGCACATGATGCTCCATACTGTATACTGGCTGCACATGATGCTCCATATTGTATAATGACCACACATGATGCTCCATACTGTATAATGGCCGCACATGATGCTCCATACTGTATAATGACCGCACATGATGCTCCATACTGTATACTGGCTGCACATGATGCTCCATATTGTATAATGACCGCACATGATGCTCCATACTGTATAATGACCGCACATGATGCTCCATACTGTATAATGACTGCACATGATGCTCCATACTGTATAATGACCGCACATGATGCCCCATACTGTATAATGGCCGCACATGATGCTCCATACTGTATAATGACCACATGACGCTCCATACTGTATAATGACCACATGCATACTGTATAATGGCCGCACATGATGCTCCATACTGTATAATGACCGCACATGATGCTCCATACTGTATAATGACCGCACATGATGCTCCATACTGTATAATGACCGCATGCATACTGTATAATGGCCGCACATGATGCTCCATACTGTATAATGAATGCACATGATGCTCCATACTGTATAATGACCGCACATGATGCTCCATATTGTATAATGACCGCACATGATGCTCCATACTGTATACTGGCTGCACATGATGCTCCATATTGTATAATGACCGCACATGATGCTCCATACTGTATAATGACCGCACATGATGCTCCATACTGTATAATGACTGCACATGATGCTCCATACTGTATAATGGCCGCACATGATGCTCCATACTGTATAATGACCGCACATGATGCTCCATACTGTATAATGACCGCACATGATGCCCCATACTGTATAATGGCCGCACATGATGCTCCATACTGTATAATGACCACATGATGCCCCATACTGTATAATGGCCGCACATGATGCTCCATACCGTATAATGGCCGCACATGATGCTCCATACTGTATAATGACTGCACATGATGCTCCATACTGTATAATGAACGCACATGATGCTCCATACTGTATACTGGCCGCACATGATGCTCCATACTGTATAATGACCGCACATGATGCTCCATACTGTATAATGACCGCACATGATCCATACTGTATAATGGCCGCACATAATGCTCCATACTGTATGCTGGCTGCACATGATGCTTCATACTGTATAATGACCGCACATGATGCTGCATACTGTATGACTGCACATGATGCTCCATACTGTATAATGACTGCACATGATGCTCCATACTGTATAATGACCGCACGTAATGCTCCATACTGTATGCTGGCTGCACATGATGCTTCATACTGTATAATGACCGCACATGATGCTGCATACTGTATAATGACTGCACATGATGTTCCATACTATATAATGGCCACAGTTCTCCATACTGTATAATGACATACAGGCACGCAGCTCACACACACGCTCACACACACGCACACGCACACAGCTCACACACACGGCTCACACACACGCAGCACACACACAGCTCACACACGCCCGCAGCTCACACACATGCAGCATCACACACACAGTATCTGTTGTGAATTTGCTTTTTGCTCCCTCTAGTGGTTACTAGTTTTTTGACTCTGGTTTTTCTGTCATTCCTTTTATCCGCACCTGGGTCGTTAGTTAGGGGTGTTGCTATATAAGCTCCCTGGACCTTCAGTTCAATGCCTGGCAACGTAGTTATCAGAGCTAGTCTGCTGTGCTCTTGTCTACTGATCCTGGTTCCAGTTATATCAGCTAAGTCTGCCTTTTGCTTTTTGCTATTTGTTTTGGTTTTGTATTTTTGTCCAGCTTGTTCCGAATCTATATCCTGACCTTTGCTGGAAGCTCTAGGGGGCTGGTGTTCTCCCCCCGGACCGTTAGACGGTTCGGGGGTTCTTGAATTTCCAGTGTGGATTTTGATAGGGTTTTTGTTGACCATATAAGTTACCTTTCTTTATTCTGCTATCAGTAAGCGGGCCTCTCTGTGCTAAACCTGGTTCATTTCTGTGTTTGTCATTTCCTCTTACCTCACCGTCATTATTTGTGGGGGGCTTCTATCCAGCTTTGGGGTCCCCTTCTCTGGAGGCAAGAAAGGTCTTTGTTTTCCTCTACTAGGGGTAGCTAGATTCTCCGGCTGGCGCGTGTCATCTAGAATCAACGTAGGAATGATCCCCGGCTACTTCTAGTGTTGGCGTTAGGAGTAGATATATGGTCAACCCAGTTACCACTGCCCTATGAGCTGGATTTTTGTATTCTGCAGACTTCCACGTTCCTCTGAGACCCTCGCCATTGGGGTCATAACAGTTTGCCAGGCCAGTATTAAATGTTTAATGCATTGCAGAAGAGGGATTATAAGAAAGAAGATTCTGAGTTTTTTTTTTTTTTCTCCTTCCCCTTTACCTCAGAGTGGCTATGCTTGCTGCAGACATGAATGTCCAGACCTTGATTACAAGTGTGGACCAGCTGGCTACTCGTGTGCAGGGCATACAAGACTATGTTATCAGAAATCCTAGGTCAGAACCTAAAATACCGATTCCTGAACTGTTTTCCGGAGACAGGTTTAAGTTTAGGAATTTCGTGAATAATTGTAAATTGTTTTTGTCCCTGAGACCCTGTTCATCAGGAGATTCTGCTCAGCAAGTAAAAATTGTTATTTCGTTCTTACGGGGCGACCCTCAGGATTGGGCTTTTTCGCTGGCGCCAGGAGATCCGGCATTGGCTGATCTTGATGCGTTTTTTCTGGCGCTCGGTTTACTTTATGAGGAACCCAATCTTGAGATTCAGGCAGAAAAGGCCTTGCTGTCTATGTCTCAGGGGCAGGACGAGGCTGAAGTGTATTGCCAAAAATTTCGGAAATGGTCCGTGCTGACACATTGGAACGAGTGTGCACTGGCCGCTAATTTTAGAAATGGCCTTTCTGAAGCCATTAAGAATGTTATGGTGGGTTTTCCCATTCCCACAGGTCTGAATGATACCATGGCACTGGCTATTCAAATTGACCGGCGGTTGCGGGAGCGCAAAACCGCAAATTCCCTCATGGTGTTGTCTGAACAGACACCTAATTCGGTGCAATGTGATAGAAAAACCGCAAATTCCCTCATGGTGTTGTCTGAACAGACACCTGATTTAATGCAATGTGATAGAATCCTGACTAGAAATGAGCGGAAAATTCATAGACGCCGGAATGGCTTGTGCTACTACTGTGGTGATTCTACACATGTTATCTCAGCATGCTCTAAACGTATAGCTAAGGTTGTTAGTCCTGTCACCGTTGGTAATTTGCAACCTAAATTTATTCTGTCTGTAACTTTGATTTGCTCACTGTCATCTTATCCTGTCATGGCGTTTGTAGATTCAGGTGCTGCCCTGAGTCTCATGGATCTCTCATTTGCTAAGCGCTGTGGATTTACTCTTGAACCATTAGAAAATCCTATTCCTCTTAGGGGTATTGATGCTACACCATTGGCAGCAAATAAACCGCAGTATTGGACTCAGGTTACCATGTGCATGACTCCTGAACACCGCGAGGTGATACGTTTCCTGGTTTTACATAAAATGCATGATTTGGTCGTTTTAGGGCTGCCATGGTTACAGACCCATAATCCAGTCCTGGACTGGAAGGCTATGTCAGTCTCAAGTTGGGGCTGTCGTGGTATTCATGAGGATTCCCTGCCTGTGTCTATTGCTTCTTCTACGCCTTCGGAAGTTCCGGAGTATTTGTCTGATTATCAGGATGTCTTCAGTGAGTCTGAGTCCAGTGCACTGCCTCCTCATAGGGACTGTGACTGTGCTATAGATTTGATCCCAGGCAGTAAATTTCCTAAGGGAAGACTGTTTAATCTGTCGGTACCTGAACATACCGCTATGCGTTCATATATCAAGGAGTCTCTGGAAAAAGGACATATTCGTCCGTCTTCTTCCCCTCTTGGTGCGGGATTCTTTTTTGTGGCAAAAAAGGACGGATCTTTGAGACCTTGTATTGATTATCGGCTCTTAAATAAGATCACTGTCAAATTTCAGTATCCTTTACCGCTGTTGTCTGACTTGTTTGCCCGGATTAAGGGTGCCAAGTGGTTCACCAAGATAGACCTTCGTGGTGCGTACAACCTTGTGCGCATTAAGCAAGGTGATGAATGGAAAACCGCATTCAATACGCCCGAAGGTCATTTTGAGTACTTGGTGATGCCTTTTGGGCTCTCCAATGCGCCTTCAGTTTTTCAGTCCTTTATGCATGACATTTTCCGGAAGTATCTGGATAAATTTTTGATTGTTTATCTGGATGATATTTTGGTTTTTTCTGATAATTGGGATTCGCATGTGGAGCAGGTCAGGTTGGTCTTTAAAATTTTGCGTGAAAATTCTTTGTTTGTCAAGGGCTCAAAGTGTCTCTTTGGTGTACAGAAGGTTCCCTTTTTGGGGTTCATTTTTTCCCCTTCTGCTGTGGAGATGGACCCAGTCAAGGTCCGAGCTATTCTTGATTGGACTCAGCCCTCGTCAGTTAAGAGTCTTCAGAAGTTCTTGGGCTTCGCTAACTTCTACCGTCGTTTTATCGCTAATTTTTCTAGTATTGTGAAACCTTTGACGGATATGACCAAGAAGGGCTCCAATGTAGCTAACTGGGCTCCTGCTGCCGTGGAGGCTTTCCAGGAGTTGAAACGCCGGTTTACTTCGGCGCCTGTTTTGTGCCAGCCTGACGTCTCACTTCCCTTTCAGGTTGAGGTGGATGCTTCGGAGATTGGGGCAGGGGCCGTTTTGTCGCAGAGAGGCCCTGGTTGCTCTGTTATGAAGCCTTGTGCCTTTTTCTCTAGGAAATTTTCGCCTGCCGAGCGAAATTATGATGTGGGCAATCGGGAGTTGTTGGCCATGAAATGGGCATTTGAGGAGTGGCGTCATTGGCTCGAGGGTGCTAAGCATCGTGTGGTGGTCTTGACTGATCACAAAAATCTGATGTATCTCGAGTCTGCTAAACGCCTTAATCCGAGACAGGCCCGCTGGTCATTGTTTTTCTCCCGCTTTGATTTTGTTGTCTCGTATTTACCAGGTTCAAAGAATGTGAAGGCCGATGCTCTTTCTAGGAGCTTTGTGCCTGATGCTCCTGGAGTCGCTGATCCTGTTGGTATTCTTAAAGATGGAGTTATCTTGTCAGCTATTTCTCCGGATCTGCGACGTGTGTTGCAGAGATTTCAGGCTGATAGGCCTGAGTCTTGTCCACCTGACAGACTGTTTGTCCCGGATAAGTGGACCAGCAGAGTCATTTCCGAGGTTCATTCCTCGGTGTTGGCAGGTCACCCGGGAATTTTTGGCACCAGAGATCTGGTGGCCAGGTCCTTTTGGTGGCCTTCCTTGTCAAGGGATGTGCGGTCATTTGTGCAGTCCTGTGGGACTTGTGCTCGAGCTAAGCCTTGCTGTTCTCGTGCCAGCGGTTTGCTCTTGCCCTTGCCTGTCCCGAAGAGACCTTGGACACATATCTCCATGGATTTCATTTCTGATCTTCCGCTATCTCAGGGCATGTCCGTTATCTGGGTGATATGTGATCGCTTCTCCAAGATGGTCCATTTGGTTCCTTTGCCTAAGCTGCCTTCCTCTTCCGATCTGGTTCCTGTGTTTTTCCAGAACGTGGTTCGTTTGCACGGCATCCCTGAGAATATTGTGTCAGACAGAGGATCCCAGTTCGTTTCCAGGTTCTGGCGATCCTTTTGTAGTAGGATGGGCATTGATTTGTCGTTTTCGTCTGCTTTCCATCCTCAGACTAATGGACAGACGGAGCGAACCAATCAGACTTTGGAGGCTTATTTGAGGTGTTTTGTCTCTGCTGATCAGGACGATTGGGTGACATTCTTGCCGTTGGCTGAGTTTGCCCTTAATAATCGGGCTAGTTCCGCCACCTTGGTTTCGCCTTTTTTCTGCAACTCTGGTTTCCATCCTCGCTTTTCTTCGGGTCATGTGGAGCCTTCTGACTGTCCTGGGGTGGATTCTGTGGTGGATAGGTTGCAGCAGATCTGGAATCATGTGGTGGACAACTTGAAGTTGTCACAGGAGAAGGCTCAGCGCTTTGCCAACCGCCGCCGCGGTGTGGGTCCCCGACTACGCGTTGGGGATTTGGTGTGGCTTTCTTCCCGCTTTGTTCCTATGAAGGTCTCCTCTCCCAAATTTAAACCTCGTTTTATTGGGCCTTACAAGATATTGGAAATCCTTAATCCTGTATCTTTTCGTCTGGATCTTCCTGTGTCGTTTGCTATTCACAATGTATTTCATAGGTCCTTGTTGCGGCGGTACATTGTGCCTGTAGTTCCTTCTGCTGAGCCTCCTGCTCCGGTGTTGGTTGAGGGCGAGTTGGAGTACGTGGTGGAGAAGATCTTGGATTCTCGCCTCTCCAGGCGGAGGCTTCAGTACCTGGTCAAGTGGAAGGGCTATGGTCAGGAGGATAATTCCTGGGTGGTCGCCTCTGATGTTCATGCGGCCGATTTAGTTCGTGCCTTTCATGCCGCTCATCCTGATCGTCCTGGTGGTCGTGGTGAGGGTTCGGTGACCCCTCACTAAGGGGGGGGTACTGTTGTGAATTTGCTTTTTGCTCCCTCTAGTGGTTACTAGTTTTTTGACTCTGGTTTTTCTGTCATTCCTTTTATCCGCACCTGGGTCGTTAGTTAGGGGTGTTGCTATATAAGCTCCCTGGACCTTCAGTTCAATGCCTGGCAACGTAGTTATCAGAGCTAGTCTGCTGTGCTCTTGTCTACTGATCCTGGTTCCAGTTATATCAGCTAAGTCTGCCTTTTGCTTTTTGCTATTTGTTTTGGTTTTGTATTTTTGTCCAGCTTGTTCCGAATCTATATCCTGACCTTTGCTGGAAGCTCTAGGGGGCTGGTGTTCTCCCCCCGGACCGTTAGACGGTTCGGGGGTTCTTGAATTTCCAGTGTGGATTTTGATAGGGTTTTTGTTGACCATATAAGTTACCTTTCTTTATTCTGCTATCAGTAAGCGGGCCTCTCTGTGCTAAACCTGGTTCATTTCTGTGTTTGTCATTTCCTCTTACCTCACCGTCATTATTTGTGGGGGGCTTCTATCCAGCTTTGGGGTCCCCTTCTCTGGAGGCAAGAAAGGTCTTTGTTTTCCTCTACTAGGGGTAGCTAGATTCTCCGGCTGGCGCGTGTCATCTAGAATCAACGTAGGAATGATCCCCGGCTACTTCTAGTGTTGGCGTTAGGAGTAGATATATGGTCAACCCAGTTACCACTGCCCTATGAGCTGGATTTTTGTATTCTGCAGACTTCCACGTTCCTCTGAGACCCTCGCCATTGGGGTCATAACAGTATCACACATACACACGCAGCATCACAAATGCAGCTCACAAACAATTGCAGCTTTGACACAAATGCATCACACACACAGCCATCACACACACATGCAGTCATCACACACACACACACGCAGTCATCACACACACGCAGCCATCACACACACGCAGCCATCACACACACACGCACCCATCACACACACACACGCAGCCAACACACACACACACACGCAGCCAACACACACACACACGCAGCCATCACACACACACACCCAGTCATAACACACACACACCCAGCCATCACACACACACCCAGCCATCACACACACACACACCCAGCCATCACACACACACACACCCAGCCATCACACACACACACCCAGCCATCACACACACCAGATACCTCATACACACATGACACACACACAAATGCAGCATCACACACACACAATGACACCCACATGCAGCATCAGACACACACGCACATCTCACACACACATCACACACAATCTCCTCTGTGGTGCAGGGGCGGCTGATCTGTCCATGTGCAGCTCTTCAGTTTCTCTGGCTGCTCACAGCTCTGCACTGTCCCGGCACCTCCCCCGTCTCTCCTTCTCTGCCGGGATAGCAGCTAAGAGCAGGAGACGCCGAAGCTCCGTGCACACACAGGAGGGAGGTGAGTCGCTGACCTCTCATCTTGATCGCTGCTGGCTCTCTGCCTCAGCTTGGCAGCGCCGCACGCACAGGGGGCGGGGGGGGGGGGCGGGATCGGTCGGGAGGAGACCCAGTATGTATAAGAAAAAAAAAACAGCCACAAACCTAAGCTACTCAGGTGCCGCCCCCTGCATTGTCCCCGCCCTAGGCACGTAGTGCGGGACATTAGTGTCCCGCCCGGGATCCCGGGGCTGACTGTCAAAATCAGGACAGTCCCGCGGGATCCGGGACGGTTGGGAGGTATGCCGGAGACACTTACACACATAGACCGATTCAAATAAATGGATCTGTGCACATGTGAGTGTGTTTCCACATACCATGAGTTTGTGGGCAAAACACATTGACATGTCCATTTATTAACATCAGCACCGGCCACAAAACGTTCCTCACACTGAGAACACAAATTAACATCCGTGTGACACGCATCGGCACTGGGGAAGAAGCGCTAGTAAGCGCTGTTCCCTGGCGGTGGGTGCTGAAGATGGCTCTCATCATTCTCCCCTGCTCTGCTGGCAATCAGCGCGAGCAGGGGAGAATGAAGAGTTATATTAAAGTCAGAACGGTGACAGCAGGTGGGGCTTAGTGTCACCTGACAATACAAAGGTGACATCAACCACCCCAACTATCACCCCACTTGCCACCACTATAGGACAAGTGGGAAGAGCTGGGCAAAGTGCCAGAATTGGCGCATCTAATAGATACACCTTTTCTGGGCAGCTGCAGGCTGCTGTTTTTAGGCTGGGGGTCCTATATCAATGGCCCCTTACCAGTCTGAGAATACCAGCCCCCAGCTGTGAGCTTTAGCAAGGCTGGCTGTCAAAAATGTAGGGGAACCCTCGCCTTTTTTTAAATTATTTATTTAATTAACTAAAAAAAACAGCGTGGGGACCCCTCTATTCTTGATAACCAACCTTGCTGACACTGACAGCTGAGGGTTGTAGCCCCCAGACGTGAGTTTTGCCAGGCTGGTTATAGAAAATATATTTAGTTATAGTGCAGACGGCGGGTGAGAAACACCCCCATTATCCGCTCCTGGTGTCACTGTTGCTTGCGGCAGCAGGTATAGGTTGATGGGAGTAATAGTCCCAAAAGCCCCCACGCTTAGTGATTAGTACTGCACTCTATTCTGACACTTAGTAATTAGTTCTGCACTATATCCTGACCATTGGTAATTACTTCTACACTCTATCGTGACCCTTTATTATTTATACTGCACTCTATCCCGACCCCTCATTATTAAGACTACACTCTACCCTGACCTTTCATCATTAGTTCTGCTCTCTATCCTGACCCTTCATCATTAGTACTGCACTCTCTCCTGACCCTCACTGACTAGTACTGCACTCTATCATGACCCTTAGTAATTAGTTCTGCCCTCTATTTTGACCCCTCATCATTAGTGCTGCACTCTATCCTGAACCCTCATCATTAGTGCTGCACTTTGTCCTGACCCTTCATTATTAGTACTGCACTCTATCCTGACCCCTTATCATTAGTACTGTACTGTATCCTGATCATCATTAGTGCTGCACTCTATCCTGACCCTTCATCATTAGTACTACACTCTATCCTGACTCTTCATCATTAGTACTGCACTCTATCCTGACCCTCACTGACTAGTACTGCACACTATCATGACCCTTAGTAGTTAGTTCTGCCCTTTATTTTGACCCCTCATCATTAGTGCTGCACTCTATCCTGACCCCTCATCATTAGTGCTGCACTACATCCTGACCCCTCAGCATTAGTGCTGCACTTTGTCCTGACCCTTCATCATTAGTACTGCACTCTATCCTGACCCCTTATCATTAGTGCTGTTCTGTATCCTGATCATCATTAGTGCTGCACTCTATCCTGACCCCTCGTCATTAGTGCTGCATTCTATCCTGACCCTTCATCATTAGTGCTGCACACTATCCTGACCCCTCGTCATTAGTGCTGTATTCTATCCTGACCCTTCATCATTAGTGCTGCACGCCATCTTGACCCCTCGTCATTAGTGCTGTATTCTATCCTGACCCTTCATCATTAGTGCTGCACTCTATCCTGACCCCTCATCATTAGTGCTGCATTCTATCCTGACCGTTCATCATTAGTGCTGCACACTATCCTGACCCCTCGTCATTAGTGCTGTATTCTATCCTGACCCTTCATCATTAGTGCTGCACGCCATCTTGACCCCTCGTCATTAGTGCTGTATTCTATCCTGACCCTTCATCATTAGTGCTGCACACCATCTTGACCCTTCATCATTAGTACTGCACTGTAAACCGATCCTTCAACATTAGTTCTGCACTCTATCCTGACCCTTCATTAATAATACTGCACTCTATCCTGACCCTTCATTATTATTACAACACTCTACCTGACCTTTCTTCATTAGTTCTTCACTCTATCCTGACCCTTCATAATACTGCACTGTATCCTGACCCTTCATTATTTATACTGCACTCTATCCCAACCCTTCATTATTAGTACTACACTCTACCCTGACCTTTTATCATTAGTTCTGCACTCTATCCTGACCCTGACTGATTAGTACTGCACTCTATCATGACCCTTAGTAATTAGTTCTGCACTCTATCCCAACCCTTCATTAATACTACACTCTATCCTGACCGTTCATCATTAGTTCTGCACTCTATCCTGACCCTTCATCATTAGTACTGCACTCTATCCTGACCCTTCATCATTAGTACTGCACTCTATCCTGACCCTCACTGATTAGTACTGCACTCTATCATGACCCTTAGTAATTAGGTCTGCACTCTATCCCAACCCTTCATTATTAATACTACACTCTACCCTGACCCCTCATCATTAGTTCTGCACTCTATTCTGACCCTTCATTATTAGTACTGCACTCTATCCCAACCCTCAGTGATTAGTACTGCACTCTATCATGGCCCTTAGTAATTAGTACTGCACTCTATCATGACCCCTCATTATTAGTGCTGCACTCCATCCTGACCCTTCATGAATAAAGGACAAGTTTTATTCATCGGATGATTGTGTTGTCTTACATCGTCGTTTTCTCCATGTTTTGCTGTGCTCCACCAGCACCAGCAGGATTTGGCATCCACCGGTTTCAGCTGTATTCAGTTCCTTATGTACAAGCAAGCATGGTGAGCTATTTTGTTTCCCCATTTCTATTTTCCCATACTACATTTGTCCTTTGATGTATATCCACTCTTCAATACTGAACTTTGTCTTGACAAGAGAGTCAATCTCTAATCATTAGTATTGACCATTCTTAGTAAATTCCTCTATATAACATGGGTGGACAATTATTTTCCTGATCTAGGGATATTATTGCATCATCTGTGCTGAGACTCACAGACTGAATGGTGGATCAGGAAAAGTGATGGATCAAAGCAAAAGGATTGTCAATGGATCTATGGGGAAAGTTAGTTGAACTGTATAAAACAGGAAAGGGATACAAAAAGATATCCAAGGAATTGATAATGCCAGTCAGCAGTGTTCAAACTGTGATTAGCAAATAAAAAATCAGGGGCTCTGTAAAAACACAGTCAGGTAGACCAACAAAAATGTTGTCCACAACTGCCAGGAAAATTGTTTGAGATGCAAAGAAAATCTCACAATCATTAACTAAAATACTGGACTCTCTGAAAACTTGCAGTGTGGCTGTTTCAAGATGTACAATAAGGAGGCACTTGAAGAAAATTGAGCTGCATGGTCGAGGTGCGAGAAGAAAGCCATTACTGCGCAAATGCCACAAAGTATCTCGCCTACAATACGCAAAACAGCACAGAGAGAAGCCTCAAAACTTCTGGAACAAGGTAATTTGGAGTGATGAGACCAAGAATTTGACTTTTTGGCCACAACCATAAACGTTACATTTGGAGAGAGGTCAAGAAGGCCTATGATGAAAGGAACACCATTCCTACTTTCCTACTGTAAAGCATGAAGTGGTATTGCTGATGTTTTGGGGATGTGTGAGCTAAAAAGGCACAGGAAACTTGGTCAAAATTGAAGGAAAGATTAATGCAGCACGTTACCAGCAAATACTGGAGGCAAATTTGCAATCATCAGCCCGGAAGCTGCGTATGGGACATACCTGGACGTTCCAACACGACAACGATCCAAAACACAAGGCCAAGTCGACCTGTCATTGGCTACAGCAGAACAAAGTGAAGGTCCTGGAGTGGCCATCTCAGTCTCCTGACCTCAATATCATTGAGCCACTCTGGGGAGATCTCAAGCGCACAGTTAATGTTAGACAGCCCAGGAATTTACAGGAACTGGTGGCTTTTTACCAAGAAGAGTAGGCAGCTTTACCATCTGAGAAAATAAAGAACCCCATCCATGTGGAGCGCCTGCCAGGGCCTAGGGGTTACTAGGTACCGGGTTTGGTCATCATTAAAGGGGTGGTCACGGTGGTAGCGACCCGGTCCATGGCCATCCAAATTAAAGGGAAGGTCTTTTAAAGGGGCTTTTAGGAATAAAAATGTTTATGATGCCACCTGTGGTATTGGGTCAGGGATGACCGACGCTGCTTAAAGGGATCCACTGGGGTGATGTTATGGCAGCAGGGATGGTGTGGCTTCCCACAGGTGATGCTGTGTCCCCAGGACTCCCGGTGTATTTGGCAAAGATGGTGTGGTGCCAGAAATAAACAGAGGCCGTGAGGTTGCAGTCTCTTTACCTTTTTACTGTAGAGTTCAGGCAGCTGCAGTCCAGGGTACCGGATCACAGGTACTGGTATGGTCCGGCCGGCTTGGAAGCGAATCTGGAATACCCCTAACCAGGTGGGGTTGGAAGCCTTCCCTTCTGCGCTGTGTTGTAGTCCCTCGCTGTCTTAAGCCTCACACATGACAAGTAACTCGAGCCTTTTTACAGGGTCTCTCAGATGACGCCGGGCTCTATCTGCTACTGTGTCTTCAGGTGTTAGTGGTGGACAGGTGACTTGAAATCCAGCTGTCCACCGGTTTCTGCTTTGGGGCATGAAGTTACCCCCACAACCTCGGTCTTCCGACTACCGGAATTCTGCGCTTCAGCGTGGAGGAAGCTCATTCACAGCTTCCCTCCATTTCTTTACACTCCTGCGTTCCACTTCCCTTCTCAGTCTCCTACAGACTACTCTGCTTTCCTCTTTCCTTTCCCAGGAGCTGCAGTACCTCACGTGGCTGCATGGCCCCAGCTTTCCTCTCAGACTCTCTCTCTGTCTCTCCCTCCGACAGACTGCTCTCTTTCCCTGTCTCTGACAGACTAACCAACTCCTCCCCCAGGCCAGAATATATATTATCTAGGGAAGCTCCTCTGAAACCAGGTTCAGAGCTCCCCATTCTGGCCTGGAGTCAGAACATGTTGCATGTATGTGCATACCTGTTAAAGGGATCCTTCCTCGCTTCCAAGCATGACATCACTCTCCCCGTGAGGAAAGCAATGCCACTGTAACAACCGATTACCTGGGGTGTTACACACAACTACCAAAAAAGACTTCAAGCTGTCATTGATGTTAGAGGGGGCAATACACGGTATTAAGAAATGGGGTATGTGAACTTTTGATCAGGGTCATTTTGATGTTTTGGGTTGTCATTATGATTTAAAAAGAGAAAACACAATAGTTTGACAATAAATGGCTTCACCCAACCACTAACCATGAATGGAGAAAATGTTTTGGTGTTATCATTCATATTCTCTGAGAAAAGGCCAAGAAAGCAAAAATTCTGCCGGGGTATGTAAACTTTTCTGCACAACTGCATGTAGATTTAATTGTCTAAATAATAATCAAAGCAAAGTATAAATATTTTCCACAACACTGCAATGACCCCTAGTTATTAGTACTGTACTCTGTCCAGTGACTTCGCCATCCTTTATCATTAGTTCTCGTTGTTTCCCTGTGAAAAAAAAACCCTACACACACACAACACAGTAGTAATTGGGGAAGGAGTCCTCCTGGGTCCAGAATAGAAAGACCAAAACTAAAAGCTGTTTTTAGCACTTTCCCAAATATTGAGACCTAGGAGATATCTTTGCCTCCCATCTGGTAGTTTTTTCATCCGTCATTATCTTTGTCAAGTATCTTTTTACTTCGCCAATATTTGCCTTGGCACGCTCTCTGCCAGACATCTCCTCTGGATCCATTTACTTTACATATTCCAGTGTTTTCCTCTCCTGCTGTCGGGTCTCTCAGGTAAGTAAATGCCAGTTGTCCTTCTGACTGTGACCCCTCATCATCTCATTACAGGGAAGGAGAGTGGGGATTTCACATGGTAGTTTCATGAAATATGCAGAGTCCTCGCAGTACTAATTAGGGCTTTTTATGTCATTGAAAATCCCGGCTGCCCCTTATGACAGATGAGATGTCAGGTCTCCAGGAGGAAAGATATCTATGAAGCCAAAAACACAGAAATGCAATGGACAAGGCATAATGTTCCTGACGCTATTAATTCAGCAATATGCGTAAAAGCTAAATTCTTACATTTCTTTCTGTCGTCAAGATCTCTGCTTGCTGTCAATGAATGGTAAAAATTTGGAAACGAAAAATTCCTCTTGGTTCCGCGCAGCTCATTAAGATGTATCACAGCTCTGTCTCTAACATACTGTGCAAATGTAAGTGGTTATCAGCCTCCGGATATAAACTACAATGTGTCAATTAGCAGACAGAAAGCGGAGAGCTTAAAAATGGTGCGAACAGCACAAACGTTCCATTATTATAATAGCTGCATTGCAAATTAAAGGGAGACGCTGCATTAGAGCAGTGACCCCCAACGTGTGACGCCCTACATCTGCCAGCAGCGGAAAGGGGTATTCCTAGAAATGAAAGTTATATCATATCTGTAGGATGGGGAATAACTTACTCATCGCTGGGGGTCCAACTACCACGGCCCCAAGCAATCCGAAAAAATAGCCGATTTGATTGATCGGGCGGGGGGCTGCTCTCTTTAGTTAGGGCCTAGATTAGGCGAGGGATTTATGCTTATGAGTTTGTGTTCGTGCTGGGCAACCTGTGTAAGGCCGGTTTCACACGTCAGTGGCTCCGGTACGTGAGGTGTCAGTTTTCTCACTTACCGGAGACACTGACACACGTAGACACATTAAAATCAATGTGTCTCTGCACATGTCATTGATTTTTTGCGGACCGTGTGTCCGTGTGCAAAACATGGAGACATGTCAGTGTTCGTGGGAGCACACGGATCACACGGACCCATTAAAGTCAATGGGTCCATGTAAAACACGTACCGCACACGGATGCTGTCCGTGTGCAGTCCGTGTGCCATGCAGGAGACAGCGCTACAGTAAGCGCTGTCCCCCCCACATGGTGCTGAAGCCGCGATTCATTCCTTCTCCCCAGCAGCGTTCGCTGGAGAGAAGGAATGAAAAATCATTGTTTTTTTTATTTTTTTTGTGTTTAAAATAAAGATCCTTGTCACCGAACCCCCTCCCACCCCCTGTGCGCCCGCCCGCTGTAAATAAAATACTCACCCAGCTCCCTCGATGCTTCCTCTCAGCGCCGCAGCTTCTTCCTGTATGAGCAGTCACGTGGTGCCACTCATTACAGTGATGAATATGCGGCTCCACCTCCCATAGGGGGTACCCAGTCGGCACACGGGCGGCACACGGCTGCCGCACGTGTGCCACACTGATGTGCCACGTGAGCTCACGGACACGGATAACTAATTATCTGGACGTTTGAGACTGGCCTAAAGCAATAAAAACTGCACGTGTTTGAGCAATAACTGTATTGCCTGTGTGAACGCTACCTAAGGCCTAATGCTTTCCAGAGATCGTGAAAATCTCTGAGAAATTTAAACACAGAGTATTTTGAAATATTACAGAACTTTTGACTATGTAATTATTATAGGGAATCTGTCAGCAGGTTTTTGCTATGTATTCGGACAGCAGCAAGATGTAGGGGCGGAAACCCTGATTTCAGGGATGTATCACTGACTGGGTGCAGCAGTTATGATACAATCACAGTTTCCTCTGCTGCAAATCTAGCAGAGCTCAGAATGCTGAGCTGTGTATAACCCCGATGACCTCACAGATTTCTGTGTAAATTGTATATTGACAGAAAGCTGCTAATCAGTCCTGGAGGAGTGGTTGGACTACAAGGTGCGAGGCATCTAGTCCTGTAGTGATAATCTACTGATAAAACAATGATTTTATTGAAACAGCAAAACACAGCCCAGTAAGAGACACAGTGCTGGAATCAGGCTCTCTCCCCCTACATCATGCTGCTCTCAGATTCCATAGGAAAAACCTGCTGACAGATTCCCTTTAAGCTTTCTTCACATAAGATCAAGATCCCCTTTTAGTAGATTTGTAGGGGGTCTTTTTTCTACTGAGTATAATAATATAGCAATTATATTCTAATACAGGCCACAAAGTAAATTACAGATTAGACCGTACAGTAGATCTGAGGAAGCTGTGGGTTTTCAGTAGAGCCAGGGAGGGCGTCCGTGGTCATCGGCTCCACAACAGCTGGGAGTCACTGGCTGCTTACCTTTGATATTGATCATGAAAAGCAAACTAATCCTGGTTAAACATTCCCATCTGTCAGGCACTGGTATTGGGCACCAGCATTGTAAAAATGAAATTATCATCGGGCCACAGAAGTGACAGATACATCCAATATTACACAGACGACTACATCATGTAGATAAGTAGTGACAAGTATCCACTACTATTATATATAGGGCTGTTCCCCAGCATTTCACAAAGACTAGGGAGTATATATAAATCAAGCTCCCAGTGTCAGTCCAAACTGGTTCTTGCATTGTATTCATGAATCAGGGAGCTCAGGATGTACTCATAGCTATCTTCCAGATAGGGAAATTGATATATTACAAGAGTATTATATTAGGCAGATAATAATGTCATTGATATAAAAGCTGGAATAGCATTTGCACCAATGCTCTGTAGATGGGTGAGGAGGTGCCAGTTCTTCAGACTGAATTAAATTGAATCTATTCCGTGAGTGGCAGCTCTATCAGACGGCACGGAAAATGGAATCCTTCTTCAGGCTTATGATATCTTTCACTAGGCGACATAAAAAATGACATTAATAATACTCGTGTAGACAAGCTCTCTTCACCAAGCGCACTTGTTTAGAGCCGGAGGAAATGAATGATTGCTTCGGCCTGGTATCTATTACTGGCAGCACAGACCTGAGTATGGTGTGTACTGGAGCCTAGAACACCGAAATCCGTCATACTATGACTGATTGATTCTTACACAGGTTCGTCACACTGCTGGTAACAGGTTATTAAGTGGAGTCTGTGAGAAGGGATTTGTACAGTGGAGTTGGCTTATTTTCCTATATGAAATAGACTATGCAGTGGACTGATAAAGAAACATAAGGGGGCGGCGCTCTATGATGAGCCTTTGGAGTGCAAGGGGTTCTTATACTGTTCTCAGTGGGGATTCCTGCTGTCTGCCCATTTACAAGAAGGATTTGGGTTTTTTTTTTAGAAATCTTAGATGGGTTTTGCATGAGTGAGTTATTATTCCTGTAGGTAAAAATAATAAATTCGACTATAGTCGCCCCCTTTGCTTCATTGATGTTTCTCCGTAGTAGACTGCAGACTTGTAACCTAAGGTCCGACAACTTCTTAACTGTGTAAACCTTTAATGAGCTTTTCAACATGAACAAGGACAAAATGTCTCTCTTTAAAGGGAACCTGTAACTTCAAATTGGCGGGATTTTAAAATGAGTTTTTACCGGTCAGATGGGCAGCGTATCCTCGTCATTTCTCCACCCCGTCCGTCCCTGTATTCCGCAATGTTTTAGTGAATAAGAGTATGCGTGCGCCTTAGTTGGAGCGTGCGCCATGCAGTCTTCAGTGGCGCACGTGCAGTATGCTTTGCCCTGCTGCGGGCAAAGCCGAAAAGCATTACTGCACATGCGCCTGCATACTATGTCCAAGAAATCAGCGAAATACTTCCTAAAATCCCCTCCACTATGCTGTTAGGGTATGTGTCCACGTTCAGGAAACGCTGCGTTTTTGACGCTGCGTTTTTCCGCAGCCTCAAAAACGCAGCGTCCAGATGTTACAGCATAATGGAGGGGATTTCATGAAATCCCGACTCCACTATGCGTTAAAAAACGCATGCGTTTTTGCCACGAAAACGCACATGCGGTGCGTTTTTTCAAAACGCAGCATGTTGCTACAATGAGCAAAACACGCAGGCACACCGCAGGTGACCTGCCAGTGACCTCAGGTGCAGTTTTGGTCAGGATTTTACTTGCATAAAATCCTGACCAAAGCCTGAAGCAAACCTGAACGTGGACACATACCCTAACATCTGGGCGCTGCGGATTGAACGCTGCGGCTCCACGCAGCGTTCAATCCGCTGCTATTCCCTATGTAAAACGGCACGTGGACACACATACCCTTAGGGAATGTGTCCACGTTCAGGATTGCATCAGGATTTGGTCAGGATTTTTCATCAGTATTTGTAAGCCAAAGCCAGGAGTGGAACAATTAGAGGAAAAGTATAATAGAAACATATGCACCACTTTTGCATTTATCACCCACTCCTGGTTTTGGCTTACAAATACTGATGAAAAATCCTGACCAAATCCTGATGCAATCCTGAACGTGGACACATACCCTAAGAGACTCTTGTCGTTTTTACGCCAGTTTTGGGCAGCTATGCTAAAATGGTCAGAGAAGTTGAAGTGCTCAAATTCATGAAAACTGTTGGCGTTTCTCAAGCCACAATTGTTACTCCAGTCTCTGACAAAGCACACCGGGGCGCTCATCACTGATAAGATGCACTAAATTCATTAATTGTCGTGCACCTCTTAATTAATTTGTTGTATCTTATTCCTACATGCCCCAGAACATCCACTGCTAATTAATCAGGGGCTAAGTGTTTGTAGAAGTCGCAGGAACGTGAGATGTCGTCACGGACAGGAGGCAGATTAAGAGTTAACAGGTTTATTAACAACAGGTATTCTCCTCCTAGGGTGTATAGGGATTTGGGAGGTGTGTAAGGGAGAAGGGCAGAACTGGGAGCTAGGAAGGGACAGAGCAGGGACAAAAGGTAGTTCAATAGGAAGAAACAAAGCCAAATAAACTTATCAATCTGTAGTTTTCTTGATTGCAGCGTCTCAGTTCTCCAACGGTGGCACCGACAACAACGGCACGTGAAGTTGCAGAGGTGTCTGTAGAGGAAGGGGTTCCAATCCACGGAGCGGGGTACGGGTCTTAGAAGAATGCAGAGTGCTCCTGCACTCCAGGTGTGGCTCCTCTCCTCTCGCCATACTACTTCTCCCAGAAGTGACATTCTCTCCAATTATCAGTACCTTCAGAGAGGCGAGTATATCTTCGCCGTCGACTGTCTTATGGCAGGCAACTTCTGGACAGGTGTCCCAGTGTTCCACACATCCAGCACATTCTTCTGCGCCTGTCTGGTGGGCGATTCAGTCTGGATCGTCGACCTCTGCGGGAAGCGTATCCCATCTGCGATCGTTCTTCACTCTATTACCTGCAAGGAAATTTTTGGGCAACTGCTGGGATACTTCTTAAGCTCCGCACTGCTCCTCTAACTTCTCTCACCTTTCGCCGTGAGTTGCCTCGAGGTATGACGCGGGACTCCAAAATGGCAGCGAGAGCTTCCTTCAGGCTTTCGACTTCTTCCCATATTTTTTCCATTCCCCGGCGTAAGTCATGGGACCACTTCGGCTCTTGCTCGTTCAGGGTGGATACCTCACAGCTCCGGACCATCCCTACCGAGGCTGCAATCCCGTGCTCCTGCTCGCCTATGCGCGCTTTGCTCACCACTTCAGTAATCGTCATGCATGGGTTTGTCCGCAAGCACTCCCGCAAAGCCTGCTTTAAGGCCGGAGACACACTGGTGCGAGATACGGCCGAGTCTCGCTGGTTAAAAGCAAACTGTGGCACCTGCACTCCGGGGCGGAGCGTGCAGCTGCATAGCAATACATGGAGCCGCACGCTCCGCTCCGGAGTGCCAGTGCCACAGGTTGCTTTTAACCAGCGAGACTCGGCCGTATCTCGCACCAGTGTGTCTCCGGCCTAACAGTACATCTCACAGGTCCATCACTAATTGGTCTCGCAGCACTACGTCAATAGACCCTATGCCTATGCCGTCTTTGCGAGCAATGGCAGTATGAAGTTCCTGCAGCACATTCATAAACTGGGTGACTGTCTCCCCCTCTCTTTGAACTCGGCCGAACAGGCGCATATGTAACTCCCCTACATCCGTGGGGTCCCCAAGCGTCTCCTCAAGTATGACCAAAACTTTATCCAGGGAATCTCTCGCCTGTGGGGGCCAAAGCATGACAGGGTCCCTGGCTTCACTATCCAAAGCCATCATGGCCATCTCCGCCTCTAATGCCGGGGTCATGGGGTGCATTCTCATCATCTCTCTGATCCGTTCCGTCCAGCTCCAGACAACATGGTGTTACTTCCAGTAAACTTTGGGAGGTTGCTCCATACTGCCCCCTAGCGGTATACTGGCCCTTGGGGCGCCCCTGACCGCTTGGTCTGCCACCCCTGTGCCTGTAGACTGCATCCTGCCGACTATGCCAAGTGTAGAAATCGCAGGAACGTGAGATGTCGTCACGGACAGGAGGCAGATCAAGAGTTAACAGGTTTATTAACAACACATATTCTCCTCAGGGAGTGTATGGACTCGGGAAGTGTCTATGGGAAAAGGGCAGAACTGGGAGCTAGGAAGGGACAGAGCAGGGACCAACGGTAGTTCAATAGGAAGAAACAAAGGCAAATAAACTTATCAGTCTGTAGTTTTCCTAATTGCAGAGTCTCGGTTCTCCAACAGTGGCACCGACAACAGCGGCACATGAAGTCGCAGAGGTGTCTCTAGAGGAAGGGGTTCCAATCCACGGCATCCTGGCGTGGAGGTTAGCGGGAAACTGGCAGTCTGTCATCCACTTACAGTAGTCTGGTACGCAGGGGATCTGTCAAGTCGGCCTGCGCTCTGCAGTCACCACTAGTACTGCACCCGACTGTCCACTTAGCCTTCCCACCCCAGCTCTGCTGTGTGTGCACGACTCTACTTGGCTCTGCACGAATCTGCGTGGCTCTGCACGTCTCTGCTCTGTGCGGCTCTGCTCTGCACGGCTCTGCTCTGGATTACTGCTGGGCATACTGCTTCCCTCAGCACAGCAGTCTCTGCTCTTCTGGTCGACTGCAGCCCACCCTGTCGCAGCGCCGGTACTCTGTGCGGAGCACACCACTCACCTGACTCCACTCTGCTCTGTTCTGGCGCCAAACTCATTTCCTTCACGTGCTTTCTCTTTCTCCTCTTCCTCCCCCCTCCGACAGCAGAAAGCCCCTCCTCTCTAGAGCTTTCCACCAGGAAGAGTGGATGAAGTCTCTCTAGTTCCAGACCTAGCACGCAGGTACCTGCTGCCTCGTCGACCCCTTTACATGTATACTCCAAAAGTGATAAACTCCCCTGTCAGGTTAAGATTGGGTTATCGACTGCTGGACCATAGATGACCACAGTTATCATATCAGAGCCTTAGTCCAAGAGAGTACCTTATGGACCAATATGGCCCTCTTATCGCAATAAGTGGTTGGAGTTTAGACTCAACATTTACAGACATCTAGGCCAACATATGAAGCTTCCCAGCACTGGTTATAATGTGAGGTAGAGGAATGGACCCATATTTACTATTTTGCACCCCATCATGGCTCTTCAGGGACCTTTTTGGGCAAAGATGACTAGATACCCTACTTTAATGCATGCAGAGTCTATCTTCCACTTGTCTTCACTAGTAATAGGGAGTGGAATAATAGCAGAAGCCATTGTTTGGCTTGGCATGACCAATAATCTCAGGTTAGTCTTATTGCCTATTAAAAAATGGGAAAATGTGGATAGGTTCATGCCCCCAATAAATTTTCTAAAGAATGGATAGATCCTACATTTAGAAAAGCTTCTCCAAGGCCTGTTTTCTCCTCGATCTGTTGTGACCAGGCCCATTGAAGGCTCCCAGTAGAAGTTTGTTAATGTTGCTGCAGATTAATATAGGATGCAGATCTGCCTGCAACTAAGAGGTTAATGATAATTTGACTTCTGGTCCTACAGTCATTGCTTAGATGTCAGATAACAGTATGGAGGATCAGAAGGTGCAGCCTCTGATGTGATTCGAGTGCTCTGCCTGGCTGTGTTAGAACAATCCTGCGCCCATTACCCCTTGTGCTGAAGGAATCAACAAAGCAATCACAATGATGAGTAATCTTTTATGCATTGTAGAAAATACCAGAGACACAAACCTTCCACGTCCTTCTTCTAACTCATTTCAGGTTTTTTGATCCCCCGCTGCCTCTTTGATCTTAATGTATGTGTGCTCGTTGCCTGTTGAACTCCTGAAATGGCTGCACTCATACCTGGCCCTTATCAATATTCATTCATTCCTAGGGCTGGGTGTTTCTCGGAGGCAAGTGGTCCATTCCTGGTCTCATTATGTGGCAAACTTAGCAGTCAGACAAAGGAAAGAATATATAATTAATCTGTGGTACAGCCCATTTGGGGGTCCTTATTATTTCTAATAGATTTCTACGCCTTTGATCCAGGAGAATTAACATAGTTTCAGATTTGAGCGGTTAATTTTGGCGCAGATAAGAGAGGATTGATGTATGACTGTGAGCTCAGATACTGCACATTATGGGCTGACAAGTGCAAATTGAACCAATATTCATTAGATCGGTGTCTGTCAGATCAGGAGAACATAGTGACGTCAATGTGAAGAGGATGAATGTATGCAGAGTGAATTATATCAAGGGCATTACATTTGTTCGCCACTATTATCTGACACATCCTGTGTTGCAGATTTCAGCTTTCAGCAGAATCATCAGCAATCATTGCGAAACACCAAACTAGGTTACTTTGGCCATACAGAAACCATTATCTTCATCATCACCACATGGAAGGTAACAGGAAAGAAACTGACACAAACAGAGAGGTCATATAATACAATCTAGAGAGAAACTACCAACATATCAACAAACTGAAAGTTAGGGTACCGTCTCACTATACGATTTACCAACGATCACGACCTGCGATACGACCTGGCCGTGATCGTTGGTAAGTCGTTGTGTGGTCGCTGGGGAGCTGTCACACAGACCGCTCTCCAGCGACCAACGATGCCGAGGTTCGCTGGTAACCAGGGTAAACATCGGGTTACTAAGCGCAGGGCCGCGCTTAGTAACCCGATGTTTACCGTGGTTACCAGCGTAAAAGGAAAAAAAAACAAACCGTACATACTCACCATCTGATGTCCGTCAGGTCCCTTGCCGTCTGCTTCCCGCTCTGACTGAGATCCGGCCGTACAGTGAGAGCAGAGTGCAGCGGTGACGTCACCGCTGTGATCTGCTCTCACTTTCCGGCCGGCAGTCAGTCAGAGCGGGAAGCAGACGGCAAGGGACCTGACGGACATCAGATGGTGAGTATGTACGTTTTTTTTTTTTTACTTTTACGCTGGTAACCACGGTAAACATCGGGTTACTAAGCGCGGCCCTGCGCTTAGTAACCCGATGTTTACCCTGGTTACCAGCGAACGCATCGCTGGATCGCTGTCACACACAACGATCCAGCGATGACAGCGGGAGATCCAGCGACAAAAGAAAGTTTCAAACGATCTGCTACGACGTACGATTCTCAGCAGGGTCCCTGATCGCTGCTGCGTGTCAGACACTGCGAGATCGTAACTATATCGCTAGAACGTCACGAATCGTGCCGTCGTAGCGATGAAAATGCCACTGTGTGACGGTACCCTTAGTATAGCACTATCTGATGTCTGCTCAACAGTCTAACAGCATAAGCCTGCAGCTGTTGTATACTCCAACGTCTTGCTCCTATGTTTGCATATGGTGGGTATAGGTTTGGTCTGCATTTACCTATTGTGAGTCCTACTGCAGGGGGTCTTTTACTTCTCATTTGAGATTAATCTATTGATATAGCTGTTTATGTATTTCTTTAGAACTCTATGGTATTTAGGGACAGCCTTTATTATTCAGGGTCTTTATAAATTCTAGGTCTCTGTAATTTATGTTTGTTAATGTGGTTTCATATACCCCATTATTTTGATGCATAGATGGATTTGCATTTACCCTGATGTTATTTATTTTTGATCACACTAACTGCTCTTTTTGTCTGGATTTTATGGAGCATTTTTTAAAGTTTTTTTCTTCAGCATTTGTGTAATATTATTTTCAATAAATAACATTTGGATATATTTTGGATACTGCTTCCGTGGTATCTACGGTAATTCTTTTTGGTATAGGTTTATTCTATGTTTGTATGGTATCCCCCAAATTAAGCTTTATACTGTATAGTTATCTTGAATATGGGTCTGGCTTTCCAGTTTTGATCAACACTTTACTGTATATACCTGAACTGTAATATCTTATATGATCTTCAGGACTCTTATCTACCATTATATGGTCACAATATGGCTGTAATATTGGCATTGGTCTTTGTATAGAGATTTATTTTCAGTTACAGCAGGGTCATCTGCTAAGGTTCACCCTATACCAACTATTAGAGTGTGCCACCGTAGTTGTAAACATGGTTATGTCATGTCGGACGCTGTTCATACCAGGGCGTTCGACAGACAGCGGTAATTCCGCTTTTGTCCACTATGTGCTCAGTGGTGTCAGCTAGATTTTATCTAGCTGGTCCGGGGTTAATTTAGCTGGTGCTCGGATAGGAAGCTGGGCCACGCCCACTGCCTTTAAATAGTTCTTCTGAACATTGGGCGTCACCGATTATAGCTTCTGTCTAGTGCTTGGTTATCTCGGTCTGGAGTGGTGAGCTAGGAGTTGGAGTATCGTATCCGCATTGTCCGCATTGATCGCCGTTTGCATCAGGGGGAGCATGAGACACCGCCTATGGGAGAGGGTTTAGGTTCACGTGAGGTTCCTGCAGGTGAGCCCACGTAACCTATGCAAATCGCAGGGGTGTCACATGTTAAGCATCGAGCCCCTGTGCTCAGGAAGCAGGGAGCCTGTTTTTACTGCGGTAAAACTGGTCATTTTGTTAACATCTGTCCTCTGCTGTCTAAGAAAAAAGCAACGGCGGAAAACTTCTAAGCTCAGAGGGTGTGGAGGAGGCCAATCTGAGCTTATGTATATCCTCCATGGTTGTTTCTCAATGCATGCTTCCTACTAAGGTTATTATCGCTGGCAGTGAGCTGCCAATTACTGTTTTTGTGGATAGTGGTTCTGCCACAAATCTCATTGATGAGGAGTTTGCGCGCACAGCAGGTTTTAGGATTGAAAAACTGCCTCATCCTATCTGCGTGGTCACCATCAGTGCTGCTCCTCTCTCACAGGGGGAGATTACTGAGTTTGTGGCTGAGGTGAAACTCCACATTGGGTTTCTACATTCCGAGCAGGTTACATGTAAGGTGCTCAGGAATCTTCCTGCACAGGTGGTTTTGGGTTTTCCATGGTTGTCTATGCAGAACCCGGTAATTGACTGGAAAACTCATAATTCAGTGGAGCGAGTTCTGCCAGGAGAATTGCCTGGCCACATGTGTGTCTGCTGTGACTTCAAGCGTTCCGGAATCACTTCTGGATTTTGTGGATGTGTTCTCTGAGAAGGGTTGTTCAGAGTTGCCACCACATCGTCCCTATGACTGTACTATCAGGTTTAAACCAGGGGCCAAATTGCCTAAAGCAAGGATGTTTAACATCTCCGGTCCGAAGAGACAAGCGTTAAAGGATTACATTGCTGAAAGTTTGAGCAAAGGGCACATCAGGCCTTCATCCTCGCCTGTGGCAGCAGGATTCTTCTTCGTGAAGAAGAAAGATGGCGGACTACGTCCGTGTCTGGATTTCAGGGTGTTGAACCAGATTGCGGTTCGTGATCCATACCCTATGCCATTGATACCGGATTTGTTCAACCAGGTGGCAGGTGCTAAGTGGTTTACCAAGCTTGACCTCAGGGGGGCGTACAACCTCATAAGAGTCTGTCAAGGTGGTGAGTGGAAGACAGCTTTTAATACCCCGAGGGTCATTTTGAAAATTTGGTGATGCCATTTGGGTTGACTAACGCACCTGCAGTGTTCCAACATTTCATTAATGATGTGTTCTCACATGTTTTGGGGAAATTCGTTATCGTGTACCTAGATGACATTCTCATATATTCTTGCGACCGTGATACTCATTTAGGTCATGTCAGGCAGGTGTTACAGCTTCTCAGAGAGAATAAGCTGTATGCTAAACTTGAGAAATGTGTATTTCCTATTCAAGAGTTGCCTTTCTTGGGTTATATTGTGTCTGCTTCTGGTTTTAAAATGGACGCCGCTAAGGTGCAAGCGGTGCTGCATTGGGAACGGCCTGATAACCTGAAAGCACTTCAGCGGTTCCTTGGGTTTTCTAACTACTATAGGAAATTTATCAAAGATTTTTCCATCATTGCTAAACCGCTAACTGACATGACTAAAAAGGGTACCAATTTCTCCGTTTGGCCTGAGGCTGCTGTGCGCGCATTTGAATTTCTTAAGAACAGTTTTGTTTCAGCCCCCATTCTTGTGCAGCCTGACGTATCAAAACCTTTTGTTGTGGAAGTCGATGCGTCTGAGGTTGGTGTGGGGGCGGTACTATCACAAGGCTCATCTTTGAGTGATTTGTGTCCATGCGCCTATTTTTCCAAGAAACTGTCGCCCGCCGAACGTAACTACGATATCGGCAACAGGGAGTTGTTGGCAATCAAGTTGGCCTTTGAGGAATGGCGACACTTCTTGGAGGGGTCGGTTCATCAGGTTACTGTTATTACCGATCATAAGAATTTGCTTTATTTGGAGTCTGCCAAGCGTCTGTCTCCCAGGCAGGCTCGCTGGGCATTGTTTTTCACGCGGTTCAACTTTGTTGTTACTTACAGACCGGGGTCTAAAAACACTAAGGCGGATGCTCTGTCCAGGTGTTTTCCGGGGGGAGAACCTCGGGAGGATCCAGTACCCATCCTCCAAAAGAGTGTTGTGGTTTCGGCTCTCACTACCGAGGTTGAGCCTGAGATTGCCAAGGCTCAGGAGGAGTTACCATCTGAGCTCCCCATCAACAAATCTTTTGTACCGCTTCATCTCCGCTTAAAGGTTTTGCCGGAGCATCAGGTGTCCTGGCTGGTCACCCAGGGGTTAGAGGTACCTTGGAGTTGGTGTCACGTCGGTTTTGGTGGCCCAAGATCCGACAGGACGTGGTCTCATACGTGTCAGCTTGTACCACGTGCGCTAGGGCTAAGACGCCTCGCTACCGTCCTGTTGGCACACTACTTCCTCTTGAGGTACCTAGTAAGCCATGGACGGAAATCTCCATGGATTTCATCACTGATTTGCCCTCCTCAGCTGGGAACACGGTCATCTTGGTGATTGTTGATCGGTTTTCAAAAATGTCGCACTTTGTGTCTTTGCCTTCGTTGCCTAAAGGTACCTTCACACTAAGCGACGCTGCAGCGATATCGACAACGATGCCGATCGCTGCGGCGTCGCTGTGTGGTCGCTGGAGAGCTGTCACACAGACAGCTCTCCAGCGACCAACTATGCCGAAGTCCCCGGGTAACCCTGGTTACTTTTACAATGGTAACCAGGGTAAATATCGGGTTACTAAGCGTGGCCCTGCGCTTAGTAACCCGATATTTACCCTGGTTACCATTGTAAAACATCGCTGGCATCGTTGCTTTTGCTGTCAAACACAACGATACACGCCGATTTGACGACCAAATAAAGTTCTGAACTTTCAGCAACGACCAGTGATATCACAGCAGGATCCAGATCGCTGCTGCGTGTCAAACTCAATGATATCGCTATCCAGGACGCTGCAACGTCACAGATCGCTGTCGTTATCGCTGCAAAGTCGTTTAGTGTGAAGGTACCTTAACGCTAAGACTGGCTCAGGTATTTGTGCAGGAGGTGGTCAGACTTCATGGGGTTCCGTCTGACATCGTGTTTGATAGGGGTACTCAGTTTGTGGCAAAATTTTGGAAAGCATTTTGCTCACGGCTGGGGATCAAGTTGTCTCATTCTTCGGCGTTTCATCCTCAGTCAAATGGTCAGACCGAGCGTATGAACCAAAATTTGGAACAGTACTTACGCTGCTTTGTCTCTGATAACCAGGAGGAGTGGTCAACGTTCCTTCCTTTGGCTGAGTTTGCCATCAATAATCACCGCCAGGAGTCGTCTGGGGAGTCTCCGTTTTTTGTGTTTACGGGCTACATCCTCAATTTTGTACTTTGAGTCAGAGGGGCTCTTCCGGCGTTCCGGAGGAAGACCAGTTAGGAGCACAATTGTCATCAGTCTGGAGGAGAGTTAAACATCGCCTGTTGAGTGTGGGTGCTAGGTACAAACGTGTGGCTGACAGTAGGCGTGTGCCAGGTCCGGACCTAAGTGTGGAAGACTGGGTGTGGTTATCCACAAAAAACATAAGACTCAATATACCATCCCTTAAATTGGGTCCAAGGTTTATTGGTCCATTTAGGGTCGCCGCCGTCATTAACCCTGTAGCTTACCGATTGGAGCTTCCTACGGTGTATAAGTTACACAACGTCTTCCACAGATCATTGCTAAAAAAGACGGTGGGTCTTGTGGACGCGACACCTATGCCTTCTCCAGTCTTGGTGGATGGTAATTTGGAATTCGAAGTCTCCAAGGTGGTTGACTCTCGTGTAGTATAGTACTTGGTACACTGGCATGGTTATGGGCCTGAGGAAAGGTCCTGGGTACCAGCCTCGGACGTTCATGCGGACCGGCTGGTCAGTATGTTTCACCGCCGTCATCCGGACAAGCCGGGTCCTATAAGCCGTGAGGGCCCTGGGGTCCCTCGCAGAAGGCGGGGTACTGTCATTTCGGACACTGTTCATACCAGGGCGTTTGACAGACAACGGTAATTCCGCTTTTGTCCACTATGTGCTCAGTGGTGCCGGCTAGATTTTATCTAGCTGGTCCGGGGTTAATTTAGCTGGTGCTCGGATTGGAAGCTGGGCCACGCCCACTGCCTTTAAATAGTTATTCTGAACATTGGGCGTCGCCAATCATAGCTTCTGTCTAGTGCTTGGTTATCTCGGTCTGGAGTGGTGAGCTAGGAGTTGGAGTATCGTATCTGGTGGTGTATTTCCCTTTGTCTTATTTACTCCTTCCTATATTTGTATTTGTTTTGCCCTGTGCATTTATAGTGTATTCCTGAGTGACTGCGGCGTGGTGTATATTTTCTGTTATCCTTGTCTGTGCTTACTGTGGGTATTGGTGTATTATCTCTTCACTGGGTGGTGGGTTGTGGTTTCAGACTAAGGTTGAAACAGACAGCGGTAATTCCGCTTTTGACCACTATTTGCTCATTGACGTCTGCTAGATTTTATCTAGCTGTTCCGGGGTTAATTTACCTAATCCTTGGATTGGAAGCTGGGCCATGCCCACTGCCTTTAAATAGTTCTCCTGATCTTTGGGCGTCGCCGATTATAGCTTCTGTCTTGTGCGTTGTTATCTCGGTCTGGTGAGGAGAGCTGCTGGTTGGAGATTCGTTGCTGGTGGTGTATTTTTCTTTGTCTTATTTACTCCTTCCTATATTTGTATTTATTTTGCCCTGCACATTTATAGTGTATTCCTGAGTGACTGTGGCGTGGTGTATATTTTCCTTTATCCTTGTCTGTGCTAACTGTGGGTATTGGGGAATAACATCTTCACTGCGTGGTGGGCGGAGGTTTCAGCCTAGGGCTGAACTCAGGAGACAGGGTGAGGATGGAGGCCTAGACATGCACACCATCAGTGTAAACTCTAGGTAGAGGGTCAGTCAGGATTTCCCTAGTCTGAGGGAAATTGCAGGGGCCCGGGTTATTAGCTCTTGCCCACCTAGGCTTCCCGTGACAGGTTAACTGGTTAGTGCTCCACTCAGAGGTTTACTTCCCCCTGAGCTGAACCCCTACCTAAGCCTCTTCTACTACTACTACTTATTTTGCATTAAGGGAATCAGGATAGCTGTTGACAGTACAATCACTGTCACCATTTAGCCCAAGCTCGGATGTATTATATTGTAAGAAAAATTATCTCCCGAGGCGCGGTGTAATCTGGAACCAGGCAGTTTTTATTCTTCTCTTGAAGCAAGTGGACAAGGCATTGGCCATAAGCGTTGTCTAACCTATTGTACATCACCGGACATTTTACACTCTTAGAATACAATAGAGTCACTCAGATATACTTGTCTATTTCTTATTGGTTTAATATTTCTATTGCGTAATTAACTTCTTGGAAAGTTAGTTATTAAAAGATCCCTGAAGCAACAACTCTGTTTTTTTTTAGCTGTCTCCTCCAAATACGCCTGTTTATCTAACCCAGGGTCAGATTGGCCCAGCTGGACACCGATGCATTCTCCGGAGTGTCCCGGGTTCTTGGCGTGACTGCGTATCCCAAGATTGGTCCTTCAAGAGGCCGCATAAAGCCTACCCCTGACCACCTTCCCCCAAAATATATTTCTTACCCACAATTAAAACACAACAATTAATTCTTTTTGGATAATTTGGCCACAGCGGCCATTTTATTAACAAACAACATAAATAACCAATTATACATTTGTATATAAAACTTGAGGGGAGGGTTCTTGGAGCTAATAAAATCTGGCCCCCAATAGGCAAAAGCCCAAACCAAGTTTAAAACGAAAAACCTTCTTTACCCTCAGCCGTAACCACCAGCTCGAGGACACCATGTAACCCGATTTTCCGGGCAAACAAAACCCCAAAGCTCCCGGGGTAAACTCCCCGTCCAGAGCCAGTAAAGCAAAGCCAGATCAGCCCCATAAAAACACCAACTCCAAGAACCCCGCCCCCCGCCAACCAGCCACTGTGACGACAGTATAACTCAAACCCCTCAGAAAAAGACTAATTTAACCCACCACCACCACTCCCTCCCCCCAACCCAAATACAAAAAACACCCAAACCAAAGTAAACAAGGGAGGGTGGGTGGGCTTCTCACTCTGCTGTCTCATGAGGTAATGGCCCCCTTCCCACACTTTTCCCCAAAAACCCACCCTACAAGCTACAGGCCACCCCTTTTCTCCTCCCCTAAGCCAATCCCCACTGGCCCTGCTTTAAATATAAAAACTGCTCCCCCAGTCCCCTTGGCAACGCAGTCATGGGGAGCTTACGTTAACTAAGTGCCTACAGCCCCCCCGCTTGACTGCGTATCCCAAGATTGGTCCTTCAAGAGGCCGCATAAAGCCTACCCCTGACCACCTTCCCCCAAAATATATTTCTTACCCACAATTAAAACACAACAATTAATTCTTTTTGGATAATTTGGCCACAGCGGCCATTTTATTAACAAACAACATAAATAACCAATTATACATTTGTATATAAAACTTGAGGGGAGGGTTCTTGGAGCTAATAAAATCTGGCCCCCAATAGGCAAAAGCCCAAACCAAGTTTAAAACAAAAAACCTTCTTTACCCTCAGCCGTAACCACCAGCTCGAGGGCACCATGTAACCCGATTTTCTGGGCAAACAAAACCCCAAAGCTCCCGGGGTAAACTCCCCGTCCAGAGCCAGTAAAGCAAAGCCAGATCAGCCCCATAAAAACACCAACTCCAAGAACCCCGCCCCCGCCAACCACGAGCAGCACTGACGCCTCATGCTCACGAGTGCCCCACCACCTCCATGGCTCTCTCAACACCTTCCTGAATAGCCAACATCCATAAGTCCATACCAATATCGTTCAAATGAACGCCATCCCGCCTCCAAAAATTTCCAACACCAGCCTCCAATTCAAAGTGCCGAACTGCCACACCCCCATTTCGGCAGACAAAACTTGCCACGGCCCTATTCAGCTTCACCCTGGCCCTATTAATCGCCTTAAGGGAATGTACCGCCCTCCACGTTTTCCTGGGCACGATGTCCGACCAAACTGTCACCATGCCTGGAAAGGATACCCACAATCTCAAGAAATCAAAGCCGATATCCCGAATCAACTCTCTAACCGGCTTAGACCCCAAATCATTCCCACCCAAATGTACCACGACAATGTCAGGGGAACGATCCAAACTAGCAGCACGGGCAAATTCGGATAGCTGTTATGGTTCTGGTGGTAAGAACACGTGAACTGACCTGATAGGTAAACCAAAACATAGGACAAGCTCTGGGGATGTGGGAACTTTACTGACCGCAATCCTGATCCTATCAACACACACTATAGGCAGCCGTGGAGCGTTCCTAACTCGGCCTAGACGCCTCTTCACAGCCTGAGAAACTAGCTACCCCTAGAGAGAAATAAAGCCTCACTTGCCTCAGAGAAATTTTCCCCAAAGTGAGGGCAGCCCCCACAAATAATGACGGTGAGTTAAGAGGAAAACACAAACATAGAAATGAAAATAGGTTTTAGCAAATGAGGCCCGCTAATAACTAAATAGTAAGAGGATAGCAAGGAATCTGTGCGGTCAGTATAAAATACTACAAAAATTATCCACGCAGAGAATACAAAAAGACCCCCACACC
The DNA here is from genome assembly GCF_051348905.1 of Ranitomeya variabilis. Lineage (NCBI taxonomy): Eukaryota > Metazoa > Chordata > Amphibia > Anura > Dendrobatidae > Ranitomeya > Ranitomeya variabilis. The sequence continues at coordinate 572,590,182 of NC_135235.1, forward strand.
GACTCACGATGTGAGGGGCGCAACTCCGCACCCCAGAGCTTCCAGCTAGCAATCAAATAGCATATAAGCAAGCTGGACTGAACTCATCATATACTGAGAAACATTTTCAAATAGCAATGAGCAAAAATAGACTAGAATGAACTTAGCTTCTCCACGAGGAGACAGGTCACAAGGGAAGTCCCAGAGAGATCTGAACCAGTACTGAATACAACGACAGCAGGCAACAAGTAAAGGTCCAGGTGGAGTTAAATAGGCAGCAAGCCTAGCAGGAAACGAGGCAGCTGGAGTCCAGCTACAGCCCAGCCGTAACACTCAAAGCCACCAGAGGGAGCCCAAGAACAGAACTCACAAAGTACCACTCATGACCACAGGAGGGAGCCCGAGAACGGAATTCACAACAGTACCCCCCCCCCTTGAGGAGGGGTCACCAAACCCTCACCAGAGCCCCCAGGCCGATCAGGACGAGCCAAGTGGAAGGCACGAACCAAATCGGCAGCATGGACATCAGAGGCAACAACCCAGGAATTATCCTCCTGACCATAGCCCTTCCATTTAACCAAGTACTGAAGCTTCCGTCTCGAAATACGAGAATCCATGATCTTCTCCACCACATACTCCAATTCTCCCTCGACCAACACCGGAGCAGGAGGATCAACAGAAGGAACCACAGGCAGCACATACCTCTGCAACAATGACCTATGGAACACATTATGAATGGCAAAAGATGCTGGGAGGTCCAAACGAAATGACACAGGATTGAGGATTTCTGAAATCTTATAAGGACCGATGAAACGAGGTTTAAACTTAGGAGAGGAAACCTTCATAGGAACGTAACGAGATGACAACCATACCAAATCCCCCACACGAAGTCGGGGACCCACACAGCGACGGCGATTAGCAAAGCGCTGAGCCTTCTCCTGTGACAACGTCAAATTGTCCACTACGTGGTTCCAAATCTGCTGCAACCTATCCACCACAGAATCCACCCCAGGACAGTCAGAAGGCTCAACCTGACCCGAGGAAAAACGAGGATGAAAACCAGAATTACAAAAAAAAGGCGAAACCAAAGTAGCAGAACTAGCCCGATTATTGAGGGCGAACTCAGCCAATGGCAAAAAAGTCACCCAATCATCCTGATCAGCCGAAACAAAACATCTCAGATAAGCTTCCAAGGTCTGATTAGTTCGTTCAGTTTGGCAATTTGTCTGAGGATGGAAGGCCGAAGAAAAAGACAAATCAATGCCCATCTTAGCACAAAAAGACCGCCAAAATCTGGACACAAACTGGGATCCTCTGTCAGACACAATGTTCTCCAGAATACCATGCAAACAAACCACATTCTGAAAAAACAGCGGAACCAAATCAGAGGAGGAGGGCAACTTAGGCAAGGGCACCAAATGGACCATTTTAGAAAAACGATCACAAACCACCCAGATGACAGACATTCTCTGAGAGACTGGAAGATCCGAAATAAAATCCATGAAAATATGCGTCCAAGGCCTCTTCGGGACAGGCAAAGGCAAAAGCAATCCACTGGCACGAGAACAGCAAGGCTTGGCCCGAGCACAAATCCCACAGGACTGCACAAAGGAACGCACATCCCGCGACAAGGAAGGCCACCAAAAGGATCTGGCCACCAGCTCCCTGGTACCAAAAATCCCAGGATGACCCGCCAACACCGAAGAATGAACCTCGGAAATAACTACTGGTCCATCTATCCGGGACAAACAGTCTCTCCGGTGGACAACGGTCAGGTCTATCGGCCTGAAATTCCTGCAGCACCCGCCGCAAATCAGGGGAGATGGCAGACAAAATCACCCCCTCTCTGAGGATACCAGCCGGCTCAGAAACTCCCAGAAAGTCAGGCACAAAACTCCTAGAAAGGGCATCAGCCTTCACATTCTTTGAGCCCGGAAGGTACGAAACCACAAAATCAAAACGGGAGAAAAACAGCGACCAACGAGCTTGTCTAGGATTTAACCGCTTGGCAGACTCGAGATAAATCAAATTCTTGTGATCCGTCAAGACCACCACGCGATGCTTGGCTCCCTCAAGCCAATGTCGCCACTCCTCGAATGCCCACTTCATTGCCAACAACTCCCGATTACCAACATCATAATTCCACTCGGCAGGCGAAAACTTTCTAGAAAAGAAAGCACATGGTCTCATCACCGAGCCATCAGAGCTTCTCTGTGACAAGACAGCCCCTGCTCCAATCTCAGAAGCATCAACCTCGACCTGTAAGGGAAGAGAGACATCAGGCTGACGCAAGACAGGAGCCGAAGAAAACCGACGTTTCAGCTCCTGAAAGGCCTCAACGGCCGCAGAAGACCAATTCGTCACATCAGCACCCTTTCTAGTCAAATCCATCAAAGGTTTAACCACACTAGAAAAATTAGTGATGAAGCGACGGTAAAAATTAGCAAAGCCCAAGAACTTCTGAAGACTCTTCACCGATGTAGGTTGAGTCCAGTCATAGATGGCCTGGACTTTAACTGGATCCATCTCGATAGTAGAAGGGGAAAAAATGAAGCCCAAAAAGGAAACCTTCTGGACTCCAAAGAGACATTTAGAGCCCTTCACAAACAAGGCATTGGCACGCAGGACCTGAAACACCATCCTGACCTGCTTCACATGAGACTCACAATCATCAGAAAAGACCAAAATATCATCCAGGTACACAATCATAAATCTATCCAGATACTCTCGGAAGATGTCGTGCATGAAGGACTGAAACACGGAAGGGGCATTAGAAAGCCCAAAAGGCATCACCAAGTACTCAAAATGACCTTCGGGCGTATTAAATGCTGTCTTCCATTCATCACCCTGCTTTATACGCACAAGATTATAAGCTCCTCGAAGATCTATCTTGGTGAACCAACTAGCCCCCCTAATCCGAGCAAACAGATCGGACAGCAGAGGCAAAGGGTACTGGAATTTGACCGTGATTTTATTTAGAAGGTGATAATCTCTACAGGGTCTCAGAGAACCATCCTTCTTGGCCACAAAAAAGAACCCTGCACCCAAAGGTGACAAGGACGGACGAATATGCCCTTTCTCCAAAGACTCCTTTATATAAGTCCGCATAGCGGTATGTTCTGGTACAGATAAATTAAAAAGTCGACCCTTAGTGAACTTACTACCAGGAATCAAATTTATAGCACAATCACAATCCCTATGAGGAGGTAGGGCACTGGATTTGGGCTCATCAAATACATCCTGGTAATCCGACAAAAATTTAGGGACTTCAGAAGGAGTAGAAGAAGCAATTGACACCAAAGGAACATCGCCATGTACCCCTTGACAACCCCAACAACACAACACAACAACATCATGCAAATTATGTAACACCAGAAAGCGAATAACCTCCTGATGTGCAGGAGTCATGCACATAGTCACTTGAGTCCAGAACTGAGGCTTATTCTTGGCCAATGGCATAGCATCAATTCTCTTTAGTGGAATAGGGCATTGCAATGGCTCCAAGATAAAACCACAGCGCCTGGCAAATGACAAATCCATCAAATTCAGGGCAGCGCCTGAATCCACAAAAGCCATAACAGAGTAGGATGACAGAGAGCAAATCAAAGTAACAGACAAAATGAATTTAGGCTGTACAGTACCAATGGTGTTGTGAACTATATTTCTTGGCTCCCTCTTGTGGTCACTAGCGGTATTACACTTGGATCATCTTTCTCCAGGTTGGTACCCACCTGGTTCGTTAGGCCTTGGGTGTTCCTATTTAGACTTCCTGGAAACTCAGACTAGTGCCTGGAATCGATGTAGTCAGTCTATGTCTGTTTGCTCCTGTCTCCTGGTCTCCTGTTCTTTGCAAGATAAGCTAAGTCCTGCTTTCTTATTTTTTGTTAGGCGCATTGCTACTATTTTGTTCCAGCTTGTTAATAATGTGATTCCTGATTTTGGCTGGAAGCTCTAGGGGGCTGATATCCTCCCCCCACACCGTTAGTCGGTGCGGGGGTTCTTGGATATTCAGCGTGGATATTTTTGTAGGGTTTTTGCTGACCGCATAAGTCTGCTTCCTATTTTCTGCTATTAATTAGTGGGCCTCTCTTTGCTAAATCTAGTTCATACTTACGTTTGTCTTTTCTTCTTACCTCACCGTTATTATTTGTTGGGGGCTTGTATTTTAACTTTGGGGTCCTTTCTCTTGAGGCAAGTGAGGTCTTATTTTCTCTGAAAGGGTTAGTTAGTTCTCCGGCTGGTGCGAGACGTCTAGAACCAACGTAGGTACGTTCCCCGGCTACTTCTAGTTGTTGTGCTAGGATCAGGTATATGGTCAGCCAAGTTACCACCTCCCTATGAGCTGATTTTTGTGTTTGCGGACTTAGCTGGTACTTCTGAGATCCTCTACCACTAGGATCATAACAGTATTCCAGGCCGGAAAGTGAATATTTAATGCATTGCAGAAGCGGGATTAAAAGAAAAGAAGTTCTGAGTTTTTTTGTTTTTTTTTTCTTCTTCCCCTTTTTCCTCTGAGTGGCTTGAAGCTCTGCTGCAGACATGAATGTTCAGACTCTGATTACTAGTGTGGATCAGCTTGCTGCACGAGTGCAGGGCATTCAGGATTTTGTTACTAGTAGTCCTATGTCAGAGCCTAAGATACCTATTCCGGAGCTTTTCTCTGGTGATCGATTTAAATTTGGGAATTTCAGGAATAATTGTAAATTGTTTCTATCTTTGAGACCGCGTTCGTCTGGAGACTCAGCTCAGCAAGTTAAAATTGTTATCTCTTTCTTGCGTGGCGACCCTCAGGATTGGGCTTTTTCATTGGCGCCAGGAGATCCGGCATTGGCAAATATTGATGCCTTTTTTCTGGCGCTCGGATTGCTTTATGAGGAGCCCAATCTTGAAATTCAGGCAGAAAAAGCGTTGCTGGCTATCTCTCAGGGCCAGGATGAGGCTGAAGTGTATTGCCAAAAATTTCGGAAATGGTCCGTGCTTACTCAATGGAATGAGTGTGCTCTGGCCGCAAATTTCAGAAATGGCCTTTCTGAAGCCATTAAGAATGTGATGGTGGGTTTTCCCATTCCTACAAGTCTGAGTGATTCTATGGCTCTGGCCATTCAGATAGATCGGCGTTTGCGGGAGCACAAATCTGCTAATCCTCTGGCAGTGTTGTCTGAACGGACACCTGACTCAATGCTATGTGATAGAATTCAGACTAGAACTGAACGACAAAATCATAGACGTCAGAATGGGTTGTGTTTTTACTGTGGTGATTCTACACATGTTACCTCAGCATGCTCTAAACGTCTAACAAAGATGGTTACTCCTGTCACAATTGGTAATTTGCATCCTAAGTTTATTTTGTCTGTAACTCTAATTTGTTCATTGTCTTCCTACCCTGTTATGGCATTGGTGGATTCAGGTGCTGCCCTGAGTCTTATGGACTTGTCGTTTGCCAAGCGCTGTGGTTTTGTTCTGGAGCCTTTGAAAAATCCTTTTCCTCTTAGAGGAATTGATGCTACGCCATTGGCGGAGAATAAACCGCAGTATTGGACACAAGTGACCATGTGCATGACTCCTGAACATCGGGAGGTGGGTGATTCGTTTTCTTGTTCTGCATAAAATGCATGATTTGGTCATTTTAGGTCTGCCATGGTTACAGACCCATAATCTAGTTTTGGATTGGAAGGCAATGTCTGTGTCAAGTTGGGGTTGTCAGGGAATTCATTGCGATTCCCCGTCGGTGTCTATTGCTTCTTCTACTCCTTCTGAAGTTCCGGAATATTTGTTGGACTATCAGGATGTATTCAGTGAGTCCAGGTCCAGTGCCCTTCCTCCTCATAGGGACTGTGACTGCGCTATAGATTTGATTCCTGGTAGTAAATTTCCTAAGGGATGATTATTTAATCTATCTGTACCTGAGCATGCCGCAATGCGTTCTTATATAAAGGAGTCTTTGGAGAAGGGACATATTCGTCCATCCTCTTCCCCTCTTGGTGCGGGATTCTTTTTTGTAGCCAAGAAAGACGGGTCTTTGAGACCTTGTATAGACTATCGGCTTCTGAATAAAATCACGGTCAAATTTCAGTATCCTTTGCCACTATTGTCGGACTTGTTTGCTCGGATTAAGGGTGCCAAGTGGTTCACCAAGATAGATCTTCGTGGTGCGTACAACCTTGTGCGCATTAAGCAGGGAGATGAATGGAAAACTGCGTTTAATACGCCCGAAGGTCATTTTGAGTACTTGGTGATGCCTTTTGGGCTCTCGAATGCTCCTTCAGTGTTTCAGTCCTTTATGCATGACATCTTCCGGAAGTATCTAGATAAATTTGTGATTGTTTATCTGGATGATATTCTGTTTTTTTCTGATGATTGGGATTCTCATGTAAAGCAAGTCAGGATGGTGTTTCAGGTTTTGCGTGATAATGCTTTGTTTGTGAAGGGCTCAAAGTGTCTCTTTGGAGTGCAGAAGGTTTCCTTTCTGGGTTTCATTTTCTCCCCTTCTACAGTAGAGATGGACCCAGTCAAGGTCCGAGCTATTCATGATTGGACTCAACCCACGTCTGTTAAGAGTCTTCAGAAGTTCTTGGGTTTTGCTAACTTCTACCGTCGTTTTATTGCTAATTTCTCTAGCGTTGTTAAACCTTTGACGGATATGACCAAGAAAGGTTCTGATGTGGCTAATTGGGCTCCGGCAGCCGTGGAGGCTTTCCGGGAGCTGAAGCGCCGGTTTACTTCGGCGCCTGTTTTGTGCCAGCCTGATGTCTCACTTCCCTTTCAGGTGGAAGTGGACGCTTCTGAGATCGGTGCAGGGGCTGTTTTGTCGCAGAAAGGCTCTGGTTGCTCTGTGATGAGACCTTGTGCTTTTTTTTTCTAGGAAATTTTCGCCTGCGGAGCGGAACTATGATGTTGGTAATCGGGAGTTATTGGCCATGAAGTGGGCATTTGAGGAGTGGCGTCATTGGCTCGAGGGAGCTAAGCATCGTGTGGTGGTCTTGACTGATCACAAAAATTTGATGTATCTCGAGTCTGCTAAGCGCCTGAATCCTAGACAGGCTCGTTGGTCGTTGTTTTTCTCCCGTTTTGACTTTGTGGTCTTGTACCTGCCTGGTTCGAAGAATGTGAAGGCTGATGCTCTTTCTAGGAGTTTTGTGCCTGACTCTCCGGGAGTCTCAGAGCCAGCTGGTATTCTTAAAGAGGGAGTAATCTTGTCGGCCATTTCTCCTGATTTGCGTCGTGTGTTGCAGAGATTTCAGGCTGGTAGACCTGACCCTCGCCCACCTGATAGACTGTTTGTTCCTGATAAATGGACCAGCAGAGTTATCTCCGAGGTTCACTCCTCAGTGTTGGCAGGGCATCCTGGGATTTTTGGTACCAGAGATTTGGTAGCTAGGTCCTTTTGGTGGCCTTCCTTGTCACGGGATGTGCGTTCTTTTGTGCAGTCCTGTGGGATTTGTGCTCGGGCTAAGCCTTGCTGTTCTCGTGCCAGCGGGTTGCTTTTGCCCTTGCCCGTCCCGAAGAGGCCCTGGACACACATTTCCATGGATTTCATTTCAGATCTTCCGGTGTCTCAAGGTATATCTGTCATCTGGGTGGTGTGTGATCGCTTTTCCAAGATGGTCCATCTGGTGCCCTTGCCTAAGTTGCCTTCCTCTTCTGATCTGGTTCCTTTATTCTTTCAGAATGTGGTTCGTTTGCATGGCATTCCTGAGAATATCGTGTCTGACAGAGGATCCCAGTTTGTGTCCAGATTCTGGCGATCTTTTTGTGCTAAGATGGGCATTGATTTGTCGTTTTCATCTGCCTTTCATCCTCAGACTAATGGCCAAACGGAGCGAACTAATCAGACGCTGGAGGCTTATTTGAGATGTTTTGTTTCTGCGGATCAGGATGATTGGGTAACCTTCTTGCCATTGGCTGAGTTTTCCCTCAATAATCGGGCTAGTTCCGCTACTTTGGTTTCGCCATTTTTCTGCAACTCTGGTTTTCATCCTCGTTTTTCCTCGGGTCATGTTGAACCTTCTGACTGTCCTGGGGTTGATTCCGTGGTGGATAGGTTGCAGCGGATTTGGAATCATGTGGTGGACAACTTGAAGTTGTCACAGGAGAAGGCTCAGCGTTTTGCCAACCGCCGCCGCGGTGTGGGTCCCCGACTTCGTGTTGGGGATTTGGTTTGGTTATCTTCTCGGTATGTCCCTCTGAAGGTTTCCTCTCCTAAGTTTAAGCCTCGCTTTATTGGTCCTTATAAAATTTTGGAAGTCCTTAATCCGGTGTCTTTTCATTTGGATCTTCCGGTGTCATTTGCCATTCACAATGTGTTCCATAGGTCTTTGTTGCGGCGGTACGTTGTGCCTGTGGTTCCTGCTGTTGACCCTCCGGCTCCGGTCTTGGTTGAGGGCGAGTTGGAGTACATGGTGGAGAAGATCTTGGATTCTCGTCTCTCTAGACGGAGGCTTCAGTATTTGGTCAAATGGAAGGGCTATGGTCAGGAGGATAATTCCTGGGTGGTCGCCTCTGATGTTCATGCGGCCAATTTGGTTCGTGCCTTTCACGCTGCTCATCCTGATCGCCCTGGTGGTCTTGGTGAGGGTTCGGTGACCCCTCCTTAAAGGGGGGGTACTGTTGTGAACTATATTTCTTGGCTCCCTCTTGTGGTCACTAGCGGTATTACACTTGGATCATCTTTCTCCAGGTTGGTACCCACCTGGTTCGTTAGGCCTTGGGTGTTCCTATTTAGACTTCCTGGAAACTCAGTCTAGTGCCTGGAATCGATGTAGTCAGTCTATGTCTGTTTGCTCCTGTCTCCTGGTCTCCTGTTCTTTGCAAGATAAGCTAAGTCCTGCTTTCTTATTTTTTGTTAGGCGCATTGCTACTATTTTGTTCCAGCTTGTTAATAATGTGATTCCTGATTTTGGCTGGAAGCTCTAGGGGGCTGATATCCTCCCCCCACACCGTTAGTCGGTGCGGGGGTTCTTGGATATTCAGCGTGGATATTTTTGTAGGGTTTTTGCTGACCGCATAAGTCTGCTTCCTATTTTCTGCTATTAATTAGTGGGCCTCTCTTTGCTAAATCTAGTTCATACTTACGTTTGTCTTTTCTTACCTCACCGTTATTATTTGTTGGGGGCTTGTATTTTAACTTTGGGGTCCTTTCTCTTGAGGCAAGTGAGGTCTTATTTTCTCTGAAAGGGTTAGTTAGTTCTCCGGCTGGTGCGAGACGTCTAGAACCAACATAGGTACGTTCCCCGGCTACTTCTAGTTGTGCTAGGATCAGGTATATGGTCAGCCAAGTTACCACCTCCCTATGAGCTGATTTTTGTGTTTGCGGACTTAGCTGGTACTTCTGAGATCCTCTACCACTAGGATCATAACACAATGGTGACAGACTTAGCGAACCTTTTTGTGCGCTTAGAACAGTCAGAGATAACATGAGTGGAGTCACCACAGTAAAAGCACAACCCATTCTGACGTCTGTGATTTTGCCGTTCAATTCTGGTCAGAATCCTGTCACATTGCATAGACTCAGGCTTCTGTTCAGAAAACACCACCAGATGGTGCACAGGTTTGCGCTCCCGCAAACGCTGATCAATCTGAATGGCCAAAGACATTGACCATAACATCCTTAAGGGCTTCAGAAAGACCCTTTCTGAAAATCGCTGCCAGGGCACACTCATTCCACTGAGTGAGCACAGACCACTTCCTAAACTTCTGACAGTAAACCTCTACTTCATCCTGACCCTGAGAGAGAGCCATCAAAATCTTTTCTGCCTGGTCCACTAGATTAGGTTCCTCATAAAGCAATCCAAGCGCCAGAAAAAACGCATCCACATTTAGCAATGCAGGATCTCCTGGCGCCAGGGAGAATGCCCAATCTTGAGGGTCACCACGTAACAAAGAAATAATAATTTTAACTTGCTGAGCTGGGTCACCAGAGGAACGAGGTCTCAGAGAAAGAAACAATTTGCAATTATTTTTGAAATTCAAAAACCTAGACCTATCTCCATAGAACAGCTCAGGAATTGGTATTTTAGGTTCTGACATAGGACTGTGAATTACATAATCCTGAATGCTTTGTATCCTTGTAGCAAGCTGATCCACACAAGAGGACAGACCCTGAATGTCCATATCTGCATCTGAGTCCTGAACCACCCAGAGATTAAGGGGAGGAGAGAGGCTAAACACACTGCAGAGGAAAAAAAAAACCTCAGAGCTTCTCTTATCCCTCTTTTGCGATGCTTTAACACTTTACTGGCCTGCTGTACTGTTATATTCTGGTGGTAAGAACACGTGAACTGACCTGATAGGTAAACCAAAACATAGGACAAGCTCTGGGGATGTGGGAACTTTACTGACCACAATCCTGATCCTATCAACACACACTATAGGCAGCCGTGGAGCGTTCCTAACTCGGCCTAGACGCCTCTTCACAGCCTGAGAAACTAGCTACCCCTAGAGAGAAATAAAGCCTCACTTGCCTCAGAGAAATTTTCCCCAAAGTGAGAGCAGCCCCCACAAATAATGATGGTGAGTTAAGAGGAAAACACAAACATAGAAATGAAAATAGGTTTTAGCAAATGAGGCCCGCCAATAACTAAATAGTAAGAGGATATCAAGGAATCTGTGCGGTCAGTATAAAATACTACAAAAATTATCCACGCAGAGAATACAAAAAGACCCCCACACCGACTCACGATGTGAGGGGCGCAACTCCGCACCCCAGAGCTTCCAGCTAGCAATCAAATAGCATATAAGCAAGCTGGACTGAACTCATCATATACTGAGAAACATTTTCAAATAGCAATGAGCAAAAATAGACTAGAATGAACTTAGCTTCTCCACGAGGAGACAGGTCACAAGGGAAGTCCCAGAGAGATCTGAACCAGTACTGAATACAACGACAGCAGGCAACAAGTAAAGGTCCAGGTGGAGTTAAATAGGCAGCAAGCCTTGCAGGAAACGAGGCAGCTGGAGTCCAGCTACAGCCCAGCCGTAACGCTCAAAGCCACCAGAGGGAGCCCAAGAACAGAACTCACAAAGTACCACTCATGACCACAGGAGGGAGCCTGTTATGATCCTTAGTGGTTGAGGATCACGAATTACTCCAGCTAAGTAACAAACATAGGACAAGCTCTAGGGAGGTGGCAAACTGGACTAACCGCAAATCTGAACCTATCCAAACACACTAGAAGTAGCCGGTGAACGTACCTAAAAAATCCTAGACGTCTCGAGCCAGCCTGAGGAACTAACTACCCCTAGAGAGAAAGAAAGACCTCTCTTGCCTCCAGAGAAATAATCCCCAAAGATATAGAAGCCCCCAACAAATAATAACGGTGAGGTAAGAGGAAGGCACATACACAGGGGTGAAAACAGATTCAGCAAATGAGGCCCACTAATACTAGATAGCAGAAAATAGTAAGGGGTCTGTGCGGTCAGTAAAAAACCCTAACAAAATATCCACACTGAGATTTCAAGAACCCCTGCACCAACTAACGGTGTGGGGGGAGAAACTCAGTCCCCTAGAGCAACCAGCAAGCGAGGAGATCACATCTTAGCAAGCTGGATAAGAAACATGATGAATGCTGATAATCAAAAAATGAACGGACAAAAACTTAGCTTGTCTTGGAGAGGCTGGGAGCAAGGTAATCACAAGGAATCTGAAGAGCACTGAATACATTGATAGCAGGCAAGGAACTGAGTATCCAGGTGAGTTAAATAGGAAACGAACCAAGGATAACGAACCAGCTGATGCAGCCAACCTGCAGAAGACAACAATACACAGTACCGCTTGTGACCACTAGAGGGAGCCTAAAAATAGAGTTCACAACAGGAGCCCGAGAACGGAATTCACAACAGATAGCATCCTGCACCACAACATGCCCCGAAAACCCAACCAACGAACCAACACCTCATTCCTCTTAAACTCCATTTGCCTACCATCAGGCCTAGCATCCGCACGAATCGCACCCCAATGCACAAAAGAGTGTCCAAATATCCAGGCCAGAAGTGGGGTCCGACCTGCAAAATACAACAACAATTAATAACCACCAAACCAACACCAATATCAATATCGAACATAAGACAGGTACCGATTAGACGCCCACCTGCCAATACGCTTAATAATTTCCGGGCCCAAACCCAAACCAGCAGCCTCAGATGCCGCCCCAATCCGGAACGAGTGTGACCCAAAAGAAAGTGGATCCAGGCCTAACGACATCAGCCCTTTTTTTAATACTGCCGTGAACTGAAACCGGGACAAAAACTCCCCTTGACGATGCCGCAAAAGTGGGCCAGACCTGCCAGGCCACAATCCCCAATAATCCTCCAAACACCGATGAGGGCACATCAAACCCCCAACCACTTTCCCTAAAACCACACATTTCCCTTTTCCCAACTGATCGGTCTTTGACCGCCTAATCCAAAACGCGATGCCACCAGCCCAAAATTCCACGTCCTCCGCTAACAAACCCCCCACTTCAATCCGATTAGGGGACACTAACTCACCGAGTCTCAACGCCCCAAAAAAGGCCAATGAAAACGCCAACCGAAACAAAACAGCCTCAAAATGAGAACAACAAATACCCTCCAACGCCTCCCCCAAACGTTCCAACGTCCCAAAAGAAATGGGCCGCCGCGAATCGCAAGTGGACGAACCCTTCCGAAAACCTTTCAACGCCTGCCGAATCAAGAAATCCTTAGTAACATCCACAGAACGCTGAAGCTTAAAACCAAAAGCCAAACCAGCTATAAATTTATTCAACCGTGACACCGACCAACCCCATTCCTTCGCTGACCCAATCAAAAACAACAACGTCATCACCTTGTCACCATCTGAATGAACCGAACCCAACTGCTCCAACCAGCCTTCCCACATATGCCACAACGATTGGTAACCTGACCACGTCCGTCCCAACACCAAGGCCTGAATCAGCCGACCTCCACGTCCGCAACAATCCGCCATAAATGAGAAGGGCATGGTGTTCCTGCATCTTCCACTTCTGGATCCAACTCCCGAAAACGCTGACACTGCAAACGAGACAAAGCATCGGCTATAGAGTTTTGAACGCCGGGCACATGCACCGCCGAGATCCAAGTATTCAACTCCCGAACCAATCTGATTACCGGGGGAGAGGAAGACGAAAGACTATTAATCACCGCCACCACGCTCAAATTATCGCAATGGAAACGAACACGCCTATCCTGAAACGTACGACCCCAAATGAACACCGAAACCACAATCGGAAAAAGCTCAAGCAATGTCAAATTTCTCGTCAAACCAGTTTCACACCACCAATCAGGCCATCTGCCAACGCTCCATTTACCAGCACAATAGGCCCCATAGCCAACACTGCCAGCTGCGTCCGTAAAGATTTCGCAATCAAAGACATTCACATCCTCTTGTTGAATCAACGCCCGACCGTTATATTTATCCAAAAAACGCCACCAGATGACTAAATCCTCCCTATGCTCCTTAGACAAACGTATAAAATGATGTGCAGACCGCACACCCGCAGTCGCCCTTGACAATCTTCTGCAAAAAATCCTGCCCATAGGCATGATACGGCACGCAAAATTCAACCGCCCCAACAACGACTGCAATTCTTTTAACGTAACCTTGCGCAATTTCTCACATCTCAGCACCTCCTGTCGTAACGCCAGCAACTTCTCCTCAGGTAACCTGCACTCCATCCGTTCCGAATCAATGAGAATACCCAAAAAACTCAAAGCCGTGCAAGGACCTTCCGTTTTTCCTTGCGCCAAAGGCACACCAAACTGCCCCGCCACCCACTCCATGCTAGCCAACAAATTTCCACACAACAACGAATCCGGCGGGCCAACAAACAAAAAATCATCCAAGTAGTGGATGACAGACGGAATTTGGGAAACATCCCGAACAACCCACTCAAGAAAAGTACTAAACGACTCAAACAACGAACATGAAATCGAACAACCCATAGGCAAACACCTATCCAAATAAAAACCCCCGTTCCAAAAACATCCTAACAACGGGATACTATGAACCGGAAGCAAACGGAAAGCCGACTCGACATCCGTTTTTGCCATTAGGGCCCCAGCTCCATACCTATGCACCCATTGTACCGCAGCATCGAAGGAAGTATAAACCACCGAACAAAGCTCCTCAGCGATGCCATCATTAACTGACTGGCCCTTAGGGTACGACAGATGCTGAATCAGGCGGAACTTGTTAGGCTCCTTTTTAGGGACAACCCCCAGAGGCGAAACAACCACCCCTTCCATTGGTAAAACGCTAAACGGCCCCGCCATGCGTCCTAACTCGACCTCCTTCGCCAATTTAGCCGTAACTACCTCTGCCTGTAAAGTAGCTGACCTCAAATTCTTTTTTGAAAACGGGATAGGATGAGCCGGATGAGGAATCCGAAAACCCTCAGAAAAACCATCCCATAGTAACCTCGCCCTTTCCTGGTCAGGATACCTACTTAGATAAGGGGCCATCCTTTGAACCTTCACTGGTGTCGCCCCCTTGACCGCCACCCACTGCTGGTTTACCCCTTGCCTTTTTAAAACATTTGGCCGCTCCATGAGTGAGAACAGACATGCTTGAACTTGCATGTACTGCCATACTTGCATTGGCCGTCATTAAACTGCCAACACGTCCCTGTTTTGTCCTTAGCCCCTTGTGACCCCTGTCCCCCAGCTCCCTGCCCTGACTGCTGACCGCTACCCACTCCCCCCCATGAAAGGACTGCCCAAACCACGTTGGGGCCATAACTTTCAACCACAACCCTATGTCCTTTTGCTCCCATTTTATCTCGGGCCTGACCGCCTTCCTTTGCCGAAACTGTTCATCGTACCGTAGCCAGGCCTGGCCCCCGTACGCCCTGTGCGCTTCCCCTATAGCATCCTGGTAACAAAACAGGCCCGAACAGTTCTCTGGAAACTTTTCCCCAATAACACTCGCCAAAATTGAAAACGCCTGCTGCCAATTCACAAAAGTCTGCGGTATTAGACGCCAACGCCTCTTTTCTTCCTCCTCCTTTTTACTATCCTCCTTCTTACCCTTATCTAGATTAAACTTCTCCAAAGGCAAGAGGGAGAAAATCTCCACATATTCATCTTTCCAAATTTTCTCCTTTATTTCCTTCTTTAAATGAGCCCCCAGCGGCCCCTCAAAACACACATAAACCTCTCCCTTAGCTCTATCATCCAATTTAATCGCATCCGCTTTTTCCTTTTCTGTTTGAACCGACACTGACACCCCTGCCGCCGACACTGGCTCACTGCCACTCGCACCGCCCAATCCCACTGCCACCCCGGCACCCTGGCCAGACATCGGCAACCACGCGCCTACCAGAGATGACCGCGCACGATCCGAGCCCCCCTGATCCAATCTCCGCAAAAACTGAGACATACCCTCCAACAGCTCCCTGATCCCTGGAACACCAACAGCGCTAGTCCCTTCTCTCCCTGCCAAACTGACCCCCCCATACAAGCTATCCCCAGACCGTATTCCACTATCAATCCCCGCAAAATAATCATTCTCATACTCACGAAGCTGCGCAGGTGCTGTGTCCCCGCCAGCCGTACGATCACTGAAGTCGCGTGGGTCACTCCCGGATCCGGATTCCTCCGCGCTGCTGTGTTGCTCCTGGCCCGCGCCCCTGGCCTCCTCGTCACCAGGGGGGGCCGGAGCAGACGAAACGGATGTCTCCCTTGATCTTCTGGGCGACCTGGACCTGGCCGCTGCCAGCCCGTCTCCATGCCTGTCTTCTTGCTGGGCCCTGCCACGAGCCCCAGCGTCTGCCAAACCGCGACCCCTCTGAACTGGGCCAGGCTGGGGGGTTGAAGTGCGCCTGCCCGTCGCCCTGCCTCTTGCCACGCCGCCCCTGCCAGGCACCAGGGGTGGGTCAGACCCCATGGTACCCACCGCCAGACCGCTGCTTCCGTTTCCGCCGGCCCTCCGCACCACCGCCGCTCCCTGAGGGCTCCTGGTCGTCGACGTCGCCGGCGCCGGCGCAGCCGTCCGTGCTGCTCCGCGCCGGGTAACGCTCCTGCTCACCGCCGCCATGTTCTGCCTGGGAACCGGAACTAACCCAGGTACTTCCGGTGCAGCCCGCGCCTCACTTCGGGCCTGCACCGCTGATGCTCCGGATCGCCGCCCAGCACCTGCAGCGCTGGCCGGAGGATTCCTGCCAGAGGACGGGCCAGGGAGAGGTGGTGACCCGTGGCCCGCGCCCTCTGCAGGGTCCCGAGAGGGGCTCCGTGGCCGGCGTCTGCAGCTCGCTCCGAGCTCCGGGGACAGACGCTCCGGGGGACGGGTCCTCCTGGATCTGGTCCCCTGGACACCGGAACCGCCCAGAAGGGATGCCAGCTGCTCCTCAAGCCAGCCACCGCGCCTGGACCGGGCCATCTCCCGCACCTGCGTCACCAATGAATCCACCGAGGACATCGTGCGTCTTCTCACTCTGCTGTCTCATGAGGTAATGGCCCCCTTCCCGCACTTTTCCCCAAAAACCCGCCCTACAAGCTACAGGCCACCCCTTTTTATCCTCCCCTAAGCCAATCCCCACTGGCCCTGCTTTAAATTTAAAAACTGCTCCCCCAGTCCCCTTGGCAACGCAGTCATGGGGAGCTTACGTTAACTACGTGCCTACAGCCCCCCCGCTAGCCAGAGGGTGCCAAGGATGTACATTCAGTTAACAATTGTTAATGAGGCCCCTGTCCTATCAGAGGCTGGAGGCTGACTTGAGTGATCCTGTCGTCGGTGGAGCATGACAGTGATGTCGACGACTTATGACTCATGTCAACCTCCGGCCTCTGCTACATCGGCAACCATTGTAACAGCCCCGTCTCACATAGCGATTTACCAACGATCACGACCAGCGATACGACCTGGCCGTGATCGTTGGTAAGTCGTTGTGTGGTCGCTGGGGAGCTGTCACACAGACAGCTCTCTCCAGCGACCAACGATCAGGGGAACGACTTCGGCATAGTTGAAACTGTCTTCAACGATGCCGAAGTCCCCCTGCAGCACCCGGGTAACCAGGGTAAACATCGGGTTACTAAGCGCAGGGCCACGCTTAGTAACCCGATGTTTACCCTGGTTACCAAAAAAAACAAACAGTACATACTCGCCTTTCGGTGTCCGTCAGGTCCCTTGCCGTCTGCTTCCCGCTCTGAGTGCCGCCGTACAGTGAGAGCAGAGCGCAGCGGTGACGTCACTGCTGTGCTGTGCTCTCACTGTACGGCGGCACTCAGAGCAGGAAGCAGACGGCAAGGGACCTGACGGACATCAGATGGTGAGTATGTACTGTTTGGTTTTTTTTACATTTACGCTGGTAACCAGGGTAAACATCGGGTTACTAAGCGCGGCCCTGCGCTTAGTAACCCGATGTTTACCCTGGTTACCAGTGAAGACATCGCTGGATCGGTGTCACACACACCGATTCAGCGATGTCAGCGGGACCTCAACGATCAAAAAACGGCCCAGGCCATTCCGACACGACCAGCGATCTCACAGCAGGGGCCTGGTCGCTGCTACGTGTCACACATAGCGAGATCGCTACTGAGGTCGCTGTTGCATCACAAAACTAGTGACTCAGCAGCGATCTCGCTAGCGATCTCGCTATGTGAGACGGGGCCTTAACACGAGCGCACAGTACCTTCAAGAAGAGGGTGCAGCACGGGAGAGCAGGCAGGTAAGGGGAATCTTTTTTTCTTTTTCTTCTGTGGATGCGGCATGATACGGGGGGCAGTAACGAGGGACATGTGGGCCAGGGAGGACAAGGGACATATCGGCTACGCAGGACGAAAGAAATATGGGCCAAGACAAGAGACATATGTGCATAGGCCCCTAAAAACAGGGCCAGAATGAGGAAAGTTCAATATTAGTTTATGGTGGCAAGTGGGCGACATAATTATGGTTGTGCCAATTATATAGGGATATTATTACTGCTGTAATATGATTTACCTTTTAGGATACTGTTTCCCATGGGGGGACAAAAGTGAGGTCATGTTACTGTGCAGGGTGTCACTTTGTCTCTTTTTTTCTTGAACTGGCATAGTGTAGAAGTTGGGGAAAAAGTAAGAAATGTGTTCATGAAGCGATCAGCTATCAATGACTGTTATTTTCTCTAGAAACAAGTCCTGGCAGGAAGAAGTGGTGGCGGTCTGCGCTGGATGAAGAAGAAAAGCGAAGATGAAGCACTTAACCTATAGACGTCACTGATGAGTCAATGTCTCACATGTACACATGCACTTTACACTATATATATAGATATATTGAGCTCCTGTGATTGCCGGTGACCACTGAATTGCTTACACTGTACACTATATACAGAGCTGCTGCGTATAATGTCACTGGTGATCCCTGCATTACCTGTATACTGATACGATATACAAAGCTCCTGTGTATAATGTCTTCAGTGATCCCTATATTACCTGTACATTCAAAGCTAAATACACAGCTCTTGTGTATAATGTCACTGGTGATAGCAGCATTACCTGTACACTTACACTATACACTGTATACTATATACAGAGCTCTTGTGCATAATGTCACTAGTGATCACTGTATTATCTGTACACTATATACAGAGCTAGTGTATATAATGTAACTCACGAGTCATTATATTATCCATACACTTACACTATACACTGCATACTATATACAGAGCTCCTGCTTATAATGTTACTGGTGGTAATAACAGTGTTATTAGTATTGCGGTTTTTATTCATGATTAGTATTTTAGTATTCGATCACTATGTGGTGGTAATATGTGGTATAGTCATGTAGTGTGGCAGTATTTCTCCCTTGCATGTAGTAATATTCTGTCAATATGTGGTCTGGTCATGGTGTGGTGGTATGTATCCCTTGTATGTGGTATAATTCGGTCACTATATGGTGGCAATATATGGTCCACTCCTAGCAGGGATAACTGCTAACAGGTAATTGCATATAGCTGTAGGGTTGGCCCTTAGAGTCAGTTCCTCCTGTGAGCCCCAGTCCTACCCTGATCCAACCCACTGGTGTTGATAACATAAGTTCTGTATAAATCTAAGGGCGCAGTCTTATTTTATCTCTATCCCAGAAACAGGTGTTTGATAAGTACAAATGTACAAACATTCTTTTGTCCCTGCCATGAGAACATCTCTTGGATTTACATTTTGCTATAACCTTTAACTATTGATTTTCCTAACTATATTACCACCATCTTAGTAGTAGCTCTTACTGATACAGAACTGAAATTATAATGCATGTTTAATTAGAGTGAAAAGCCCATTACTTAGGAGGAGGAGTGTTGTACAGGAGTCAACATCTCCAAATAAACATCTCCCTTATATCAGGTGACAATAGAAGCATCACTAGGAGACTGACAGCCCAGAATCAGTATGATATGATAACTCCGGCATCATGCACCATGTTACCCAACTACACCAGGTGTGCATTATCTATATGATCAATAAGAAGACTTCATCATTGTGAAGGATGAAACCAGTACCTTGCCACCCCGCTTGACGTCACTACCATATAAGTGAGATCACGTGGCATGGTCTCCTCACTTGCACCAGCATGACGTTCCACACCCCCTAGGGACTAGTAATGTCAGCTTGGCATAGTTTTATACAGACACCCCTTGTCCACACAGCCCCTTGAAGGCGCAGTAAGTGCATGGAGGTGGCTCACACAGTCATTGATGTGGCACCACACTTGCCCACAACCCTGACAGGCTGAGAGGCCCCTTTCACTAACCCCAGTGAAACAAAACCTTATCAGTCCGGTAGAACTGCCACCAGTTCCTCGTTTATATAAGCCTATTCGGTTAACGGGAATTATATTCAAACCAGAAACCAACCCTGGTAGCATGGAAAACTAAACTGAAAAATGGACGTGTGCATCGAGATAAAAGAGCAGCCCAAGTTTAAATTATATATTTAATCGCCTTAAGGACACACTGGACAATATACCATATGCACAATTGTTATATATAATGGTCAGATATGCAAATAGAGGGTATAGTACAAAAGATCTAAGCAGAGTATATGGGTCAGTTGCCAGTAGCTAAAAGGTCTGGCTTGCAAGGGAGGGGCTGCCACATGGGAAGCTTGTGGTCCCCTCCGTTTCTTGACTTCTCCCAATATGATATGTTGTTGTGACCTCCCCAGACAAAAAGCACAAGGCCATGCTTTACACAAGCATTTAACCCCTCTGGGTACCTCCCCTTCTGCCCTCTGGGCTGAACCTAAATCTTTTCCCCTTGCTTCTTCACCTACAAAACTCCAAAACCTATGAAAGATAATAATGCTTTTCTGGACTGTCCTAGGGATGCGGTTCTGGTGCCATCGGATCCAGCCGGGCCCCTGCTACTTGTTTAGACCAAACAAAGCTTTGCTATCTGTTTCCTACTAGCTATTCTACGCATCTCCCCACCTTGTCAGGCTAGAATGGATCAAGAACCTGGAAGGTGTTCGGTCCGGTCTGGGAATCTTGGAGACATACACAGTGTACAGCTAGTATGTATAGTATCTCCATAACTCCATATGGAATCATAGCTGACTTAACAAAGCTATTTTGAATGCATGGTATCCACATGGCGAGCAAGCCTTTTGTCCTGCTCTGAGCTGGTCAAGATGTGAGATCTGTCACTCACTGCCCTTTGATTTTCGAGTCTCGACCCCCCCATGCTGCTGCTATTTTCTGTTACAACTGCTGGCTGAATGGGTTTTATACTCCCATTCCAAATAGGATAGAAATGATTGACATGGATTTAGATCTCCAATATTCTTCACAATGATATGAGAAGTTCTGCCACTTTCTAATAGACCATGGGACTCTAATAAAACTATCTAAAACAAAAACTGGGCTGTCCATAGCATCCAACCAATCAGAGCTCAGCTTTCATTTAACCCCTTTCTGACATCGGGCGTAATAGTACGCCGATGTTGGACTCCCTCCATTTGATCTGGGCTCTGGCGCAGAGCCCACATCTTTTCTGGCGCATGTCAGCTGTTTTGAACAGCTGACATATGCCTCTAACAGCCGCAGGTGGAATCGCAATCCACCCCTGGCTGTTAACTAGTTAAATTCGGCTGTCAATCTCTGACAGTGGCATTTAACGCGCTATTCCTGCAAGCGCGTCGGAAATTCCGCCCGTGGGTGACCCCGTCATATGATCGTCGGTCACCGATGGGTCGGCATGACGAGAGGTCTCCAGCAGACCTCTATGGTTGTCACTGCTGGATTGCTATGAGCGCCGCCCGGTGGTCGGCGCTCATAACATGTGAGCAATTCTGCTATATAGAGGCGATCTGATCATCGCCTGTATGTAGCAGAGCCGATTGGATTATGGCAGCTTCTTATCTCCCATGGAGACTATTGAAGCATGCCAAAAGTAAAAAAAAGGTTTTAACCCCTTAATGACCGCCAATACGTCTTTTAACTGACCTGAGATATAAGAGAATAGCGTCCCCATACAGGTGACAATCCAGCAGCTGTCAGATGTACACTATAGCTGACAACTTGCTGCATCAGCCACGCTCAGTGTTTGCACCGTCCATATCTATTTAACCCCTTCATGACCCAGCCTATTTTGGCCTTAATGACCTTGCCGTTTTTTGCAATTCTGACCAGTGTCCCTTTATGAGGTAATAACTCAGGAACGCTTCAACGGATCCTAGCGATTCTGAGATTGTTTTTTCGTGACATATTGGGCTTCATGATAGTGGTAAATTTAGGTCGATAATTTCTGAGTTTATTTGTGAAAAAAATGGAAATTTGGCAAAAATTTTGAAAATTTCGCAATTTTCACATTTTTAATTTTTATTCTGTTAAACCAGAGAGTTATGTGACACAAAATAGTTAATAAATAACATTTCCCACATGTCTACTTTACATCAGCACAATTTTGGAAACAATTATTTTTTTTTGCTAGGAAGTTATAAGGGTTAAAATTTGACCAGTGATTTCTCATTTTTACAACAAAATTTACAAAACCTTTTTTTTTAGGGACCACATCACATTTGAAGTCAGTTTGAGGGTTCTATATGGCTGAAAATACCCAAAAGTGACACCATTCTAAAAACTGCACCCCTCAAGGTGCTCAAAACCACATTCAAGAAGTTTATTAACCCTTCAGGTGTTTCACAGCAGCAGAAGCAACATGGAAGTAAAAAATGAACATTTAACTTTTTAGTCACAAAAATGATCTTTTAGCGAAATTTTTTTTATTTTCCCAAGGGTAAAAGGAGAAACTGGACCACGAACGTTGTTGTCCAATTTGTCCTGAGTACGCTGATACCTCATATGTGGGGGTAAACCACTGTTTGGGCGCACGGCAGGGCTCGGAAGGGAAGGAGCGCCATTTGACTTTTTGAATGAAAAATTGGCTCCAATCTTTAGCGGACACCATGTCGCGTTTGGAGAGCCCCCGTGTGCCTAAACATTGGAGCTCCCCCACAAGTGACCCCATTTTGGAAACTAGACCCCCCAAGGAACTTATCTAGAAGCATAGTGAGCACTTTAAACCCCCAGGTGCTTCACAAATTGATCCGTAAAAATGAAACAGTACTTTTTTTTCACAAAAAAATTATTTTAGCCTCAGTTTTTTCATTTTCACATGGGCAACAGGATAAAATGGATCCTAAAATTTGTTGGACAATTTCTCCTGAGTACACCGATACCTCACATGTGGGGGTAAACCACTGTTTGGGCACATGGTAAGGCTCGGAAGGGAAGGAGCGCCATTTGACTTTTTGAATGAAACATTATCTCCATCGCTAGCAGACACCATGTCACGTTTGGAGAGCCCCTGTGTGCCTGAACATTGGAGCTCCCCTACAAGTGACCCCATTTTGGAAACTAGACCCCCCAAGGAACTTATCTAGATGCATAGTGAGCACTTATAACCCCCAGGTGCTTCACAGAAGTTTATAACGCAGAGCCGTCAAAATAAAAAATAATTTTTCTTTCCTCAAAAATGATTTTTAGCCCAGAATTTTTTATTTTCCCAAGGGTAATAGGAGAAATTGGACCCCAAATGTTGTTGTCCAGTTTGTCCTGAGTACGATGATACCCCATATGTGGGGGTAAACCACTGTTTGGGCGCACCGCAGGGCTCGGAAGGGAAGGCACGCCATTTGGCTTTTTGAATGGAAAATTAGCTCCAATCATTAGCGGACACCATGTCGCGTTTGGAGAGGCCCTGTGTGCCTAAACATTGGAGCTCCTGCACAAGTGACCCCATTTTGGAAACTAGACCCCCCAAGGAACTTATCTAGAAGCATAGTGAGCACTTTGAACCCCCAAGTGCTTCACAGAAGTTTATAACGCAGAGCCATGAAAATAAAAAATAATTTTTCTTTCCTCAAAAATGATTTTTAGCCCAGAATTTTTTATTTTCCCAATGGTAACAGGAGAAATTGGACCCCAAACGTTGTTGTCCAGTTTCTCCTGAGTACGCTGATACCCCATATGTGGGGGTAAACCACTGTTTTGGCACACGTCGGGGTTTGGAAGGGAAGTAGTGACGTTTTGAAATGCAGACTTTGATGGAATGCTCTGCGGGCGTCAGGTTGCGTTTGCAGAGCCCCTGATGTGCCTAAACAGTAGGAACTCCCCACAAGTGACTCCATTTTGGAAACTAGACCCCCAAGGGAACTTATCTAGATGTGTGGTGAGCACTTTGAACCCCCAAGTGCTTCACAGAAGTTTATAACGCAGAGCCGTGAAAATAATAAATGTGTTTCCTTTCCTCAAAAATATTTTTTTAGCCCAGAATTTTTTATTTTTGCAAGGATAACAGGAGAAATTTGACCCCCAAAGTTGTTGTCCAGTTTCTCCTGAGTACGCTGATACCCCATATGTGGGGGTAAACCACTGTTTGGGCACATGCCGGGGCTCAGAAGGGAAGTAGTGACGTTTTGGAATGCAGACTTTGATGGAATGGTCTGCGGGCATCATGTTACGTTCGCAGAGCCCCTGATATGCCTAAACAGTAGAAACCCCCCACAAGTGACCCCATTTTGGAAACTAGACCCCCCAAGGAACTTATCTAGATGTGTGGTGAGCACGTTCAACCCCCAAGAGCTTCACAGAAGTTTACAATGCAGGGCCTTGAAAATAAAAAATCATTTTTCTTTCCTCAAAAAAGATGTTTTAGCAAGCAATTTTTTATTTTCACAAGGGTAACAGGAGAAATTGGGCCCCAATATTTGTTGCCCAGTTTGTTGTGAGTGTGCTGGTACCCCATATGTGGGGGTAAACCACTGTTTGGGCGCACGTCAGGGCTCGGAAGGGAAGTAGTGACATTTGAAATGCAGACTTTGATGGAATGGTCTGCGGGCATCACGTTGCATTTGCAGAGCCCCTGATGTGCCTAAATAGTAGAACACCCCACAAGTGACCCCATTTTGGAAACTAGACCCCCGAAGGATCTTATCTAGATGTGTGGTGAGCACTTTCAATCCCCAAGTGCTTCACAGAAGTTAATAACGCAGAGCCGTGAAAATAAAAAATAATTGTTCTTTCCTCAAAAATTATGCTTTAGCAAGTAATTTTTTATTTTTGCAAGGGTAACAGGAGAAATTGGACCCCAACAGTTGTTGCCCAGTTTGTCCTGAGTACGCTGGTACCCCAAATGTGGGGGTACACCACTGTTTGGGCGCACGTCGCGGCTTGGAAGGGAGGGAGCACCATTTGACTTTTTGAACGCAAGATTGGCTGGAATCAATGGTGGCGCCATGCTGCGTTTGGAGACCCCTGATGTGCCTAAACAGTGGAAACCCCTCAATTCTAACTTCAACACTAACCCCAACACACCCCTAATCCTAATCCCAACTGTAGCCATAACCCTAATCACAACCCTAACCCCAACACACCCCTAACCACAACCCTAACCCCAACACACCCGTAACCCTAATTCCAACCCTAACCCTAATCCTAACCCTAATCCCAACCCTAACCCTAATCCCAACCCTAACCACAACTGTAACCCCAACACACCCCTAACCCTACCCGTAACCCTAACCACAAGCCTAATCTTAACCGTATTTCCAACCCTAGCCCTAATTCCAACCCTAACTCTAATTCCAACCCTAACCCTAAGGCTATGTGCCCACGTTGCGGATTCGTGTGAGATTTTTCCGCACGATTTTTGAAAAATCTGCAGGTAAAAGACACTGCGTTTTACCTGCGGATTTACAGCAGATTTCCAGTGTTTTTTTGTGCGGATTTCACCTGCGGATTCCTATTGAGGAACAGGTGTAAAACGCTGCGGAATCCTCACAAAGAATTGACATGCTGCGGAAAATACAACGCAGCGTTTCTGCACGGAATTTTCCGCACCATGGGCACAGCGGATTTGGTTTTCCATAGGTGTACATGGTACTGTAAACCTGATGGAAAACTGGTACGAATTCGCAGCGGCCAATCCGCTGCGGATCCGCGGCCAATCCGCTGCGGATCCGCGGCCAATCCGCTGCGGATCCGCAGCCAATCCGCTGCGGATCCGTGGCCAAATCCGCACTGTGTGCACATGCCATAACCCTAACCCTACCCCTACCCCTACCCCTAACCCTACCCCTAGTTCTAACCCTAGTTCTAACCCTAACCCTAGTGGAAAAAGAAAAAAAAAAATATTTTCTTTATTTTATTATTGTCCCTACCTATGGGGGTGATAAAGGGGGGGGGGGGTTATTTATTATTTTTTTATTTTGATCGCTGTGATAGAACCTACCACAGCGATCAAAATGTACTTTGTAATGAATCTGCCGGCCGGCAGATTCGGCGGGCGCACTGCGCATGCGCCCGCCATTTTGGAAGATGGCGGCGCCCAGGGAGAAGACAGACCGACTTCGGGAGGCTCGGTAAGTATGAGGGGGTGGTGGGGGGGTGGATCGGAGGACGGGGGAGCGGACAGGAGCACGGGGGAGCGGACAGGGGGACGGAGGGGGGTACCGGACAGAACGGAGGACTGGGGAGGAGATCGGGGGCGGTGGGGGGGGGGGGCAGAACATGATTTCCAGCCATGGCAGATGCTATTGCAGCATCAGCCATGGCTGGATTGCAATATTTCACCATTTTCATAGGTGAAATATTGCAAATTGCTCTGATTGGCTGTTGCACTTTCAACAGCCAATCAGAGCGATTGTAGCCACGTGGGGGCAAAGCCACCCCCCCTGGGCTGAAGTACAACTCCCCCTGTCCCTGCAGATCGGGTGAAATAGGAGTTAACCCTTTCACCCGATCTGCAGGGACGCGATCATTCCATGACGCCACATAGGCGTCATGGGTCGGATTGGCACCGACTTTCATGACGCCTACGTGGCGTCAAAGGTCGGGAAGGGGTTAACCCCTTAGATGCTGCTGTCATGATGGTTAACAGAGTGTGGGGGCTTCCGCTTTATCCCAATTGGTGCCCTCAGTTCATGATTTTGTGGTCCTGATGTTTGCCATGGCAATTGACGACCAAATAGTGGCCTTACAGTCTGACAGCTATAATAATCTGTTGAGAAGTTAACGGCATTTAGGTGGTAAAAATACACATTTTCATTTCTGTCATGCCACTTTGCATTAATTCCTGAAAAGCACCTGGGTTAATAAACTACCTGACAGCAGTTTTCAATATGTCAGGGGGTGCTGTTTTTAAAAGGGTTTAACTTTTGGGGGCTTCGCAATATATAGGACCCCTAAAGGCACTTCAAACCTGGCTAGGTCCCTAAAAAAATAAATTTTGTAAATTTCCTTGAAAAAATGAAAAATTGCTGCTACATTTTTAAACCTCCTAAAATGCTAGCAAAGTAAAATAACATTTTACAAATGGTGCTGATGTAAAGCAAACATGTGGGAAATGTTATTTATTAATGTTTTGCTGTGGTATGACTATCTGGATTAAAGGGATAATCATTCAAAGTTTGAAAAATGCTAATTTTTTTACATTTTTCTCAAATTTCTGATGTTATTTATAAATAAACACAAAACATATCGACCTAAATTTACCATTATTGTAAAGTACAATGTGTCACGAAAAAACAATCTCAAAATCACTGAGATATTTTAAAAAATTGGCTCCGTCACTAAGGGGTTAAAAATATATATATATAAAAAAAAGTTAAAATCATCCCCCTTTTGTACCATTCAAAATGAAACAATTAAAAAAATCAAGCAAACACATATTTAGTATCGCTGCATTCAGAATCGCCCGATCTATCAATACAAAAAATAATTAACCCGATCACTAAACGGTGTAACAAGAAAAAAGTCAAAATGCCAGAATTACGTTTTTTTGGTTGCCGCAACATTGCATTAAAATGCAATAACGGGCGATCAAAAGATTGTATCTATACCAAAATGGTATCAATAAAAATGTCAGCTCAGCAAGTAAAAAATAAACCCTGATCCAACCCGAGATCATGAAAAATGGAGATGCTATGGGTATTGGAAACTAGCGCAATTTTTGTAAACAAATTTTGCAATTTTTTTTACCACTTAACTAAAAAAGAACCTAAACATGTTTGGTGTCTACAAACTCGTAATATGTTAAGATAACTCCGGCACACCATGAATCTTCAACCATTAATTTTTATTAGTTATATCTCAATTCAACAGGTAGCGGGATGTCATGCAAAAAAGAAAAAAGGATCACAATTGTAGACTTATATGAATATCCCCGACGTTTCGGCATTCACTTGGGATATTCATATAAGTCTACAATTGTGATCCTTTTTTCTTTTTTGCATGACATCCCGCTACCTGTTGAATTGAGATATAACTAATAAAAATTAATGGTTGAAGATTCATGGTGTGCCGGAGTTATCTTAACATATTGGACTCTTCTTTTCTCCAGAGCACCCCTGCTTACACATAGTGAGCACCCTTGATTTTTGTTTTTTGTTTGATACAAACTCGTAATGACCTGGAGAATCATAATAGCAGGTCAGTTTTAGCATTTAGTGAACATGGTAAAAAAAAGACAACAACTGTGTGATTGCACTTTTTTTTGCAATTTCGCCGCATTTGGAATTTTTTTCCCGTTTTCCAGTACACAATATATTAAAACCAATAATGGTGTTCAAAAGTATAACTCGCCTCACAAAAACCAAGCCCTCACATGTCCATTTTGACCAAAAAATAAGAAAGTTATGGCTCTGGGAAGAAGGGGAGAAAAAAATTAAAAAGCAAAACCAAAAATACCTCTGGTCGTTAAGGGGTTAAACAGCTGTAGTAATACTGATATAATATTTTTTATTTCTATATCGCCAACATATTTTGCAGCACTTTATATTACAGACTTGTACATACAATAAACACATAACAGAGTAACACACAATTTAACAGATACCAAGAGGAGTGAGAGTCCTGCTCACAAGCTTACAATATATGAGGAAGGAAAGTGAAAGCTGTGCTGTGATTGGTTGCTATGAACAACAAAAAACAACAGTTTTTCTTTTACAGTTTTGATACATCTACCTCAGTATGTGTAAATGCCTCACCATTTTTAAGATTTATCCTTCCTCAGTGAATAAGGACATTTTTTGTCTACACCCAGAGTATGACTAATGAAACCACATGCAAGACTACTACTACTTCTTATAACTGGGGGCAGTGGCGTTCCCCCCTGCAACACACTTTCAACTGTATCAGCATCGTGGATGGGGTGCATTATACTATATGGAGGTGCATTATACAACATGAAGTGCAATGAGAAGCACATTATACTATTTGGAGGTGCATTATACTATATGAAGTGAAATGGGGGCACATTATACTATATGGAGGCACATTATACTATAAAAAGTGCAATGGGATGCATTATACTGTATAAAGTGCAATAAGGTGCATTATACTATATGAGGGTGCATTATACTATAAAAAGTGCAATGGGGAACATTATACTATATGAATTGCAATGGGGTGCATTATACAACATGGAGATGCCTTATACTATATGAAATATAATGGGGACCCATTATACTATATGGAGGTGCATCATACTGTATGAAGTGCAATGGGGTGCATTATACTATATGAAGGCGCATTATACTATATGAAGTGCAGTAGGGTGCATTCTAGTATATGGAGGCACATTATACTATATGAAGTGAAATGGGGGCACATTATACTATATGGAGGCACATTATACTATAAAAAGTGCAATGGGATGCATTATACTGTATGAAGTGCAATAAGGTGCATTATACTATATGGGGTGCATTATACTATAAAAAGTGCAATGGGGAACATTATACTATATGAATTGCAATGGGGTGCATTATACATCATGGATATGCCTTATACTATATGAAATATAATGGCCCATTATACTATATGGAGGTGCATCATACTGTATGAAGTGCAATGGGGTGCATTATACTATATGAAGGTGCATTATACTATATGAAGTGCAGTAGGGTGCATTCTAGTACATGGAGGCACATTATACTATATGAAGTGCAATGGGGGCACATTATACTAAATGGAGGTCCATTATACTATATGAAGTGCAATGGGAGCACATTAAGCTATATGGAGGCGCATTATACTATTTGAAGGATATGAAGGCGCATTATACTATATGATGTGCAATGGGGGCTCATAATACTATATAGAGGCACATTATACTATATGAACTGCAATGGGTGGTCATTATACTATATGGAGGCACATTATACTATATGAATTGTAATAGGAACACATCATACTATATGGAGGCGCATTATACCATATGAAATGCAATGGGAGCATACTATACTATATGAAGGCCCATTATAGACCTCAGGTTTTGTCCTGATGAAAAGGTCCTGTGTATGACTTCAAAACTCGTTGCCTTAAACCTGTCCAATAAAGCTTTTGAAAATATCATCGACTACGAGATTACAACAAAGACACATTTCACGTATCATATTTTCAGCACTGTCCCCAATGGGTCTATTCCCAACATGCATAAACTCCTTATCCACTTGATACCTTTCAAGAAAATATGAATTATGTTCCATTGTTCTGGGGGACACAACCAGAGCTGGCCTACCACTCCTCCCACCATTGGTTTCTGTAGGACCAAGTCCTACATACAGCCCCCCTCTCTGTGAATTTCCACCCCACTTCAAGCAAATGGTAATTTTGGAATATGGAGTTTTATTGCCTGCCAGCACTAGCAGAGCTGAATGCATTTCCCCTCCAAAAATCTTTTTGTCTTCTAGGCATAACAGTCAAAGTCAAATTTAATAATGCACATTAATCCCAGAAACATGAAAATTTGATTTCCAGGATCTGGGCTCTTGGGGTTACGCATGGCAGCATTTGGCAGCATTTGGGGCTATCAGAAATCTGTGAAATGAATTTCTGCCCACCAGTAAATCACAGACATAACGTATGTGGACTCTAAAAAACGGTAAAATCGCAAGGGAAAAAATAATGCCAATATCATTGGACTACGAGCTTCCAGGCCAAAGATATGGGGAAAAAGGAGTTATTGATAACTCTCCAAAATAGGTGTACCTCCCAGAGAACAGCCCATATCTGAGGTAAGCAAAGTGGGAGTTCTTAGTTTTATGGCCGAAGCATAAAACTGGATTG
Organism: Ranitomeya variabilis; assembly: GCF_051348905.1. Classification (NCBI taxonomy): domain Eukaryota; kingdom Metazoa; phylum Chordata; class Amphibia; order Anura; family Dendrobatidae; genus Ranitomeya; species Ranitomeya variabilis. The sequence goes on from NC_135235.1 coordinate 572,620,693, forward strand.
TCCATCTTTGGCATGCATTCAGAGCCAGAGCCAGGAGAGACAGCTGAAACACCATGTTGTGGTACTGGATAATTTCTTTGGAATCTCTCCTCCCCTTTATCTACATGTCATACCCGTGACTGAGATTTAGTAAGTTTCTTATTTTCATCCCGTCTTATTTCATAACTGTTTGTACATATTGTATTTTGTCTCGTTTGTAATATCATTTGTATCATTTGCTGATTCTTCCAGATTAAAATTATAAATTTGCCTCCACAGTCACCAGACCTGAACCCAATCGAGATGGTTTGGGGTGAGCTGGACCGCAGAGTGAAGGCAAAAGGGCCAACAAGTGCTAAGCATCTCTGGGAACTCCTTAAAGATTGTTGGAAGACCATTACCAGTGACTACCTCTTGAAGCTCATCAAGAGAATGCCAAGAGTGTGCAAAGCAGTCATCAAAGCAAAAGGTGACTACTTTGAAGAACCTAGAATATAAGACATAATTTCAGTTGTTTCACACTTTTTTGTTAAAGGGCCACTGTCACCCCCCCCCCAGCCGTTATAAACTAAAAGAGCCACCTTGTGCAGCAGTAATGCTGTAGTCTAACAAGGTGGCTCTTTTAGTTTTTGATTCATTTATTACCTCAATAAAGCGTTTTAAAAATTGGCCACAAATACCAGATATTGTACCGGGAGGCGGTCCGAATCGTCCTCTATCAATCTCCCAACTGCCGTCACTCTTCTCTTCAGGGGCGATGGTCGCCGCCCCCTTCGTGCTGTTGCTTCTTAAATCCTATTAAATTATTGAGGTAATAAATGAATCAAAAACTAAAAAAGCCACCTTGTTAGACTGCACAAGGTGGCTCTTTTAGTTTATAACGGCTGGGGGGGGGGGGGTGACAGTGGCCCTTTAAGTATATAATTCCACATGTGTTAATTCATAGTTTTGTTGCCCTCAGTGTGAATGTACAATTTTCATAGTCATGAAATTACAGAAAAATCTTTAAATGAGAAGGTGTGTCCAAACTTTTGGTCTGTACTGTATATATATATATATATATATATATATATATATATATATATATATATATATATATATATATATACAGTATATACTAGATGGTGGCTCGATTCTAACGCATCGGGTATTCTAGAATATGTATAGTAGTATATAGCACAGGCCACGCTGTATATAACACAGGCCACGCAGTATATAACACAGGCCACGCAGTATATAACACAGGCCACGCAGTATATAGCAATGTGGGCACCATATCCCTGTTAAAAAAAGAATTAAAATAAAAAATCGTTATATACTCACCTTCCGGCGGCCCCCGGATCCAGGCCAGGCGTTTGACGATGCTCCTCGCGACGCTCCGGTCCCATGAATGCATTGCGGCAATAACACGTGATGAGATGTAGCAGTCTCGCGAGACCGCTACGTCATCTCCGGTCAATGCATTCTTGGGACCGGAGCGTCGTGAGGAGCGGGAAAGGCGCCGGAAGGTGAGAATATAATGTTTTTTTATTTTTTTGATTATTTTTAACATTATATGTTTTTACTATTGATGCTGCATAGGCAAGAACTCAAGAACTACACAGTGAGATCTCCAACCCCAGAATCAGAGACACGCCGGTCTTGATGAATCGGGACCCAAGTTTTTGAGAAGTTTTGAGTTTTTCAGGACAGTTTCCGCACAGTTTCTGCTCCCATAGACTCCTAAAAAAATTAGTGTGAACACACTCTAATACTGCAGCTAGGTCAGTAGGCATTCTGCCTGAGGCAGTATGCCCGAGAACAAAAAACGTAAAATAATAGATAAATAGTGTGTTTATGTGTGTAAATATAAATAAAAATATATACGTATATATATATATATATATATATATATATATATAATGTTGTATTATTCCATCTTCCTCTTGTTAAAATAGAAGTCAGATGAGGACGCCGCTTAATTAAACAATATTGTTCAAAGAGAAGAGCAGCTGATACAACATATTGTTTTCATTGCAGCAGAGTCATCAACCAGGATGTTCAGCAAATAATTAGCCGCTTATTTATTAATGCATCACAAGAAAGTTCCCAATCTGCGCTCATTAACTGTCACGTCACGTCACCACCAGAGGCTTGGAAAGGCGTGAGCATATAACGATGGCTCAAGAGTCGTAACTTACTGCAGTTCTCTGCTTTCATCATGTGCTGTAAAAAAACACAGTCATAATGCCATAAAGCAGAGGACAATGCCATGATACCTGATAGGGCTGCATCTATCAGAACAGCGAGAAAGTATTACATTTAGCAGATAACCATTTATGCAGCTTTAATTTTAAGTGAATGTCCACCCTTTAAACAGCATACATTTACAGGTCCCATATTCTCAACTGAAACATTTTTTATTACATACTTATAGTAGTCGCAGCTCAGCTTTCTTACATTTTTATAGTAGTTGCAGCTCAGCTTTCTTATATAGAGGTCCCCTGCAAAGACACAATTTCATTATAAAATTCTGCCCGTCACCACAAGAGGGAGCTTGTTACATACTGTGATCAATGTACAGGCAGTATGCAGTAAGGCTACGTTCACATTTGCGTTGTGCGCCGCAGCGTCGGCGCCGCAGCGCACAACGCAAACAAAAACGCGGCAAAACGCACGCTAAAACGCTGCGTTTTGCGCCGCATGCGTCGTTTTTGCCCGCAAGTTGGACGCAAAAAAAATGCAACTTGAAGCGTTTCTTGCGTCCAACGCTTGCGGCCATGCGGCGCAAAACGCAGCACAACGCATGTCCATGCGCCCCCATGTTAAGTATAGGGGCGCATGACGCATGCGGCGCCGCTGCGGCGCCCGACGCTGCGGCGCTGACCGCAAATGTGAACGTAGCCTAAGCTAACGAGCTCCCCCTAGTGGTGGCTGCAGGCCGACAGAATTTTATCATGTAAAGGGAACCTGTCATCAGTCTTCAACACATTATCACCCTTTTTATTCACTTCCTACCTCCGCTCTATAGCACCCATGCTGCCCCCACATACCTTTTTTTTTGTAAATTTGGAACCACATTGTATGATAATAAAGAGATTCAATGGATCTTGCTTCGCATTATGCCCCTATGCCCTATGACGGTGTCAATCTTCTTGATACATTTTAATTGGGTTTTTGGATGATGTAGCTATGTGGGGGGATTTGGTTTGAATTTTTTTTATTAACCTGATTAGGATGAGCTGCAATACCGGCCATAGCCTACAGACAGGAGACTATTTCTGGAGGTCCTGATAAGTCCCTGTGTTATAATATATGGCTTTTTAATCACAATTTTAATAGATTAATAAACACTCAAGTAAAATCATTTCGGGCCATTGCTTGCCAATTGAAGGACAACTTGTAGACCATCTGATGACAACAGAAAGCAATAGCTTTCAGATACAATACTGCTTTTAATAGTAGCAGTTCTATAAAATGGTTTTATATCCGGAAAGCCAAACCTGGTTGGCTCTGTAATTAAAAGCAGCTTGATGTGCTTGTTATCAGAGGAGGTAATAATCTGCGGGATGTAAGTGCGGACTGTATTCCCAGCTTATCTGCGCTGGATGGAGATGATGGACTGGATCCGACTCCTGCAAACACACAGACAGCTGCGGGTAATGAGGCTTTGTGGGATAAACCTGGATAAAATACACTGATCACCTGCATTAATCCTCTCGCCTATATCCCGATGAAAGGAAGCCCCGTGATTATGTAAAACAGAAGCATTCACCCCGGGAACACAACTCTGGGGATTTGCGGGTGATTAGCTCAGCGGAGTACAGTCAACGTGAGATCATTTCTAATGAACGCTAAAGAGGCCGCCACACGCTGGAGAACAAACAGCAAGTCCAGAATATCATAATCTACCAAGCTGACTGTACGTAAATACTGTCCTCTCAATATCCAGGAAATTATTGTATCCTGAAAACAACAGAATGCAGAATTCAAGATTTCACAATCCCAAATTACCCATGTCCCCTCAGGTTATGCTCACACACAGTAATGGCACCCTGTAGAGTTAAGGCCCCGTCTCACTTAGCGACGCTAAAGCGATCCCGACAACGATACGACCTGTCAGGGATCGTTGCTGCGTCGCTATGTGGTCGCTGGTGAGATGTCAAACAGTGAGATCTTCCAACGATCGCTGCTGCGATCTCACTGTTTGACATCTCACCAGCGACCTGTAGCGACCTGTACAACGATGTCACATAGGAGCTATTATGACGATTCAGTGTCTGAGTCGTCAACGAGGTCGTTGGTAAGGTGTCAAACACAGCGATGTGTGCTACCCACCCAGCGGGACCTCAACGATCAAAAAAAGGTCCAGGCCATTCCGACACGACCAGCGATCTCACAGCAGGGGCCTGGTCGCTGCTACGTGTCACACAAAGCGAGATCGCTACTGAGGTCGCTGTTGCGTCACGAAACTTGTGACTCAGCAGCGATCTCGCTAGCGATCTCGCTTAGTGAGACGGGGGCTTAAGTTTCCCCCCTCACACAGTATGAGACCTCCACTGTGAAATCTTCCATACACAATATGGTGCCCCCAGCACAGTATGATGGTACCTCAGTGTCCCCCCAGTAAGATGTCCCCACGGTTACCACACTGACATTATGAGTTTCCTACAGTATTATGCCCGCCCATGCACACATAGTTCCCCCTTCCCCACCCCCTTCATGCAGTTTGATCCCCACAGCCCCCTACAATTACTGAGTCATAAAATAATATCTACCCAGCCACATTCGTCATTTGCGCCGCAGTATGTGGACTGAGGCTGTGCACAGCAGGCACAATATAGTGATATCATCGCACCTGCTGTGCTGAGGCGTACAGACTGAATGGTAGAACGGGGAGCAGACGTTTCCATGTCCCACCAATTTATTCAACTGCATCTGCATCTTGACAGTGCAGATACCTTTGTAATTGAGACACCAAGCGGGGAAGGCAGTTTCCCTTGGCAATGAGCACATGGGCGTAATGACCGCGGGCCCGCCAACGCCAGCAAATAGTTCAGCCGGATGTGTGTCCATTCAGCTGAAGTATATTCCTCCGCACAGACCCATCTGATCCGTGGGACGCAATTCACACTGCCGGCCAGTCAGAGGCCAGCTGACGTCAGCGTGCACGTGACCGGGGGCGCATGAAAGTGATGTCATGAACTCCCGTCACTTACACGCTGAAGTCAGCTGCCGGCTTCAGAAAAGGACGCGCCACAGCAGGGTAGCACAGAGAAAGTGAGAATTTATATATATTTTTGAAATCAGTGAGTACACAGTGGCCATACTACTACATGTATGCCTATGGGCTATCCAATATACTACATGTATGCCTATGGGCTGTGCATTATACTACATGTCTGACTATGGGCTGTGCATTCTACTGTATCACAGACTATGGGGAGTGTATTATACTTCTACTATGGAGCCCCATGACTTCTATGTACACCCCTGGTGAGTAAAATGGTTTATTTTTTTCTATACATTAAAGAACAGCAGCAGAACAGGGAACATATAACAAGATGGGATATATATATATATATATATATATATATATATATATATATATATATATATATATATATATATATATATACACACACCAGGATGAGGCCCAAGATAAGGGACATACATTATATCAGGATGAGGGATATATATATTAGGGACATGTACCAGGATGGGGGATATACACCAGGATGAGGCCCAGGACGAGGGACATAAATCAGGATGGGGATATATATAGGATAGGATATATATATTAAGATGGGGCTCAAGATATGGGACAAGTACCAGGATGGGGGATATATGTACCAGGATGGGGCCAGGATGACGGACATAAATACCAGGATCGAGGGTATATATATATATATACATATACCAGGATGAGGGACATACCGGTATATACAAGGATGGAGGACATATACAGTAAATGTACAGCTCTGGCAAAAATGAAGAGACCACTGCAAAATGTTCAGTTTGTCTGATTTTTCTCTTTATAGGTATAGTTTTGAGTGAAATGTAAATTGTTCTTTTAGTCTATAAACTACGGACAACATGTCTCCGAAGTTCCAAGCAATAAATTTTGTATTTTTTTTCTGACAAAGAAAAATGGTCAAAATTAAAAAAGAGATAAAATTAAAGACTCCAGTAGCGCTTCAGAAACTGTGAATCCTGCAGCAGATACAAATACAGTGCCACCCTTCTGTATTAGTAGCTATAAACAGGTATATATATAAAAATGATCCGCGCTGGGTTCTCCAGTTTTGTAGCCACTAGATACCTCCAAAAAACAATAAGTATTTGCACCTTTTATATGACTTTAAAAACTATTAAAAAATATATTTGTGTTGTGTTTTAAAATAACTCCACCGTGGAGCACGACATTACCATAAGAAAATTCTGAGCAAGATAATAAATTGAATTTTTACCTGGTGCGGTACAGTCGATAATGTCCACAGTTCCCTTTAATCGGTCTTTGTAAAAGTCCAAATGTGGAAAAATGCGGCTTCGGTGGAGTTTTTTTTCTTTTTTCCTCTTTTGCTTTCACTTGAGCGGGCTCCAGGCAGTGCCCCGGCCGGCGGCAAAACAGCCCTATGCTCGCTCACTGCTAGTAGCGACTATGCGCTGTTGTGCAGCTCTCGGTTCTCTGCCTCTGCAGGACCTTGCGTGACGTCACGGTCATGTGATTGCTCACGTGACTTGCTACAGATAGCACAGTGGACCAATTTCCTACTAGTTTCGGAATAGGACGTATTCCTTCATCAGGGAACTGATGAAGGAATACGTCCTATTCCGAAACTAGTAGGAAAGCAAAAGAGAAAAAAGAAAAAAAACTCCACCGAAGCCGCATTTTTCCACATTTGGACTTTTACAAAGACCGATTAAAGGGAACTGTGGACATTATCGACTGTACCGCACCAGGTAAAAATTCAATTTATCTTGCTCAGAATTTTCTTATGGTAATGTCGTGCTCCACGGTGGAGTTATTTTAAAACACAACACAAATATATTTTTTAATAGTTTTTAAAGTCATATAAAAGGTGCAAATACTTATTGTTTTTTGGAGGTATCTAGTGGCTACAAAACTGGAGAACCCAGCGCGGATCATTTTTATATATATACAAAATTAAAAAAACCCCAGTGCTTACAGACCTCAAATAATGCAAAGAAAACAAGTTCATAATCATTTAGAAACAACAATACCAATGTTGTAACTCAGAAAGAGTTCAGAAACCAATATTTTGTGGAATAACCATGATTTTTAGTCACAGCTTTCATGCGTCTTGGCATGCTTTCCACCAGTCTTTCACATTGCTTCTGGCGCAAAAATGTAAGCAGTTCTTCTTTGTTTGATGGCTTGTGACTATCCATCATCCTCTTGATTACATTCCAGAGGTTTTCAATGGGGTTCAGGTCTGGAGATTGGGCTGCCCATGGCAGGGTTTTGATGTGGTGGTCTCTTAATTTTTGCCAGAGCTGTATATTTCAGGATGGGGGGATAGGGCGACCAAATCTTGCATCGGGCCTATCAAACTCTAGTTACACCACTGAACTTGAGGGCGATATAGCAACAGCATGGTCTGTCACTATTGGTGGTACAGCACTGAATTTGTTGACAACAGAGCCCACCACCACACATCCAGACTAGCCAGATCCTTGGATTGGAATTCTGCCTCATTATGCCAATCACTACTTAACTATTCTGACTTAATACAATTAATACTTGGACTAGGCCACCCATATTTGATCCATGGGACCTCTATGATTGGCATACTAAGAGGACATTGGCGCCCAAAGAAGCCCCTTTACTGCAGTACCAGAGACCATTCATCCTTGTGGTTGTAGCTGGTACTACAGCTTTGCAGGGATGGGTAATTCGCAACCAATCCGGCACAAAGAGCTTGCACCCCAGTGAGAGCCTCTTGAAGTTTCTTAATGGCTCTCTCTGTGGACAAAATGACGAAGTTTGCCCACATGGCATGAAAACTGTTCTTACATTACTGACATCTGTCCAGATTTCCCACCCAGAATATCATTTTCACAAACTAATGGGTTTCAAAGCAAATCACAAGCTCACGCCAAAGGCACAAAGTCGTATCTGCCTGACTTCATTACTTCTCACATCACAGTCACAGATTGCAAAGCTTTTGAAAAATCATTTAAAACAATGTTTGCATGACATTAACTCAATTGACAAAGGAGCGCTCTGCCGTTTTCCATATTAATGTGGCCACCAGGGAGCGCTGTTCTACAGATATCAAAGAAGAATCCCAGTGAATCATCTGGCCAATAGGTTGAAAAACAGAAAATATTGAAAAGAGAAGAGTTGAAAGAAGCAGTGGTCTCAGTGGAGGATAGTGGCGGCTTTTGTTCTTTGACTAATCATGTGAAAGAAATTAAAACTGAAATTAGTCCTATGAAAAAGATTCCAATTCTTACACAGCCTTAATGCAAATATATAATTTCTGAGGGACTGAGTAATCTGATTAAGACTGGTTGCTATAGATAGTGCATGCCTAGCAACCAGGCTGTCTCAAGTTGAAATGCCCTTGTGGTAACAGTAGAAAATGAAAAAGTGTTTATGGGAACTGACATGAAATTCCTAACACCATCTTAAATTATTAATCATATTTTTTGCCATTTATAATCCTTAGCAGGGTATTCCCATTATTACGGCATTTTTTTGAAGGAGTATTTGTGTAATGCACGCACTACTATACCATAGGTCACACTCCATGCGGTGTGCAGATGTTACCACTTCGTTATGGCACAGACAAAACAAATAAAAGAGAATAAAGTTTATGACACCAGGGTGCACTTAATTAACCTCTGCTTCCTAGTAGTGTGATGTAATGTGGTGAACTCCAAATAGTCCAGAAAACAGGGAGGTCAGAGGGGCTGTTGATAACTTTTACTTGTTACACGACTACACTGGTACATCCAGATAAATGATGATTTAAGAGATTAATTTCCAATACAGCAATCACAGTTACCGTATTTTTCTGACTATAAGATGCACTTTTTTCCTCCCAAAATGTGGAGGAAAATGGGGGGTGCGTCTTATAGTCCAGATGTATGAGCTCTGGCTGTGGTGGGGAGGTGGGGGAGTGGTTTCCGCAGTGCATCAGATCACAGGAGGCTGGAGCTGGCGGCTCCGGCTAACTCCTGTGCCCGCTGCTAAAGAGAAATTAATATGCACGGTATTCCACACCAATGGGCCTGGAGGGCAATGCATATTCATTTTTCTGGCATCCTGGTATAAATGGCCCCATCCCATCCCATTCCTGGTATGCATGGCCCCATCAGGAAAGATTAAGAAAAAATAAATTACACTCACCTACATGGCGCTCCCTCTTGCCCCAGTGCCAGCAGCTGCTTAATGCTTTGTAAGCAGCGCATGGCAGGGACGTCATGCACTGCTCACAAGCAGAGCACAGCTGCCAGAATACTCACCGGGATCGGGACCGTTCATCGCAGACAGTGGTGAGTATCCATTCCTCTTCAGTAGCGCGCAGTGTCAGCCGGAGCCTTCCTGCTGCTGCCGGCGGTTATGTGTGCCGATACTTAAAAGAAATGAATATTCTAAATATTCAATTCTCTTAAGTATTGGCACACATGACTGCCAGCCCCAAAAGGAAGGATTTCTGACCTCCAACTTCTGCTCAGATGCACAGTCCCTATCACACAGTTATCTGATACTGAGGCTGAGGTTTCTCATACATACATGCTTATTTAGCTTTCTTAGGCGACTACACTTATGCACAAAATGTTTCCTTCTCTACCAAGCCAGGACCCGGTCACAGGGCCTACATCACCACCCGAAGCACCCAGGCAGGTGCCAGGGCCATGGACGAATGGGGGGCTCACTCGCTGTCAGGGACACCAGCATGCTGTGGGGACCATGGGATAGGGGAGCCAGTGCCAGTTCTGGCACCAGCATCCCCCTCAGGCACTCACCTCCCCTTGGCTAATGCTGCCCCCATTTCTTAAGCATCTACTGACTCTCTGTGAAGTGTCAGGGCAGAGGGTGCGATGAAGTCACTACAGTGTGTCCTCTGTACTGAGCAGTGCAGAGTCAGAAGACGCTGAAGAGACCGGAGCAGCGTGGAACTGAAGAGGCGACTACTTTATTTTATTACTTTTTTAATGTATGGTGCATTATATGGGGCCCATTATACTGTATGGAGCAATATATGGAGCCCATTATACTGTATGAAGCAATATATGGGACCTATTATACTGTATGGAGCAATATATGGGGCCTATTATACTGTATGGATCAATTTAAGGGGCCATTATACTGTATGAAACATTATATGGGGCCATTATAAACTGTATGGAGCACTATATGGAGACATTATACTGTATGACACAATATATGGGGCCCATTATACTGCATGGAGCATTATATGGGGCCCATTATACTGTATGAAGCATTATATGGGGCCCATTATTCTGTATGGAGCAATATATGGGGCCCATTATTCTGTATGGAGCATTATATGGGGCCCAATATACCGCATGGAGAATTATATGGAGCCTTTTTTGGATATGGAGCAATATATGGGATTCATAATACTGTATGGAGCAATGTACGGGGCCCATAATACTGTATGGAGCAAGATATGGGGTCAATAATACTGTATGAGGCCCATTATACTGTATGGAGCAATATATGGGGCCATAATACTGTGTGGGGCAATATATGGGGCACATAATACTGTATGGTGCAATATATGGGCCCCATTATACTCTATGGAGCACTATGTGTTGCCCATTATGCTGTATGGAGTTATATATGGGGCCCATAATACTGTATGGAGGACTATGTGGTGCCCATTATACTGTATTGAGGACTATATGGTGCCCATTATACTGTATAGAGCAATATATGGGGTCCATAATACTGTATGGACGACTATGTGGTGCCCATAATACTATATGGAGCAATATATGGGGCACATAATACTGTATGGTGCAATATATGAGCCCCATTATACTCTATAGAGCACTATGTATTGCCCATAATACTGTATGAAGGACTATATGGTGCCCATAAAACTGTACTGAGGACTATGCTATGTAGTGCCCATAATACTGTATAGAAGACTATGTGGTGCCCATAATACTGTATGGAGCAATATATGGGGCCCATAATACTGTATGGCGGATTATACAGTCCAATCTAAAATGAAAAGTCTGCAGTCTCTCTGACTGTGGACTTTTAAATCCCCCCAGCACATGCACTGTGCACTGCGAGAATTTGGCGGTTTCTGAGCTATTATAGAATAGTAGGTGAAATCTTTGGCATTGTGCTATACCTATATTTCTTAACTGTTCCTCATGAATCGTGGTTTGCGTTAAAGGGGCCCACCGAGATTCTTTAGCCCAGGGGCCCACAAAAAAATGGAGGCGGCCCTGCCTGGTCATGTGGTCTAACCTTATGACCTTATGGTCATATATGGAAAGCAGGGCTGCTTTGCTAACTCTTTACAGCCTCCTGATAGCAGAACATTATAAGTACATCATTTTTTGCACATATAAACCACTTCTATGTACTGAATTCGCATTTATATTATCTACAAAGGGAAATGTGACCATTGTGCAAACATAATGAGATAGCTGCTAGCTCTGCTACATCTTAAAGGCAGATACACTACAACTTTAGGGCATTACATATTCACCCACTTTAAAAATATGCATGTCGCCACGCATCTGGAACTTCTTCATCTGGAATCGTTTTCTAGGACAGCCTATAGGAGAAATACATACACATAAAATGCAAACAGAGAAATATTATGAGTCCATGATATGGGGATGATGTATCACAGTCTCTTGTAGATGGCTATTTTCTCTTTTAAAGGGAACCTGTCACCCCCAAAATCGAAAGTGAGCAAAGCTCACGGGCATCAGGTGCTTATCTACAGCATTCTGTAATGCTGTAGATAAGCCCTTGATGTATCCAGAAAGATGAGAAAAAGAGGTTAGATTATACTCACCTGGGCGGGCGGTCCGGTCCGATGGGCGTCGCGGTCCGGTCCGGGGCCTCCCATCTTCTTACGATGACGTCCTCTTCTTGTATTCACGCTGCGGCTCCAGCGCAGGCGTAATTTGTTTGCCCTGTTGAGGGCAGAGCAAAGTACTGCAGTGCACAGGTGCCGGGAAAGGTCAGAGAGGCCCAACGCCTACGCACTGCAGTACTTTGCTCTGCCCTCAACAGGTGAATGCAAGAAGAGGACGTCATCGTAAGAAGATGGTAGGCCCTGGACCGAACAGCGACACCAATCGGACCCGGACCGCAGCGGGACAGCCCCTGGGTCAGTATAATCTAACCACTATTTCTCATCTTTCAGGATACATTGAAGGGGGGGGGGGGGCTTATCTACAGCATTCCATGCTACAGCTTATCTACAGCATTCCAGAATGCTGTAGATAAGCCCCTGATGCTGGTGGGCTTAACTCACCTTCGATTTTGGGGGTGACAGGTTCCCTTTAATAGTTCCAACTAAAGTACATAGAGTAGGATTGAGTCAGTCATTCAAGGTATCTTGCTGGCACACCTTTGGTCACTCTGACCTGCTCAATGAATCACTTGTGATGTCTGATGAAGGCTCATTCTCAGGGGATTCAGAGTCAATACATTCAGGGGAGTGGTTGACAGTCAACCACAAAAAGTCAGAGATACCTACAGAATACCAAGGTAATCAGGTTGTGGGATGGACCACCCCAAACAAGGAACAAATGGCCATCCAATAGGAAACTATTACCTTGGCATTCTGTAGGTATCTCTGACCTTTTGTCTGGAATGCCATTCTCTGCAGGATTCTTCCTGGAATCGGCTCTGAAGTCATCTGGAGGATGGTTGACAATATCATCTCTGCTGTCATCTCTGGAGGGATCTCGGACGTCATCTGTCAGGCAAAGCTTCATGTGGCTATGGTGTACCAACTCGGTTGTCACTTTAGAGATCTTGTAGATTTCTACTCCAAGCAGAGGGATAGATTGAACGATGTATGGGCAAGTCTCCCACTTCTCATCTAGTTTGCTGATGCAATGATTCTTCTGAAGCCAAACTCAATTTCTGACAGCTTTGCTTTGGCCTTCAAGTTCTCTTCTTGTCTCTGATGAACGACTTTCATTCTCTCTTCCAATTATGCAAATTGTCTCTTCAGAGAGGAAGAGAACTAGAACTCTAGTGCCACCTATTGGAAGTAGCAATCCTACAAGTCAATGCCGACCCTTTAACAAGCCTTGTCACATGACTTAGGATAATAGCCAAACCAGAATCTCAATTTGCAGACACTGTGTTTCGGGGTACTGCCCCTCGTCAGTGCAAAGTGGAGATCTGGTTTGGCTGTGTAAGAGGCGTCCGACCGATATCCAAGAAGTATCGTTTCTCCTTGCGGAGATTGACATGCTAAGCATGCCGAGATGAGAAGACTTAAAGCCGCAAGGCTCCTCTGGGAAATATTCTAATTATGCAAATTGTCTCTTCAGAGAGGAAGAAAACTAGAACTCTAGTGCCACCTATTGAAAGGTAGCAATCCTACAAGTCAATGGCGACCCTTTAACAAGCCTTGTCACATGACTTAGGATAATAGCCAAAACCAGAATCTCAATTTGCAGACACTGTGTTTCGGGGTACTAACATTAGCTTCTTCTACACATCATTGATGCTCTGTGACCCAATCAGTTTGTGGTAGAGGGTTGACTGTCTCTGGAACTTGTCTACCAAACAATAGGTAATAGGGCGAATACCTGGTGGAACAATGAACATTGCTATTGTAGAGACCAATTCTGCCTGTAGGTTTAGTCAGTTCTCTGCAGGTATTGCACTAGCATGTCAATTAGGGTCTACTTCATCCGCTTGCACAGACCGTTATACTATGGATGATATGCAGTTGTTCCAGGGCCGTATTTAGAGTTTCTGCTGCCCTAGGCACTTTTAGTGCTGCCTCCCCCATTGGTGAGTATGACACTATCGGCAGCGACTTTGGCAAAAATCGCTGATGTGAAAGTAGCGTTTTGCAGCAGATCCATCAGTTTTTCCGCATCTGCTGCGTAACAGATCACTTACCACAACACTGCGTTCGGCCTCATTCATTCCCTATGGGACTTGCGGACATGTACGGCACTTGCGGTTTTGCAGCGATCCAGCAAATGCGGTACTTGCAGCAATGGAAAAAAAACGCTGCTAGTAGTGTTTTTTTTGTCTCACCGCAAGTGCAAAACCGCAAGTGCCGCACATGTCTGCAAGTAGCCATCACTACCTGTCCCTGCACCTTTCTAGCTCATCCCAACCATCCCTCTCTGACCTAAAACTACACTATAAAGCTTTAGAAAAACAATTTAATACCTGACATATTCCTACGATAATGAGGGCGTAGACTAGGACGGGCAGTCTCCGGGTCTCTATTCTCTGCGCACACCCTCAGTCCCTGCCTCACACTGTGCACAGACATCCCTCTACCGGATCTGGTAATTGCCGCTCGCAGTAGCATACCGGCAGAGGTGTATCTAGGTTTTCTGGCACCCGAGGAAAGAATTCATTTTGGCGCTATGCCCCCCAGCGCACATGCGATTTGCACACTTAGTCATGTACCCACGAGCTCCTCTCCCTAATGCTCTCAATGTTCAGTGAAAAACAGAGAGAAGCAGAAAAGAAGCTCGATGTCACAGGACCACAAGTATAAAAGTCGCATGTGAGTGAAGTGTCCATGTGACGACTACTGGAACCTGCAGAGCTGAATCCTGGCATCGCAGCTTCTGAATTCTCACAAATAATGCACTGCACACTTTTAGGATTCTCCCTTGCCGGTGGACAGTCATGTCAGCACAAGCATGTGATTTGTACTGTATACTTCTGACCACATTCCAACAAGACGTGCCCGGCCTCACTCAGTTCATTTTCATTGAGTGGGGCCACACATGTCTAGTCAGCGCATGACTGCATGTATGTAAATCGCCGGCACGAGAGAATCCTGACAGTGTGCAGGGCGCACTGTGAGAACTCAGAAGTCTGCAGTCACAAAGAATGACTGCAGACTCATTACAAACATGGACATCCCCTTTAATGCTAACATAAATAAAAACATGAGAGTTAGTCAGTATCACAAAAAACTTTTACATCCAGGTACCTTATAGATGACGTCGTCTCTGGAGCCTTCTCCTTCTTTTCTTCATCTTGTCCAGATCCCATGATGAGTTTTGTCATCCACAGCCGTCTCTGCTTTGCAGAAAATCTCCACATGATGCCCTTAAAGATACAAGTGTCATTATAATGCTCCTGAATAAAAAATTGCCCCTCACTATATTGTCTGCACAAAATATGACCCCACATTGTCCCTCTTATGGTACATGCTCTTCACACTGACCTCTCCTTTCCATACCGGCCCCCTTCTTCACACTGTCCTCTCACACTGTGTCCCCCCTATAGGGCTCAGTATTTATACTGTACTCTCTCATCACACTCCCCCTCCCTGGTATACTGTCCCCCATGCTACGAACCCACTAATCAGTTTCTATTCTTTTACCCCCTCACTTTCTATACTGCCTGCTCACCTGACTGTGTCTGCACACATCCCATCACCCTCACTCCCCATACTCTGTCCACATCAATTTTTCACATCGCTACTCGTACTGTGTCATATACATTCCCCCGTTCGCTCCCCATACTGTCTGCACCCATCCCCCATACTGTTTCCTCATATATGCCCCCCATTCCCCAGTACTGTTTCCTCATATATGCCCCCCATTCCCCCGTACTGTTTCCTTATACATGCCCCCCATTGCCCATACATGCCCCCATTCCCCAGTACTGTTTCCTCATACATGCCCCCCATTGACCATACATGCCCCCCATTCCCTAGTACTGTTTCCTCATACATGCCCCCCATTCCCCAGTACTGTTTCCTCATACATGCCCCCCATTCCCCAGTACTGTTTCCTCATACATGCCCCCCATTCCCCCTTACTGTTTCTTCATACATGCCCCCCATTGCCCCGTACTATTTCCTCATACATGCCCCCCATTGCCCATATATGCCCCCCATTCCCCAGTACTGTTTCCTCATACATGCCCCCCATTCCCCAGTACTGTTTCCTCATACATGCCCCCATTCCCCAGTACTGTTTCCTCATACATGCCCCCATTCCCCCGTACTGTTTCCTCATACATACCCCATTGCCCATACATGCCCCCCATTCCCCAGTACTGTTTCCCCATCTCCCCTTTGCTCTTTATTTTGTGTCCTCAAATATCTCCCCACACATTAAATCCCCCATCCCCACTCCAACTCTCCACACACATAATAAATCCCCCCATCCCCACTCAAATTGTCCCCCCTCCCATCTTGTATGTATGGTTCAGCTCCCCCTCTCATTCTTGTATGTATGGCTCAGCTCCCCCCATCTTGTATGAATGGCTCAGCTCCCCCCTCCCATCTTGTATGTGTGGCCCAGCTCCCATCTTGTATGTATGGCTCAGCTTCCCCCCCTCCCATCTTGTATGAATGGCTCAGCTCCCCCCTCCCATCTTGTATGAATGGCTCAGCTTCCCCCCTCCCATTTTGTATGAATGGCTCAGCTCCCCCCTCCCAGCTTGTATGAATGACTCAGCTCACCTCCCCCCTCCCATCTTGTATGAATGGCTCAGCTTCCCCCCTTCGCATCTTGTATGAATGGCTCAGCTTCCCCCTCCCATCTTGTATGAATGGCTCAGCTTCCCCTCCCTCCCATCTTGTATGAATGGCTCAGCTTCCCCCCTCCCATCTTGTATGAATGGCTCAGCTTCCCCCCCACCCATCTTGTATGAATGGCTCAGCTCCCCCCTCCTATCTTGTATGAATGGATCAGCTCACCTCCCCCCTCCCATCTTGTATGAATGGCTCAGCTTCCCCCCTTCGCATCTTGTATGAATGGCTCAGCTTCCCCCTCCCATCTTGTATGAATGGCTCAGCTTCCCCTCCCTCCCATCTTGTATGAATGGCTCAGCTTCCCCCCTCCCATCTTGTATGAATGGCTCAGCTCAGCTTCCCCCCCACCCATCTTGTATGAATGGCTCAGCTCCCCCCTCCCATCTTGTATGAATGGCTCAGCTTCCCCCTCCCATCTTGTATGAATGGCTTAGCTTCCCCTCCCTCCCATCTTGTATGAATGTCTCAGCTTCCCCCCTCCCATCTTGTATGAATGGCTCAGCTCAGCTTCCCCCCACCCATCTTGTATGAATGGCTCAGCTCCCCCCTCCCATCTTGTATGAATGGCTCAGCTTCCCCCCCTCCCATTTTGTATGAATGGCTCAGCTCCCCCCTCCCATCTTGTATGAATGGCTCAGCTCACCTCCCCCCCTCCCATCTTGTATGAATGGCTCAGCTTCCCCTCCTTCTATTTTGCATGAATGGCTCAGCTTCCCCCTCCCATCTTGTATGAATGGCTCAGCTTCCCCTCCCTCCCATCTTGTATGAATGGCTCAGCTTCCCCCCTCCCATCTTGTATGAATGGCTCAGCTCAGCTTCCCCCCCACCCATCTTGTATGAATGGCTCAGCTCCCCCCATCTTGTATGAATGGCTCAGCTCAGCCTCCCCCCTCCCATCTTGTATGAATGGCTCAGCATCCCCCCTCCCATCTTGTATGAATGGCTCAGCTCCCCCCATCTTGTATGAATGGCTCAGCTCAGCCTCCCCCCTCCCATCTTGTACGAATGGCTCAGCATCCCCCCCTCCCATCTTGTATGAATGGCTCAGCTCAGCTTCCCCCCTCCAATCTTGTATGAATGACTCAGCTCAGCGTCCCGCCACTCCCATCTTTTATAAATGGCTCAACTTCCCCCCCTCCCATCTTGTATGAATGGCTCAGCTTCCCCCCATCCCATCTTGTATGAATGGCTCAGCTCCCCCCATCTTGTATGAATGGCTCAGCTCCCCCACTCCCATCTTGTATGAATGGCTCAGCTTCCCGCCACTCCCATCTTGTATGAATGGCTCAGCTTCCTGCCACTCCCATCTTGTATGAATGGCTCAGCTTCCCCCCTCCCATCTTGTATGAATGGCTCAGCTCCCCCTCCCATCTTGTATGAATGGCTCATCTCCCCCTTCCCATATTGTATGAATGGCTCAGCTCCCCCCTCCCATCTTGTATGAATGGCTCAGCTCCCCCTCCCATCTTATATGAATGGCTCAGCTCCCCCTCCCATTCTTGTAAGTATGGCTCAGCTCCCCAATCTTGTATGAATGGCTCAGCTCTCCCCCTCTCATCTTGTATGTGTGGCTCAGCTCCCCCTCCCATCTTGTATGAATGGCTCAGCTCCCCCCTCCCATCTTGTATGAATGGCTCAGCTCCCCCCTCGCATCTTGTATGAATGGCTCAGCTCCCCCCCTCGCATCTTGTATGAATGGCTCAGCTCCCCCCCTCGCATCTTGTATGAATGGCTCAGCTCCGCCCTCCCATCTTGTATGAATGGCTCAGCTCCCCCCTCCCATCTTGTATGAATGGCTCAGCTCAGCTTCTTCCCCCTCCCATCTTGTATGAATTGTTCAGCTTCCCCCCCATCTTGTATGAATGGCTCAGCTTTCCCCCCCTCCCGCTCCCATCTTATATGCATGGCTCGCTCCCCCATCCTCCTCCCATTCTCCACCCGTCCTCCCTGGCTGTCCTACTCACCTTTCCCACACCGCGCCGAACATCCCTCCATCTCTGTCCCGGCGCGGCAGCGTCTTCCTGCGTGAGCGGTCACGTGGTACTGCTCATTAAGGTGATGAATATGCGTCCATATTCATCACCTTAATGAGCGGTACCACGTGACAGCTCACACAGGACGAGCTGCAGGCGCTGAGACCAGGCATCGCTGGAGTAGAGTGAGTATGACGTCCTCAAGTGGGCGGGCAGGTGCGTAGGGGGGTGGGCTGAGGTGGTGGGCGGCAGAAGACCCTGGACTTTAATTTAAAAAAAAAAAAAACACAGAACAAAAAACTTGCTCAGGTGCTGCCCCCCGCATCGTCCCGCCCTAGGCACGTGCCCTCAAGTGCCTAGTGGCAAATACGGCCCTGAGTTGTTCTCACTTTCTTACAGCCATAGAGGGCAGTTAGGATCTTTTTTGGATATAAAAAGTTGGACAAAAGTCTTCCAGAAGAATTTGGCTGTCGTCTTCGCTGTAAGATCTTTCACTAGCGCTGCACAGCAAATTTTGTATAGTAGTTGATGATAGTCAGGGCGTAGGAGACACCAGTTGCTCTAGGCCATAGTTTCACATGATCAAATGCAACCAACTCCAATGACTTATGAGTAACTATTAGGTGCAGCGATGCTTTCTGGTCAGAGATTTCTGCACATCTCAAAATACAAGTGGTTCTTTCCCAGCACCACTTTTCTATGTCATTTCTCATCCTGATCCATTGAAATCTCTTTTGAATTTTGGCCTCAGTCTTGTGTCAACCAAAATGTCCAGATTGGTTATGATAAGCTTCCAAGACAATGTTGGTATCTTGCCTTGCTACGACAATCTGTATTACTCATTCATGGGTAGTTGGATCAATGGGTCATCGAACCAACAGTCCCCTCTGCAGGGGCTTCTATGTAAACCTCACTACTGCTTCTGTTCCCTGCTGGGGATCGCTTACAGCTATACAGTTTGGTGGTGAAGAAGTGGTCCTCATTTGTGGCTGTTATTTGGTGTTTCCTTTAGGAGTTCTGTGTGGTTTTGATTGTGTGAGTATTTTCTTCTCTTCTCTTATTTTTATAAGTACAGTACATCCAAAATGACGGACTATATACAGTGGGTACGGAAAGTATTCAGACCCCTTTAAATTTTTCACTCTTTGTTTCATTGCAGCCATTTGGTAAATTAAAAAAAGTTCATTTTTTCACATTAATGTACACTCTGCACCCCATCTTGACTGAGAAAAAAAACAGAAATGCAGACATTTTTGCAAATTTAATAAAAAAGAAAAACTGAAATATCACATGGTCATAAGTATTCAGATCCTTTGCTCAGTATTGAGTAGAAGCACCCTTTTGAGCTAGTACAGCCATGAGTCTTCTTGGGAATGATGCAACAAGTTTTGGCATTTCAGGGGCTCTACCAATGTGACATGGCACCCTCTAACCAATCCAGCAAATTCTGAACTCCAATATTGGACTTCATCTTTTCTGAGCTTTGTTCTGTGCCTCAAAAGTAGTTTTTGACAACATATGGGGTATTGGTGTACTCAGAAGAAATTGCACAACAATTTTGGGGGTCCATTTTCTCCTGTTATCCTTGTGAAAATAAAAAAAATGGGGCTAAAAGAACATTTTTGTGAGTATTAGGTGATCTATTTATCTTGTCACGGTTCAATGTTATAAACTTCTGTGAAACACCTTGAGGTTCAAGGTGCTCACCACACATCTAGATAAGTCCCTAAGGGATCTAGTTTCCAAAATGGGGTCACTTGTGGGGGGTTTCCATTCTTTAGACACATCAGGGGCTCTCCAAATGTGACATGACATCTGCTAATTATTCCATCAAATTTTACATTCAAAACGTCAAATGGCGCTCCTTCTCTTCCGAGCCCTGTTGTGTGCCCAAACAGTGGTTTTCCTCCACATGTGGGGTATCTGCGCACTCAGGAGAAATTGAACAACAAATTTTAAGGTCCATTTTTTCCTGGCATCCTTGCAAAAAAAATAATTGGATCTAAAGTCAAATTTTTGTAAAAAAAAAGTTAAATGTTATTTTTTTTCTTCCACATTATATTAATTCCTATGAAGCACATAAACTTCTTGAATGTGGTTTTGAGCACCTTGAGGGGTGCAGTTTTTGGAATGGTGTAACTTTTGGGTATTTCCTGTCATATAGGCCTCTCAAAGTCACTTCAAATGTGATGTGGCCCCTTAAAAAAATAGTTTTGTAAATTTTGTTGGAAAAATTAGAAATTGCTGGTCAACCTTTAACCCTTATAACTTCCAAAAAAAATGATGTTTCAAAACTTTTGCTAATGTAAAGTAGACATGTGGGAAATTGTATTTATTTAGTATTTTGTGGAACATAAAGATATAAAAATTTTGAAATTTGCTAAATTTTCAAAATTTTTGCAAAATTTCCGATATTTTCATAAATAAATACAAGTCATATTGAACAAATTTCATCACCATCACGAAGTACAATATGTCATGACAAAACATTCTCAGAATCAGTGGGATCCATTGAAACGTTCCAGGGTTATTACTTTATAAATTGACACTGGTCAGAATTGTAAATTTTGACCTAGTCAGGAAGGTGAACGCAGGCTTCAAGGTGAAGGGGTTAAATGAGCGTGATCAAAAATATTTAAGTCGTTCTGCGCTAGTTTCCCGGCCTCTTTACACGGTTGAGGAGGAAGAATGATGGGCACAGAACGATCACTAATAGATCAATCTGTCCCCATAAATATTATGTTATCAGCAGCTCTTCTGCAGTTTACATCGGGTAATGTGCTGCCAAGAACAATTTTTTTTGTACCTCCACAAACAATCCAATGACGATGAAAGAGCAGCATTCTTGGGTGATTGCAGATGTGTTTACACCTATGAACACTTATCTGTCCTGCCGGGATTTATATACGTGGACGCTACATGCAGATGTAGGGAGGAGGGCCAGGCTAACAGTGCGTGTCTGGGCCAGAACTGTCGGGGCTGTCACCATTATTTTGGGGGGAAGAGATTTCTGACCAGAGCAGTTCAGGACACCTGACTGATGGGGGAGGGTCCCACTTAAATAGCGGTGTGAGTGGGAAGACGGGGCTTTTGGCAGGTAACCAGCATGAGAGCGGAGAGACATGCTGACTCCCTCTCGACTTACCCACGCCAGCTATCCACGCCTTCTCACCCGCTTAGCAGTGCCATCCCGACTGATGACCCAGGGACCAGAGAGATCCCAGCACCGTACAGTGACCAGTACGGACTTCAGAGCATCATTTCTCTCACTACTACAGAGGCACCTCTCAGTCCTATCTCTGAAGTGCCTACTGAGTGCCGGCCTGTTTCTATGGACGAGACTGCTGGACTGCATACTACCTCTGAGGCTTTGTCTGCTGAACTGTTTGCTACATCCGCCATGCCGCGGACCAACACCTCTACAACATCTCATGCCCAGACCACGGAGATCACGTGCCGAAGGACCCGGAGGATTCACCACCGCAAGAAGCTAGTGCATCGCCTTTCTGCAAGACAGGATTGGAGACTTCTTGCGCCCCCTGCGGCGCCAACGAGGGATCTTCCAGCCACCTCCCACCAAGGCCCAGAGACTGATAAGCTGAACTGTTGTTATCTTTACAATAATACCACTCTGCTTGATTTATTATTGTGTTACATAAAATCTCTGTTAACCCTTGCTCTGCCTCCTGTGTGTCACTGCATCCTACGCACCTGCTAGCATCCTACACAGACACCATATGTGACACACACTTTGTATGTTACACACATATGTATATTCACATAGCACACACGCATGTATACACCGTGCACATGCACACACATATGGAGCAGCCCCCAAACGCAGGGCAGCGGGGTACTCGGTACCGGGTCTCTCTCGGTTCTGGGTATGTCACGGTGGCCTGACCCGGTCCGTGGCCCTGCTAAGGGGCGCCCAATTAAATATGTAGGTGACGGTGTAGGTCGCAGTAAATAACGAGGACTCAGGGTTGCAGTCTCTTTACCTCTTTACTGAAGGCTTCGGCATCCACAATCCAGAGCACTGCTAACAGGGCTGGCTGAGACCGGCCGGTCCGAAGGCACATCCAGAGTTCCCTTTGCAGGTGGAAATCAGTAGCCTACCTACTAGCGCCTGGGTGTTGTAGTACTTCCCTGCTGAGCACCACGGGATAGTCCTCACAACTGTCGTGTATGTTTCTGTTCTTTCTCTCCGTCCCCCAGATGATATGGATAGGACGCACCCGTATGACGGGGTAGGCTTGGAGTTATTTTATAGGGACCCTAGAGATGCCCCTCTCCCACAATTGCCTCCGTTGTCTTCATTAGGTGTAAAAGGTGAGACAGCCAACCTAAAGTTAACTGCCCTGCCGTAGTTCAAAGTAATGCGTAGAGTCTATTACTTCCTCGGCGTTCCGGCCACCGGCTACGCGCCTCAGAAGGATGTTGCCGATCTCGGGGCACGACTCCTTCTGGTTCTATCGCCTTTGTGCTGTGATCTCGTTTCTCACTTCTCCACAATATCCTTTGCTTCGTGTCCTTTCTTAGGATGCCACCGAAATGAGGTGCAGGCACGGCTCCATAACAATCTGTCCTTTCGCTAGGCCTCTGTCAGGATCCCACCCCTGACAAGGACTCCTCTAAATCTTCCCAAGCAACGCTCTCCTCTCACTAGATGTTACCTGGGCAAAACCCAGTCAGCTTCTTCCTAACTTCCTATCCAACCCCCAGTTTTACCAGAGTGTGAGGAGTGGCCTAATAAATAGAACCCTTTGCTCCCCCTGGTGGCCGGAGTGTGAAGTGTAATGTGTGACTGTGATACCTTTTTCAGGTGAACTCCTTTAGTGCAATCAGACATAACATCACTCCCCTTAGTGGCAGAGCGACATTACTGCAACGACCAGGACTCTGGGGCACTGCACATACACAGCATACACACACATATGTATTCTTATCTTATATATAACCAGAGAAGTGTCTTTCTGCCTGAAACCTCGATGCCTGCGCAGTGTGGCACCGGAGTCAGCACATGTGCATACTGCACTATGGCACTATTTTATTGAAGAGCCAGCCCCTACTTCCGTGAGCAGCAATACACATTGCCCGCCAATCAAAGGCCAGCAGCTGACATGGCTGGGCGAATGGAAGTGCCGTCAGGCGCCCCCGTCGATTGGACACTGAAGCCAGCAGATGACTTCAGAAAAAACTACGCACTGCAGGGGAGTGGGGGAAAGGTGAGGAGTGTTTGTTGTTTTGTTTTGTTCTATGTATTGAACAACAGCAGTGCAGGCAGGTTGGGGAGCATATATCGGGATAGAAAAGCATATATCAGGAAGGGGGGAACATATACCAGGATGGGGGGCATATACGAGGATGGGGGAACATATACCAGGATGGGGGGCATATACGAGGATGGGGGAACATATACCAGGATGGGGGGCATATACGAGGATGGGGGAACATATACCAGGATGGGGGGCATATACGAGGATGGGGGAACATATACCAGGATGGAGAGAGCATATACTTGGATGGGGGAAGCATATACTAGGATGGAGGGGCATATTACAGGATTTGGGAGCTTATACTTGAATGGGGGACATATACCAGGATGGGGAAGCATATACCAGGATGGGGGAGTGCAGCGCCCCAGAGTCCTGGTCGTTGCAGTAACGTCGCTCTGCCGCTAAGGGGAGTGATGTTACGTCTGATTGCACTAAAGGAGTTCACCTGACCAGGTAACACTCACATTACACTTCACACTCCGGCCACCAGGGGGAGTGGTTCTATCTAGTAGGCCACTCCTCACACTCTGGTAAAACTGGGGGTTGGACAGGAAGACAGAGAGAAGTAATTGGGAAGAGCTAGAGAGAGGACCTGTCAGGGATGGGATCCTGGCAGATTCCTAAGAAAGGACAAGAAGCGAAGTTTATTGTGCCGAGTGAGAAAAGCAGGAATACAGCAAAGAGGCAATAGAATACCAGAAGGAGTCGTGCTGTAAGATAGAGGCAACATCTTTCTGAGGCGCAAACAGTCGGTGGCCGGAACGCCGAGAAAGTAAGAGACTTTAAGCATTACTTCAAACCACGGCAGGACAGCCAATTATAGGTTGGCTGCCTCACACATATCACCTGAGCAGACAACAGAGGCAGCTGCGGGAGAGGGGCGACTCTAGAGTCCCAGAATAACTCCAGGCCTACCCCGTCATACGGGTGCGTCCTGCCATATCATCTGGGGGACGGAGAGGACGAGCATCAGAGACAGGCAGAAGCAGTTGTGAGGACTATCCCAGGGTGCTCAGCAGGGAAGGACTACAACACACAGGCGCTAGAAGGTAGACGCTGATTCCCACCTGTGAAGGGGACTCCTGATGTGCCTTCGGACCGGCCGGTCTCAGACAGCCCGGTCAACAGTGCCCTGGATTGGACACCTGAAGCCTTCAGTAAAGAGGTAAAGAGACTGCAACCTGGTGTCGTCGTTATTTACTGCACCGCACCTCCACCACCATCCACATCTATTATTGTACGCCCCTCAGCAGGGTCACGGACCGGGTCTAGCCACCGTGACAACCCCAGAGCAGAGACTCAGAGGCCCGGTACCGGGTACCCCTCGGCCCTGCGGCAGTGGGGGCGCTACAGGAGCATATACCTGAATGGGGAGCATATACCAGGATGGGGGGAGCATATACCAGAGTGGAGGAACATATGCCAGGATGGGGGCATATACTGAGATGGAGGGCTTATACCAGGAGGGGGGCTTATACCAGGATGGGGGGAGCATATACTATTATGGGGTAGCATATACTAGGATGGGGTGGCATATACCAGGATGGGGGAGCATATATCTGACTGGAGGAGCGTTGCCGTGTTGGCACTTTGCGATAAATAAGTGGGCTTTGGGTTACAGTTTGGGTACTCAGTCTCTAAAAGGTCCATATGACTTTTTGATCTCATTTTGTTCTATTCTTTTGGGAAGTGATGTGACCAAAAAAACTGCAATTCTGCCATATTGGCTTTTTTTTCCATTTCAGCATTTATTGTATGGGACAAATATGGTCATGTGGGGAGAATTGCAGCTGGAAACTCCCAGACCCCATTCCTAATTTCCAAAATGCTGCTGTCAGGTTAAGCTGTTGTCACTAGCTTGTTCTTTCACAGCATTTATTTATGAGAGCCAGCAATATAGTACAGTTGGCACAAGTGCTGTATGGAGCGAGCTCAGTTCCTGAGCCTACTCCTTATAATGGTGGAACAATGCTGTCGAACATATACTATGGGCATTGCCAAAGAATTTTAAATCATGATTTTTATTTTAATCCAATAGGTCTTTTTTGGGCAGGTAAATCTCTTAAAGAGTATCCGTCTTTTTAAATTAAAATGGCCTTAACTCTTTAGCATATTTCTAAGCTAATCAGAAATATGAATGACGATAAAATACTGCTTGTCTATAGCCACCACTAGAGGGAGCTCAGAAGTACACTGCATACTAGTTACACATTGAGATCAATGTGTGCATATGTGATTTTATAGGTCGCCCAACCCTTAGTGATGGCGCCACTCTACACCCAACGCCTGCTCTTATAGCGCAGGCTATAGTGATCCTCCGCCTAGGTTAGGTACATGAAAAGGTTGTAACTAGTGTTGAGCGATACCGTCCGATACTTGAAAGTATCGGTATCGGAAAGTATCGGCCGATACCGGCAAAATATCGGATCCAATCCGATACCGATACCCGATACCAATACAAGTCAATGGGACTCAGGTATCGGACGGTATTCCTGATGGTTCCCAGGGTCTGAAGGAGAGGAAACTCTCCTTCAGGCCCTGGGAACCATATAAATGTGTAAAAGAAAGAATTAAAATAAAAAATATCGCTATACTCACCTGTCCGACGCAGCCGGGACCTCAGCGAGGGAACCGGCAGCGTTGTTTGTTTAAAAATCGCGCTATTACTTGGTTACGTGAATTCCCGGCTTGTGATTGGTCAGGTCGGCCATGTTGCCGGGACGCGGACCAATCACAGCAAGCCGTGACGAAATTACGTCACGGCTTGCTGTGATTGGTCCGCGTCCCGGCAATATGGCCGCCCTGACCAATCACAAGCCGGGACGTCACGGGAGGCTGGACACGCGCTCATTTTGAAATGGGCGCGTGTCCAGCCTCCCGTGACGTCACGGCTTGTGATTGGTTGCGCCGCGATCAACCAATCACAAGCCGGGAGGCTGGACGCGCTCATTTTGAAATGGGCGCGTGTCCAGCCTCCCGTGACGTCACGGCTTGTGATTGGTTGCGCCGCGATCAACCAATCACAAGCCGGGAGGCTGGACGCGCTCATTTTGAAATGGGCGCGTGTCCAGCCTCCCGTGACGTCACGGCTTGTGATTGGTTGCGCCGCGATCAACCAATCACAAGCCGGGAGGCTGGACGCGCTCATTTTGAAATGGGCGCGTGTCCAGCCTCCCGGCTTGTGATTGGTTGACCGCGACGCAACCAATCACAAGCCGTGACGTCACGGGAGGCTGGACACGCGCCCTTTTTAAAATGAGCGCGTTTCCAGCCTCCCGTGACGTCACGGCTTGTGATTGGTTAATGGCGGCCATGTTGCCGGGACGCGGACCAATCACAGCAAGCCGTGACGTATTTTCGTCACGGCTTGCTGTGATTGGTCCGCGGCCCGGCAACATGGCCGCCCTGACCAATCACAAGCCGGGACTTCGCGTAACCATGTAAAAGCGGGAATTTTAAACAAACAACGCTGCCGGTTCCTGCGCTGAGGTCCCGGCTGCGTCGGACAGGTGAGTATAGCGATATTTTTTATTTTAATTCTCTATTTTACACATTTTAACATTAATGTTGTCCCGATACCCGATACCACAAGAGTATCGGAATCCCGGTATCGGAATTCCGATACAGCAAGTATCGGCCGATACCCGATACTTGCAGCATCGGAATGCTCAACACTAGTTGTAACCTGTTTTTATTTGCTCAGTAAACCAATGCATTGAAACATTTGGGGGATTTAAGTTCTGCCGGTATCAAGTGGAAATCACACCTGACTACCGTCCGTGCCCAGAGGGACCGTGCTTGTATAATAATATTATATGGCTGAGAGTGGTGTTACAGAGAGTTGAAACCTCTTCTAGCGGAATTCATTAATTAATGTATTGGAGGGAATTAGAGAGAGAGAGTCACTATGCAGATTTAACAGCTTCACTACTGGGTCACTTTGCCCACAGCAGGTTCACTCTCGATACATCTCCTGATATTTACATAGTTAACAAAGGAATGAATAAGAACCTGACTGTGTGAAGATGGATTTTTTTTAAGTCAAGGTCAAGTTAATCATAAGCTTTAATAGCCACAGTTCCTCAAGATTTTACAATTATCATCTAAACTGGTTTAATTTGCATCATTCTCACTACCTGCTTGTTTAAATGAATATAATGGTGATGTAAAGTAATGGTCTACATAGGATTAGAGGGAAAAAACTACTTTCTGTCCATGATCAACGTAAAGCTAATCAAGGAAAATTCAATGTTTTCTTTAAGTGAACGTGCGCTCTGCCGTGCATCATATTCGGGAGTGTAACACCTACTGGAGGCGGATACTCAGACGTAGTAGACTGTGTCTGGGTGTCTGCAGAGCTCGCGCTCTCTCTGCCCTCACCATTACAGTCTATGGCCCGTCAGCGTGTAACAAGGTGACCCGGGGTGATAGCCATGGGTGAGTCCACAAGTAATGGTCAGTGAGCACCCCGGCATCTTGCTCATGAAAAGTCACATAAAGTTCTTTGTACAGCATGTGTAACATGCACCACAGCACACTCTCAAGCTCTTTCAAATTCCTTTCGGCTGCTATCATGTGGGCTCTGCAAATCAACCATGTTGGGTGGGCATCAGCCTTCCATTTTCGTGCCTTTTTTCCTTGGAAATGCCCACGATGGGCGGCACGGCGCGCAGTTTTCGCCCCATTAGCCATCTTGATGCTATTTGGCACCATTATACTGTCACTCTCAGTCGCCATCTTTGATGTACTCATGGCTGTCACTTTTAAGGTTACTCCACTCGCAATATGCAAGGCATCTGGATCCTGCCGACTATGCCAAAATGTAACAAGGTGGCACGGGGCGGCAGCCATGGGTGAGTCAACTAAGCAACAGTCAGTGAGCACCGCGACACCTTGCTCATGAAAAGTCACATAAAGTTCCTTGTACAGCATGTGTAACATGCACCACAGCACACTCACAGGCTCTGTCAAATTCCTTTCGGCTGCTATCACGTAGGCTCCACAAATCACTTCAGAGAAGAGGTTCTTTTCCAATAGCTGAACTTTAATAAGCAGCAAAGCATCCATCAAATCAACAGCACAGTGCACACAGAGTGGCATCTCCTCACTCTCCGTGTCCTTCAGGCAGACCTGATTCTTCCTGAGTCTTCCATCTCCTGAACTTACAGTACTTTGTCCCACACGTGCTCCAGCCCACTAGTGCTACTTGAATCCCAGGTCCGGCTTCCTTAGGAAGAGGTGCTAGGATAGCTCTCTCAGCTCCATCTGCCCCGGTCATAAATCCCGAATCCTCCTTGAGTTGATCCCTGATCACTGGTGGCGTCCACACTGGTCCCTATCCTGGGACTCCCTCCAGCCATAGCCGCTCCATTCTGCTGGCTATATAGAGCCTGTATTCTATAGGTGTCTTGCCTTGGGGCAGGCTGCCCGGGAACTCTCTATTAACCAGGAAGTGTTTCTCCTATATCCCCCTGCTGCTTGCTGCTCTGCTCTGCCCCTCCCATCTACTTAACCCCTGTACTCCCTGTAACTACCTAACACTCTTATCTATCCTATGCTCTATTTCTACTGTGACCCCTCTATTCTAATTCCCTTATACTAATCTATCCCTAAACTAAAGGTACCTTCACACTAAACAACTTTACAACGAGAACAACAATGATCCGTGACGTTGCAGCGTCCTGGATAGCGATCTCATTGTGTTTGACATGCAGCAGCGATCTGGATCCCGCCGTGATATCGCTGGTCGGAGCTAGAAGTCCAGAACTTTATTTGGTAGTCAGATCGGCGTTTATCGTCGTGTTTGACAGCAAAAGCAACGATGTCAGCAATGTTAAACATGGAGCTAACGACCTGTAAGAACGATAAGTGAGTCACCGCTACGTCACAGGATCGCTCCTGCATCGTTCTGGAGCTGCTGTGTTTGGCATCTCTACAGCGACCTAAACAGCGACGCTGCAGCGATCGGCTCGTTGTCTATATCGCTGCAGCGTCGCTGAGTGTGACGGTACCTTAAAGCACAATACAACACATTAGAGTACATGACCAATACATTACAGTGCACATTAATAAACAGCAGGAAACCACACATTACATTAGCATTGCTAAAACATCAGAGTGCTGCACTAGACACATGTATAAGAGTCCAAAGGCTGGGAGGTACGTGACGTACCAAGTCACCCCCTTACAGGCGCATGTGTTCAGACCCCGTATTGCGGGGGATTTCGGACGTATACCCTACCGGGACATAGAACGCAATGTGAGAGCACCCTAAAGCTGTACATATGACTCAAATTTGTCCTGCAAAATGAAAAAAAAACCCAAATCTTTTCTTATACTCACCTATGGGGTGGTCCGATGGACGTCTCTGGTGTAGGTCCGGTGCCTCCTTTCTTCTTGCGTTCGCCGTCCTTCTTCTCTGCTTCATATTGCGTCATGCGCACAGTGTTCCCCATCGTACTCCTGCGCAGGCGCGCTTCTCTCTGCTGTGCTGAGGGCAGGACACAGTACTGTAATGAGTATGTGCGGGGAAAGACCAAATAGTGCCGGTGCATGCGCACTACAGTACTTTGCTCTGCATTCAGCAGGGCGAAGAGAATTACGCCTGCGTAGGAGTGTGATGGGGAACACTGAGCGGTGATGTATCAGCGTATGCGGCTTGGCAGGTTCGCTTTAAGGTTTTCGTGTTACATTTATTTATTTATGTATTCATTTATTTATTTTTATTCTTTGCAACGTTTTTTGATATCTTGATCTATATTTAAAAAAAATAAATAAAAATTACAAATCTTGCAATTTTCACTCTGGCCACTGGGGCAATTTTAAACTCAAACTCAAACTTCCTATCCTAGCAGAGGCAGGATTACAATGACAGGTGAAACCTCTAATGCACGGCTGATTACACTGGATTCACCAAAGACAAAGGCGATGTCACAGCTGACCCTGCTTGCTCTCCCTTTGTACTCGCTCATTAGATGCTTCATCACAAAAGATAGGGTCCGAGTCTGTGCATTGCTGTTAAGGTACATGTGTTGTTTCCTAAAGCAACACAAAATTAGAGACTAAAAAAAACCCAATGGCTGGTGTGATAATTGTAAGATTTCAATTTTTTTAATTTTTAATACATATTGTGATATAAGGAAAAAAACTTTGCTGAAAGCTTAAATGAAAGAGAAAAATACATATTTAAACAATAGGTCATTTTCTAATGATACCTTACTGGTAAGTTCAGCATAAGGGGCCAATAGTGATTAAAAACAACACTGTAAAAAAAAACCCTTATAGCCACATTGATTGCACATGTTACTGCATGAGCCCCATCTCAAATTTTAAATGGAATCATGATTGGCCTGCCCAGTTAAAGTTACCGTACATCTCCAGAAGTGCAATGTGGCCCAGGAAGTTGTCCCATGTGGGTATTTGCTGCTACTACCCACTACTATGCCACCAATCAATCACATTTTTCACTTAGTAGTGTTTTTGCCTCTGTGAGGGAGGGCCAGGGCCGTAGTCATGGTGCCCTGGCCTCCCATCACATGAAAATAATGTCCATTGCTTTGCATACCTGTGGCTCCACTTTCTGTGCCGTCAGGGTCTCCTCTGCTCTGCTGTAGGCTTCCTTTAGACGGTTTTGCACACACACAGTCCATTTCAACTTTCAAATGAACAACTTTACTATTTTCTTTACGTAGCACATCCATATTCTTCACAGCAGTTACTGCAGGTTTCTGCAGCGCCCCAGAGTCCTGGTCGTTGCAGTACTGTGGCTTCACCGCTAAGGGGAGCCATGGTACGTTCGATGGCACCGAAGGAGTTCCTCCAATCAGGTATCACAGACACCAATATGTTTCATAGCTGGGCCTCCGGGGGGAGCTAAGGGTGCTATTCATTAGGCCACTCCCCACCATAGTGGGTAAACTGGGGGTCAGGCAGAAAGTTAGAAAGAACGCTGACGGGATTGAACGGAGCAACACCCTGTGGCAAGGGGTGTTGTGAAGGGAGAGACTGTAGGGTCTCTGCCAGGGGTGGGATCCTGGCAGAGGCTTGGCATTGAAAGAACGTAACGGGTCCGCGCAGGCTCCTGGAAGCGGCGGGACTCAAGGAAAGGACTAGAAGCGAGACAGATTGTGCTGAGTGAGAAACGAGATCAAGCAGAAGGAGAATACCAGCAGGGGTTGTGCTGAAAGAGGCAGCACCTTGCTGAGGCGCAATACCGGTGGCCGGAACGCCGAGGGAGTGGATTAGAATACAGCTTCAAGCCATACTCCAAACAGCGGCAGGACAGTCGGTCTCAGGCGGGCTGTCTACCACATATCACCTATGAAGTCTTGGGGGGCAATTGCGGGAGAGGGGCGTCTCTTGGGTCCCGGAAGAACTCCAGGCCTACCTGACAAACGGGTGCCATTCCAACCTGAATACAGGGAAGGGGTGGATTACAGAGGAACATCAAATCGAGTTGTGAGGGAACTTAAGAAACAGACACAACCGTTGTGGGGTCACTTTCCGTGAGCACAGCAGGGAAGGACTACAACACATAGCGCTAGAAGGAAGGCACAGATTTCCACCTGAGAGGAGGGCTCTGGAGGTGCCATTGGACCGGCCGGACTTGCGCAGCCTGGTGAACCGTATTCTGGACTGAGGACTCAGAGATCTCCAGTAAAGAGGTAAAGAGACTGCAAACTGGTGTCCTCGTTATTTACCGCGACTTACACCCCACAACCGCACCGTTACATCGCTACCATTACTACCACCTATTTCACCGGACGTCCCCCACTGACGGACAGGGCCACGGACCGGGTCTAGCCACCGTGACAACCCCGAGACTGAGAACCAGAGGCCCGGCTCCGGGTGCCCCTCGGCCCTGCGGCGGTGTGGGGGCGCTCCAATTTGGCGTCACGAACAGGATTTACTTAAGCCTGAAGAATCAGGTCATGTGTGCCTAGAGACTGTGATTTACTGTGCTTGGACTGTACTTTATTGTAAGACTGTGCTGCGCCATTAGCCGCCAAAAGTTCCCGCCAAAAGGCGCCGCCATTGCTACACCCAAGGGGAAGGAGGGCGTGTTATGGGCGGAGACTCCCAGTGTGGCGCGAGAAATGGCTACCGCCCCCTGCACTTCTGGCTGCAGAGGAATGACCTGCCCCAAAGCAGAAGAGAAACACCCCTTGATATGCAACGGCGAGAGGCTGGTGACGGAGAAGCCCGACCTCAGAGAAATGGCGGAGCTAGGTGCATGCACTGCCACCGACTATCAGGCAGCGATGATGAACGGCGAGTGCCTGAGCGAGGAAGAAGCAGTTCAGGCCTGCCTTTCTTCACCGGAGATGGACCGGAAGCATGCGGATCCGACAGCGGAGTTACGTCCACCAATCCCGACCTCGGAGTTAGAGGAGGAGGAACCACAGCCAGCGGAGCCGAATCCGAGCATCCCATTGGAGGAGCCCCGGTCCGGGCTGCAGCAGACTCCAGTGTCCTCGTTAACGGACCAGAGCAACGCCGGTGGAACCACATCAGGCGCAGGTATGGGCGGCGCCCCTATTCCCCTGGACGGTTCTGCTCTCCCGACCGATCCTCCCCACAACAATAACCCCGCGTTTACAATCGACCGGGCGGTTCTCACCCCCGGCGCGTTGGGGAAGTTGTTACCACCATTGCCAACCAGGTGGGGAGAGCCCATAGAAATGTACCCAGGAGGGGTGATGTTCCGATGGGATGTTCCCTGGGTCGAGCAGGATGGGATTCCAATGGAAGGTCTCACTATTGCGATACTTACCTGGGACCAATACAAACAATGCGTGCTCCAGCATTGGGGACAGCGCACCGAAGTTGAAAGACGGGAACTGCAGAGCAAAAAAATGATCTATGATGGGACGGATGCTGTCAGGCGAGGGACGGTGGCGGCATTCCACCCAAAGAAGGGGTGGGGTTCCATTTGGGAGTCGGGTCTACCTACTGGCATCTTCGTTGCCGGCTATGATGTGGAGACTCCCTGCTGTGATCGAGAAGGTGAACCACTCCGGGAGGGGGATCAGGTGACGTATACCCGTCACTGGAACACACAAGGATGGCGTGCCCGGAAAGTTCAGCGATACGAGTCTGAGAGAATGGCACCTGTGGCCCCAACTGTGGTCAATCCGGGGCTGCCAGACCTTGTTACTGTTTCTACTGTACGCTTTGTAGCAGCTCCTGAACTTGCCGACAGAGTTAGGCTTCAAATTCAGACAGCAGGCGACCAGGTGGTCCCTGCGGAGCTTGCCGCTGGTGTCCGTGCTACAGTGGCCGGGGTTCAGGAACCCAGGCCACCAGAAGAAGAGTAAACCTCGGAAACCTGAAAATGTAAATAGTTACTGTTTGTCTTTTATTCCTTTAAGTTGCTGCTAAACCCGCCCAGGGTTAATGGATCCCTCTGTTGACCCGGGATCCTCTTTGTTTGTTTTCCTTTTCTGAAGATGTTGCACAAAAGTTATACAAACTGCAGAAATCATGGACTGTGCATGATTCGAACTTCCCTTGTAAATAGTTTGCACCTTCTTAAAGGTGCTCCCTACTGGTTTTAGCCGAAGACACTTTGCGAAGATATTTGCCCTATTTGTTTGAGCCAAAGACACTTTGTGAAGATACCTTTCCTACTGGTTCTAGTTAAAGACACTTTGCGAAGATACCATGCCGGAACCTTTGCATGGGCCGGTAGGCTGAGAAGACGAGCTACCTTAGAAAGACTTGGTCTCCTCTTAAAGGGGATGTGAGAAACTGAACTTGAGAGAGATACTGTTGCAGAACAGTAATGCCATAATGATGCCTTGAAAAGAAATGTAACTGTTTTACATGCTAAGTTATATGTGTTGAATTTGTTGAAATGTCTAAATAATGTTTTGCAGAAAGAAAAGATGCAGAGAGCCCGTAGGGGTAGAGATAGAGGTCTGCATAGTTGAAAGTAAGCAAAGTAATAATGAAGGTGAGGATAGAAGGTAAACCCCGCGTCCCCATTGAAAGTTACTTTGTTACTAAGGACAGAGAGTGAACCCGTAGGGGTTAGAGAGTGAGTCCTTAAAGGAGCCGAGTAGAGCTGGCTCAGAGTTCTTTAAACGAAAGGAATGTTATGTCTATACCATGTATAGTAGAGAAAGGCAGTAGGCCCTGGATGAACAGGGCGGTCCTGTAAAAGAAAGGAGAGGCAGTAGGTCTGGTGCCATAGGGACAGGCGGTCCTGCAGGTTCAAAGTAGGAGAATGTGAAGTTACCTTACCCTGTGATGTGATTATAGGAAGGCCTTTGGTAAACTAAGAGTGTATGTTTCTTAAAGGCAATGTTAATTTATTGTTCCAGAATTTGCACTAAGTAGAATACCCGGTTGGGTAACAGGAGTTATGCATAGCCTGTAATTTATAATGTTGACCATGTTTGTAACGTTAAAAGTGTCCTCACCTCCCATAAAGGGAAGCCTGTTCAAGTATGCTTATTGTTTTACACTCAACAAAATTGTATGTCTTTTTGCTAATCTGTATTGTTGTTTTTCTTCCCAGTCCTGGAGTACTGTGTTTAACCAGGGGGGAGTGCAGCGCCCCAGAGTCCTGGTCGTTGCAGTACTGTGGCTTCACCGCTAAGGGGAGCCATGGTACGTTCGATGGCACCGAAGGAGTTCCTCCAATCAGGTATCACAGACACCAATATGTTTCATAGCTGGGCCTCCGGGGGGAGCTAAGGGTGCTATTCATTAGGCCACTCCCCACCATAGTGGGTAAACTGGGGGTCAGGCAGAAAGTTAGAAAGAACGCTGACGGGATTGAACGGAGCAACACCCTGTGGCAAGGGGTGTTGTGAAGGGAGAGACTGTAGGGTCTCTGCCAGGGGTGGGATCCTGGCAGAGGCTTGGCATTGAAAGAACGTAACGGGTCCGCGCAGGCTCCTGGAAGCGGCGGGACTCAAGGAAAGGACTAGAAGCGAGACAGATTGTGCTGAGTGAGAAACGAGATCAAGCAGAAGGAGAATACCAGCAGGGGTTGTGCTGAAAGAGGCAGCACCTTGCTGAGGCGCAATACCGGTGGCCGGAACGCCGAGGGAGTGGATTAGAATACAGCTTCAAGCCATACTCCAAACAGCGGCAGGACAGTCGGTCTCAGGCGGGCTGTCTACCACATATCACCTATGAAGTCTTGGGGGGCAATTGCGGGAGAGGGGCGTCTCTAGGGTCCCGGAAGAACTCCAGGCCTACCTGACAAACGGGTGCCATTCCAACCTGAATACAGGGAAGGGGTGGATTACAGAGGAACATCAAATCGAGTTGTGAGGGAACTTAAGAAACAGACACAACCGTTGTGGGGTCACTTTCCGTGAGCACAGCAGGGAAGGGCTACAACACATAGCGCTAGAAGGAAGGCACAGATTTCCACCTGAGAGGAGGGCTCTGGAGGTGCCATTGGACCGGCCGGACTTGCGCAGCCTGGTGAACCGTATTCTGGACTGAGGACTCAGAGATCTCCAGTAAAGAGGTAAAGAGACTGCAAACTGGTGTCCTCGTTATTTACCGCGACTTACACCCCACAACCGCACCGTTACATCGCTACCATTACTACCACCTATTTCACCGGACGTCCCCCACTGACGGACAGGGCCACGGACCGGGTCTAGCCACCGTGACAACCCCGAGACTGAGAACCAGAGGCCCGGCTCCGGGTGCCCCTCGGCCCTGCGGCGGTGTGGGGGCGCTCCATTTCACATTGCACATTTCCTCCTCTTTCCCTGCACTTCCCTTTCTGTCACACAGTACCCACCCAGGTTGAACCGTACCGTATGGTTCCTCAGCATCCTCCCCGTTCAGCTCTGCTAGTTAGACCTTTCTTAGTCTGTTTCGCCTCCAGACATGAGAATATCAGCCTCCGAAGTCTGTTGCCACTTGGCGAGCGACCTGCCCATCTGTACTGTAGTTTTCAGTGACACAGCGTCCTCCTGGTCTGAACTCAATGCACCTGACAGTTCCCTCAGCCATTTCGCACCGGTTCTGAGGACATCAGCCCATGCGATAAGTTGCCACATAATGGAGCCACCTGAGTCTCCGCACTGTCTCTGCTTCTGCCTTAAGTCTCCTTTCCTGCTGCTGTACTGGCCAACTGCTATCCAGGCCCGATGCTGCGGATGGCTGGGCTTCTCCCTTGGTAAACGTTGCGTGGTCACAGCTAACATTCTGGGCACTTAAGCTTGTTCAGGCGGTTTGGGCACCCTGGGGCGACTGACTCAAATGAGAAAATACTCCCTATCTTCACTGCAGATGACCCCTCCTATACATAACTATGTACTATACTATGGTACCGCATCTAATGTCCCACTTAAGGTACTGCACTTTCCCTATATTAAAACAAACACTGAACACAGCAGCACAAAAGATGACATAGAAATACATCAACATAGCTGCATATCAGGACATAACAGCAAATATCATATAACCAAATTACAATTAGAACTGGGTCAGTTCTTAAAGGGATAGGGGCGAATACCAGTCCTTAGATCCCCTTACACCTCCACACTTCCCATTCCAATTTTGTCATTGCTTCTGGTATTATATGAAACTAACTTATGCCACCCACTTGATGAGAGAAAAAGGGTTTGTAATGAATCTGAAAGTGGGCCTACATAAGGAAGAGAAGAGTTTGCTTCTTGTTTTTTTCCCCTAATTAATTAATTGGTCTAATGTAAAATAGCACAAAATGTCAGCTGACCATTATGTCTTGCTTCATTTTATAAGCCAATTTCTTGTTTAATTCTCTTTTCAAGTAATTAGCCTACAAAATAAGTCTTTATTTTACTTACGGTGGTAGAATGTCCTTCATTTCTCTCGGATGTAACTGATGGACTGCTTTTACTATCGGGTACGATGAAACCCTAGAAACTGTGATATTTGAGGGCCACTTCTAGCCTAAGGTCTTATATGCCAGGACCGGTCTAGGTGTGACCTAAGGCTAAAACCAAGCCAGCTTGCCAAGCCCTGTTTCTCATCATCTCTGATGTGCAGCCACAGTGCTCTGTGCCTCAGTACCGTATGTACTTGCCAAGATTGTGCCTTCATTAAAAGGAATCTGACACCAGGTTTTTGCTATGTAACAGAGTAACATGATGATTTAGGTAGGGGCTGAGACCCTGATTCCAGAGATGTGTCACTTTATGGTCTGCATGCTGTCATTTTGATACAATCACTGTTTTAAAACTCTGCTGCAGATCTAGCTGAGCCCTGTATAACTCCTCCCACATCACTGATTGGCAGCTTTTGTATACACTGTGCATTGACAGAAAGCTGACAATCAGTGGGCGGGGCAGGGTTACATTGACTAGGAGGCACGAGACATCCAGTCCTCTAGTGATAATCTCCTGCTGATAAAAAATGATTTTATTTAAACTGCAACACACAGCCCAGTAAGTGACATGTGGCTGGAATCAGGGTCTCATCCTATACACCATGCTGCTTTCAGATTACATCGCAACACCCTGCTGACAGATTGCCTTTAAGAAATGTAACTGTAACTTAATTGATTAACGGTCTACTTTAATTAAATAGTCTGAGTCTGTATGAGTCACTGTGCCATCCTCGAATGGGGGAATGAGTTTAGCTCCGTCCAACCAAAACTGAGCCTATATGATGAGTATTTTAGACTAAAATGTAAAAAAGAAACATTTCAGATCAGCTCAGCCATG
Organism: Ranitomeya variabilis; assembly: GCF_051348905.1. Taxonomy (NCBI): domain Eukaryota; kingdom Metazoa; phylum Chordata; class Amphibia; order Anura; family Dendrobatidae; genus Ranitomeya; species Ranitomeya variabilis. The sequence continues at coordinate 572,659,320 of NC_135235.1, forward strand.
CCTTCAAAACTTGAAAATTAATGGGGGATTGCATGAAATGCAGGGCTGTCTTTCAGGTAATGGTAATTAAACTGTGCAAGAGAAACTGTAGTTTTTAAATATTATTATGTGTCTGCAATAAAGCATTGATGGTTTTAACCATGATTGGAGGCATTTTCTTACTGGTAGTGTTATTAGGAACCCATTGAAAGTGGGAACCTACCAACGATCTGCCTCTGTTCCAAGTCACATTTACTGTAAACACAGCCACTATAGTACTGCATAATATTAATGTAACTGACATACCGCAACATAGAGGGATTAGAAGATTGTGACATCTCATTACACGAAACTCATGCACTTATTAGAACTACTTCACCATCTTATTAAACATTAAAGGTTTGTCTGGCTCTGTCATGACAAGGGTTAACCAGTTCAGTTCATCTCCTGGAGCTCTCCATCCTGAATTGTTTTAGCTGTTCTGTGTTGGCCACTCCCCTCTGGTATATATGCTCACCACTGGCACTTGGGAGTTGCTAGTGATAGTTCTACTTTCAGGGTTGGTGTTGAAGGAGAAAGTTCAGTGTTTGGAGTTGACGGAGAGTTTTTCTGGACATTGCTGCATGAAGTCGGTTTGCGTGTTTGTCCTTTTCCTCTCACATTTGGTTTCACCTTCCTATAACTCCCGTTTGTTTGATTGCAGTTTTCTTTTATCTTTGTTTGTTTACCCCTCTCTGGTTAGTGTTTTCCTATACACTTTGGCCCCTCACCTCCCTGGATGGGGGAAAGTTCAGATAAGGGCTAAGTTAAGGTACCGTCACATTAAGCGACGCTGCAGCGATAGCGACAACGATGCCGATCGCTGCAGCGTCGCTGTTTGGTCGCTGGAGAGCTGTCACACAGACCGCTCTCCAGCGAACAACGATGCCGAGGTCCCCGGGTAACCAGGGTAAACATCGGGTTGCTAAGCGCAGGGCCGCGCTTAGTAACCCGATGTTTACCCTGGTTACCAGCGTAAAAGTAAAAAAAACAAACAGTACATGCTCACCTGCGCGTCCCCCAGCGTCTGCTTCCTGACACTGACTGAGCTCCGGCCCTAACAGCACAGCGGTGACGTCACCGCTGTGCTTTCACTTTCACTTTAGGGCCGGATCTCAGTCAGAGCAGGAAGCGGACGCCGGGGGACGCGCAGGTGAGCATGTACTGTTTGTTTTTTTTACTTTTACGCTGGTAACCAGGGTAAACATCGGGTTACTAAGCGCGGCCCTGCGCTTAGTAACCCGATGTTTACCCTGGTTACCAGTGTAAAACATCGCTGGTATCGTTGCTTTTGGTGTCAAACACAACGATACACGGCGATCGGACGACCAAATAAAGTTCTGGACTTTATTCAGCGACCAGCGACATCACAGCAGGATCCTGATCGCTGCTGCGTGTCAAACTAAACGATATCGCTAGCGAGGACGCTGCAACGTCACGGATCGCTAGCGATATCGTTTAGTGTGACGGTACCTTTAGGAGCAAAGCTAGGCACGAGAACCTAGCGTCTCCACTATCCAGGGTAATCCAGGGGACAGGGATAGACTAGGGTGCCCCTAGTTCAAGGCATCAGGTAGGTGCCCACAGTGCCTTGACACTAAGGGTATGTGCACACGTCCGGATTTCTTGCAGAAATTTCCTGAAGAAAACCGGAAATTTTCTGCAAGAAATCCGCATATTTTTTTTTGCGGTTTTTTTCCGTTTTTTTTTTTTTGCGTTTTTTTTAGCATTCTGCAAGCGTAATTAGCTTGCAGAATGCTAAAGTTTTCCAAGCGATCTGTAGCATCGCTTGGAAAACTGACTGACAAGTTGGTCACACTTGTCAAACATACTGTTTGACAAGTGTGACCAACTTTTTATACTATAGATACTGCTTATGCAGCATATTCTCTCCCAGTTCTCATTACTTGTAGGCATAGTTAAATCCACAGCAAAATTTGCATGTGTTATTGAGCCTGTTAAGATATTAGCATGCTAATGCTGTGGCTAGATTTAGCCCTACGGGGCACATATTGAGTGTGTATGGGTATGTGTCCACGTTCAGGAAACGCTGCGTGTTTGACACTGCGTATAAAAAAAAATGTTAGCGGGTGCACCACTATAACAATAATATATAATATATAATACAAGGCAGGGTGCTTCACTAAGCATGGAAATAGCAAATGTCAACAAGAGAAAGAAGGCCAATGCATATAAATGTGCACACCTGCTACAAAATACCAAAAATTGTATCAATTTTATTATAACAGCAAAGACATATACATGACATAAAACCAATTAAAAACATGACAAAAAAGCCCATATCAGACAATGTGCATACCACATGCTACTGGTGCTGTATATACAGGGTGGAGCGCGGTAATTTGCTGATTTGGGAATGAAATAAAAAAATTATGATCATTAGAAAAATTTATTTTATATTTTAATTATACTGAACAGTAATGGAATTTTTAAATTACATGGTTTTAAATAGTGTATCTGGCAAATGTCGACCTTCGCTATCCACACACTGCTGCATACGTTTTCTGAAGTTTTCATGAACTCTAACAAGCATGTCCACTGGTATTCTGCCAATTTCAGCTTCAATATTGTTCCTTAGGTCTTCCAAGGTGTTGGGACGGTTGATATACACCTTAGACTTCAGGTAACCCCAAAGGAAAAAATCGCATGGGGCTAAATCTGGTGAGCGTGCTGGCCAGTTCACATCTCCCCTCAAAAAGATAAGCCGTCCAGGAAACATTTGCTTCAAACAATTCATGGTAACCCTCGCTGTGTGTGCAGTGGCACCATCCTGTTGGAACCATGTATCCTCTAGTTCCATTGCCTCAAGAGCCGGCTGAAAATAATCCTGTATCATAGACAAGTACCGTTCGGAGTTCACAGTTATGGCACGACCGTTATCCTGAAAAAAGTAAAGACCAATGATGCCTACTCGTGATATGGCGCACCACACAGTGACGCGGTCCGAATGCAGAGGTCTCTCGTGAACTTCTCTGGGGTTTGTTTCACTCCAGTAACGCATATTTTGTTTGTTTACACACCCACTGAGGTGAAAATGTGCCTCAGCAGAAAAAAACACAATTGCGTCACGGGGTATCGTTGCTAACATGTCTTCACAAGAGGTCCGCCGTGTCAAATAGTCCCGTGCTGACAATTGTTGGACCACGCACATTTTATACGGGTGAAAATTCAGTTCATCATGAAGAATCCGGTGGAGAGAACGTCTTGAAATGCCAAGAGCAAATGATTGCTTCCGAGCAGAGCGTTTCGGAGATTGCAGTACTGCTGCTCTAACTCTCTCGATGTTTTGTGGTGTTGTAATCCTTCTCTCAGGTCCCCTTCGTACACATGACACATTCCCTGCTGTTCTGAATGCATTCACCCAATTTACAATTGATTGCCGTCCAGGAACACGTCCGCGTGGAGGAACAGCGAATTGTAAACGAAAAGCACGCTGCACTGCAATCATCGAGTGGGCATTTGAAAAATACGCTTCAACACAAAATGGCCTCTCCTCACGTGTCCACTGCATGATGGCAACTGAAAGGCGGAGGAATACAAATCTCCCATCAGCCACTGTAAGCCACACCCACTCTCTCCTCTCTTTGACCGACAGTGCCGCCACAGCATGCAGTGCAAAAAAGCAAATTACCGCGCTCCACCCTGTATATAGACATCAATCCATGACACACAGCGATGATAAGGTTAAGCATATCTCTATATATAATTGTCTAAGGGTCAATCCGTCTGTCTGTCCCGGAAATCCCACGTCGCTGATTGGTCGAGGCCGCCAGCGACGGGCACAGTCCGGCCGAGAATTAGTCCCTCCCTACTTCCGTCCAGTCAGTGCCCGGCGCCCGCTCCATACTCCCCTCCAGTCAGCGCTCACACAGGGTTAATGGCAGCGTTAATGGACCGCGTTATGCCGCGGGTAACGCACTTTGTTAACGCTGCCTATGCAGCATCAATAGTAAATATACTATGTGGCTCCTATATACTACGTGGCCTGTTCTATATTCTATGTGGCTGCTATATACATACATACATACATACATATTCTAGAATACCCGATGCGTTAGAATCCCGCGTAAACGGACATGCGACGCGTCTTTTCAGAACGCAGCCATGTCTGTTTACAGTGCGGCGATGCTCCGTCACCGCGCCGTAAATTTCCCATAGATAATCATTAGATGCGGTAAAAACGCATCTAATGATTAGTGAAATGCGTAGAAACTATGTTAATGCAGCTTACTACGCATGTCTCATGCTGGCTTACCTGTCCCGCCGCCGGAAGCCCCGCGTCCACTGCAGTTCTCGCGGTAAGATAAGTTCTCGCGATAACTTAGCTTACCGCGAGAACTGCCGTGCACGTAACCGGGGGTTATCTCCGGTCACACTAGGCTGGTTCTCACGGTCAGCTGACCGTGAGTGCTAGAATGTAGGTGATCGCTGGAGAGTTATCCAGCGATCACCTACATTCTAGCACTCACGGTCAGAGCTGGACTCATGTAGCAGAGCTGGACTCAACATGGGACACTCGTTTATGGGATATCTGCGGACAGGGAGTATGAATTTGGTTTTTTTTTTTGCTTTTTTGCAGGACGAGGGTCTTCAAGAGGATTGAGCATACAATAAAGATATGGTCAAAAAGTGTGTGTAATCATTTCATTAAAATACTTTTTTCTAGTGTCTGTGTTTTATTTACACTTTACTAGGATTAATAATGGATAGGCGTCTTATTGACGCCTCGCCATTATTAACCGGGCTTAATGTCACCAAAGGTGTCATTAACCCCTTATTACTTCATATCCCACCGCTACTCGGGAGTGGGAAGAGAGAGGCTAAGCGCCTGAATTGGCGCATCTTATAGATGCGCCATTTCTGGAGCGGCTGGGGGCTGGTATTTGTAGCTGGGGGGCCAATATCCATGGCCCCTCTCTAGGCTTTGAATATCAGTCCGCAGCTGTCTGCGTAGCCTTTCTGGCTATAAATTATAGGGGGACCCCACATCATTTTTTTTGGGGGGTCCCCCTATTTTTATAGCCAGTAAAGGCTACACAGACAGCTGCGGGCTGATATTCATAGCCTGTGAAGCTCCATGGGTATTGACCCCTTCCCAGGCTACAAATATCAGTCCCCTAGTCGCTGGCTTTCCCTCTCTGGTGCAGAAAATTGCGCGGGAGCCCACGCCATTTTTTTTGCAATTTTTTTTTTTTAATTAAACATATTGCATTTAAGGCCGGAGTAAATACCCGACACTGCCGCGGGCACTCTGGACCGGAGCGTTCAGCTGCATAGAAATACATGCAGCCGCACACTCCGCTCCCGAGTGCCCGCGGCAGTGCCGGATATTGAAGCAAGAGAATTGTGTGAGTTTCTCGCGAGTGTGACCCCGGCCTAACGCAGATTTCATGTGTGTGTCTTTATTTAAGGCCGGGATCACACATGCGAGAAACTCGGACGAGTCTTGCATCCAGTGGCGTAACTACAAAGTTATGGGCCCCGGTGCGAACTTCCAAATGGGGCCCCCCCCGCCATAAAATTCAATTAAGCCCCATAGAATACAATGCAGCCCCCCTCATAGTATAATGCAGCCCCTCCATACAGGGGCAGTGACAAAGACACGAGCAAATGGTGACGAGGGGGCAGAGGAGAGGGAACAAGGGGGCAAGGAAGACAGGCACTAGGGGACACATGGGGGCTAGGAGGCAGGGGAGAAGGATACAAGGGGTCTAGTGGGCAAGGGAGACTGACACAAGTGGGCAAGGGAGACTGACACAAAGGGCACACGGGGACTAGTGGACAAGAGAGACTGGCACACGGGGACACGGACTAGTGGGCAAGGGAGACTGACACACGGGGAATAGTGGGCAAGGGAGACTGATACAAGGGGACTAGTGGGCAATGGAGACTGACACACGGGGACAAGGGACAAGCACAAGGGGACAAGGGAGACAGGCACAAGGGGACACATAGGGACTAGTGAGCAAGAGACTGACACAAGGGGACAAGGGATACAAGCACAAGGGGACACACAGGGACAAGTGGGAAAGGGAGACTGACACACAGGGACTAGTGGGCAAAGGAGACTGACACAAGCACAAGGGGACAAAGGAGACTGACACAAGCACAAGGGGACATAGGAGACAGGCACATGGGGACACACAGGAACTAATGGGCAAGGGAGACTGGCACACGGGGACAAGGGACACAAGCATAAGGGGACAAGGGAGACAGGCACATGGGGACACACAGGGACTAATGGGCAAGGGAGACTGGCACATGGGGACACAAGCATAAGGGAGACAGGCTCAAGGGGACTCACGGCCCCCTGACCTGCCAGAGCCGCTTGCAGCTGCGACCGTAGTAGTTACGCCGCTGCCTCACACACACATACTACAGATATCACACACACACTACAGATATCACACACACACATCATACTACAGATATCACACACACACACACACACACACACACACACATCAGTTATTACACACACTACAGATATCACACACACATCATATTACAGATATCACACACATACTACAGTTATCACACACACACACACTACAGATATCACACACACACACACAGACATACTACAGATATCACACACACACACATCATACTACAGATATCACACACACACACACACTACAGATAACACACACACACACACACACACACATACATACACACACTACAGATATCACACACACACATACACACACTACAGATATCACACACACACACACATCATACTACAGATATCACACACATACTACAGTTATCACACACACACTACAGATACCACACACACACACACACACACACACACACACCAGAGATACCAGCTCATATACACAACTCACAATCTCCTCTCTGGTACAGGGGTGGCTGATGTAAACCGGCTGCAGCTCCTCAGCTTCTCCTGACTAAGGCTAGTTTCACACTAGCGACTAAGGCTAGTTTCACACTAGCGTCGGGAACAACCCATCGCTGTGCGTCGGGCCGACGTTCCCGACGCTAGTGTGGTCTCCGCCGCACAACGGGGGCAGCGGATGCATTTTTCCCACGCATCCGCTGCCCCATTGTGAGGTGCGGGGAAGTGCGGGGAGGTGGGGGCGGAGTTCCGGCCGCGCATGCGCGGTCGGAAAAAGTGGACCGTCGGGAGCAAAAAAGTTACATGTAAGGTTTTTTTCTCCCGACGGTCCGCTACCACACGCCCAAGCGTCGCAAAACGGACGCGACGTTTGGCAATGCGTCGCAAATGCGTCGCTAATGTTAGTCTATGACGAAAAACGTATCCAGCAAGAACTTTTGCTGGATGCGTATTTTCGGCAAAACGACGCATTTGCGACGTATTGCAGTTAACGCTAGTGTGAAACTAGCCTAAAGCGGCTCTGTCCCGCACCTCCCCCCTGCTCTCGCCTTCTGTCCCGGGGTTATTTTGGCTTTCTCTTAAAGGGAACCTGTCACCCCGTTTTTTCCGTATGAGATAAAAATACTATTAAATAGGGCCTGAGCTGTGCATTGCAATAGTGTATTTTGTGGACCCCGATTCCCCACCTATGCTGCCGAAATACGTTACCAAAGTAGTCGTTTTCGCCTGTCAATCAGGCTGGTCTGGTCAGATGGGCGTGGTGTCTTCCCCCAGATCTTGCTTAGTTTTCCGTTGGTGGCGTAGTGGTGTGCGCATGCCCAAGGTCCCGAATCCACTGCACAGGGGAGTGAAAATAGCGTGATGTGCGACATTTCATTGGTGATCGGTGGGGCGGCCATCTTCCTTTGGCCGCGCGTGCGCAGAAGCGGCGCTCTGCTGGCCGCGGCTTCAGGAAAATGGCCGCAGGATGCCGCGCGTGTCCAGATGGAGATCGCGGCGGCCATTTTCCTGAAGCAGAGATGCGACACCTCGTACACACCCGACTCCGCTCCGTACACCCCCGACTCCGCTCCGTACACCTCGTACACACACGGCTCCGCTCCGTACACCTCGTACACACCCGGCTCCGCTCCGTACACCTCGTACACACACGGCTCCGCTCCGTACACCTCGTACACACACGGCTCCGCTCCGTACACCTCGTACACACACGGCTCCGCTCCGTACACCTCGTACACACCCGGCTCCGCTCCGTACACCTCGTACACACCCGGCTCCGCTCCGTACACCTCGTACACACCCGGCTCCGCTCCGTACACCTCGTACACACCCGGCTCCGCTCCGTACACCTCGTACACACCCGGCTCCGCTCCGTACACCTCGTACACACCCGGCTCCGCTCCGTACACCTCGTACACACCCGGCTCCGCTCCGTACACCTCGTACACACCCGGCTCCGCTCCGTACACCTCGTACACACCCGGCTCCGCTCCGTACACCTCGTACACACCAGGCTCCGCTCCGTACACCTCATGCACACCCGGCTCCGCTCCGTACACCTCATGCACACCCGGCTCCGCTCCGTACACCTCATGCACACCCGGCTCCGCTCCGTACACCTCATACACACCCGGCTCCGCTCCGTACACCTCATACACACCCGGCTCCGCTCCGTACACCTCATACACACCCGGCTCCGCTCCGTACACCTCATACACACCCGGCTCTGCTCCGTACACCTCATGCACACCCAGCTCTGCTCCGTACACCTCATACACACCCGGCTCCGCTCCGTACACCTCATACACACACGGCTCCGCTCTGTACACCTCATACACACACTGCTCTGCTACATCCACCCAAACCCCTCCTGACCTCACACAAAAGCTTACCCTCCTGCGGCATGATGACAAACAGCACTGCACTACTGTCCTGCACTACACGGAAGCCCTTGATCATGTGACTCCAACTCCTCCCCTCCTGTGACCTCATCACAGGTCCTGTGCGCACAGAGCAGTGGCAGCTATAGTAGTGGTGTGCGGCTCTCTGCGGTGGAGGGGCTCTGCTGCGGGTCAAGTGCAGTCCCACCCGTGATCGCGAGTGCACGCGCAGCAGGGCCTGTAAGGAAGAATTATTTAAAGGGCCGGCGGCCCATTTTGTAGCTTAGAGTTCTTAGGAGCCCGCCCAGTCTGCTGGACTGGGTGGGCCCCTAAGCACTGCGGGCCCCGTCGCAATTGCGACCCCTGCGACCGCGGTAGTTACGCCCCTGCTTGCATCTTAATACCCGGCACTGCCGCTGGCACTCGGGAGTGGAGCGTGCAGCTGCATAGAAATACATGCAGCTGCACGCTCCGCACCCGAGTGTCGGGTATTAAGATGTGAAACTCGTCTGAGTTTCTCGCTTGTGTGATCCATCTATCGTATCCATCTATCTATCGTATCTATCAATCATCTGTTTATCTATTATCTATCTATCGTATCTATCTATCTATTATCTATTTATCTATTATCTATCTATTATCTATCGATATATCTATTGATATATCTATATATCGATAGATATATTTATAGATAGATATATCGATAGATACGATAGATGGATACAATAGATAGATAGATACGATAGATGGATACAATAGATAGATATGATAGATACAATAGATGGATACAATAGATAGATAGATATGATATATACAATATACGATATGATAGATATGATATCGTATCTATCTATCTATCGTATCCATCTATCTATCGTATCTATCTATTATCTATTTATCTATTATCTATCTATCGATATATTTATATATAGATATATTTATAGATAGATATATCAGTAGATAATAGATAGATATATCGATAGATAGATACCATAGATAAATACGATAGATAGATAGATAGATAGATAGATAGATATGACAGATAGATATATACGATAGACAGATACATATATATACTGTAGATATGTATCGTATCTATCCATTGTATCCATCTAACGTATCTATCTATCTATCTATCTATCTATCTATCTATCTATAAAAAGAAAACAAAAAGCAGCACCAAAAGAAAACAAAGGGTGCAAAAAATCCTTCCAGGTATATACCAAACCTCATGCTATTATCCAGAAAAATGAAGGCAGCACTCCAATAGAAAAAATAAAAGTGGGCCAACAAACCACTTTTATTTTTTCTATTGGAGTGCTGCCTTCATTTTTCTGGATAATATCTATCTATCTAGCTGTGTGTGTATATTCTTCAATGGAGTATGTAAATGAAGAGGTTGGACAAGAAATGACATCACAATTCTTTTTTTTTGTATATCTTTATTGAGCTTACAAAAACACACGCAAATCCACATGAATTACGCGTCAAAAACGCATCAAAAAACGCATGAAAAACGCAGGTGACCTGCCAGTGGCCTCAGGTGCAGATTTGGTGCAGATTTTACCTGCGTCAAATCCTGATCACATCTAATATCCTATAAGGCTTGGAAAATTTCTGTCAGACAACTATAGGGCCTCCTAAAATGCAGGCTAAAAAAGACACTAAACCAGCAGAAGCTGCAGTGGGTGTGTAGAGTATTTGATGCAGTTAAAACTCCACCCAACATTTTATGTAGATTATATATTATAATGATGTCCAGGAGCATCATCATTATATATTCACTATAGGAAAAATGTTTAGGACACACATAATAGGCTATGTGCACACTGTGACAAAGTGCTGGAGGAGATACAGTGCCTTGCGAAAGTATTCGGCTCCCTGGAACTTTTCAACCTTTTCACACATATCATGCTTCAAACATAAAGATACCAAATGTAAATTTTTGGTGAAGAATCAACAACAAGTGGAACACAATTGTGAAGTTGAACGAAATTTATTGGTTATTTTAAATTTTTGCTGAAATTCAAAAACTGAAAAGTGGGGCGTGCAATATTATTCGGCCCCTTTAGTTTCAGTGCAGCAAACTCTCTCCAGAAGTTCATTGTGGATCTCTGAATGATCCAATGTTGTCCTAAATGCCTAATGATGATAAATATAATCCACCTGTGTGTAATCAAGTCTCCGTATAAATGCACCTGCTCTGTGATAGTCTCAGGGTTCTGTTTAAAGCATAAAGAGCATCATGAAGACCAAGGAACACAACAGGCAGGTCCCTGATACTGTTGTGGAGAAGTTTAAAGCTGGATTTGGATACAAAATGATTTCCAAAACTTTAAACATCCCAAGGAGCACTGAGCAAGCGATCATATTGAAATGGAAGGAGTATCATACCACTGAAAACCTACCAAGACCTGGCCGTCCCTCTAAACTTTCATCTCAAACAAGGAGAAGACTGATAAGAGATGCAGCCAAAAGGCCCATGATCACTCTGGATGAACTGCAGAGATCTACAGCTGAGGTGGGACAGTCTGTCTATAGGACAACAATCAGTTGTACACTGCACAAATCTGGCCTTTATGGAAGAGTGGCAAGAAGAAAGCCATTTCTCAAAGATATCAATAAAAAGGGTTGCTTAAAGTTTCCAACAAGCCACCTGAGAGACACAAAAAACATGTGGAAGAAGGTGCTCTGGTCAGATGAAACCCAAATCAAACTTTTTGGCAACAATGCTAAACGATATGTTTGGCTTAAAGGCAACACAGCTCATCACCCTGAACAGACCATCCCCACTGTCAAACATGGTGGTGGCAGCATCAGGGTTTGGGACTGCTTGTCTTCAGCAGGGACAGGGAAGATGGTTCAAATTGATGGGAAGGTGGATGGAGTCAAATACAGGGCCATTCTTGAAGAAAACCTGTTGGAGTCTGCAAAAGACCTGAGACTGGGACGGAGATTTGTCTTCCAACAAGACAATGATCCCAAACATAAAGCAAAATCTATAATGGAATGGTTCACAAATAAACGTATCTAGGTGTTAGAATGGCCAAGTCAAAGTCCAGACCTCAATCCAATCGAGAATCTGTGGAAAGAGCTGAAAACTGCTGTTCACAAATGATCTCCATCAAACCGCACTGAGCTCGAGCTGTTTGCCAAGGAAGAATGGGCAAGAATTTCAGTCTCTCGATGTACAAAACTGATAGAGACATACCCCAAGCAACTTGCAGCTGTGATCACAGCAAAAGGTGGAGCAACAAAGTATTAAGTTAAAGGGGCCGAATAATATTGCACGCCCCACTTTTCAGTTTTTGAATGTCACAAAAATTTTAAATAACCAATAAATTTCATTCAACTTCACAATTGTGTTCCACTTGTTGTTGATTCTTCACCAAAAATTTACATTTGGTATCTTTATGTCTGAAGCATGATATGTGGGAAAAGGTTGAAAAGTTCCAGGGAGCCGATTACTTTCGCAAGGCACTGTATATGTTTCACTACGCTTAATGACGTTAGTGATATAAAACCCAGAGTTTTTTCCTTTTTTTACTCCAGCACACTAAGTGTGGTGAGGGGTTAACTAATTTTTATAATGGGCTGGCTTTTATGTGGACATCCATAGAGCGAGTGGGAGGATGTCCACCTTATCTCCACCCCAGGGTGTGATCTGGGGCTTAAATAGCTGGACTCCAGAGGCAGTCTTGGTTCAGCAGGGTAGGAGAGAGGATCTCCAGTGGTTGTGTCCTGAGGAGGAAAGACTAAACCCGTGTTGCTCTAGAGCGGGCCGCTTCCCGCAATTGTATGGACTGTGTTGCAGCATTTTGTTTTCTTTGCTTTCCTGCTCTACCCCAAAGGGCTTTATTTATTTTTCCCTTCATGCTGGTTTATACCATCTGTCTAATAAACCAACAGAAGATTTAAAGAGACACTGTTCTGTTTTCTACCTTCATGTACCGCTGAGTGAGCTGATCTACCACAACACGTTGAGTATTTCTGGCCAATTTTTCTGCCGAAAAAAAAACAGTGTTGACAGGAAAAATGCTGAGTAAGATATGTGTAGTTTGATTTTTTTAAAATTTCTTTTATGCTTTTTTCCCATTCATTTAAATGGGTGAAAAACACTGTGTCACATACCCGCTCTTAGCACACGACTTTGGGTTGCGCCTGCAAGGGTTAATCTATCTCCCCTCTCTCAGTCCAGCATTCAACCTTTGTCCTATGCTGTAAGGGGAGCATAACACACCGACCCAGGCCACACACCCACTCATACACGCTGCCACCACTCACCGAACACACGGGCGATGAGTCCTGGAAATATTACTACTACTGTCTGCCAATCATAAGGCTCACACAGTTTAAGGCTATGAATTCTTTAGAACATACAAGGTTCAACTTGTTAAAGTATTATGCTTTAACACAAAAAGGTACAGTGCTTACAATAAAGAAAAAGGTATAAAAATATGGTAATAAAATGACACACAAATATGCAAAACAGTTATAAAAATAAACATGAGAAAACATACAGAAATAGCTAACTTTGTAGTCTGCTTTCTGCTCCCTGGGGGGGTGAATATGGACTGGAACACATCAGCTAGGCTGCCCCTCAATCTGTGAATACAATTCTATGTATACAGGCCTGATTTATAGAGTCACCCTGGAGGTCAGATCTCTAGACCAGCCTCTCAGGTTAATATTCTCTGAAATTCTTGGTGTAAAGTTTCCCACAGATAGATAGTGTCAGGCTGTAATTGACATCTCTCTTCAAAAGAGCTAGAAGGTGTGAAATGTTTCCCCTTCATCTTGGTTCCTAGCAGACCCCCTGTCGAGATTGGAGACAGTAGACTGCTTGCTCAGGGTACCATATATTGTGACCTTTATGAGACCTGCAGTTTCAGGCCAGATGTCAATCTACTGCTGGTCACACATATAAACCTATACATATTTCACTACATACGTATATACCTATACATATTTTACCACACACTGCAAAAATGCTGAAAGAATTGACATGTTGTTGCAAATGTGAAAAAGAAAAAATCACTTTGATTGTTTAAATCTGTAAGGAACAAATAAGCAGCGTATGTATGAGATTTCAGAAATCATCTGTAAAATAATAACTGTATCCTAGTTGTTGATTTTTTTTAATTCAGTCTCATTTCCCCTGGTGTATAACATCTGGCCCCTCACCAGGAGCTGGCTGGCACTTTTTAGCCTGGGGGGCAATCACAAGGCAGTGGCCCTTGAGTTGTGGTGGCCCTCCTTTTTCCTGCTTATCCCTGGCCATTGAATTAAAGCAGCAGAGATAACAGGCTTTAAAAACAGGCTGGTACGTAGATATGGGAACAGTAAGGAGCTTGCTGCATAGATATGGGAGCAGAACCAAGCTTACTCCAGAGATATGTGAGCAGAATCAAGCTTACTCCAGAGATTTGGGAGCAGAATCAAGCTTACTCCAGAGATATGGGAGCAGAGCCGAGCTTACTCCAGAGATATAGGAGCAGAACCAAGCTTACTCCAGAGATATGGGAGCAGAACCAAGCTTACTCCAGAGATATGGGAGCAGAAGTGAGCTTACTCCAGAGATATGGGAGTAGAACTGAGCTTACGCCAGAGATATGGGAGGAGAATGGAGCTTACTTCAGAGATATGGGAGCAGAATAGAGCTTACTACAGAGATATGGGAGCAGAATAGAGCTTGCCACAGAAATATGGGAGCAGAACTGAGCTCACTCCAGAGATATGGGAGCAGAACAGAGCTTACTCCAGAGATTTGGAAGCAGAACACAGCACACTCCAGAGATATAGGAACAGAACAGAGCTTACTCCAGAAATATGGGAGCAGAACAGAGCTTGCCACAGAAATATGGGAGCAGAACAGAGCTTACTCCAGAGAAATGGGAGCAGAACCGAGCTTACTACAGAGAAAAAGAGAGCAGGACCGAGCTTACTACAGAGATAAGGGAGCAGAATCAAGCTTACTACTGAGATATGGGAGCAGAACCAAGCTTACTTTAAAGATATGGGAGCAGAACCGAGCTTACTACAGAGATATGGGTGCACAATCGAGCTTACTACAAAGATATTGGAGCAGAACCAGATTAGTACAAAGATAAGGGAGCAGAACCGAGCTTACCACAGAGATATGGGAGCAGAACTGAGCTTACTATAGAGATATGGGATATATACAGTATATATAGTGCGATGGCCCCAGTTCCCACCATAAATATAGTGCGATGGCCCTAGCTGCCCATATATATAGTATGATGGCCCCAGTTCTCCCCCTCATATCTAGTATGATGGCCCCAGTTCTCCCCATATATATGGTATGACGGTCCCAGTTATTCCCATATATATATATTTTCCAGCCACAGTTACCTAGAGCACCACTTCCAGAGCACATTCCCCACTTTTTCCCTCTCTTTTGCACTACACATCTGAATACAGAGGTGCACCCAAATCAATATATAATTGGTTATTATGCAACCCACTATTCCAAATATAAATTATAATCCACCACTGTGCACCCACTAACTATAAATAGCCACTTTCCCCATTTAATACATAAATTAATTTGCACCTGTACTCTTTCCCTCAATTCATTACCAGTCAATTCATCCTCAACACTCCCCACTATGTACCTCCTGCTCTAACCCTAACCCCGATTCATTATATTTACCTGCCCCTCCTGCCCCAATCCATTGTCATGTCTTTCTCTCCCACCCTCTATTCATTATCAACTGCTCTACCCCACATTCAATACATCATTTACTCCCCCACCCTTAAAATTCATTATTTGTTCTCTCCCTAGATCATCATTTGCTCTCCCCAGCCCCCACCTTCAATTCATCCTTTGCTCTCCCCACCCCCACCTTCAATTAAATTGCTGTGCCCCATCACTCACACTGAATTCATCATTTGCAGTCCCCTGTCCTCTCCCCCACTTCATTTGCAGTCCCCACACTTTAATTTGAAGTCCCCTTACTTCATCCATTGCAGTCCTCTCTCACCCCCTCACTTCATCTGCAGTGACTACATCATTTGCAGCCCCCTACCCCCTTCCAATTCATCATGTGCAGTACCCCCTCAGACACTTCATCATGTGCAGTCCCCTCCCCCCTCTTTATCATGTGCAGTCCCCCTTACTAACTCACTTTATCATGTGCAGTCCTCCTTACCCCCACTTCATTATGTGCAGTACTCCTTATCCCCCACTTTCTTGTGCAGTACCCGTTACCCCACATCATGTGCAGTCCCCCTTACCCCCACTTCATGTTGAGTCCTCCTTACCCCCACTTCATGTGCAGTCCCCCTTACCCCCACTTCATGTGCAGTCCTCCTTACCCCCACTTCATGTGCAGTCCCCCTTACCCCCACTTCATGTGCAGTCCTCCTTACCCCCACTTCATGTGCAGTCCCCCTTACCCCCACTTCATGTGCAGTCCTCCTTACCCCCACTTCATGTGCAGTCCTCCTTACCCCCACTTCATGTTCAGTCCTCCTTACCCCCACTTCATGTGCAGTCCCCCTTACCCCCACTTCATGTGCAGTCCTCCTTACCCCCACTTCATGTGCAGTCCCCCTTACCCCCACATCATGTGCAGTCCTCCTTACCCCCACTTCATGTGCAGTCCTCCTTACCCCCACTTCATGTGCAGTCCCCCTTACCCCCACATCATGTGCAGTCCTCCTTACCCCCACTTCATGTGCAGTCCTCCTTGCCCCCACATCATGTGCAGTCCCCCTTACCCCCCTGACCCCCACTTCATGTGCAGTCCTCCTTCTCGCGAGATTTCGCAATGTAGTACTAGGAATACTAGCTGCCGGTTGCATCGCTGCGCGGGAACACCGGTAGGTGAGAATACTGCGATTTTTTTTTCTTTTTTTTAACCTGGTTTGTGTTGTGTATGCATTTTCATGCGTTTAAACACATACACAACAGGTGCACATAGCCTCGACGGGTCCGTTAGATAGACGGGCCCAGTGCACATGCAGCGCCCTAGAGTCCTGGTCGTTGCAGTACTGATGCTCCGCCGCTAAGGGGGGTATTGGTACGTCTGATGGCACTGAAGGAGTTCACCTGACCAGGTATCACTGACACCAATACACTTCACAGTCTGGCCTCCAGGGGGAGCTAAGGGTGCTATGTATTAGGCCACTCCTCACAAGCTGGTAAAACTGGGGGTTAGATAGGAAGTTAGTCAGAAGCTGACTGGGTTGGAACCAGGCAACATCCTGTGGCAGAGGGTGTTGCAGGGGAAGATTCAGGGGGGTCCCTGTCAGGGGTGGGATCCTGACAGAGGCCTAGCGAACAGAAGGAACGTTACGGGACCGCGCCTGCACTTCATTGCGGTGGTACCCCAAGAAAGGACAAGAAGCGAGGTTTATTGTGAAGAGTGAGAAACGAGATCAACGCAACAAGGAGAAAACGCCAGTAGGAGTCGTGCTGTAAGACGAGGCAACATCCTACTGAGGCGCGTAGCCAGTGGCCGGAAACACCGAGGAAGTATTGGGCTCCAAGCATTACTTCAAACCTACGGCAGGACAGTCAGTTATAGGCAGGCTGTCTCACTCAAAATCACCTAAGCAGACACAGGGGGCAACAGTTGGAGAGGGGCGACTCTAGGGTCCCGGAAGACCTCCAGGCCTCCCCGTCATACGGGTGCGTCCTAGCCATATCATCTGGGGGACGAAGAACATCAGAATCAGTTGTGAGGGAACTTCAGAAACAGACACAACAGTTGTGAGGACTATCCCGTAGTGCTAAGCAGGGAAGGACTACAACACACAAGCGCTAGAAGGTAGGCACAGATTTCCACCTGCAAAGGGAACTCTGGAGGTGCCATCGGACTGGCCGGTCTGTTAACCGTACTCCGGACTGAGGATCCTGAAGCTTTCAGTAAAGAGGTAAAGAGACTGCAACCTGGTGTCCTCGTTATTCATCGCGACCTGCACCACACCACAACAACGTCACTCTCCACTTTCACTGGACGCCCCTCAGCAGGGTCACGGACCGGGTCTAGCCACCAAGACAACCCCAGAACCGAGACAGAGAGGCCCGGTACCAGGTACCTTTGGCCCTGCGGCAGTGGGGGCGCTCCACACACGTTTTCCACAATCTGCACATGATCCGTCATTTCAACGTCTTGACGGATCCTGTGCAAATTTGGAAGACCAAAGTGTGAAAGAAGCCTAATATCAGCGCGGTCCTGTAATAAGGTATCAGTTCATGAAATTTCTTCTCTCTTAAATATTGCACAATCATCTGAGAGTGGTATTATTACTCGGATTCTGCTTTGTTCCAGGTCATAAAGGTAGTTACTTGGAGTGGAAGACAGAGTGACCTTAACAGAGAACTATCACATCAGGAATGTAAATGGACTTATCGTTTGGACTAATGGGATGAACAAGTAGCGATATTTTTCTAGCTTTATTTTAACATGACTTTTTTTGTGTCAGGGATAATTTCTTTGATGTATACAGTAAGTACAAAAAAGTTTTTGTTAGTTTTGTTTGTATCCAGGGACTTCACTTGATTGGGGGGACCCATACACTATAGATAGCTTGATGGGAAACGCACCTGGATTGCACCTCTGCTATAAAGCAAGTATGTAGCAATCTGGGTATCATTGTCATTTGTGTCATCTGATTCTTGATCTTGGATTTGATTGTGTGTGTGTACGTGTATCTATCTATCTATCTATCTATCTATCTATCTATCTATCTATCTATCTATCTATCTATCCATCTATCAATCATGATATATAGAGGTAAAACAGAGCAGCACAAAAAACAAATTAAAGAGTCTGTGTGCAGAGAAGCTCCCAAAGGCAAAAACCAAATCTTGAATGCAGGAATCCTAAAACAGGAGCTGCACACCGTTGTTTGTGAAAAAAGTGCTATTTTATTCAGCCCATAACAGCTGTTATGGGCTGAATAAAACAGCTCTTTTTTCACAAACAACGGTGTGCTGCTCCTGTTTTTGGATTCCTATCTATAAAGATATACATTATAAGGTGGCAGGTGGATAGGTCATGGATGGGAGGTATGTATCCTCGAAGCCTCAGTGATGTAAGACCCCTAGAAGCAGGCTCCAGCACACATAGTGTGTCTGGGTTTTACAAGCAGCTGAAAGAGCTGGATGGGATCAGCTGCTCACTTACCTCCAGTCAAGGTCTAGGAATAGGCAATTTAATGCAGCTTGTGCTCGTAGTACCCATTGTCGAGATTCCATGCTAACGCATAGCAATGAATTGGAGGGGGATACCTGGTAAAGTCTGCAGGAGCACATCAATCTATATTGGTGGTCCTGTATTATGCTACATGATACCCAGAGGTGGTACCCTTCAGAAATTCCTCCGCAAACTGTATTTTTCGGGAGCAGCTCCATATCTTCTCTCGAACTGGTCTGCTGAAGGAGATACTAATGGATCAAGAGACCCCCTACATGTGGAACCTCAGTACCTAAGTATACCATCCCCAGATGGACGAACTGAAGGAGAGGTTTAACAAACCTTAAAGGCTATGTTGAAGAAAGTGGTGCTGAAGTACAGCTGAGACTGGGACTGTCTGCTACCCTATCTGTTATTCTCCGTCAGGGAAGTTCCCCAAGCCTCCATAGACTTCTCACTGTTTGAACTACTCTATGGCCAACACCCTTGAGGACTCCTGGATGTGGCGAAAGAGTCCAGGGAAGCTGAGACCACACCCTATAGAAGTGTGGTAGAGCATATCACCAAGATGCACCAAAGAATTGCCAACGTGATGCCTATTGTAAAGGACCACCTCCTCAAGGCACAGGAAGCACAGTCCAGGGTGTATAATAGGTCAGCCAGGGTGAGGCAGTTCAACCCAAGGGATTGAGTACTTGTGCTGGTGCCCACGGTGGAGAGCAAATTCCTTTGCAAGTGGCAGAGCCCCTATGAGGTGATAGAGAAAATTGGTGAAGTCAACTATAAAGTCCACCAACCATGGAAGAGGAAACCCTACCAGGATGACATTGTGATCTTCAGCCAGGATTGGGGAAGACATCTGAGCAAAGTCCAGGCGATACTTGATGCTCTACGGAAGGCAGGGTTTTCAATAAACCTTAAGAAATGTGCCATGGGCAAAGCTGAGGAAGCTAAAACTTGGACTATGTTGTAGGCAGGTACAATAATAAAGCACCAAATAAATGAAGTTGATGCAATCCCGAGTTGGCCTTTTCAAAGAAGCAGGTCAGAGCATCGTTGGCTACTATCACCGGTTTATCCCTAACCTCGCCATGATAGCCGCCCCTATGACAGACCTCCTTAAAGGGACAAAGCTGGCTATGGCTAGGTGGTCTCCAGAAGCTGAGAAAGCATTCCAGAAACTGAATCTATCCCAGTGTAAACAGCTAGTGCTTGTGGCACCGGACTTCTCTAAGGAGTCTGTGGTCCCGACGGATGCATCAGATGTCAGGCTGGCCGTGGTCTAATCACAAGAGGTGAACAGGGAAGAGCACACCATAATGTATCTAAGTCATAAGCTGTCATCCTGAGAGAAGAATCATTCTATAGTGGAGAAAGAATGATTGGCCATCAAGTGGGCGTTAGAAACTCTAAGGTACTCTAAAGGTACCTTCACACTGAACAACTTTCCAACGAGAACGACAACGATCGTGACGTTGCAGCGTCCTGGATAGCGATCACGTTGTGTTTGACACGCAGCAGCGATCTGGATCCCGCTGTGATATCGTTGGTCGGAGCTAGAAGGCTAGCACCTTATTTCGTCGCTGCTCACCCGCTGTCATCGCTGGACCGGTGTGTGTGACACCAATCCTGCTATGTGTTCACTTGTAACCAGGGTAAACATCGGGTTACTAAGCGCAGGGCCGCGCTTAGTAACCCGATATTTACCCTGGTTACCATTGTAAAAGTTAAAAAAAACCACTACATACTCACCTTCTGATGTCTGTCACGTCCCCCGGCGTCCACGCGCTGCTGCAGGGAGCTTTCCCTGCACTGACTGTGTGAGCACCGGCCGGCCGTAAAGCAGAGCACAGCGGTGACGTCACCGCTGTTACTGCCGGCGCCGCTGACACATTCAGTGCAGGGAAATCTCTCTGCAGCAGCGCGTGGACGCCGGGGGACGTGACAGACTTCAGAAGGTGAGTATGTAGTGTTTTTTTTTTACTTTTACAATGGTAACCAGGGTAAATATGGGGTTACTAAGCGCGGCCCTGCACTTAGTAACCCGATGTTTACCCTGGTTACCCAGGTGCTGCAGGGGGACTTCGGCATCGTTGAAGACAGTTTCAACGATGCCGAAGTCTTTCCCCTGATCGTTGGTCGCTGGAGAGAGCTGTCTGTGTGACAGCTCCCCAGCGACCACACAACGACTTACCAACGATCACGATCGCTGGTCGTGATCGTTGGTAAGTCGCTTAGTGTAACGGTACCTTAAGGTACTACCTCTTAAAACAGGGAATTTAGGCTAGTATCAGACCATGCCCCACTGAGATGGATGAGGGAGAAGGGGAACAAAGCCCGTTTGACCAGGTGGTTCCTAGCACTCAAGGATTTTAGCTTCCATGTAGAGCATAGACCCTAGGTTATGGATGGGAAGTATGTCCCGGAGGTGCCAAGCTTCAGTGATGTAGTACCCGGACATGTCACGTATCATGATATTATGGATGGTCGATTAATAATAAGGCTGTGTGCACACGATGCGCTTTCAGTGCGTTTTTGCTGCGTTTTTTCCATGAGGAATTGGCCCAAAAACACTAGGGAATAATTTTGCCAGCAAACTCAATGGAAATCCTGAAATGCTGTGCACACGATCAGCAATTTTCCTTTCCAGATTTGCGCTGCTTTTAAATCCGCTGCATGTCAACTGTTTGCGTTTTTGCCGCATTTTTCACCCATTGACGTCAATTGAGTCAGTCAAATATGCAGCAGAAAGGCAGGTATGAAAATGTTTGCAGATTTGCAGCAGATTTGCTGAGGTTTTGCGGACTTCCTATGTTGTTTCCCATGCTGTCATCTGTGACATTAGTCAGGTCATAGGAGTTCACCGCGAGACACTGAGCAGCGGAAGCACACGCTGTTCAGTGTCTCTGCTGGATGGCAGGCTGCATAGTCGCATCATGCAACAATGCAGCCTGCCATCTAGATCTAGCAGAGCTAGACCTGTCGTGGGACAAATGGATTATTATCATCTCAGTGGACAGGTGAGAAATATGGTTAATTATTTTAAATCTCTTACAGGGGACAATGGCTTCACTTTAAGATTGATTAAAGGAGTCTGTGTCTTGATTTCAATTAAAGGAGGTTATTCTGGGTGGGTGTGTTTTCATACAATATGACTATGGGATTAGTAATTGGGGCGTCTTATAGACGCCTCTCCATTACTAAAATCTGGCCTTGATATCACCTGACATTACAAAGGTGACATCAACCGTCCCCACTATCTCCCCACTTGCCACCAGGGAAACTTGGAAGAGCGAGGCTAATTCCCAGAATTGGCACATCTTATAGATGCGCCTTTCCTGGGGCATCTGAGTGCTCATGTTTTTAGCCTGGAGGGAGCCAATATCCATGCCCCCTTCCTAGGCTATTAATATCAGCACACAGATGTCTGCCTAGCCTTTGCTGATTATTAATCATAGGGGGACCCTACTTCATTTTTTGGGGGTCCCCCATTTTAATAACCAGGAAAGACTAAGTATACAGGCGAGAGCTGATATTAATAGCCTGGGAAGCTCTATGGGTATTACCCCCTTCCCAGGCTATAAATAGCTGCTAGCAGCTGTCGGCTTTCCCACTGCGGGTTTGGAAAATTACGTGGGAGGCGACGCCATTTTTTTTCAGAAAAATAATCATTTAGTAATTACATTTAGGTACAGCAAGGTACACACGCACTTTACTAATTATATATGTGACTGACCTCTTTATAGCTATGTATTCTATGTGTATATACTGCATGTAATCTATCTATTTGATTCTGTCGGGTCACGCTGTGATTTTACTATATACAGCTGCTGAATTGTTGGCTTTTCAAAAGACATCGGCGTGTGAAAATCGGAGGACGGCACTCGCATGATCCAAGTGCCGTGCCTTTTTTTATCACACCCATTGACTTGCATTTCCAACTCTTGTCCATATGGCAAATTGTAGCACGCTGCAATTTTTTTCTCAGTCCAATTTCAACTGAGAAATAAATCGCATATGAGCTGTAAGCCGGGGTCACACTTGCAAGTGTGATGCGGGAAACTGCCGCTGGCACTCAGGACCAGAGCGTTCAGCTGCATGTATTTCTATACAGCCACTCACTCCGATCCCGAGTGCCGGCAGCAGTGACGGGTATTGATGAGAGAGATTTGTGTGAGTTTCTCGCATCACACTCGCAAGTGTGACCCTAGCCTAACTCAAAGATTACCATTGGTAAGAGTGCAATCCGATTTTTTTTATCGGATTGCACCCATCCATTTTTCTCGCAGATGAGTATGAGCCCTTAACCTTGGATTACCATTTTACCTGAGGTGAGTATATAAGGTTAAATAAATTATTAAAGAACGTTTCTGTTTTATTTCAAATAAAGTGGTTTATTCTTGGTGTATGTTTATTTAACTCTTTACTTACAGGTTTAATAATGAGGGTGTCTGGCTGACACCTCTTCATTACTAAACCTAGGGCTTGGTGTCAGTGACAGCTGCTGACACCAACCGCTAATCCCATTACCCCAATGGGACTGCACCAGTGCATAGGGAAGAGTCGGGCTAAGTGCCAGAATTAGCACTTCAAATATGAAGTGCCATTTCTGGGGCAGGTCAGGGCTGCTATTTTTAGCCTAGGACAAGTCAAATAAGCATGAAAAAGAAGGCGTTGAACAAGGAAATTACATCACAAAATCTTTTTGTACCTTTTTTTAAATATCTTTTATTTAGCTCCAAATAGTATTCATTGCTATGCAAAAACTCATAAAAAATGCACGCAAAAACACACAAAAAACGCATAAAAATGTGCGTTTTTTTCCATTGCTTTGCAGAAATTTCTGTAATCAAATACTCAACGTGTGCACATAGCCAAATATTGTTTTTTTTGTAAGCGATTCTGCACACTAAACTTGTGGTGAGCGATGTGTTGTACATTGGTTTTGTGATTTTTATTGTATAGTGGTGCAAAGAACGGCTTCATAGGACTCCCTGTGAGGGATGTATAAAGCTTAGGGTCAGAAAAGGGTGACTCTATTATTATTTCGTATTCTATGTGCGGCTAATTTTTTTACTGTGATTGGTAGGGGCGGTATATAATTCCTCTTGGTCATTATCATACTTATAGGCATTCTGCAAATATATTAATATCTGCGGATGATAATTATGGGGTTGTTATCTAAGAGAATGCTATCATATGACAGTGTAGGGAATGTTTCCGCTTCAAGTATTATCTAGCCCACCAGCATCAATAGGTTACCTATAATTATATTTTTTGTACTCTTGTAATTTTTAATGGGATTTATACAGGTGCTTCTCACAAAATTATAATGTCATCCAAAAGTTAGTTTATTTCAATTCTTCAATAGAAAAAGTGAAACACATATATTATATAGAGTCAATACAAACAGAGTGATCTATTTTAAGTGTTTATTTCTGTTAATGTTGATGATTATGGCTTACAGCCAATGAAAATCCAAAAGTCATTATCTCAGAAAATTAGAATTATTAACAAAAAACACATACAAATGCTTCCTAAGTGTTCAAAAAGGTCCCTTAGTCTGTTTCAGTAGGCTCCACAATCATGGGGAAGACTGCTGACTTGACCGATGTCCAGAAGGCAGTCATTGACACACTCCACAAGGAGGGTAAGCCACAAAATGTCATTGCTTAAGAAGCTGGTTGTTCACAGAGTGCTGTATCCAAGCATATTAATGGAAAGTTGAGTAAAAGGAAAAAGTGTGGTAGAAAAGAGTGCACAAGCTATCGGGATAACCACAGCCTTGAAAGGATTGTTAAGAAAAGGCCATTATAACATTTGGTGGAGATTCACAAGGAGTGGACTGCTGCTGGAGTCATTGCTTCAAGAGTCACCACACACAGACTTATCCAGGCAATGGGTTACAATTGTGTCAAGCCACTCATGACCAGTAGACAATGCCAGAAGCGTCTTACCTGGGCCAAGATAAGGTCACCTGTCAGCGATGTAAGGAGATAGACTAGTGAGAAGACACACACAGTTAATGCCTAACAGAGCAAACACGCCATCTGCTGGTCAAAGACGATAGAGAAAGTGAAATTACATCACAACATCTTTTTGTACCTTTTTTTAAATATCTTTTATTTAACTCCAAAAAGTATGCAACAACTCATAAAAAATGCACGCAAAAACACACAAAAAACGCATAAAAATGTGTGTTTTTTTCCATTGCCTTGCAGAAATTTCTGTAATCAAATACTCAACGTGTGCACATAACCTAATATTGTTTTTTTTTAAGCGATTCTGCACACTAAACTTGTGGTGAGCGATGTGTTGTACATTGGTTTTGTGATTTTTATTGTATAGTGGTGCTAAGAATGGCTTCATAGGACTCCCTGTGAGGGATGTATAAAGTTTAGGGTCAGGAAAGGGTGACTCTAGTTTATTATTTCGTATTCTATGTGCGGCTAATTTTTTTACTTTGATTGGTAGGGGCGGTATATAATTCCTCTTGGTCATTATCATACTTATAGGCATTGTGCAAATATATTAATATCTGCGGATGATAATTATGGGGTTGTTATCTAAGAGAATGCTATCATATGACAGTGTAGGGAATGTTTCCGCTTCAAGTATTATCTAGCCCACCAGCATCAATAGGTTACCTATAATTATATTTTTTGTACTCTTGTAATTTTTAATTGGATTTATACAGGTGCTTCTCACAAAATTATAATGTCATCCAAAAGTTAGTTTATTTCAATTCTTCAATAGAAAAAGTGAAACACATATATTATATAGAGTCAATACAAACAGAGTGATCTATTTTAAGTGTTTATTTCTGTTTATGTTGATGATTATGGCTTACAGCCAATGAAAACCCAAAAGTCATTATCTCAGAAAATTAGAATTATTAACAAAAAACACATACAAACGCTTCCTAAATGTTTAAAAAGGTCCCTTTGTCTGTTTCAGTAGACTCCACAATCATGGGGAAAATTGCTGACTTGACAGATGTCCAGAAGGCAGTCATTGACACACTCCACAAGGAGGGTAAGCCACAAAATGTCACTGCTAAAGAAGCTGGCTGTTCACAGAGTGCTGTATCCAAGGATATTAATGGAAAGTTGAGTGGAAGGAAAAAGTGTGGTAGAAAAAAGGGCACAAGCTATCGGGATAACCACAGCCTTGAAAGGGTTGTTAAGAAAAGGCCATTATAACATTTGGTGGAGATTCACAAGGAGTGGACTGCTGCTGGAGTGATTGCTTCAAGAGTCACCACACACAGACTTAAGGTACCGTCACACTAGGCGATATCGCCAGCAATCCGTGACGTTGCAGCGACCTGGATGGCGATATCGCTGTATTTGACACGCAGCAGCGATCTGGATCCCGCTGTGAAATTGCTGGTCGCTGCTAGAAGGTCTGCACATTATTTGGTTGCTAGGTCGCCGTGTATCGCCGTGTTTGACAGCAAAAGCGACGATACCAGCGATATTTTACACTGGTAACCAGGGTAAACATCGGGTTACTAAGCGCAGGGCCGCGCTTAGTAACCCGATGTTTACCCTGGTTACCAGCGTAAAAGTTAAAAAAACAAACAGTACATACTCACCTGCGCGTCCCCCAGCCTCTGCTTCCTGACACTAAAGCGCCGGCCCTAAACTGAAAGTGAAAGCAACAGCGGTGACGTCACCGCTCTGCTGTTAGGGCCGGAGCTCAGTCAGCGTCAGGATGCAGAGGCTGGGGGACGCGCAGGTGAGCATGTACTGTTTGTTTTTTTTACTTTTACGCTGGTAACCAGGGTAAACATCGGGTTACTAAGCGCGGCCCTGCGCTTAGCAACCCGATGTTTACCCTGGTTACCCGGGGACCTCGGCATCGCTGGTCGCTGGAGAGCGGTCTGTGTGACAGCTCTCCAGCGACCACACAGCGACGCTGCAGCGATCGGCATTGCTGTCGCTATCGCTGCAGCGTCGCTTAGTGTGACGGTACCTTTATCCAGAACATGGGTTACAATTGTGTCAAGCCACTCATGACCAGTAGACCAGAAGCGTCTAACCTGGGCCAAGATAAGGTCACCTGTCAACCATGTAAGGAGATAGACTAGTGAGAAGACACACACAGTTAATGCCTAACAGAGCGAACACCGCCATCTGCTGGTCAAAGACGATAGAGAAAGTGAAATCGGGGATTGGTTGTTGAGTAGCTGTTGTTCCCGGCTCTGGTTTGGCCATCGCTTGAAAATAATGGTTGATATATGACTCGGCGAAGGATGTAATCAGTGACACGGTATCCACTAAGCAGTCCAATGGAATGCCTTCAAACTCAGCTTGCAGGATGGGACACTCTGCAACCAGGTGTTCGGAGTTGTGCTGGGAGGTTTGTCCTTCTACCTCCCTCACAGTACGCCCCTCTACTGTGGGGGCCGGAAGTTTATCGACAGTTTTAGGTGCCACTGCAAATCAGTTCAACGTCCTCTAGCGAAATGTCCTCTACTTCCACACCGCCAACACTATATGTCCTGATGATTCTCTATTCCCTTGCTTGTAAAAGGCGCCCTTGGAACCTGTCTAGATGGCCTCAGTGGAAGAGGCTGGGGTCCCAATAGATCGGCTCAGGCCGAGGGGCCGCCAGTAGACAATATTGAGGAACTTGGTAGAACGGTCCACATACAGGTGTAGTAGGTGGAGGACCATAATGGTTCAGCAAACTTGCGTAGGGATGCTCAGGTTTGGGATTTTGTTGGGCGGGGCTGGTCCCCATCCTCTTTTCCATTTGAGTCAACTTTTCTTGCATAACATTCAGGGAACTCTGCAG
The DNA here is from genome assembly GCF_051348905.1 of Ranitomeya variabilis. Classification (NCBI taxonomy): domain Eukaryota; kingdom Metazoa; phylum Chordata; class Amphibia; order Anura; family Dendrobatidae; genus Ranitomeya; species Ranitomeya variabilis. Next base: position 572,687,072 of record NC_135235.1, read on the forward strand.
ATCTTGTATTACTCTGATCAGAGCCTCTTCATTCTTTATGACCATGATGGTTGTGGGTCAGTACCACTACAGAAACACAGCTTTCTCCATTGCTTCGGGCCACCACCTATACCAACATTTGTCGAAATCTTAAGGCATGATCCGCTCTAACTTGCTTTCACAGGACCTGCCTCAGGGGAGTACTGTAGAAGGGGGCGGGGGTCATGTGGGCAAGATCTGGGAAGAAAAGGCATCCTGCTGCTTCCCGAGCCATTCAAAGAAGATGTACCGGTGATAATTGTCATGAAAATCCTGCGAGAATTGGACCAGATCATGTTCACTAAATGGGGGCCTAGCTGTTGTGAATTCTGCTCTTGGGCTTCCTTCCGGTGGTTATTGGTGGTAGTGCAGTTGTCTTGGGGTTGTAATCTGGGCAGGTGTTTCTGCTGATTGCAGCTCTATTAGGTATTTAGGTGTGCAGGATCCATGAGTCCATGCCAGTTGTCCATTGTACTTGGAGGGATTGCTTCTCTCTCTGGCTCCTCATGCCCTGCTCCAATTCAGCTAAGATAAGTGTCTGGTTTTTGTCTCTGTGCACACATGCAGTGTGCTTTGCAATTCAGTGCAATTCATTGTGTTTTTGTCAGGCTTAGACTTTGTTTGGATTTTTCAGTCATGCTGGATTCTCAGGAGATGCAGATATACTTTCTATGTCTTTAGTTAGATATAGAATATTTGTATTATCTGCTGTGGATGTTTTTGGGATTTTAATACTGACCGCTTAGAAATCTGTCCTATCCTTTTCTATTTAGCTAGAAGTGCCTCTTTTGCTAAATCCTGTTTTTCTGCCTGCATGTGTTTTTCCTCTTATACTCACAGTCAATATTTGTGGGGGGCTGCCTATCTTTGGGGGTTCTGCTCTGAGGCAAGATAGAATTCCCATTTCCATCTATAGGGGTATTTAGTCCTCCGGCTGTGTCGAGGTGTCTAGGACGTGTTAGGTACATCCCACGGCTACTTCTAGTTGCGGTGTTAGTTTAGGGTTTGCGGTCAGTACAGGTACCACCTACTCCTGAGAAAGTCTCTCATGTGGCTCCAAGGTCACCGGATCATAACAGTACAACTGGCCAACAATGAGTTAAATGCATCTCAGAAGAAGGGAAGAAAGAGCCATTTTTTTTCTGTAGTCTGCTTTGTCTTTTCTTCCCTCTTTTCCTCTGGGTGACTGAGGAGTCTTGTGCTAGCATGGATGTTCAGGGATTAGTTTCTCGTATAGACCAGCTTGCTGCTAAGGTACAGGGTATTTCGGATTATATTGTTCAGACTCCGCTTTTAGAACCTAGGATTCCTACTCCTGATTTGTTTTTTGGGGACAGGTCCAAATTTTTGAGTTTTAAAAACAATTGTAAACTGTTTTTTGCTCTGAAGCCTCGTTCCTCTGGTGATCCCATTCAGCAGGTTGAAATTGTCATCTCCCTGCTGCGTGGCGACCCTCAGGATTGGGATTTTCCCTGGAATCTGGGAATCCGGCCTTGCTTAATGTAGATGCCTTTTTTCAAGCTCTAGGATTATTATATGATGAACCAAATTCTGTGGATCAAGCGGAGAAGACCTTGTTGGCCCTGTCTCAGGGTCAAGAAGCGGCAGAATTGTATTGTCAGAAATTTAGAAAATGGTCTGTGCTGACTAAATGGAATGAGGATGCTTTGGCGGCAATTTTCAGAAAGGGTCTTTCTGAATCTGTTAAAGATGTTATGGTGGGGTTTCCCACGCCTGTTGGTCTGAGTGATTCTATGTCTCTGGCCATTCAGATTGATCGGCGCTTGCGGGAGCGCAGAACTGTGAGCGCTGTGGCGTTGTCCTCAGAGCAGATGCCTGAGCCTATGCAGTGTGATAGGATTCTGTCTAGAACGGAACAACAAGGATTCAGACGTCAGAATAGGTTGTGTTTTTATTGTGGCGATGCTTCTCATGTAATTTCAGTCTGCCCAAAGCGTACAAAGAGAATCGCTAGTTCAGTTACCATCGGAACTGTACAACCTAAATTTCTGTTATCTGTGACCTTGATCTGCTCATTGTCGTCATTTTCTGTCATGGCGTTTGTGGATTCAGGCGCCGCTTTGAACTTAATGGACTTTGAATTTGCCAGGCGTTGTGGTTTCCCCTTGCAGTCTTTGCAGAACCCTATTCCTTTAAGGGGCATTGATGCTACACCTTTGGCTAAAAATAAACCCCAGTTTTGGACAAAGGTGACCATGTGCATGGCGCCAGCCCATCAGGAAGATTGTCGTTTTCTGGTGTTGCATCATTTGCATTGTGCTGGGTTTTCCATGGTTGCAGATACATAATCCTGTGTTGGATTGGAAGTCTATGTCTGTGACTAGTTGGGGTTGTCAGGGGGTTCATAATGACGTTCCTGTGATGTCAATCTCCTCTTCCTCCTCTTCTGAAGTTCCAGAGTTTTTGTCTGATTTTCAGGATGTATTCGGTGAGCCCAAGTCCAGTTCCCTTCCACCGCATAGGGACTGTTATTGTGCTATTGACTTGATTCCAGGCTGTAAGTTTCCTAAGGGCCGACTTTTCAACCTGTCTGTGCCGGAACATACCGCCATGCGGAGTTATGTTAAGGAGTCTTTGGAGAAAGGGCAAATTCGGCCATCTTCTTCACCACTGGGAGCGGGATTTTTTTTTGTTGCTAAGAAGGATGGCTCCTTGAGACCCTGTATTGATTATCGCCTCTTGAATAAGATCACGGTCAAGTTTCAATACCCTTTACCTTTGCATTCCGATTTGTTTGGCAGGATTAAGGGGGCTAGTTGGTTTACTAAAATTGACCTTCGAGGGGCATATAATCTTGTTCGTATTAAGCAGGGTGACGAATGGAAAACTGCGTTTAATACGCCCAAAGGCCATTTTGAATACCTTGTGATGCCATTCGGGCTCTCTAATACTCCATCTGTTTTTCAGTCCTTCATGCATGATATCTTCCAGAATTATCTTCATAAATTCATGATTGTATATTTGGATGACATCTTAATTTTTTCCGATGATTGGGAGTCTCATGTGAAACAGGTCAGGATGGTATTTCAGATCCTTCGTGATAATACTTTGTTTGTGAAGGGGTCTAAGTGTCTCTTTGGAGTGCAGAAGGTTTCTTTTTTGGGCTTTATTTTTTCTCCCTCATCTATAGAGATGGATCCGGTTAAGGTTCAGGCCATTCATGATTTAATTCAACCCACATCTGTGAAGAGCCTTCAGAAATTTTTTGGCTTTGCTAATTTTTATCGCCGTTTCATTGCTAACTTCTCCAGTGTGTTTAAACCCCTGACCGATTTGACGAAGAAAGGCGCTGATGTAACGAATTGGTCCCCTGTGGCTGTCTCTGCCTTTCAGGAGCTTAAACGCCGATTTACTTCTGCCCCGGTGTTGCATCAGCCAGATGTTTCTCTTCCGTTTCAGGTTGAGGTTGACGCTTCTGAGATTGGGGCAGGGGCCGTTTTGTCTCAGAGGAATTCTGATGGTTCCTTGATGAAACCGTGTGCCTTCTTTTCCCGTAAGTTTTTGCCTGCTGAACGCAATTATGATGTCGGCAATCGGGAGTTGTTGGCTATGAAGTGGGCGTTTGAGGAATGGCGACATTGGCTTGAGGGAGCCAAGCACCGTATTGTGGTCTTGACCGATCATAAAAATCTGATTTACCTCGAATCCGCCAAGCGGCTGAATCCTAGACAGGCTCGATGGTCCCTGTTTTTCTCCCGTCTTGATTTCGTGGTCTCGTATCTTCCGGGTTCTAAGAATGTTAAGGCTGATGCCCTCTCTAGGATTTTTTTGCCTGATTCTCCTGAGGTATTTGAGCCGGTCGGCATTCTGAAGGAAGGGGTGGTCCTTTCTGCCATTTCCCCTGATTTGCGACGGGTTCTGCAGGAATTTCAGGCTGACAAACCTGACCGCTGTCCAGTGGGGAAACTGTTTGTTCCTGATAGATGGACTAGTAGAGTGATTTCGGAGGTTCACTGTTCTGTGTTGGCTGGTCATCCTGGTATTTTTGGTACCAGAGATTTGGTTGGTAGGTCCTTTTGGTGGCCTTCTTTGTCGCGTGATGTGCGTTCTTTTGTGCAGTCCTGTGGGACTTGTGCGCGGGCCAAGCCTTGTTGTTCCCGTGCTAGTGGGTTGCTTTTGCCTTTGCCGGTCCCTGAGAGGCCCTGGACGCATATTTCTATGGATTTTATTTCAGATCTTCCGGTTTTCCAGGGGATGTCAGTTATCTGGGTGGTTTGTGACCGGTTTTCTAAGATGGTTCATTTGGTGCCTTTGCCTAAATTGCCTTCCTCTTCTGATTTGGTTCCGTTGTTTTTTCAGCATGTGGTTCGTTTGCATGGTATTCCGGAGAATATTGTGTCCGACAGAGGTTCCCAGTTTGTTTCTAGGTTTTGGCGGGCCTTTTGTGCTAGGCTGGGCATTGATTTGTCTTTTTCTTCCGCATTTCATCCTCAGACAAATGGCCAGACCGAGCGAACTAATCAGACTTTGGAAACTTATTTGAGATGCTTTGTGTCTGCTGATCAGGATGATTGGGTGGCTTTCTTGCCATTGGCCGAGTTTGCCCTTAATAATCGGGCTAGTTCGGCTACCTTGGTTTCGCCCTTCTTTTGTAAATTTGGTTTTCATCCTCGTTTTTCTTCGGGGCAAGTTGAACCTTCTGATTGTCCTGGTGTGGATTCTGTGGTTGACAGGTTGCAGCAGATTTGGGCTCATGTGGTGGACAATTTGGTGTTGTCTCAGGAAGAGGCTCAGCGTTTTGCTAACCGTCGTCGGTGTGTTGGTACCCGGCTTCGGGTTGGGGATCTGGTCTGGATGTCTTCCCGTCATGTTCCTATGAAGGTTTCTTCCCCTAAGTTTAAGCCTCGGTTTATTGGTCCTTATAGGATTTCTGAGATTATCAATCCGGTGTCTTTTCGTTTGGCCCTTCCGGCCTCTTTTGCCCTCTTTTGCCATCCATAATGTTTTCCATAGATCTTTATTGCGGAAATATGTGGTGCCCGTTGTTCCCTCGGTTGATCCTCCTGCTCCTGTGTTGGTTGATGGGGAGTTGGAGTATGTGGTTGAGAAGATTTTGGATTCTCGCTTTTCGAGGCGGAGGCTTCAGTACCTTGTCAAATGGAAGGGTTATGGCCAGGAGGATAATTCTTGGGGTTTTGCCTCTGATGTCCATGCTGCTGATTTGGTCCGTGCCTTTCATCTGGCTCATCCTGATCGGCCTGGGGGCTCTGGTGAGGGTTCGGTGACCCCTCTTCAAGGGGGGGCTACTGTTGTGAATTCTGCTCTTGGGCTCCCTCCGGTGGTTATTGGTGGTAGTGCAGTTGTCTTGGGGTTGTAATCCGGGCAGGTGTTTCTGCTGATTGCAGCTCTATTAGGAATTTAGGTGTGCAGGATCCATGAGTCCATGCCAGTTGTCCATTGTACTTGGAGGGATTGCTTCTCTCTCTGGCTCCTCATGCCCTGCTCCAATTCAGCTAAGACAAGTGTCTGGTTTTTGTCTCTGTGCACACATGCAGTGTGCTTTGCAATTCAGTGCAATTCATTGTGTTTTTTGTTGTGAATTCCGTTCTCGGGCTCCCTCCTGTGGTCGTGAATGGTACTTTGGTGAGTTCTGTCCTTGGACACCCTCTGGTGGCTTTGAGTGGAACTGCTGATCGTTAAGGTTGGCTTTCTCAGCTGCCCTCATTTATTGCTTCTGCTTGCTTCCCTATTTAACTCTGCCCAGGTCGTTAGTACATGCCAGCTGTCAATGTCTCAGTACTGGTTCAGATCTCTCTTGGATTTCTCAGATGACCTGTCTACTCCAGCAGAAGCTAAGTCCTTGCTAGTCATTTTGCTGTTCATCGGTTTTTGAATATATTTTCAGTACATGCTATGTTTCAGTCCAGTGTTGTGAACTCTGTTTTCGGGCTCCCTCTTGTGGTCACAGGTGGTATTGCGTGAGTTTTATTTTTGGGCTCCCCCTGGTGGCTTTGTTTGTTATCTTGCGGGTCTGTGGCTGGATCAGCTGCCTCGTTATTCTCTAGGGAGGTTCCTATTTAGCTCTGCTTCACCTCCACTTGTTGCCGGCTGTCGATGTATTCAGTGCCATTCTGATTACTCCTGACTATCTTGGTTTTCTGTCTCTTCATGAGAAGCTAAGTTCTGTTTGATTATTTTTTGCTCATCTGTCTGCAATATGATTTCTGTTTATGATGAGTTTAGTCCAGCTTGCTAATATGTGATTTCTTGCTGCTGGTAAGCTCTGGGGTACGGAGTTGCTTCCCCCGCACCGTTAGTTGGTGCGGGGGCTCGAGCAATCTCTGCGTGGATATTTTGAATAGGGTTTTTCATTGACCGCACAGTTCTCTTCCTATTTTCTGCTATCTAGTGTTAGTGGGCCTCATTTGCTAAATCTATTTCATCTCTGCGTATGTGCTTTCCCCTTAACTCACCATTAATATTTGTGGGGGGCTTTTCTATATCTTTGGGGGTCATTTCTCTGAGGCAAGTGAGGACTTACTTTCTCTCTAGGAATAGTCAGTTTCTCAGGCCGTGACGAGACGTCTAGGATTTCCAGGTAACGTTCCACGGCTACTTATAGTTGTTTGCGGATAGGATCAGGTTGCGGTCAATTCAGTTACCACTTCCCCAGAGCTAGTCGTCGGTTCAGTTTCTTAGCTAGTCAGATTTGCGATCCTTGCCACTAGGATCATAACAGTCCAGCCTGCTATTATATTTCCTTGCTAGCTGGAAGCTCTGGGGGTGCAGAGCTGCACCTCCACACCGTGAGTCGGTGTGGAGGTCTTTTTGCACACTCTGCGTGGTTTTTGTACTTTTTTATACTGACCGCATAGTTCCCTTTCCTATCCTCTGTCTGTTTAGAGAAGATTCGGCCTCCTTTGCTAAAATCTGTTTCATTCCTGTGTTTGTTACTTCCCTCTTAACTCACAGTCAATATTTGTGGGGGGCTACCTTACTTTGGGGAATTTCTCAGAGGCAAGGTAGGCTGCTATTTCTATCTTTAGGGGTAGTTAGCTCTTAGGCTGTGAAGAGGCGTCTAGGGAGTTAGGTACGCTCCACGGCTATTTCTAGTGTGTGTGATAGGATTAGGGATTGCGGTCAGTAGAGTTACCACTTCCTCAGAGCTTGTCCCAGGTTTTCCATTTTAACCATCAGGTCATTTCGGGTGCTCCTAACCACCAGGTCCAAAGCAGTACAGCTGGCCAACAAAGTGTTAATGCATCTCAAAAGAGGGAAAAGAGAAGATCTGAGTCAATTTTTTTTTTCTTTGCAGCTTGTTTTGTCTTTCTTTTCCCCTTAACCTCTGGGTGGTTCAGGACTCAGGTGTAGATATGGATATTCAAGGTTTGTCCTCTTGTGTAGATCAACTAACTGCTAGGGTACAGAGTATTCAAGATTATGTAGTTCAGAATCCAATGTTAGAGCCTAGAATTCCAATTCCTGATTTTTTTTCTGGGGATAGATCTAAATTTTTGAATTTCAAAAATAATTGCAGACTGTTTCTTGCTCTGAAACCCCGCTCCTCTGGTGATCCCATTCAGCAAGTAAAGATTATTATTTCTTTGTTGCGTGGTGACCCGCAAGACTGGGCATTCTCCCTTGAGCCAGGAAATCCTGCATTGCTTAATGTGGATGCATTTTTTCTAGCGCTTGGATTGCTTTATGACGAGCCTAATTCTGTGGATCAGGCAGAAAAGATCTTGCTGTGACTCTATGTCAGGGTCAGGATGAGGCAGAAGTATATTGCCAGAAGTTTAGAAAGTGGTCTGTACTTACTCAATGGAATGAGTGTGCCATGGCAGCAATTTTCAGAAAGGGTCTTTCTGAAGCCCTTAAGGATGTTATGGTGGGGTTTCCCACGCCTGCTGGTCTGAATGAGTCAATGTCTTTTGCCATTCAGATTGATCGGCGTTTGCGCGAGCGCAAAGTTGTGCACCATTTGGCGGTGTCCTCTGAGCGGAGGCCTGAGCCTATGCAATGTGATAGGACTTTGACCAGAGCTGAATGGCAAGAACACAGACGTCAGAATGGGCTGTGTTTTTACTGTGGTGACTCCTCTCATGCTATCTCTGATTGTCCTAAGCGCACTAAGAGGTTCGCTAGGTCTGTCACCATTAGTACCTTGCAGCCTAAATTTCTCTTATCTGTTACTCTGATTTGCTCACTGTCGTCCTACTCTGTTATGGCATTTGTGGATTCGGGCGCTGCCCTGAACTTGATGGACTTGGAGTTTGCCAGGCGCTGTGGTTTTTCCTTGGAGCCTTTGCAGAGTCCTATTCCCTTAAGGGGAATTGATGCTACACAATTGGCCAAGAATAAACCTCAGTACTGGACTCAGCTGACCATGTACATGGCTCCCGCACATCAGGAAAATATTCGCTTTTTGGTGTTGCATAATTTGCATGATGTTGTCGTGTTGGGTTTGCCATGGTTACAGGTTCATAATCCAGTACTCGATTGGAAATCAATGTCTGTGTCTAGTTGGGGTTGTCAAGGGATACATGGTGATGTTCCTTTGATGTCAATTTCTTCTTCCACTCCTTCTGAAGTCCCTGAGTTTTTGTCGGATTACCAGGATGTATTTGATGAGCCCAAGTCCAGTGCCCTACCTCCTCATAGGGACTGTGATTGCGCTATTAATTTGATTCCTGGTAGTAAGTTCCCTAAGGGCCGACTGTTCAATTTATCTGTGCCAGAACATGCCGCTATGCGGCGTTATGTAAAGGAGTCCTTGGAGAAAGGGCATATTCGCCCGTCTTCGTCACCGTTGGGAGCAGGGTTCTTTTTTGTGGCCAAGAAGGATGGCTCTCTGAGACCCTGTATAGATTATCGCCTTCTCAATAAAATCACGGTCAAATTTCAGTACCCTTTGCCTCTGTTGTCTGATTTGTTTGCTCGGATTAAGGGGGCTAGTTGGTTTACCAAGATTGACCTTCGAGGGGCGTATAATCTTGTGCATGTTAAACAGGGCGATGAATGGAAAACAGCATTTAATACGCCCGAGGGCCATTTTGAGTACCTGGTGATGCCATTCGGGCTTTCTAATGCTCCATCTGTGTTTCAGTCCTTTATGCACAACATCTTCCGGAACTATCTGGATAGGTTCATGATCGTATATTTGGATGATATTTTGGTCTTTTCGGATGATTGGGAGTCTCATGTAAGGCAGGTCAGGATGGTGTTCCAGGTCCTTCATGCTAATGCGTTGTTTGTGAAGGGCTCTAAATGCCTCTTTGGAGTTCAGAAGGTTTCCTTTTTGGGCTTCATTTTTTCCCCTTCTACTATCGAGATGGATCCTGTTAAAGTTCAGGCCATTTATGATTGGACTCAACCTACATCTGTGAAGAGTCTTCAGAAGTTCCTGGGCTTTGCTAATTTTTACCGTCGTTTCATCGCTAATTTTTCTAGTGTGGTTAAGCCTTTGACTGATTTGACGAAGAAAGGCGCTGATGTGGTGAATTGGTCCCCTGCGGCCGTTGAGGCCTTTCAGAAGCTTAAACGTCGTTTTACTTCGGCCCCTGTGTTGCGTCAGCCAGATGTTTTGCTCCCTTTTCAGGTCGAGGTTGATGCTTCTGAGATTGGGGCAGGGGCTGTTTTGTCTCAGAGAAGTTCTGATGGCTCCTTGATGAAGCCGTGTGCTTTCTTTTCTAGAAAGTTTTCGCCTGCCGAGCGTAATTATGATGTCGGCAATCGGGAGTTGTTGGCTATGAAGTGGGCATTTGAGGAGTGGCGACATTGGCTTAAGGGAGCCAAACATTGCGTGGTGGTCCTGACTGATCACAAGAATCTGACTTAGCTCGAGTCCGCCAAGCGGTTGAACCCTAGACAGGCTCGATGGTCACTGTTTTTCTCCCGTTTCGATTTTGTGGTCTCATACCTTCCGGGATCTAAGAATGTGAAGGCTGATGCCCTTTCTAGGAGTTTTTTGCCTGATTCTCCGGGAGTCCCTGAGCCGGCTGGTATTCTTAAAGAGGGGGTGATTCTGTCTGCCATCTCCCCTGATTTGCGGCGGGTGCTGCAGGAGTTTCAGGCTGATAGACCTGACCGCTGCCCAGTGGAGAAACTGTTTGTCCCTGATAGATGGACTAGTAGGGTTATTTCTGAGGTTCATTGTTCAGTGTTGGCTGGTCATCCTGGGATTTTTGGTACCAGAGATTTGGTTGCCAGGTCCTTTTGGTGGCCTTCCTTGTCACGGGATGTGCGTTCTTTTGTGCAGTCCTGTGGGACTTGTGCTCGGGCCAAACCTTGCTGTTCTCGTGCCAGTGGGTTGTTGTTGCCTTAGCCTGTCCCGAAGAGGCCCTGGACACATATTTACATGGATTTTATTTCTGATCTTCCTGTCTCTCAAAGGATGTCTGTCATCTGGGTGGTTTGTGATCGGTTTTCTAAGATGGTCCATTTGGTACCCTTGCCTAAATTGCCTTCCTCCTCTGATTTGGTTCCATTATTTTTTCAGCATGTGGTTCGTTTGCATGGCATTCCGGAGAACATTGTGTCGGACAGAGGTTCCCAATTTGTTTCTAGGTTTTGGCGGTCCTTCTGTGCTAAGATGGTCATTGATTTGTCTTTTTCTTCAGCGTTCCATCCTCAGACAAATGGCCAAACCGAACGAACCAATCAGACCTTGGAAACCTATCTGAGATGCTTTGTTTCTGCTGATCAGGATGATTGGGTGACCTTCTTGCCATTGGCCGAGTTCGCCCTTAATAATCGGGCTAGTTCTGCTACTTTGGTTTCGCCTTTTTTTGTAATTCTGGTTTTCATCCTCGTTTTTCTTCAGGGCAGGTTGAGCCTTCTGACTGTCCTGGTGTGGATTCTGTGGTGGACAGGTTGCAACAAATTTGGACTCACGTGGTGGACAATTTGACGTTGTCTCAGGAGAAGGCGCAACGTTTTGCTAACCGCCGTCGCTGTGTTGGTCCCCGACTTCGTGTTGGGGATTTTGTTTGGTTGTCTTCTCGTTTTGTTCCTATGAAGGTGTCTTCTCCTAAGTTCAAGCCTCGTTTCATTGGTCCTTATAAGATTTCTGAAATGATCAATCCTGTGTCGTTTCGTTTGGCCCTTCCAGCTTCTTTTGCCATCCATAATGTGTTCCATAGGTCGTTGTTGCGGAGATATGTGGCGCCTATGGTTCCTTCCGTTGATCCTCCTGCTCTGGTGTTGGTTGAGGGGGAGTTGGAGTATGTGGTGGAGAAGATTTTAGATTCTCGTATTTCGAGACGGAAGCTTCAGTACCTGGTTAAATGGAAGGGCTATGGTCAGGAGGATAATTCCTGGGTTGTTGCCTCCGATGTCCATGCTGCCGATTTGGTTCGTGCCTTTCATTTGGCTCGTCCTGATCGGCCTGGGGGTTCTGGTGAGGGTTCGGTGACCCCTCCTCAAGGGGGGGGTACTGTTGTGAATTCCGTTCTCGGGCTCCCTCCTGTGGTCGTGAATGGTACTTTGGTGAGTTCTGTCCTTGGACACCCTCTGGTGGCTTTGAGTGGAACTGCTGATCGTTGAGGTTGGCTTTCTCAGCTGCCCTCGTTTATTGCTTCTGCTTGCTTCCCTATTTAACTCTGCCCAGGTCGTTAGTACATGCCAGCTGTCAATGTCTCAGTACTGGTTCAGATCTCTCTTGGATTTCTCAGATGACCTGTCTACTCCAGCAGAAGCTAAGTCCTTGCTAGTCATTTTGCTGTTCATCGGTTTTTGAATATATTTTCAGTACATGCTATGTTTCAGTCCAGCCTGCTATTATGATATTTCCTTGCTAGCTGGAAGCTCTGGGGGTGCAGAGCTGCACCTCCACACCGTGAGTCGGTGTGGAGGTCTTTTTGCACACTCTGCATGGTTTTTGTACTTTTTTATACTGACCGCATAGTTCCCTTTCCTATCCTCTGTCTGTTTAGAGAAGATTCGGCCTCCTTTGCTAAAATCTGTTTCATTCCTGTGTTTGTTACTTCCCTCTTAACTCACAGTCAATATTTGTGGGGGGCTACCTTACTTTGGGGAATTTCTCAGAGGCAAGGTAGGCTGCTATTTCTATCTTTAGGGGTAGTTAGCTCTTAGGCTGTGAAGAGGCGTCTAGGGAGAGTTAGGTACGCTCCACGGCTATTTCTAGTGTGTGTGATAGGATTAGGGATTGCGGTCAGTAGAGTTACCACTTCCTCAGAGCTTGTCCCAGGTTTTCCATTTTAACCATCAGGTCATTTCGGGTGCTCCTAACCACCCGGTCCATAACAGTTTTTGTCCAGCTTAGACTTTGTTTGGATTTTTCAGTCATGCTGGATTCTCAGGAGATGCAGATATACTTTCTATGTCTTTAGTTAGATATAGAATATTTGTATTATCTGCTGTGGATGTTTTTGGGATTTTAATACTGACCGCTTAGAATTCTGTGCTATCCTTTTCTATTTAACTAGAAGTGCCTCTTTTGCTAAATCCTGTTTTTCTGCCTGTGTGTGTTTTTCCTCTTATACTCACAGTCAATATTTGTGGGGGGCTGCCTATCCTTGGGGGTTCTGCAAGAGGCAAGATAGAATTCCCATTTCCATCTATAGGGGTATTTACTCCTCCGGCTGTGTCGAGGTGTCTAGGACGTGTTAGGTACATCCCACGGCTACTTCTAGTTGCGGTGTTAGCTTAGGGTTTGCGGTCAGTACAGGTACCACCTACTCCTGAGAAAGTCTCTCATGCGGCTCCAAGGTCACCGTATCATAACACCTAGCTACTCGAAACTGGCCAGTCCGCACAAACCCACCCAGAATGCAGTCCAACAGCTGATCCGTGTCTGTGGGACACAGAAGAGTGTCCTGGTACACCAGTCTGTGGGAGTTATACGAGTGAAGGGAGGGATGTCCCTCACCCTCTCTCCTTGTCGAGAGACCATCCTGTAACTGCCTGGGGGAACCTTCTGCTACCTTCAAGGTGGTCATCGAATCGTTAGGCCTAGGAGAAGTAGGCCAGAATGCCCTGTTAGCCCGTACATTAGCAGTGGTCCATAATGGAGGAGTACCCATCAGAGTTGTGAATGTGGAACAGAGAGAAGTCTGCTTAACCCCAGGAATGGAGCTGGCTCATATATATCTACATAGCAGCAGAGTGCTGAGTTGGAAAGAAGTTACTCTGGCCTCGGTAAATGATGTGATCTGGACCCTGGCAGTCACAGCCGAAACAGAAGAGGCCCCGACCCCAGAATAGAACAGGTGAACCATCTTGGCCCAAATTGGGGTGGATGTGAAGGCTCTTGACCCAGATCGTATACAAGCAGTGGAAGCAATGCTGTGGGAGAAGCAGGCCGTGTTTGCCTGTCACACCGACGACTTCGGATGCACAGACATGCTCACCCATAAGATACTGACATGGAACACTTCTCCGATCCAAGAAAGATATCGACAGATACTTCCCAAGCTGTAATAGAAGGTGAACATGTTGGATTTGGGAGTGGTCCAAAGCAGTCAGAGTCCATGTGCAGCCCCAGTGGTGCTTGTCAAGAACAAGGACGGAACCACTGGTTTTTGAGGGGACTGCCGGCAGTTGCACCATGCATGCACCATGCGAGACTCATACTCCCTGCCCCGCATCAAAGAGTCCTTGATGGCCCTAGGGAAGGTAAATACTTCTCCACTCTGGATCCAGCTAGTGGGTACTGGCAGGTAGCGGTGGCAGAAAAAGACAAGGCAAAGACAGCGTTAATACTCCACATGGGACTATTTGAATTTAATAGAATGCCATTCGGACTAACTGATGCACTGGGTACGTTTCAGCGGTTGATAGAGAAGTGCCTGGGTGACCTGAACTTTGAAGCTACTCTGATATACCTGGACGACATCATTGTATACTCCGCTAACTTTCAGGAACACCTGAACAGACTTGGACAGTTACTCAGGCGATTAAGGGTCAATGGCCTGAAGGTAAAGCCAAGCAAGTGTCATCTTTTCAAGAAGGAAACCGAGCACATGGGCCATAAGGTATCCCAGGACAGAGCACTGCCTTACCAAGACAAAGTAGAAGTGATACAACAATGACCAGCACCCAGAACGCTGTGAGAGTTGAAAACCTTCCTTGAATGGGCCGGGTACTATCAGCGGTTCATCTAAGACTGTGCCAAAAAAACGGTCCCTCTGAACGAGCTGCTTAGATGGACAGCTGCGGTACCCAAGAATCAAAGCATACCCTGGGAACAAAAGCAGGAGGAGGAATTCCAGACCCTGAAAGAAGCCCTGACATTGGCCACTATCCTGGGTTATGCAGATTTCAAAAAGCTGTTCCTCTTATACACTGATGGCAGTCTTTATGGACTCGGGACAGTCCTTTCGCACATACGGGCACAAAAGGATTATCGCCTATGCCAGTAGGTCCCTAAGGCATATGGAGCGAAACCCCCACAACTACAGCTCCTTCCGGCTGGAACACCAATGCTGATTGCCTATCAAGGGTAACCCTCAAAAGTCTGGAAAGGGACCTCAATAGTGTTGAGAATTCCGATACCGCAAGTATCGGCCGATATTTGCGGTATCGGAATTCCGATACTTTCAGTATATCGGATACCGGAATCGGAAGTTCCCATAATTCAAAGAGCCAGAATTCAGCCAATGAGGAATAATTAGAAGTGTGGGCACATCCTGTTCTGCATGGTAGGCATGTAACTACTGGCATGGCTGTGATTGGCTGCTGAAATTATGTCATGATGCAGTATAAAAGTCGCCGCCGCAATTTTGGGTTCACTCTGCTGTGAATTCAGTTAGGGACAGGATGCTGTGTTCTAACTGAGGGCCAGTTTAGAGATAGCGATTTGCTTCATTGTGCTTTACCCAGGCTAATATAGCAACTGCTGTGTGAGAACCTTTTTTTTTGCCTTGCAGCGCTGTTCACAGCTGTCTGCAAGGTGTCTGTGTGAGTGCAGCTCACTCTGTAGTCTGGTCTGCAGCCACTGCTGGTTGTAGTCAGCTCAGGGTGCGTCACTGCCTCATACCGTTCCATTGTCCGTTTTTCAATTAGTGCAGCCTGCTGTTAAGAGTCGAGTTCCCACTGCTGCACAGGGGGAATCTTGAGCCATGTCTGCTGCGGTCTCCCATTCTGCATCGGCCGCAGTGGAGCCTGCTCAGCGGAGACGTCGGTCCCAGCGTCTCACTGAGTCTGATATTGTGCAAAGGGTTACTGCTGCCTCTCCAGGCTCTGCTATTGTACCCTGCACTGATCTGCGGCGAGCAGGCTTTTCTGGGACTAAGTCCTGCTTTGCACACACTGAGCATGCCCAGGGTAAGATCTCTCAGTGGAGATCAAGGGTCACATGCTCAGGTACTGCAGCAACTTCCATTGGTCCTCCAGGAAGGTCCTGTACCTGATCACGTTCTGTGGCAGCCTTCCATTTGTCCTTCTTGGGAGGTCCTGTAGGTGCTGCAGCTATATAAGGTTCTCATGACCGCACGGCCATGCGCTAGTGTCAAATATGTATGAGCTCAGCGCCAGTGTGGTCGTGTGTGTGGTCAGGGACCCGGCTGAAATAAGCCCCTAGAATGCTGGCACCTCCGGCGAGGAGTTTTGTGTATGCAGTCAGGGACCCAGCTGAAATAAGCCCCTAGAATGCTGGCACCTCCGGCGAGGAGTTTATGTGTGAATTCAGGGCTAGCTAATAGCCGATAGAATTCCGGCTCCACCGGAGAGGAGCTGCGTGTTGGTTGGACTGCATGACCACTGTCGGCTCTACACAGTAGCTGTGTCCCCTGTGAGCTAAACAGGGCACAGCGTTCTCTTTACTACGGGCTCTGTGAAATAACAGAGTTCATTTATTCTATTTTGCTTCGCCGCCTTACTTAGCAGCAGGTTCTTTCCTGCACGGTGGATCCCGGGTTGCGAACGCACCTATCCCATCTAATAAATATATTTGGTGAGTTCCGCCAACCCTAACAGTACACTAGCGTCAGGATCTGGCTAAGTAATGGCGGATGAACAGCGATTGCAGGGGTACATCCAGCTGCTGGAGGGCCGGTTGGCGTCTCTTGAGCGTGCAACCTCGGCGGTGGATGTTACCGCAATAGCTGTTCAGGCTGCTAGCGTGGCTGCAGCAGCTTTGCCCACTGCCACCTCTGTTCTGACTTTATCTCACCTCCCATTGCCTGAGAGATACTCTGGGGACAGTAAGTCCTGTAGGGGTTTCGTGAGCCAGTGTGGTATACACCTCGAGCTCCTGGCTGCACGTTTTCCCACAGAGCGGGCAAAGGTGGGATTCATAATCTCTCTCCTGTCGGACAGAGCGTTGGAGTGGGCTACGCCGCTGTGGGAGCACAACGATCATGTGGTGCGGAGTGTTCCTCGGTTTCTGGACACTCTGAAACAGGACTTTGTAGGACCTCAAGTCACCCATGATACAGCGCTCCAACTGCTGGCTTTGACTCAGGGTTCAACCATGGTCAGCCATTTTGCCGTTCACTTCCGGATGTTAGCGTCTGAGTTGGAATGGCCAGATAAAACCCTCCTCATTCCCGTATTTTGGAGGGGGCTGGCTGACCATGTGAAGGACGCTTTGGCCACTAGGGAGATTCCCGCCACACTGGAGGAGCTCATAGCTGTATCAACTCGCATAGACCTTCGTTTTCATGAGCGAAGGTTGGAGCGAGCCCAGTGTAGGCAGAGGTTTCGGCTGGCTCCCACCTTCGCCAGACCTTTGGAATCTCCAGTCCAGGCATCCGAGTCACATGAGGCCATAGAGGTGACACGAGCGGGATCCAAGTCCCAGTCCGCTCGTGCACTTAAGGTCTGTCATGTTTGCCGGCAGTGAGGACATCTTGCCTCCAAGTGTCCTCAGCGGTTGGGGAAACGTCAGCGTCTAGTGGCAGTTGGAGGAGGTACACTAGACACGGCGACGTTTGCCTCTAAGTTGTCCTTCAAGGGGACAATTACCATAGGCCCATCCACTCTTATGGTAGAGCTATGCATGGACTCTGGGGCGGAGGGTAATTTTATGTCATCCGCTTTTGCTCAGCATCACGCAATACCCCTGGTGATGCTCGCCAAACCAGTAACCGTTCGAGTGGTAAATGGGTCGACACTACCCTCACAGATTACCCACCAAACCATTCCTTTCACTCTTTCTGTGTCTCCATCACTTCAGGAGATTATCTCCCTATTAGTCATTCCTGAGGGAATTGATGAGGTCCCGTTGGGGATACCATGGCTACGCAATCATTCTCCTCATATAGAGTGGTCCTCAGGGAGAATATTGGGATGGAGTAAATCCTGTGAGGGTAGATGTCAGAGGGAGTGCGTTCAGGTTGCTACAACAGAGGTACCCGCAGATCTTTCCTCTCTCCCCAAGTACTATTGGCCCTATGCGGATGTGTTCTCCAAAAGGGCTGCGGAGACTCTTCCGCCTCACTGCCCCTATGACGGTCCTATTGACCTCTTGCCTGGTGCTGAGCCTCCCCGGGGTCGAGTCTATCCGTTATCTCTCCCGGAGATGGAGGCAGTGTCTCAGTACATCCAAGAGAATCTGGCAAGAGGATTCATTAGGAAGTCAGTGTCACCTGCAGGGGCTGGGTTCTTCTTCGTACAGAAGAAGAGTGGAGACTTACATCCATGCATAGACTACAGGGGTCTTAACGCCATCACCGTTAAGAACAAGTACCCATTACCCCTGATATCTGAGCTTTTTGATAGGCTACGGGGAGCAAGGGTATTTACAAAATTAGATCTGCGGGGTGCTTACAACCTGATTCGCATCCATGAGGGGGACGAATGGAAGACGGTTTTAACACCAGGGATGGGCACTATGAATATCTGGTGATGCCCTTTGGGCTCTGTAATGCCCCAGTTGTTTTCCAAGACTTTGTGAACAACATCTTCTGGGATATGCTCACCACCTCGGTTGTAGTCTATCTGGATGATATTCTCATCTACTCTCCAGATATTGACACCCATCGGAGAGATGTTTGCAAAGTCTTTGACCTCTTACGGGCAAACTCCCTCTATGCCAAGTTGGAGAAGTGTGTGTTTGAGCAGGAGTCCTTAACGTTCCTTGGTAATATCATCCCTGCCCAGGGTTTGGCTATGGATCCTGCCAAGCTACAAGCTGTGATGGACTGGCAGGAACCCCATTCACTTAAAGCGGTGCAGCGCTTTATGGGGTTCATTAATTACTATCGTAAGTTCATCCCACACTTCTCAACTTTGGTAGCTCCCTTGGTTGCCCTCACCAAGAAGGGAGCAAATCCCAAGTTGTGGTCAGAGGATGTCTCCAAGGCCTTCCTCTCGGTTAAGTCACACTTTGCTAGCGCTCCCATTCTACATCGCCCCGATGTAGTGTTTGAGCAGGAGTCCTTGACGTTCCTTGGTAATATCATCCCTGCCCAGGGTTTGGCTATGGATCCTGCCAAGCTACAAGCTGTGATGGACTGGCAGGAACCCCATTCACTTAAAGCGGTGCAGCGCTTTATGGGGTTCATTAATTACTATCGTAAGTTCATCCCACACTTCTCAACTTTGGTAGCTCCCTTGGTTGCCCTCACCAAGAAGGGAGCAAATCCCAAGTTGTGGTCAGAGGATGTCTCCAAGGCCTTCCTCTCGGTTAAGTCACACTTTGCTAGCGCTCCCATTCTACATCGCCCCGATGTAGATAAGCCATTTATCATGGAGGTGGATGCCTCATCCTTTGGTGCTGGAGCAGTCCTTTTCCAAAAGGATGCTCAAGGTCGGAAGCATCCATGCTTCTTCTTCTCCAAGACCTTCACACCGGCGGAGAGGAATTATTCCATCGGGGACAGGGAGTTGCTAGCCATGAAGTTGGCTTTCTCAGAGTGGAGACATCTCTTGGAGGGAGCTCGCTTTCCCTTCCAGGTTTTCACTGACCACAAAAACTTGGTATATCTACAGATGGCCCAGCGGCTGAATTCTCGCCAGGCTAGATGGTCCCTGTTCTTCTCCCGGTTTCATTTTACTCTTCATTTTCTCTCCGGGGAGAACATTCGCGCCGATGCTCTCTCCCGCTCCGTCATCTGAGGAGGAGGAGGAGGAGCCTCGGCTTATTGTCCCTTCTGAGAGCCTGAGAACTGTAGCTCCGGTTTCGCTAGAGTCTGTGCCCCCGGGCAAGACTTTCATGCCAGCGAATTTGCGACTGGAGGTTCTTTCTTGGGCTCACTCGTCCAGAGTGGGTGGGCATTTTGGGACCAAAAGGACATCCGAGCTTTTGGCAAGAATGTACTGGTGGCCGCATATGGCCCGTGATGTCGGGGACTATATTCGGGCGTGCGTTTCCTGTGCCCAGAATCGGTCTCCTCGGCAACGGCCTGCTGGGTTGCTTTACCCCCTACCGATGGCAGACAGGCCTTGGGAAATGGTCGGGATGGACTTCGTGGTGGGCTTACTCAAGTCGCGTAGCTGCACTGTTATCTGGGTTGTCACCGATCATTTCTCTAAGATGGTGCACTTGGTGCCGCTTCCACGGTTACCTTCTACACGGGCCTTGGCGGCGTTATTCATAAAGCACATTTTTCGTTTACATGGAATGCCTGATAAAATTGTCAGCGACTGGGGTCCCCAGTTCACGTCTCGGTTTTGGAGAGAGCTCTGCCGTTTACTCAGCATAGAGTTGAATCTCTTCTCTGCATACCATCCCGAGACGAATGGGTTGGTAGAGAGGACCAACCAGACTCTGGAGACATACTTGCGACATTTTGTCTCTGCTAGGCAGGATGATTGGGCATCTTTGCTACCTTGGGCGGAATTTGCCTTGAACAACGCCGTAGCCGATTCCACTGGGCAGACTCCTTTTCTCCTTAATTACGGCCAGCATCCGCGTGTCCCTGTGCCCATGCCTGTGTCATCCACCGATTCTAGGGTGGCAGACTGGGCGGTGGAGGCAAGTGACATCTGGGACCGCACACAGGATGCCATCCGGGCCTCCAAGGAGAGAAAGAGGGTTTCTGCTGATACACATCAGCGCCCTGCTCCGAACTTTGCTCCTGGCGACTTAGTGTGGCTCTCCGCCCGTAACATCAGGCTGCGAGTTGAGTCCACTAAGTTTGCGCCTCGCTACATTGGCCCGTTCAAGGTTCTGGAACAGGTCAACCCTGTGGTCTGCCGTTTGGCTATTCCTCCACGCCTTGGTATCACAGACACTTTTCACGTTTCCCTCTTAAAGCCCGTTCATTTGTCCCGGTTTTCTGAGTCATCTGCCTGGACATCGGGTTCATCCTCGGATGAGTTTGAGGTGAATGCTATTGTGGGGTGCAAGGTGGTACGTGGCAAGAAATTTTATCTGGTGGACTGGAAGGGTCACGGTCCAGAAGATAGAACCTGGGAACCTGTGGAGCACATTCGGGCTCTGCTGCTCATTGCAGCTTTTAAGCATAGCGAGGCTCAAGGAGGGGGGGGGCCCTAGGAGGGGGGGGGGTAATGTTAGGAGTCGAGTTCCCGCTGCTGCACAGGGGGAATCTCGAGCCGTGTCTGCATTCTGCATCGGCCGCAGTGGAGCCTGCTCAGCGGAGACGTTGGTCCCAGCGTCTCACTGAGTCTGATAAGGGTTACTGATGCCTCTCCAGGCTCTGCTATTGTACCCTGCACTGATCTGCAGCGAGCAGGCTTTTCTGGGACTAAGTCCTGCTTTGCACACACTGAGCATGCCCAGGGTAAGATCTCTCAGTGGAGATCAAGGGTCACATGCTCAGGTACTGCAGCAACTTCCATTGGTCCTCCAGGAAGGTCCTGTACCTGTTCAAGTTCTGTGGCAGCCTTCCATTGGTCCTTCTTGGAAGGTCCTATAGGTGCTGCAGCTATATAAGGTTCTCATGACCGCACGGCCATGCGCTAGTGTCAAATATGTATGAGCTCAGCGCCAGTGTGGTCGTGTGTGTGGTCAGGGACCCGGCTGAAATAAGCCCCTAGAATGCTGGCACCTCCGGCGAGGAGTTTTGTGTATGCAGTCAGGGACCCGGCTGAAATAAGCCCCTAGAATGCTGGCACCTCCGGCGAGGAGTTTATGTGTGAATTCAGGGCTGGCTAATAGCCGATAGAATTCCGGCTCCACCGGAGAGGAGCTGCGTGTTGGTTGGACTGCATGACCACTGTCGGCTCTACACAGTAGCTGTGTCCCCTGTGAGCTAAACAGGGCACAGCGTTCTCTTTACTACGGGCTGTGTGAAGTAACAGAGTTCGTTTATTCTATTTTGCTTCGCCGCCTTACTTAGCAGCAGGTTCTTTTCTGCACGGTGGATCCCGGGTTGCGAACGCACCTATCCCATCTAATAAATATATTTGGTGCATTCCGCCAACTCTAACACCTGCTGCACATTTTTTCAAATGTATCCTATTAGTGACTTTCTATCCGTATCCTGCTAGATTGTGGAAAAACACTAAATAGGATTACATAGAGGAGCTTTTTTGGGCCTTGCAGCGCCGTTTACGGCTGTCTGCACGGTCTCTCTGTGAGTGCAGCTCACTCTGTAGTCTGTTCTGCCGCCACAGCTGGTTGTAGTCAGCTCAGGGTGCGTCACTGCCTCATACCGTTCCATTGTCCGTTTCTCAATTAGTGCAGCCTGCTGCACATTTTTTCAAATTTATCCTATTAGTGGCTTTCCATCCGTATCCAGCTAGATTGTGGAAAAACACTATATAGGATTACATAGAGGAGCTTTTTTTGGCCTTGCAGTGCCTTTAACGGCTGTCTGCATGGTCTCTGTGTGAGTGCAGCTCACTCTGTAGTCTGTTCTGTGGAAAAAACAAACAGTTTATAAAGTTCACCAAACACTCCACTTTAGAGTTGTGTAGGCCACATTAGCTCATATTAAAGTCTAGTCCACACTTGATAAAATTAGTGTTCCTTATACCTGTTAGCAGCTGTTCAGGAATAAGCACACTAAGCCCTTAGTACTTTTCTGCCTATCTTTATCAGTCTACCAAGATGAAGAAGTCAGGGAGTAAGGCACGTGGGCGTGGGCGTGGAGGTGGAGCAGGGAAAGGACGTGGGGATTCTGTGCCTGCTGCGGGCACCGGTGACTCATCATCCCCCAGTTTTAGCAGGGAACAGTCCTTCATGCGCAGCTTTGTAGGAGCTCGCGGTGCCCCGCTGCTGCGTGACGAACAAATTGAAGCCGTTGTCAGATGGATGACAGCTAACGCATCAATTTCAATTAGTGCCACATCCTCTCAGGCACAGAGCACTGAAGAGCACCCATCTGTCTCGTCACCACCTGCCAATTTGCCCAGGCAGTCAGAGAGCCCAGGACAGGAGCATCTCTACTCCTGTTCTCTGAATCTCTTGGCTTGGAAAGAGGGGGCCAGCCAAGCAGCATTGGAGAAATGGAAGAAGAGGCAGTATGCAGTGATGCCCAACAGCTTTTTCTCTCTGCCTCTGAAGAGACGGGTGGGCCAGTGCCTCCGGTCAGCACACCTCAGTACGCATCTGATGATGAGACTCAGGTGCCACTTTCCGGTGCGTACTGTGCTGCCGAGACTATCCAGGAGAAGCAGTTGGTGGAAGAGGGTAGTGTAGATGATGAGGTCCTTGACCCATCATGGCGTGAGGTACAGGAAGGTGGTGGGAGCAGCTCTGAGGAAGAGATTCCCCAAACGGCCCAAAGAGGGAGAGGGAGGGGGAAGACTGCGGTGCCTGTAGCCTCCACTTCGGCACCCGTTAGGAGAATGCCTCTTCCAAAAGCCAAAACAGGCACTCCCAAGACTTGCAGTGCCTGGTCCTTTTTTGACACAGTTGCAGATGACATTTGCTTTGTCAAATGCAAGGTGTGTCATCAGAAAGTCAAAAGAGGGAAAAGTGTCAGCAACCTCAATACCACAAATATGTGGAAACATGTGCGGACCAAGCACGCGGTGGAGTTACAAAAACACACTGAAGACCTAGGCCAACCTACAGTGGCACCTACCACCTCTTCAGCTCGTGCTGTTGCCTCTTCCTCCAGCTCACACACAGCTGGTTCGCTTCCTCACAGGATAGCCATGGAAGAACCTCTGGCACTGTTGTCCAGAGACCCACTGTAATTCCACCCACAGCACCACGTTCCCAGTCATCCTCACACTCCCAGCCCAGTCTATAGCCATCGGTAGCACAGGCATGGGAGAAAAGGCGGCCATTCTCGGCAAACCACCCCCAAGCACAGGCTCTGAATGCTGGCATTGCAAAACTACTGTCCCTTGAAATGCTGTCATTCAGGCTGGTGGAGACTGACACCTTCCGTAACTTGATGGCATTGGCAGTCCCACAATAAAATGTGCCCAGCAACCTTTATTTCAGCAGGCAAGCCATCCCTGCCCTGCAAAAGCATGTGGAGGAAAACATTAAAAACACCGTCAGTAGCAAGGTCCACCTCACCACCGATGCGTGGACCAGTCACCATGGACAGGGGCGATACCTTTCCCTCACTGCCCATTGGGTAAATGTTGTGGAGCCGGGTACAGATCGTGCGAGTGGCGCAGGACGTGTTCTGCCAACTCCAAGGATTGCAGGAATCCAGTCTGTACACATTGACTCCTCCTCATACTCAAGTTCCTCTGAATCAGCGCTGCAGGAGCCGTCACAGTCCACCTCTACATGGACCCGTGAACGTTTACCTGTTACGACCGATATGAGCACAGCCATGGCCAAACGTCAACATATTAAAATTAATTTCTTTGGGGAATTGAAGCCACACAGCGCAGGAGCTCTGGAATGCTATCAAGCAGGAGAGCAACGTGTGGTTTGTGCCAGCAAATCTCCAGCCAGGCATGGTAGTGTGTGACAATGGCCGAAATCTGGAGGCAGCTCTGGCCCTAGGCAAACTCACTCACATCCCATGTCTGGCACATGTGCTCAACTTGGTCGTTCAGAGTTTTTTGAGGGACTATCCGGATCTTGATGCACTGCTGCACAAGGTTCGCCTAGAGTGTGCTCACTTGCGTCGTTCCAGCATGGCAAGATCACGCATTGCAGCTCTCCAGCGCCGATTCCGCCTTCCGGAACATCGCATCATATGTGACCTACCCACCAGGTGGAATTCCACGTTACATATGTTGGAGCGGTTGTGTGAGCAGCAGCCAGCAGTAATGGAATACCAGCTGCATCAGGCGCAAAGAAGTCGCACTCAGACTTCACAACCACTGAGTGGGCCACTATGAAGGACGTCTGCCAGGTTTTGCGTGCCTTCGATGATTCCACGCGGATGGCGAGTGCAGATGATGCACTAGTCAGCATGACTGTCCCCCTTATCTGCCTGCTTGAAAGAACATTGCAAGCGCTAAGGGATGATGTTGTGGAAGAGGTGGAGGATGAGGAGTCACCAATTCCATCTGCTTCTGGACAGTCAGCGCAACGTGGTTCCTTACAAAGGCCTAGGCAGGGGACACTTTGTGAGGAGGATGAGGAGGAGTCAATGGAGGAGGAAGACATCGGTCCAGAGGAGGGAGTTACACAATTCTCCAGTAGTCAGTGTGTAGAGCGAGGGTGGGGTGATGCAGGCAGAGATCACGCCTCAAGCAGGGGACAGCGTTTCTTGGCCAGTTGGTCTGCAGCACATGGTTGATTTCTTGCTGCAGTGCCAGAGAAACGACCACCGCATTGCCCACATTTTCAACACGGCTGATTATTGGGTGTACACCCTCCTAGATCCTCGCTACCGGGACAACTTACAAAGCCTCATAACACCGTTGAACCGGGAGCGTAAAATGCAGAAGTACCAAGACACACTGGTGAATTCCATCATCCTCTCCAGTCCAACTGAGAGCAGTGCTGCTAGTGCTTTACAAAGCAGTTCAGTGCGTCGAGGCAGTGGAGGAAGCTCTGCACAAAGAGGAAGCAGAAGCAGTGCCTCAGCACAAGGCAAGACCAGCATGGCCCAACTGTGGCACAGTTTTGTGTGCCCGCCACAAATATCTACACCATCACAGATGGCTCCAGTCAGCAGGAGGCAACGTTTCCGTCAGATGGTGACAGACTACATGTCTTGCCCTCTCAGTGTACTTCCAGACGGCTCTTCCCCCTTCAAGTTTTGGGTCTCTAAGCTGGATACATGGCCAGAGCTAAGCCAGTATGCCTTGGAGGTGCTGGGTTGCCCTGCTGCTAGTGTATTATCGGAACGCATCTTTAGTGCCGCAGGTGGTGTACTAACAGACCGTCGCATGCGACTATCCTCCGATAACGTTGACTGGCTTACTTTTCTGAAAATGAACAAGGTCTGGATCTCGCAGGAATTTGACACTCCTGTTCCAGATTAAATAATTGGTTGACTACAGTATCCAGGTTTCCTGTTGTGTTCATGTTTCTACCACCTGAACTGTAATCTCTGGGCTCCAACACCGCCAGTTGCTGCTCAGAAATGCCGTCTGCACAGTCAACACATGACCCAGTGTTATTGGGTTTCAGTAACGTCAGCTGATCCCCAGCTGTGTATCCGGCAATGTGTCCTGCTACCTCCACGCTGACACTACACCAGAAATTTAAGGGAACCTGTCCATCCCCCCCTGGTGTTTGTTACTGAAAGAGCCACCTTGTGCAGCAGTAATGCTGCACAAGGAAAAGGTGGCCCTTTTAGTTATGCTCCTTGCACCCGCTGAACTTAACACTTATAAAATGTGTCCCCTCATACCGTTAAACCATCCCGGTGGTGGGACTTTCCTTCGTAATGAGACGTAACACAGCCGTCATTCCTACCCCCTTGGCGCCGTGAGCCGCCTCCTCAGCGTTGTTTTAATCTGTCCCGGAGCCTGCGCTGTTACGTTAAACCTTGGGCATGCGCAGTTAGCACTGCCCGTCTTCTGACATCATTTGGTGTCAGGATGACTGCGCCTGTGCAGCCGCGCTGACCGAGATCCCGCCTCGCAGTGTCTTCTGATTTATTCACACTGGGGGGCTGGGATTCATGGGCATGCGGGGTGGGGGGTTAAAGGTTCCCTTTCAACTTGCTCCAAGTAGGCCTCAGCCTACACTCTGCTTCTCCTGCATTCCCTGGGCTCCAACACCGCCAGTTGCTGCCCAGAAGTGCCGTTTGCACAGTCAACACTTGCTGCCATGTTATTGGGTTTCAGTAACGTCAGCTGATCCCCAGCTGTGTATCCGGCAATTTGGCCTACCTCCATGCTGACACTACAACAGATGTTAAACTGCCTCGAGTGCAGGCCTCGGCCTACACTCTGCTTCTCAAGCATTCCATGGGCTCCAACACCGCCAGTTACTGTTCGGAAGTGCTGTCTGCACAGTCAACAGTTGCTCCTCTGTTATTGGGGTTCAGTAACGCCAGCTGCTCCCCTGCTGTGTGAGCGGCAATTGCTCCTGCTCCCTCCAAAGTCACACAACTTCAGAAATTAAACTTGCTCCAATTAGGCTTCGGCCTACACTCCTTTTTTTCTGTAATCCCAGGGCTCCAACACCGCCAGTTGCTGCTCGGAAGTGCTGTCTGCACAGTCAACACCTGCTCCAGTGTTATTGGGGTTCAGTAATGCCAGCTGCTCCCCTGCTGTATGTGCGGCAATCACTCAAGTCTGCTCCTCCTGCTGTCCCTGGGCTCCAACACTGCCAGTTGCTGCTCGGAACTGCTGTCTGCACAGTCAACAGTTACTCCTTTGTTATTGGGGTTCAGTAACACCAGCTGCTCCCCTGCTGTGTGTGCGGCAATCACTCAAGTCTGCTCCTCCTGCGGTCCCTGGGCTCCAACACCGCCAGTTGTTGCTCGGAAGTGCTGTCTGTACAGTCATCAGTTGCTCCTCTGTTATTGGGGTTCAGTAACACCAGCTTCTCCCCTGCTGTGTGTGCGGCAATCACTCAAGTCTGCTCCTCCTGCTGTCCCTGGGCTCCAACACCGCCAGTTGCTGCTCGGAAGTGCTGTCTGCACAGTCAACAGTTGCTCCTCTGTTATTGGGGTTCAATAACGCCAGCTGCTCCCCTGCTGTGTGTGCGGCAATTGCTCCTGCTCCCTCCAAAGTCACACAACTTCAGAAATTAAACTTGCTCCAATTAGGCTTCGGCCTACACTCCTTTTTTTCTGTTTTCCCTGGGCTCCAACACCGCCAGTTGCTGCTCGGAAGTGCTGTCTGCACAGTCAACACCTGCTCCAGTGTTATTGGTCCTGCTCCTGCAATACCTCCAGTCTGCTCCTCCTGCTTTCCCTGGGCTCCAACACTGCCAGTTGCTGCTTGGAAGTGCTGTCTGCACAGTCAACAGTTGCTCCTCTGTTATTGGGGTTCAGTAACACCAGCTGCTCCCCTGCTGTGTCTGCGGCAATTGCTCCTGCTCCCTCCAAAGTCACACAACTTCAGAAATTTAAACTTGCTCCAATTAGGCTTCGGCCTACACTCCTTTTTTTCTGTAATCCCAGGGCTCCAACACCGCCAGTTGCTGATTGGAAGTGCTGTCTGCACAGTCAACACCTGCTCCAGTGTTATTGGGGTTCAGTAACGCCAGCTGCTCCCCTGCTGTGTGTGCGGCAATACCTCCAGTCTGCTCCTCCTGCTTTCCCTGGGCTCCAACACCACCAGTTGCTGCTCGGAAGTGTTATCTGCACAGTCAACACCTGCTCCAGTGTTATTGGGGTTCAGTAACGCCAGCTGCTCCCCTGCTGTGTTTGCGGCAATCACTCAAGTCTGCTCCTCCTGCTGTCCCTGGGCTCCAACACCGCCAGTTGCTGCTCGGAAGTGCTGTCTGCACAGTCAACACTTGCTGCCATGTTATTGGGTTTCAGTAACGTCAGCTGATCCCCAGCTGTGTATCAGAAATTAAAGGGAACCTGTCCACCCCCCCCCAGGTGTTTGTAACTAGAAGAGCCACCTTGTGCAGCACTAATGCTGCATTTGGACAAGGTGGCTCTTTTAGTTATTCTCCTTGCACACGCTGAAGTTAACACTTCTAAAATATGTCCCCTCGTACCTTCAAACCGTCCTGGAGATGGGACTTTCCTTCTTAATGAGACGCAGCACAGCCGTCATTCCTACCCCCTTGGCGCCAGGTGCCGCCTCCTCAGCATTGTTTGAATCTGTCCCGGAGCCTGCGCTGTTATGTTACCCTTGGCCATGTGCAGTGCATATCTTCACCTCTCACTCATCTCCTTCCGCCTTCTTCAGACTGTGCGGCGTCACGGCCGTGGCATGTGATTTGGGATCAGCTGATGCCGCACAGTCTGAAGAAGGCAAAGGAGATGAGTTAGAGAGGTGAAGATATGCACTGTGCAAGGCCATGAATCCCAGCCACATAGTGTGAATAAATCAGAAGACACTGCGGGGCTGGGATTCATGGGCATGCGCAGTGCATATCTTCGCCTCTCACTCATCTCCTTCGGCCTTCTTCAGACTGTGCGGCATCACGGCCGTGGCATGTGATTTGGGATCAGCTGATGCCGCACAGTCTGAAGAAGGCTGTCAGGACTCTGAACATTTTTTATTACTTTTTTGTGCATTACTGCCCTTTTCCAAGATGGTGTCTTTGGTCTCATGTGCACTGTGTCTTCCTGCTATAAAACTCCACCCCAGCCTTCAGTCTGTGCTAGAGTATTCTGCCTTGCATCCAGCTCCTGACCTCTGGTGACTCTCTGGCTATATACCTGCTCCTGTGAACCTGTGGGGTTATCCTGCTACTCTGCTCTGAGTTCCTGCTGCATTCACCAGTTCCAGTAATCCTCCTTCATCTGCTGCTCGTGTTTACTTCCATCTGCATTTGCTGGACATGTAAGCTGTTGCTGCAC
Source organism: Ranitomeya variabilis (assembly GCF_051348905.1). Taxonomy (NCBI): domain Eukaryota; kingdom Metazoa; phylum Chordata; class Amphibia; order Anura; family Dendrobatidae; genus Ranitomeya; species Ranitomeya variabilis. The sequence goes on from NC_135235.1 coordinate 572,715,727, forward strand.
TGCAAGAACCTGAGACTATTACCCAGACCTCCCTGGTTGAGCTAAGATATTATTTGAACTGCCTTATAAGCATATCTATCTGTGTTTTGGACTAAGCAAGGACTTATTCATGTCAAGTATCCTCAAGAATAATTGTGCTTCATAGACTTTCTGCGTGATTTCATTTTCCTCTGAAGTTTCCTATAGACTGCTGAGCTGCATTTGATATTTGCACCAAGTGTTGTGGACATAAGTTTCTCTCTGCACCTGTTTGAATCACCGTGTGATAATATAGACTTTACCACTTATAAAACTGTGTCCTGTAGTTGTCTAGTTCCACGCAAAGAGGCTCCTGAGTTATCCCCTATAATTATTACAAAGCTGCGGGGCTGGGATTCATGGGCATGCGCAGTGCATATCTTCGCCTCTCACTCATCTCCTTCCGCCTTCTTCAGAATGTGCGGCGTCACGGCCGTGGCATGTGATTTGGGATCAGCTGACGCCGCATAGTCTGAAGAAGGCAGAAGGAGATGAGTTAAAGAGGCGAAGATATGCACTGCGCAAGGCCATGAATCCCAGCCCCGCAGTGTGAATAAATCAGAAGACACTGCGGGGCCTGATGTCGGGCAGCGCGACCGCACAGGCGCAGTCAGGCTGACATCAAATGATGTCAGAAGATGGGCAGCGCTAACTGCGCATGGCCAAGGGATAACATAACAGCCCAGGCTCCGGGACAGATTCAAACAACGCTGAGGAGGCTGCGCCCGCGCCAAGGAGGTATGAATGACAGCTGTGCTGCGTCTCATTAAGAAGGAAAGTCCCGCCTCTGGGACGGTTTCACGGTATGAGGGGCCAAATTTTATAAGTGTTTCGTTCAGCGTGTGCAAGGAGCATAATTAAAAGAGCCACCTTTTCCTTGTGCAGCATTACTGCTGCACAAGGTGGCTCTTCTAGTTGCTAACGCCTGAGGGGGGGTTAAAGGTTCCCTTTCAACTTGCTTCAATTAGGCCTCAGCCTACACTCTGCTTCTCCTTTATTCCCTGGGCTCCAACAATGCCAGTTGCTGCTCAGAAGTGTCTTTGGCACGGGTACTCCCTCCTGCCCAGCCCGGTTCCAGCACGCCAGCTGTTTCCGGGTAGTGTCAAGGTCACTTTGCCTTCAATACATTGTCCTGTCGTGTTGCGGTCAGGTTAGCCGACTCTATGGTGCCTGCAGTTTAGGTGCTTCCTATGTGGGCTGCGGGAACTGGCAATCAAGGCTGGTTCCGTAGTGCCAATAGGACAAGCTCCCCCTGTAGGACTGTGGATTTTCGGTAACTACGGCCGGCTCACGGCATAGCAACTTTTGTTTTTCCTGTGGACCTTCTGCTACCTATCTGAATTCCAGCACCATTAGCTGGTTCTTAGGAAGACAATCTTGAATAGGTCACCCTGGTTCCAGTACCGTCAGCTGGTTTTGGGCAGAGCCTTTGGCTTAGGTGCCTCCTTCTGGGTATCCGAGTTCCACCAACGTCAGGTGGTCCTTGGTAGTGCTTTCTGGCACGGGTACCTCCTGCTTAGTAACCGGGTTCCAGTACCGTCAGCTGGTCCTCGGTAGTTCCATTGGCTCTTGTACCTTCGGCTACCCATTCAGGTTCCAGTACCGTCAGCTGGTTTTCGGCAGTGTCTTTTGCTCTTGTACCTTCTGCTCCCCATCCTGGTTCCAGTACCGTCAGCTGGTTCCGGGCAGAGCCTTTGGCTTTGGTGCCTCCTTCTGGGTATCCGAGTTCCACCAATGTCAGGTGGTCCTTGGTAGTGCTTTCTGGCACGGGTACCTCCTGCTTAGTAACCGGGTTCCAGTACCATCAGCTGGTCCTCGGTAGTTCCATTGGCTCTTGTACCTTCAGCTACCCATCCGGGTTCCAGTACCGTCAGCTGGTTCTCGGCAGTGTCTTTTGCTCTTGTACCTTCTGCTCCCCATCCTGGTTCCAGTACCATCAGCTGGTTCCGGGCAGAGCCTTTGGTTTAGGTGCCTCCTTCTGGGTATCCGAGTTCCACAAAAGTCAGGTGGTCCTTGGTAGTGCTTTCTGGCACGGGTACCTCCTGCTTAGTAACCGGGTTCCAGTACTGTCAGCTGGTCCTCGGTAGTTCCATTGGCTCTTGGACCTTCGGGTAGCCATCCGGGTTCCAGTACTGTCAGCTGGTTTTCGGCATTTCCTCAGCCTTCTTGTACCTTCTGCTACATTTCCAAGTTCAAGACCCTAAAGATGACGACCCTGAAGACCACCCCTAAGACGACGATGACCCCAGAGACAACGACCCCTAAGACGACGACCCTGAAGACCACCCCGAAGACAACGACGACCCCGGAGACGAAGACAACCCTGGAGACGACGACCCTGAAGACCGAGAAGCAGAAGAACAAGAAGCTGCAGAACAAAGAGCAGAAGAACATTAAGCATAAGACTAAAATTCGGAGCAAAAGATATTATAAGCAGAAGAAGACTAAGCAGTGTATGGGGGTGAGTCCGTTCCTCCTCGTGGTGCCCCTGGAAAAAGCCTGCTGCTGCAGGCCAAACTGAACACGGACAAATCCTGTTGTAACTCTTTTGTGACAGGCAGAACGGAAGGTGTAATCTTCAAACTTTTATAGATAACAACTACAGGAATGCCTGTCACAAATAAGAATATGATGAAGAAGTTGAATATGAAGAAGAATAATAGTTTAATAAAAAGAATATGAAGAATGTAACAAAAAAGAATAATAGGAAGAAGGTGAAGAAGAAGATGAATAAGGTGAAGAAGAAGTAGATGTAAAAGATGCTGCTGCTGAGGATGATGAAGAAGAAAGTGTAGGAGAAGTAAAAAAGAAGGTGAAGAGCATGGAATTAGTGAAACATCAATATCTGACAAAATATAAAAAATCTCAACATAGTCAATATCTTTGTAACTCCGAATGTCTTAAAAAATTTTTTTAATTCCTGCTATTCCATTTGATTGGGCTAAACCTCTATGCCTTTAATGTCTCCTCCACCTCCCCCAATACATCTTACATTATTCTTTGTTGTTTTCCTTCATGTAGAATGAACCTACAAGGAAAGAAAGGGTTTATTTTAATTCCGATATTTTGGTCCCATTGACTTGCATTGGTATCGGGTATCGGTATCGGCGATATCCGATATTTTTTGAATATCGGCCGATCCGATACCGATACTTTTCAATATCGGAAGGTATCGCTCAACACTAGACCTCAATAAACACCTGGAAGAAGAGGAAATGCCAGACTTTTACAAATTCACACCCCTGGCAGTAGTAACACAGTCAAGGGGGGGGGGCGCTCTCTACCCAATTACTAGGGAGAACTAATGAAGAATGGGGTTGATTACAAGAGGAAGATGCAGGTTTGCAGCGAGTGAAAGGCTGAACCCAGAGAAAAGTACACGACAAGGAAGAAAGTGCTGACCTAGATGCCAAGATGAAGTCCGTGATGCACCAGTGGTATAGGTTGGGGGTTTGAGGAGCCGTTCTATACCGCAAGAGGCAACAGCCTGCTGACTTAGAGGCAATGTGGCAAGTAGTAGTCCCCGGAAGCATGGTACGAGAAATTGATAAAGAAGCTCATGAGTTCGAAACCGACTTCAGACCAGGAAAAACCTACCAGTGGCTGCAGTGTTACATATATTGCTCGCAGCTGGAAGCGACGGTTGAGGAAGTTTGCCTACAGTGTCGAGTGTGTGACCTCACCAAGAGCACAGAAAAGAGTGCACCCGTACAGACCATACAGACCAGAGAACCACTCGAAGTGTTAATGATAGACTACCTCCTTATGGGACACAGTACTGCCTGGTCATGACTGTGACCACTTCTCCAAGTTTGCAGTGGTGATCCCTACTTAGGACCAGACATCTGAGTCCGCTGGCAAAATTTCATCCGGGTCTACAGGTGTCCGAAGTGGATCCACTCAGACCAGAGAGCGTGTTTTCAGGGTAAAGTGATGAAAGAACTGTACGGCATCAAAAAGGTCCAGGACAACCCCATATAATCCCAAAGGGAATGGGGCCTGTGAGCGCTTTAACAGGACTCTGCTTCAAATGTTGTGAACTTAAGAGGAAGACTACGTGCCCGAATTGGTCTGGACCAATAACAATCGGGTCCACACCACCACGGTTTATACCCCGTATATGAACTGTTTGGTAGAGCCGGCCAAGAAATCGTCAAACTAAATAAGGAGCAGTCATAGGATCTATTCGAACAGTCTACCACCTGTAGCGTGGCTAAAGGTTGTATAGTCGACGGGAGATATGTGTCACATAGGTGGCTTGTCGCTGTGACATAACTATGCCTATCTATGTGTGTTTTAGGACCTGTGGTGATGTCATAACCACATGTCTAATCATGTGATGGGTTCCTGGGTGTGGTTAGACCTATAAAAGAAAGGCTAATGCTTAACATAGGAGGTGTATGTGTGGAGGTGTTAGCCTCCAGAGTGTGTTAAGACTCCAGGACTGAGCCTGAAGGACTGGACACTTGTTTTTCCTTTTCCTGAGCTAAAGGCTATTTGTTGTCTGTTTTGCTATGTGGTTTATGGAGCAATAAACCCTGTGAACTTTTAATGGAACGTGCCTCCTGAGTGTCAGCCGTCGCACCTGAGCGAGTGAAACCCCCTACAATTGGTGGTAGACGTGCGGGCAGCGTTCCCAGCAGAGACGTAAGTCTATTATTGAATGTCCTGGGTCAAGTCTGTTGCAAGCCAGCAAGCATTGCCGGGGAAAATGGAGGACCTGCTGAAACACTTGGTCCAGTCGCAGTCACAGCAGCAAGAGACCAACAGGCTGTTGATGCAGCAGATACAACAGAGCCAGCAGGAGCAACGGCAGCAGATACAACAGTACCAGCAGGAGCAAAGGCAGCAGATGCAGCTTCTGGCAACCGCCATCCAGGGCAGGACGAGCGCCCCAACCCCAGGTCTGGCTGATGACACCCACGTCCGGAAGACGGTAAGACGCGCATTGCAGAAAATGACCCCCGGGGATGATGTTGAGGCCTTCCTGACGGTGTTTGAGAGGGTCGCTGAGAGGGAAAAACTTCCACCAGAGCAGTGAGCAGAGGTACAGGCGCCATACCTGACGGGAGAACCTCAGAAGGCGTACTATGACTTGACCTTGCAGGATGCCAAGGAGTATCACAAATTGAAAGCTGAGATTCTCGCACGTTTTGGGGTGACACTGACTGTTAGGGCACAGCGAATTCACTGCTGGGCCTATCACCGGGACAAACCGCCTCGCTCCCAAATGTTTGACCTGTTGCACCTGGTCCAGAAATGGCTGCAGCCAGAGTCCTCTACGCCTGCACAGATGGTAGAACGAGTGATGATGGATCGGTTTGTGCATTCCCTCCCGAGGCCCATACAGACTTGGGTTGCCCAGGGTGATCCCCAGAATGCCGATCGGACTGGTCGAGAGATACCAAGGGATGGAAGGCTCCTTCGGGAGGCAGCCCATGCCATACTGGGGGTCCCAGAAAGGTGCTAAGTCCCAAAAAGGGGTGGGGCGTCCAAGGTCACAAAGGGCGGGGGAGGTGGTGCCCAAGGTCCCTACGGGTGATATTATTTGCTGGAGGTGCCACGGGCCAGGACATATAGCTGCCCATTGTTCCCAGACCACTGAGCAGATGGACTGCAGCATGGGACGCCGTAGTTCATACTATGCATATCCAGCCTGCAGTGTGAACTCTCCGCCCAACGATGGGCCTCAAGCGTGACCCGTAAAGGTGAACGGTCGAGCAGTAACGGCGCTGTTAGACTCGGGGAGCTTAGTGACCCTGGTGAGGGCCACTTTTCCTCTCCACCTGCTCCCGGGAAAGAAGGTAGGCGTGCGGTGCATACATGGTGATGCAAAGGACTACCCTATGGCCAGGGTGGATATTGAAACGGCGTGTGCCACTGAGTCCCATGAAGTCGTTGTCATTCGGGACTTTTTGCACCCTATAATTATTGGCCGGGATTTCTGTTTGTTTTGGGATTTGTGGGGAAAGGGTTCTGAGGTCGCTAGCAAGAGCAGGGAACCAATGAACCCTAAAAAGGTATCGCCACACCCAGAGACAGACAGGTTTCCTTTTTGTGTCCTGGTTGGGGATGAGGAGGAAGTGTCCCCTGCATCTGACATTCTGGAGTTAGAGGTAACCGGTGAAAATTTTGGGACTGCCCAACATAGGGACCCCACTCTGAGGGAAGCCTTTAATAATGTCACAGTTATTAATGGGGTTGTACAGGAGCCGGGGGCAGACACAAGATTTCCCTATTTTCTGATGAGTGGGGAGTTGTACCGGGTCACGAAAATAAGGGAGGAGTTGGTAGAGCAGTTGGTAGTGCCGGGTCCATATAGACGGAAGGTGTTGGACATGGCCCATTCACACATCTTGGGTGGACACCTAGGGGTGGAAAAAATGCAGGTACGGGTTGTGCAGAGGTTCTATTGGCCTGGGTGTCACCGGGAAATAGTGAACTATTGCAGGTCCTGCCCTACATATCAGCTAACTGCCCCCACTCCTCATTTCCGGAGCCCCCTTGTGCCATTGCCCATTATTGAGGTGCCATTCGAGAGAATTGCCATGGACTCGGTCGGTCCCTTAGTTAAATCAGCCCGGGGCCATCAGTATATATTAGTCATCCTGGACTATGCCACAGGCTATCCTGAGGCAATTCCCCTGAGAAATTCTTCCTCGAAGAGTATAGCCCGCGAGTTGGTCCATGTGTTTTCCCGTACAGATCTGCTGAAGGAGATCCTGACTGTCCAGGGGACACCTTTCATGAGCAATGTGATGAGGGAGTTATGCAAAGTCCTGAAAATCTCCCAGTTGAGGACCTCAGTGTACCATCCCCAGTCAGATGGCCTTGTTGAGAGATTTAACAAGACACTGAAGAGCATGCTGAGAAAAGCTATAGGGAAACATGGTAGAGACTGGGACTGTCTCTTACCATATCTGATGTTTTCCATTCGTGAAGTTCCACAGGCCTCCACAGGGTTCTCACCGTTTGAGCTTCTATATGGCCGACATCCGCGAGGACTCCTGGATACAGCCAAGGAAACCTAGGAAGCCGAAGTCACGCCCCACAGAAGCGTCATTGAGCATGTGGCCCTGATGCAGCAGAGGATTGCAAAGGTGATGCCTATCGTGAAATAACACCTCCTCCAGGCACAAGAAGCTCAGGCCAGAGTCTACAACCGGTCTGCCAGAGTTAGGCAGTTCAATCCGGGAGACCGAGTTCTTGTGTCAGCTCCGACGGTGGAGAGCAAGTTCTTGGCCAAATGGCAAGGGCCATATGAGGTCGTCGAGAAGCTTGGTGAGGTAAACTATAAAATTCACCAACCAGGAAGACGGAAACCAATCCAAGTCTACCATGTCAACCTCATCAAGCCATGGCAAGATAGAGAGCCGGCAGTAACTCCATCTTTGCTAAGCAACCCAGAAGGTGAGGTTGGAGGGGTTACTATAGCGGAGACGCTATCGAAGGCCCATTAACAGCAGTGCTGGGAGTTACTCCAGAAGAACAGGGACCTGTTTTCAGAATTGCCAGGATACACAAAGGTCATAGAGCACGTGGTCCTGACAGAGCCACATGTGCGGGTGAACGTGAAGCCCTACCGAATTCCTGAGGCCCGTCGAGAAGTAATCTCCAAGGAGGTGGAGCGTATGATGAAGCTTGGAGTCATTGAGGAATCCAAGAGCGGTTGGTCGAGCCCAATTGTCCCAAAACCTGATGGGGAGTGGAGATTTTGCAACGACTATCGGAAGTTGAATGAGGTCTCCAAGTTCGACGCATATCCCATGCCCCGCGTTGATGAGCTCATCGAAAGACTTGGGCTCGCCAGGTATATAACCACCTTGGATTTGACGAAGGGGTATTGGCAGATCCCCATGGCACAGGAAGCTAAGGAGAAGACGGCGTTTTCTACACCAGATTGATGCTTCCAGTATGTCCGGATGCCGTTTGGCCTACAGGGAGCTCCGGCAACCTTCCAGAGGGCTATGGATAGAATCCTTGCACCCCATAAGCCATACGCTGCTGTGTACCTGGATGATATCGTCATCTTTAGCCCGGACTGGGAGAGTCATCTGGAAAAAGTCAAAGCGGTGGTTGATGCTCTAAGGGAGGCGGGGTTTACAATAAAACCGAAGAAGTGTGCCTTGGGTAAGGAAGAAGCTAAGTACCTAGGAAATGTAGTGGGCCGTAGAGAAATAAAACCCCAAATCAGTAAAGTGGAGGCAATTCAAACATGGCCAAAACCACTGATCCAAAAAGCAAGTTAAAGGGACTCTGTCACCTGAATTTGGAGGGAAGAATTTTCAGTCATATGGGTGGGGTTTTCGGGTGTTTGATTCACCCTTTCCTTACCCGCTGGCTGCATGCTGGCTGCATGCTGGCTGAAATATTGGATTGAAGCTCATTCTCTGTCCTCCATAGTACACGCCTGCGTAAGGCAAGATTGCCTTGTGCAGGCATGTACTACGGAGGACAGAGAATGAACTTCAATCCAATATTGCAGCCAGCATGCAGCCAGCGGGTAAGGAAAGGGTGAATCAAACACCCGAAAACCCCGCCCATATGACTGAAAATTGTTCCCTCCAAATTCAGGTGACAGAGTCCCTTGAAAGCCTTTCTGGGGATCGTGGGATATTACAGGAGGTTCATCCCAAACTTTGCCACGGTGGCTGCGCCTCTGACTGATCTGCTAAAGGGGACAAAATCAGTAATGGTTAAATGGTCCGAAGAGACAGAGTCAGCCTTCCAAGAAATGAAAGAGGCTCTGTGTAAGCAACCTGTCCTGATGGCCCCAAACTTTAAGAAAGAGTTTATTCTTCAAACAGATGCCTCAGATGTTGGGGTAGGAGCAGTCCTTTCCCAAGAGCTACATGGGGAGGAGCATCCTGTTCTCTATCTGAGTAGGAAACTGTCCTCGTCTGAAAAGAATTACTCAGTCGTAGAGAAGGAATGTTTGGCCGTAAAGTGGGCGGTGGACACGTTACGGTACTATCTGCTGGGACGTAAATTTAGACTGATATCCGACCATGCCCCACTTAGATGGATGAGGGAAATGAAGGGTAGAAATGCTAGGGTCACCCGTTGGTTCTTAGCCCTGCAGGACTTCAGTTTCCATGTGCAACATAGGGCCGGGAAGCTGCACGGTAATGCTGATGCCCTATCAAGAATCCCTTATCTAGTGGGGGAAAGTGCCAAGCCCCACGGCTTTAGGCAGAGGGGGAGGTATGTAGCGTGACTAAAGGTTGTATAGTCGACGGGAGATATGTGTCACATAGGTGGCTTGTCACTGTGACATAATCATGCCTATCTATGTGTGTTTTAGGACCTGTGGTGATGTCATAACCACATGTCTAATCATGTGATGGGTTCCTGGGTGTGGTTAGACCTATAAAAGAAAGGCTAATGCTTAACCAGGAGTTGTATGTGTGGAGGTGTTAGCCTCCAGAGTGTGTTAAGGCTCCGGGACTGAGCCTGAAGGACTGGACACTTGTTTTTCCTTTTCCTGAGCTAAAGGCTATTTGTTTTCTGTTTTGCTATGTGGTTTATGGAGCAATAAACCCTGTGAACTTTTAATGGAACGTGCCTCCTGAGTGTCAGCCGTCACACCTGAGCAAGTGAAACCCCTACACACCTTATGGGTGAAAGAACATCAGCGATGGCTCCAAACCAACCACTGGCTAGCAGGTTAGCAGTTACAAGAGAAGATTTATAAAAGCTATCCTCTAATTCAGGATGTTGCACTCCAGCCTGGAGACCGGGTGCTGGTGTGGGAAAGATGTCCCAAAGGCATGAAGTACAAGATGAAATGAGGAATCTGATCCAAGAACTCTACACACGAATATGTTACAACCATACCGATCTGAAGATCCCACATCTGTCCAGAGAGTAGCTATACCTGTTCCTTCATCAAGACTGGCTTTCCCTGACAGTGATTCTAGTAAAGACTGGTGGACCGTTCCTGGGACTGCAGAAGGTCCCCATCCCATGGATGCTGGTGTTCCTGACACAGATCCATTGCCACTTTGCAGAGGAGAGGAACCCCAGACTCTGTCTGACCTTTCTGCTGAAGAGGACAGGCCTACTATTACTGTTCCCATTGAAGATAGTCAAGACTTTCGGAGATCCAGTATGCCTATTGCAGGGGTTCCATCAAATAGGTACAATGCTGATCATGTAGTCCACCTGTATGCATTGTGGGCAATGGACCACTGCTGTGTAAACAGTTGCATAAAATCTTTTATCTTTCTTCCTGGACTATAAAGAAAAGCTGAGGATGGCCGCTTTTAAGTGGGGAGGCATGTAAGGGGTCAGACCCTGCCAAGAACTTGATTACACTAAAACTTTAAGAGACCACCATACCTTCTGATTTGTGTGTCCTTTCTCCCCTACAGCTTGCTGTGCATTGGTTTTGAACAAGAAACAGGAAGTGACGGTTCAGGAAGAGGAGAAGGAGCCTCTTGCCTGTGAGACACAGGCAGGACTATAAGTTTGTCCTAACAAAGAGAGACTGGTAAATGAACAGCTTCAAGGGAGAGGATAGTGCCCGGTTACCGTAGGATCGATCACCAGGCCCAGGTCAGAAACAAAAAGTTGCATCGCACCTGTAACCTGCTATGGTACCAGTAATTTCTTAGTATTGAAAGTGGGAACAAGACTTGCCTGGATCCGAAAGAAGACGGATCAGTTAACCTGAAGGAAGAGCTCAACACAACAAACTCGGCTCTACTACATCAGGAGCTACCAGATCTTCTAAGTGCTACAGAACTGTGAGCGTACACCAGTGTTCAACTGTGATACGGTGTAGAGCAGGGTTCTTAGCTAGGGTGCTGTAGCAGCGCGGCCTAATTATCGGAAGTCAGGTAGGAAGTTAGAAGAGAGTAGTTTGTAGAAATTGTTTATACTGTTTGTATTGAACTTTGCATTGCCATAGCTGGAGCGCAGCTTGATTGACACGCTCCAGCTATCTCTCTTTGTACCTGTTGTTGCTATAATCATTACAATGACAGTTAGTCTTATTTTCCAGCATATAATCCTTTGTCTTTTTGTTTCTGCCTCCTAGTCTACTGTACCTTATTTGAGTCCTGGCCGGTGGTGTCGTTTAGGCACAACTACAACAGCGAGCTGGCTTATAGCCACCATTACGAGGGAATAGATCCAAATAAAGGAGTCAAGAGACCAGATCTGAGTAAAGAAATCGAGAGACCAGAACCGAATGAATACCCATGAGAGACAAGTTCTGAGAGAGACCAGACCCGAATGAAGGCCCTAGAGAGACCAGACCTGAAACAGACCAGAACTGGGAGTGGTGAACCGAGTGAGCAGAGTCAGAGCTGAGAGAGAGACGACTAGGTCGCAGCGGAGGAACGTTCATGTGAGCCGTCACTTCCAGTGTAGATGTATGGAACATAGTGGAGACCGGGGCAGTGCTCCAGGGGAAAAAGGAGGTTAGTGTGACGAGTGTACAGAGTAACTCACCAACTTGAGACTTGCGGCCTAGCTGGTAGTATCGTCCACTCACATTAGGACATGTGTGATGTTGTGCGTTGCCCAGAAAGTGATGACGGTGACGGGTACAATAATAAGAGTGACGCCCTATGGACTGGAGTATTAGGACTAAGGCATCACTGACAATAACAGTTATTTAATGGTAATAAATAATAGAACGATAGTGTGTAAATAGCATTGTGTCAATATCCTGTTCATCTGAATTACTGTATTCTTCTTGTAACATAATTTGTTTCACGTTCACTGTTTGCTCTATCCCCTGATATTGTGCTGAAGGAGCCCCTTTAATTGTCTTAGGCCTCTTTCACACTTCCGTCTTTTCAGATCCGTCGCAATCCGTCGTTTTGGGCAAAAAATGGATCCTGCAAATGTGCTCGCAGGATGCGTTTTTTGCCCATAGACTTGTATTAGCGACGGATCGCGATGGATGGCCAGACGTCGCGTCCGTCGTGCGACGGATCCGTCGTGTTTTGGCGGACCGTCGTCACAAAAAAAGTTCAAGTGAACTTTTTTTTTCCGTCGTGTCCGCCATTTTCGACCGCGCATGCGCGGCCAAAACACCGCCCCCTCCTCCCCGGACTGCAAAACTTTCACAACGTCCGTCGGTACGTCGGCCCTACGCATTGCGACAGACCCGTACCGACGGAAGTGTGAAAAAGGCATTGAATAAATAGTCGTTGGTTTAAGTACCACTGTCACCTCACTGCGCTATTGCATCTGCATACCTGTTAACAGTGATATTATGGAAAAGTGGAAGTAACCACAGCAACTCAGCCACAAAGTGGAGACCATGTAAAGCTACAGAGCGGGGTCACCGAGTGCTGAGCAGCAAAGTGCATAAAGATCACTAACGCTCTGCTGACTCCATAACTGCAGAGTCCTCTAGTGTTAACATCAGAACAAAAAATGTGCCAGCAGCTTCATGGCATGGGTTTTCATGGCAGAGCAGCTACATGCCTGCCTTCATCATCAAGCACAATGCAAAGTGTCAGAAAAAGTGTCACCTGCCACCACTTGATTCTGGAGCAATGGGAACGTATTCTGTGGACTGATGAATCGCATGTCTCTATTTTGCAGTCTGATAGATGTGTCTGCATTTGGCAAATGACTGGAAAACATTACCTGCCTGACTGCATTGTGCCATTTGTATAGATTGATGGTTGATAAATAGTGGTATGGGGTTGTTTTTCATGGGTCGGCCCCCTTAGCTGCAAAGTGACCAACTCCATATTAATGACCATTGATTTAGAATAGGTGGTCATAAAAACTGTAGGTGTAATGTATGAGCGAGTGTCCCAAAACATTTGTCCATATAGGATACCAGTGTGTCTGATCACATTTGCCAGGCTGTGACTCTCTGTATAAGGAATTCTATAGACAGGCCACGGTGGGAGGTACAGTAGCCCTGTGGATAAACCATGTTTTGCATACCTTTACCCTGGATTATATAACTCAGTCAATAGTGTACATTCCTTCCCACGGACATTTGCACAGGGCAAGGTGTGTCTGTGCAAACTGATCTCACCCCGGGTCTTGGACCCGAGTCAGTACAAAATTCCACACCCTGGGACTGTACGTGGAATTAAGATAACATCTAGTCAAACCTACATACTGTAGATCCTGAATCTTACAGTCAGTGTTCACCCTGGAATACCATTTTTTTATTTTATTAATTAGGCAGAATTTTCTGTGCTGATTGTTTTAGTATCTTTTTTTACATTCAGAGCTTTAGATTAACACATCCAATCTGCTGTATAGACATAGCTTTAAAGGAAATGTGCCTTCAGAAATTAAAATAGTATTCATATCAAGGTTTGGTTTTAAATGTATTTTTTTTTTTTTTTTAAAAAAAGGCGTTTTTTTTTTTCGTGCCATAATCTGTTTTAAAAATAACTTTAGCAATCTTTCTCATCTGCCACTGGGTTTTTTTCATTTTAGACTCATACATCCTGTACTTTCAAGAAGTTTTCAGTAGGCTTTCAATCAGCAGAGGCTGGATTAACTTGAGAGAAAACCCCTCTATATACAACTGATGACACAAGATCCATCAATCACAATAGGCAATATCACAACTGACCTAGCTCCTCCATTTGCACACGCTCATTAGATGCTTCAATATAAAAGATAGGGAAGTCTAAGTCAATCAATTTCTGCTAATGTACATGTGGAATTTCTGAGAGAACATGAAGTATGAGTCTAAAAACGTCTCAGTACTTATTGTGGCAGCATGTATCCGAACCTGGCTGCGTTCAGCTACTGTATATATGTATAATCCTGAAATACTGCGTGTCAAGGATAACAGGCAAGGGGTCATGCAGATCCACCCACTATTACCACCTTGTCACAAATGACACTGGAAAAATCACCCAGATCACACCGCTGCCACCAGTTTGTCAGCGGAACAATTACACGATTGACTTACGAGTGATGGACGAGACCACGGCTGCTTCCACTACTAGTTATTGGAGAACTCAGTCAGTATATTGTATAAACACCTCCAATTCTAATGCATGGAATATATATATATATCCCGGTATGGTCACTGCCAGATTCACAATAACAGAAGAACTACTAGCTGCCATCACCAATCATTTACAAGTATATAGGCCGATTGGACACCTGTTACAGGTAGTGTATGGCTTCAGAGGTGCGGTTTACAGAGCAAAATGAACAGAGCTATTACATTTTATATATTTAATCCAGAAAGGTAGGCAGTGTTTCTAAAAAGTGTACAAATATGACACAAAGTGGAAACAAAACAATACGATATACAGCTCTGGCAAAAATTAAGAGATCACTGCAAAATGTTCAGTTTGTCTGATTTTTCTCTTTATAGGTATATTTTTTAGTAAAATGTAAATTGTTATTTTAGTCTATAAACTTCTGACAACATGTCTTCGAATTTCCAAGCAATACATTTTGTATTTTTTTTTTCTGAAAAGGAGAAATGGTAAAAAAAACAAAAACAGTGCTTTTAGACCTCAAATAATGCAAAGAAAACAAGTTCATAATCATTTAGAAACAACAATACTAATGTTTTAACTCAGGAAGAGTTCAGAAATTAATATTTTGTGGAATAACCATGATTTTTAATCACAGCTTTCATGCGTCTTGGCATGCTTTCCACCAGTCTTTCACACTGCTTCTGGCGCAAAAATTTAAGCAGTTCTTCTTTGTTTGATGGCTTTTGACTGTCCATCATCCTCTTGATTACATTCCAGAGGTTTTCAATGGGGTTCAGGTCTGGAGATTGGGCTGCCAATGACATGGTTTTGATGTGGTGGTCTCTTAATTTTTGCCAGAGCTGTATAACAGATAGATAGATAGATAGATAGATAGATAGATAGATAGATAGATAGATAGATAGATAGATAGATAGATAGATAGATTAAAAGCCGGCAAATGATCTGCCGTACAGTATATAATAGGTTATAATAGAAAAGATAGAATAGATCTATACACATAGAATAGATGTATAAATATACTGTATATACAGTATACGTATACAATTACATTAAATTACTAAATCTGATGTCACGAAAATGGCTTTTGACAGAGATATGATAAAATACCTTCATTAATAAAATATACAAACAAACAAAACATAACCTTCAGTATAATACATTCTACCAGGCATTGCACTTCCTAATCAACAGAATTTTTATATAAACAAAGTTCATTTTAATCAATAGATCTGGGAAGAAGAATAGTTTCCACAATTGAATGTGGTAAAAAAATGTTCCTGTGCTGAGATAATCTTATACATGTGCCCCTGTTGTGTACTGTGTAATGGCCGTGTCTGATCATACAGGAACATGGTCTGATCCTACCACAGCTCCTGGGCAAGGAGGGAAGCAAATGAGAATATACAGCCATTATAGCATGGGATTGCAAATAATTATTTATTTTATGTAAAACATTTTTTAAAAACAGGTAGGGAAATGCTTTATCTCACAAAAAGAATCAGTTGTCTTGTGATCCCATACTGTCCTGTCTGTAAACTCTGTTTTGCTTCCTCTCCTGCCCAGGAGCTGTGATATGATCAGACCATGTTCCTGTACAGTCAGACACGGCCATTATGCAGTACACAGCAAGGGCACATTTAGAAGATTATCTCAGCATTGTTTTATTTTTTAATGGGGTGAATGATCAGATGATCAGATCACTTGTGTGTAGCAGAAATGCTCACTTGCTATGAGCACCGACCTCTGGGTAGCTGTCAGCAATCTGGCAAAGACAACCATAGAGGTCTGCTGCAGACCTCTGGTTGTCATGCCAACCCATTGGTGACCTGCGATCGTCTGATGGGGTCACCAATAGGCGGGATTAGCAACATGCTTCCAGTAAGCGCGAGTTAAATGCTGCTGTCAGAGATTGACAGCGGCATTTAACTAGTTAACAGCTGCAGATGGAATCGTGATTCTTGGCACATATCAATATGGGGCTATCCCTTTTTTGTTTAATAGGTCTGTTAGAATTTTATGTGGTCTCCAAATTACAGGATATCGTCGCCCCTGGAGGTCTTAGGCAGTAGACATTGCCATCATGTTCCTTATTGTGTGTCATGAATCACAGTGGGGATGTTTTTGATTATCCCACCGCTGCCACCAATATGTCATGAATCACAGGGGGATCTATTTGTTTATCCTACCGCTGCCACCAATATGTCATGAACTGGGGGTGTTTGGTTGCCCCAGTTCTTTCTTGAGTGATCTACCGTGAGGGTGATATACCTATTCCCCGCCACAGCCGGGCAATACTCTTATAAATCCCTTTCCGTCACGACCCGCTATACCCAACAAGCTCAGTACGCTCTGCTGCCATCAGCTTCTATTCCTATGATTAATAGCGGGTAAGGAGCCAACCCAATCAGTAGCATAATTTACTTCAGAGGACGTTGGAGGTACATTTTAGAGCAAGGAAAAAGAAGCTAGAAAATATTATAACTTTTACTACAAAAAGAAATAGACAGTGTTTACAAATGGTATAAAAACAATATTACAAGATGAGACAATTATAATATATACAGAACGATTACAAAATAAAAGGGATTAAAGATGACAATAAACTTACATTTGTCTTATGTCATTCCAAGGTAAGCCATGCGGCAGGGAGGAGGAGGAGCATATGTCCCAATGCATCAGGCTTAGTATCTGCTAGGTGACTTCCCAAGCCAAGAGAGACAGAGGGAGAGAGAGCCCGGATCTCTAGTCCCACTTCTGTGTCTTATACCTGTGCTCAAACTTAAGGCACTCCCACTGTGCTGAACTCACTGGGTGGTTGGGGAACTCCCCTCTCTGAACAGTTATGAAATACTCTATTACTCATATCTCTTGGGGAGAAGCTCGTGGAAGGACGACGAACGTATTATATGACTTCTCACAAAATTAGATTACATATAAGTCTAAACATGGCTTGGCTATGTGACTCGTGTAAGGAGTAATGTGTTTCTCAGATTCTGCCAGGCGCTGAGCTTAGAAAAAGCACTGTGTGATGGCCTGGCCGATGCAGAGGCCCAAAATGTATTTGTCCTGCTTCCAGATCTAATCTGCGCGATTATATACTAATTTAAGAGAACAAAGGGAATGCTGTTATGGACCTGGTGGTTAGGAGCACCCGGAATGACCTGATGAGTAAACTCAAAATCGGAACTAGCTCTGGGGAAGTGGGAACTCTGCTGACCGCAAACCCTACTCCTATCACACACACTAGAAATAGCCGTGGAACGTACCTAACTCTCCCTAGACGCCTCTTCACAGCCTAAGAGCTAACTACCCCTAAAGATAGTAATAGAAGCCTTACCTTGCCTCAGAGAAATTCCCCAAAGGTAAAGGCAGCCCCCCACATATATTGACTGTGAGTTAAGAGGAAAGTCACAAACACAGGAATGAAACAGGTTTTAGCAAAGGAGGCCAGATTTAACTAGTCAGAGGAAAGAAAAGGGATCTATGCGGTCAGCACAAAAAACTACAAAAAGCCACGCAGAGTAAGCAAAAAGTCTCCCCAAACCGACTCACGGTGTGGAGGTGCCACTCTGCACCCCCAGAGCTTTCAGCTAGCAAGGGAATATCATGATAGCAAGCTGGACTAGAATATAGCAGTACTAAGAAATATATTCAGGAAGCAGTAACAACAAATGAACTAGCAAAGACTTAGCTTCTGCTGGAGTAGACAGGTCCTCAGAGAAGTCCAAGAGAGATCTGAACCAATACTGAAACATTGACAGCTGGCATGAAGTAACGATCTGAGTGGAGTTAAATAGGGAAGCCAACATAGCAATAAACGAGGGCAGCTGATAAAGCCAACCTCAGTGACCAGCAGTTCCGCTCGAAGCCACCAGAGGGAGTCCAAGAGCAGAACTAACCAAAGTACCATTCATGACCACAGGAGGGAGTCCGAGAACGGAATTCACAAAAGTATGCCCCCCCCAGACCATGCCTTTTTGCACACGGCTGAGTAGTCCTGCTCACAGCACACTGGTTTGACATTACAGCTGTATGCAGGGGGAGGGAGGAGCTGGCAGTGAAAGGAAGAGCTACTTTGTGCTCTTTACATGGACCTAATGGGAGGAAGGAAAGCATGTATATGCTGGTAAAGCAATGGAAAATTCTAGGAGGTACTTTTTTTTTTTTTTTAACCATTAGATTTTTATTGAGTAAACAGAGATTACAATGTCAAATAAGACCAAAAAGGGGAAAGGGAACAGGGGAAAAAAAAAGGATTATCACCATTTACATATAACAGAGAGAAACGGCAGTACAACTTACTACAGAGAAATGGTTGAATACAATATTATAAAAGCAATACCATGAGAAAATATAAAATTTAGGTAAGAGGGGGAGGGAGGAGTGAGGCAGGGACCAAAATAAAAGAGGATGTAATCCAGGGGTCCCAACTTGCAAAAACTTTATTTTTAGAAGAGAGACGGTCAGCTATGATTACTTCATAGCAGTAATGAAGATTAATTTTGGCAATTAGTTCAGCTTTAGAAGGAATAGACGAAGATTTCCAATATTTTGTGATACAAAGCCGCGCAGCAACAAGGACATTAGAGATTATGGGCTGAAGAGGCCGGGGAAAATTTTGAAGGGAAATACCCAATACTGCAAGAGGACTAGTCAAAACAAAAGGAAGGTGGGTAACCTCTGATAAAATGAGCTCAACTTGACGCCAAAACAGTTGTATACAGGGGCAGTCCCACCAGACGTGGATCAACGAACCATTAAAATTACAATTTTTCCAACATAAGGGAGAGGAAGAGAGGTGTAACGTAGCTAATTTGGCAGGTGTAAAGTACCACTGAAGATGGATTTTTTAAATTTGCTCAAGGTGACCAATACAGGAAGAGAATTTAGATGGGTGTAACATTGCGAAATGCCAGTCTTCAAGAGGAGCCGCAAACGAGAGAGTAGTCTCCCATGAAGACATAAAGGGAAGTTTATCTGTTAAACTATAAGTCAGGAGAGATTTATAGATAACTGAAATACCATGTGGGATCAATGTATGGCCTAAAGAATCTCTGCATTGGAGTCTCCTCACCTAGGGGGGAAGCGAGCGCCCCAAACAAGCCACCACGCCTTAAAAAACTGCGTATTTGAAAATATTGGAAAAAGCAATTGCCAGGCAAGGAATACCGGGCGGCCAGGTCAAAGAATGGAATCATACCTTCGGCATTGAATAGATCCGCTACCCGGAGTACCCCGCTCCCCCTCCAGGCAGAAAGAGATAGTCCATCAATAGCACAGTCTAAGGCATGCAGAGATACATAGTGGAATATGAAGGGGAAATGAGTAGAACATGATTCTGACCAAATTTTGGTGGCAGAATACATCGATCTAAGATAAGGACTGCGTGGGGCAAAGCGGAGTAAGGAAAGTTCCAACAATGTTTTGAGAGATTTCTTGGGGGCATAGTGCGATTCAATGTTAAACCACATAAGAGAGGAACTACCTTCCCACCAAATTTTGAGGGGTTCAAGGAGAGCAGCTCTGTGGTAGAGCTGAATCTTAGGTGCACCAAGTCCACCTTTGGCATATGGGAGTGACATTAAGAGACGTTTAACCCTATGGGGCTTATTATTCCAAATGAAACGGTCAATTATTGATTGGAAAGCTGAAATATATTTAGAGGGAATGGTTAGTGGGAGACATCTAAAGAGATAAATAAGTTTAGGGTGAAGTAACATTTTAGAGGATTGGATTCTGGCCATCCATGACAGTTGAGAAGCAGAGAATTGGTCTATGTCCTTTTTAATTTCGGAGAGGGTTGAGTCACAGTTATTATTATTATTATTATTTATTTATATAGCACCATTAATTCCATGGTGCTGTACATCAGAAGGGGTTACATCAAAATACAAATATCACTTACAGTAAACAAAACTAACAACGACAAACTGGTACAGAGGGAAGAGGACCCTGCCCTTGCGGGCTTACATTCTACAGGATTATGGGGAAGGAGACAGTAGGTCGAGGGTTGCAGTAGCTCCAATAGTGTTGAGGACAATGGCACGGACAATGTTCTTAAGGTGGGTTATTTGAATACCTAGATAAGTGAACCCAAGGGGAGACCAAATGAAGGGGTAATTAGTTTGGATATGGCGCTGTAGAGGGGCAGATAGGAATAAAGGAAAAATTACAGATTTAGATAACTTTAGTTTATAAGAGACTTCGGCAAATTGGTTAAGAATAGAGGAGACTGCTTTAAGTGAAACAGTAGGAGCAGAACAAGTGAGCACTACGTCATCAGCATATAGGCCTATTTTATGTTCGTGATCTCCCACTACTACCCCCCTCACCTCCGGACACAGTCGTATGACAGCAGCGAGAGGCTCCATGATCAAAGCAAAGACGATGGGGGAGAGAGGGCAGCCTTGACGAGTGCCGTTGTTGATGGGAAAGATGCGGGATTTAAATCCAGCTGATCGAACAGAGGCACACGGATTGGAGTATAAGGCCATAATAGCTTTCAAAATGTGGCCAGATCCAATCCAGGCCAAATCTTTGAAGGGTGAGATTAATGTAACCCCAGTGCACCCTGTCAAACGCTTTTTCTGCGTCAAGGGACAGGAATACACTGGGGAGGCCACCCCTCTCCACCACGTCCAGCAGATCAATCAAGCGCCTCGTACCATCTCTAGTTTGCCTCCCTGGAACAAACCCAACCAGGTCAGGGTGAACAATAGAGGGAAGGACTGCCATTAGCCTATTAGCCCAGTAGGAGGTACTTTTGAATATGAGCACATTCGTAATATCATTATATTGTGATTTTACCTTTATATAGAGATCAAACATGACCTGGATAGCACCAATCATTGGATCAATATTAAGTCAGATAGGTTCTGCCAACCTTATGGTGATGTGAATAAATGTGTTATGTTGTTCCCTTAGTTACGCCGCTGAAAATGTATCTCCCATAATATTGGAACAATGCAAACCCCAATATTCATAACTGGACACCAGAGACAAAGTGTCTTATTGCAATTGTCAAGTTTTTCTTTGATCATAGCAAGCTTATGCCTTGGAAGCACACTTCTCCTTCTCTTCGTAAACAAATCTCAGCCTTGTCTTTTTCCCAGCAAATCTCCTGTTTTAATTTTGTGGTCACTGCAGGGGGCAGCTACTTCAAAGGAGGTGGAGGTGCCAGAACTCTCTCCCTCTTCCCCTTATAATTAGTTTTATCTCCCTCATATGTTCAATGTGAGGGGGACATGTTCCCTCCCTGGAGAGGTATGTATGGATATTAGTTATTAACTACGACACTGTGCCTTTTCCTAGAAAAACATAGTTTAATAGCCACCCAGGACTGAGAAGTGCGGAAGTCTAGTCTAGTAAGGAAGGCAGGTGCCCAGCAGCTTCTCCCCACCCTCTGCCAGTGACTGACAGGTCTCTCCCTGTGTGCATGTATAGCGCGAGACCTGTCAATCCAAGGCAAGGAGAAGCCGTTAGGGGCCCACCTGACCAACTAGTCTTTAAAGGGAACCTGTCACCCCCAAAATCAAAGGTGAGGTAAGCCCACCGGCATCAGTGGCTTATCTACAGCATTCTGACCGGGAAAGGTCAGAGAGGCCCGGCGCCTGTGCACTGCAGTACTTTGCTCTGCCCTCTACAGGGCAGACAAAGTACGCCTGTGCCGGAGCCGCAGAGTGAATACAAGAAGAGGACGTCATCGTAAGAAGATGGGAGGCCCCGGACCGGACTGCGACGCCCATCGAACCAGAACAGAACCGGGACCGCCCCTGGGTGAGTATAATCTAACCTCTTTTTCTCATCTTTCAGGATACATCGGGAGCTTATCTACAGCATTACAGAATGCTGTAGATAAGCCCCTGATGCCGGTGGGCTAAGGCTACTTTCACACTTCCGTCTTTTACAAGACGTCACAATGCGTCATTCTGTGTAAAAAAACGCATCCTGCAAAGTTGCCCGCAGGATGCATTTTTTTCACATAGACTTGTATTACCGATGCATCGCAACATATGGACACACGTTCCATACATCGTGCACTGGATGCGTCGGTATTTGGCGGGCCGACGTATCGAAAAAATGTTCAAGGGAACGTTTTTTCGTATGTCGGGTCCTGCATTTTAAACTGTGCAGGCGCGGACGGAACTCCGCCCCCTCGTCCCTGGGACTTCACAATGGGCAGCGGACGCATTGAAACACTGCATCCGCTGCCCACGTTGTGCTAAAAAATGTCAACGTCCATGACAGGTTCCCTTTAATGTGGCTTGGTCCCCAGCAGCTATCAGACTATATACCAGACACTGTAAAGTAACACACTGGCGCTATGTACTGGCCCAAAACTAAAGCTGCAGGCACCTTGGCACGTAGCGTGCAACCCTGCCAACCAATAATCAAATTCAAAACCAATAAACAGGTGCCGCGCTAACAGGAGGAACTGTGACTAGGAATGAATCTCAAAAGTTCAAAGTGAAGGACAGCATCCAATCCAGGTGAAGATCATGAATATTTTTATTGTGCCATAAATGCAACGTTTCAACCCCTGAGGGTCTTTGTCAAGCAAAGCCCCTCAGGGGTTGAAACGTTGCATTTATGGCACAATACAAATATTCATGATCTTCACCTGGATTGGATGCTGTCCTTCACTTTGAACTTTTGGTATGTAACTCTCCATTTGGATCCTGTGGAGCTAGGACGTGCAGCCACACTTTACGGTAGTGCTGTCAGCCGCCATTTTTATTATTAGGAATGAATCTCAGTCACCTACCTCGCTGTTGTGAACTGACGTGTCTGCTTGGGACACTGGGCTGCTGCAGACCGTCCTTGGAAGATCCGTGATCCACACAGTGCAGCAACGCTGGTAATGCACTACCAACCGGAGAGCGTCCTCCCGTAGTGCTGAAACCCCACCAGTCTCACCGCTGTAACACCCGTCAAGCAGCTACAGCCGATAGCGCCGCCGTGCAGTGGCGTGGTGGGTGGGGGGCGTGGCTACTAAGGTGACGTCACCAGTCTGTATGACGGACACTAACATGGGCCAATCCCGACGCGTTCCGAGGGTACCGACCCTCTTTCTCAAGGTAACCGGTTGGTAGTGCATTACCAGCGTTGCTGCACTGTGTGGATCACGGATCTTCCAAGGACGGTCTGCAGCAGCCCAGTGTCCCAAGCAGACACGTCAGTTCACAACAGCGAGGTAGGTGACTGAGATTCATTCCTAGTCACAGTTCCTCCTGTTAGCGCGGCACCTGTTTATTGGTTTTGAGCTATCAGACTGTTTTTCTCTAAAATGCCGTAACGTTTCAGAGTTAAACAAATATGACTGAACTCATTCAGTCAGTGTCTCATACATGCTGTTCGTGGATCAAGCAATATGTATCAGCTGTCAGGTTCACCTTAAAAAATACACTTAACATAAAAACCTGATTTAAACAATAGGTCCTTTTTTGTTGACACATTCCTCTCTAGTGATAAAGTTGTAGCTGTCTGCAACCACCACTAGGGGAGCTGTCAGGACTCTGAACATTTTTTACCTTTTGTGCATTACTGCCCTTTTTCAAGATGGCGTCTTTGGTCTCATGTGCACTGTGTCTTCCTGCTATAAAACTCCACCCCAGCCTTCAGTCTGTGCTAGAGTATTCTGCCTTGCATCCAGCTCCTGACCTCTGATTACTCCCTGGCTATATACCTGCTCCTGTGAACCTGTGTGGTGATCCTGCTACTCTGCTATGAGTTCCTGCTGCATACACAAGTTTCCAGTAATCCGCTGTTCGTATTTACTTTCATCATCTGCATTTGCTGGACATGTAAGCTGTTTCTGCTTTGCAATAACCTGAGACTATTAACCAGGCCTCCCTGGTCGTGTCAAGTATCCTTAAGAATAATTGTGCTTCATAGACTTTCTGCTTGATTGCATTTTCCTCTGAAGTTTCCTATAGACTGCTAAGCTGCATTTATTATTTGCACCAAGTGTTGTGGACTTGAGTTTCTCTCTTCACCTGTTTGAATCACCGTGTGATAATATAGACTTTACCACTTATAAAACTGTGTCCTGTAGTTGTCTTGTTCCATGCAAAGAGTCTCCTGAGTTATCCCCTATAATTATTACAGGAGCTTAAGAGCCATCATGTACTTTGTCTAATATATAAACAGTAGTGTGCTCTCTCTAGTGGTGATAGCAAGCAAGAGATTTTTATCATGAAAGGGAATCTGTCCCCCTAAACCAAACCAAATTACAAACACACAAAACACATTTGCAGCAGTCCTCTCAGTGCTTTAGCTTCCATCACTGAGCCAGCCATTGTGGAAGGAGGGGCAGTACAGCCGAGTTGACAGCACTGTGAGAAGACAGCTGCAAATGTGTTTGTAATGAGACATAGCTCACTTCTGCTGTACTGTGTTAGTTTTGATCTCACTGTAGAGCTGTGTGTGATTATGAGAGCAAAGTGTCAGACGTTATATGTTTATTGTTTAACACCGGTAACGCTCTGCAGGAACATTCTCAGATAAATCTGCATCTGGCCCATATAGCTTAACAGCTTATTTGCATATAACAAAAGTATGGATTTCTCTGGAATAAAACATTGTATCGAAGATATTAAGGTATGCACACTCTGTCTCGATTCACTGGTATTACTGGTGCGATAAAGTGGACACATCACCGCATGTATGTAAATTTCCTGCATACGGTCACTTGCCAACTAGACGCGCTTGGCCTCTCTCAATTCAATTCTATTGAGAGAAGCTGGATGAGACGAGTCGGCAGGTGACCGCATATATGCAAATCATGTATGCATTGGCACGGCGTGCGCATAGCGTGCAGTCAAGATTCAGAAATAAAAAAAAGTGACTGCAGAATTTGCTCTCAAACTTGGACAAACCCGATATGAGATTAAGCATCTCATAATATTTGACTTACAAAATATTCAAAGGGGTGAATCAGTTTAAGCTGCCATCATAAGCCAATAAACATGTATGTTTGGTAGGATATGGAGAAAAGCAGGAAATGGCATTCCATAATTTTAGGGAAATAAGATCTGATAGGATAAATTAAACAATTTTGGGGTGAGTGTGGGGCTCAAGCCGTCCCTATAGGCATTAGACTATACGCTCTCATGAAAGGAGCTATGATGCAGCTAATGGCTGGATAACCAGTGTAAAGCTGTAGTAGCATCGTACGCAGTGAAGAAGCAGTGACCCACAAATTCAAACACAAAAGTCTCTTTTAATGTGTTTCTTCACAGCATTAAAGTCCAATTCACATAAATGCATATAACTTCAGTGGATATTATCAGTGACCAGTTTACACCGGTTCAAAGCAATACATATCACATGGCTTTAAATTTGCGGTCCCTAAACAGGCCAGACTTCCCTTGTCCAGTTTCCCTGGGCGACCGCACGCCATCTCACAGTCTCTATATGTCTCCATACACACAGCCTCATATGTTGCAGACACTACACACGCCAGCCCTCCTCTGACTAGTTCTCGTGGGTGTCCTGCATCGCTGTATCACAGTCTCTTTACAGACTCTTTACTCACAGTCGTACACAGTTCAGGATGTCCTCCGGATAGCAGCTGGGCACCATATCCACCTGTTTGCAATCATTGCACATGCTAGTCCTCTTTCGGGCACAGGACATCCACCTCCGGGCACAGGACTGTCCACATCCGACTCCTTCGGGCACAGGACATCCACCTCTGGGCACAGGACTGTCCACATCCGAGACCAGTACCATGGACGACTTGCATCTCTGTGTACACTGCGGGTGCCAGGCTATTCAGCTGCCCTGGGTGCTGGCTCTGCTGGCCTGTGCCTCCATGCAGTCTGCAGACCAGCACACACCAGACTGACACTGACGTGCACCTCGTACACCTGGCCTGACCTGGCCAGACACCTGACACACCCATACCCTTTACTGCAGGGTTTTTAAACACAAACAAACCTGTGGCCTTCAGCCACATGGAAAACCCAGACCGGAAATCCATGACTCTCATGCACACCTATGGACTTCATCCGTCTGCATGCACATTCTGGGGAGAACAAACAGCGCCCCCTAGCTGTATCAGAGGCCACAGCCTCACACCAGATAAAGGGAAATAGGCGACAGATTTGCGCTGTAAATCACCTTCTAGTCCCAGCTCTCAATTTGAGGTAAGATTGTACATTCATTGGTGTCTTAGATCCTTCTCGTTTTGGGTTATTAGACCTTTGACCTTGACCAATTGTATCAGCTACAGTTTAGCCCCTGGGGAATGCAAGTGTAGGATGTTCAGTAAGAACCTATCGGCAAATTTTTATATATTCCACAATCCTATATTGTCATACAACCAACCACTATCAAATCATTTTTTAACGCAGAAGGATTTCAAGAAGATTAAATAGAATCTATTTGCAGGATATCAACCCATCAATTATATATATGTGCATGGAGCTCTTTCAAAGACCAGTCCAGCGATACCTTTACATGGCCAGTCCATTCCTCCATTACTGAGAAATCAGTGATTTCATTTTATGGTGAATGAGGCTGAAGAGCTATGGTAGATCTGAAGCCTCGGTCACTTTGGCTCTATTCTCCTCCCAGAAATGCTGCTTCCTGCTTGACAGTCAAGCAGTAGAAGACGTATAATAGTTATATTGTATATGCAATGAATTAAGACAATTCTGCAATCTTTTTTTTTTTATTTTAGTGGTAAGTCAGAAGTCTTAAAAAAAATATATTTTTTGATGTCTTATTCGGAGGTCTGTCATGTTTTTATTTTTCTGTCCATGGAGCTGTCCCAGGGTTTTTTTTTTTGCGTGGTGAGCTGATATTTTTATTGATACCAATTTGAGCTACATGAAATGTTTTGATAGCTTTTTTTTTATTTAAAGAAATTAGTTAACCCCAAAACATACAATTCTGGCATTTTTTTTCTTACAGGATTTACCATACAGTTTCATTCTTTTATATTTTGATAATTTTAATAGTCCAAGCCTTTACAGATGTGGCAAGACCAATTATATATTTTTTTCCATTTCTTTATTTTTAATGGCGCATAAGGGTGAAAATTATAATTTTTTAAAACTTTTTTTATCCCCTACATTAATTTTTAATCCCCTAAAAGGACGTGAACCTGTGACTACCTATCCTCTCATATAATACAGTGCTGCTCGCCATTATTGGCACCCCTTCATTTTTTTCATAGACTGTACAATATCTTCAGAAATAAATGAAAATGTACCATAGTTATAGTCTCAGGATTTTTTAATTAGTCATCCAAAGAAATACAACAATAAAACATTGTCTTTCAACTTACATGTTGCAATTTCAAAGAAGAAACAGCATGAGCAGCATGTGCAGCAATAAAAGCACTCCTACAGTAATTAACCCCTCTGTGACCTTAGACGTACTATCCCGTCGAGGTGACCTGGGCCTATCTGACCCTCGACGGGATAGTACGTCATAGCCGATCGGCCGCGCTCACGGGGGGAGCGCGGCCGATCGCGGCCGGGTGTCAGCTGACTATCGCAGCTGACATCCGGCACTATGTGCCAGGAGCGGTCACGGACCGCCCCCGGCACATTAACCCCCGGCACACCGCGATCAAACATGATCGCGATGTGCCGGCGGTGCAGGGAAGCATCGCGCAGGGAGGGGGCTCCCTGCGGGCTTCCTTGAGCCCCCCGCAGCAACGCGATGTGATCGCGTTGCTGCGAGGGTCTTACCTCCCTCCCTGCCTGCTCCAGACCCGGATCCAAGATGGCCGCGGATCCGGGTCCTGCAGGGAGGGAGGTGGCTTCACAGAAGCCTGCTCAGAGCAGGCACTGTGAAGCAGCCTGCACTTCTCTCAGATCGGTGATCTGTCAGAGTGCTGTGCAAACTGGCAGATCACCGATCTGTAATGTCCCCCCCTGGGGCAAAGTAAAAAAGTAAAAAAAAAAAAATTTCCAAATGTGTAAAAAAAAAAAAAAAAAAAAAATATTATTCCCATAAATACATTTCTTTACCTAAATAAAAAAAAACAAACAATAAAAGTACACATATTTAGTATCGCCGCATCCGTAACGACCCGACCTATAAAACTGGCCCACTAGTTAACCCCTTCAGTAAACACCGTAAGAAAAAAAAAAAAAAACGAGGCAAAAAACAACGCTTTATTATCATACCGCCGAACAAAAAGTGGAATAACACGCGATCAAAAAGACAGATATAAATAACCATGGTGCGTCATCTTGTCCCGCAAATAACGAGCCACAATACAGCATCATCAGCAAAATAATAAAAAAGTTATAGTCCTGAGAATAAAGCGATGCAAAAATAATTATTTTTTCCATAAAATAGTTTTTATCGTATAAAAGCGCCAAAACATAAAAAAATAATATAAATGAGATATCGCTGTAATCATACTTACCCGAAGAATAAAACTGCTTTATCAATTTTACCAAACGCGGAACGGTATAAACGCCTCCCCCAAAAGAAATTCATGAATAGCTGGTTTTTGGTCATTCTGCCTCACAAAAATCGGAATAAAAAGCGATCAAAAAATGTGACGTGCCCAAAAATGTTACCAATAAAAACGTCAACTCGTCCCACAAAAAACAAGACCTCACATGACTCTGTGGACCAAAATATGGAAAATTTATAGCTCTCAAAATGTGGTAACGCAAAAAATATTTTTTGCAATAAAAAGCGTCTTTCAGTGTGTGACAGCTGCCAATCATAAAAATCCGCTAAAAAACTCGCTATAAAAGTAAATCAAACCCCCCTTCATCACCCCCTTAGTTAGGGAAAAATAAAAAAAATGTATTTATTTCCATTTTCCCATTAGGGCTAGGGTTAGGGCTAGGGTTGGGGCTAGGGTTAAGGCTACAGTTAGGGTTGGGGCTAAAGTTAGGGTTAGGGTTGGGGCTAAAGTTAGGGTTAGGGTTGGGGCTAAAGTTACGGTTAGGGTTTAGATTACATTTACGGTTGGGAATAGGGTTGGGATTAGGGTTAGGGGTGTGTCAGGGTTAGAGGTGTGGTTAAGGTTACTGTTGGGATTAGGGTTAGGGGTGTGTTTGGATTAGGGTTTCAGTTATAATTGGGGGGTTTCCACTATTTCGGCACATCAGGGGCTCTCCAAACGCGACATGGCGTCCGATCTCAATTCCAGCCAATTCTGCGTTGAAAAAGTAAAACAGTGCTCCTTCCCTTCCGAGCTCTCCCGTGTGCCCAAACAGGGGTTTACCCCAACATATGGGGTATCAGCGTACTCAGGACAAATAGGACAACAACCTTTGGGGTCCAATTTCTCCTGTTACCCCTGGGAAAATACAAAACTGGGGGCTAAAAAATAATTTTTGTGGGAAAAAAAAGGATTTTTTATTTTCACGGCTCTGCGTTATAAACTGTAGTGAAACACTTGGGGGTTCAAAGTTCTTACAACACATCTAGATAAGTTCCTTGGGGGGTCTAGTTTCCAAAATGGGGTCACTTGTGCGGGGCTTCTACTGTTTAGGTACATTAGGGGCTCTGCAAACGCAATGTGACGCCTGCAAACCATTCCATCTAAGTCTGCATTCCAAATGGCGCTCCTTCCCTTCTGAGCCCTCCCATGCATCCAAACGGTGGTTCCCCCCACATATGGGGTATCAGCGCACTCAGGACAAATTGGACAACAACTTTTGGGGTCCAATTTCTCCTGTTACCCTCGGGAAAATACAAAACTGGGGGCTGAAAAATAATTTTTGTGGGAAAAAATTTTTGTTTTATTTTTACGGCTCTGCATTATAAACTTCTGTGAAGCCCTTGGTGGGTCAAAGCGCTCACCACACATCTAGATAAGTTCCTTAGGGGGTCCACTTTCCAACATGGTGTCACTTGTGGGGGTTTCTACTGTTTAGGTACATTAGGGGCTCTGCAAACGCAATGTGACGCCTGCAGACCATTCCATCTAAGTCTGCATTCCAAATGGCGCTCCTTCCTTTCCGAGCCCTCCCATGCGCCCAAACAGTGGTTCTCCCCACATATGGTATATCATCGCACTCAGGACAACTTGGACAACAGATTTTGGGGTCCAATTTCTCCTGCTACCCTCGGGAAAATACAAAACTGGGGGCTAAAAAAATAATTTTTGTGGGAAAAAATTTTTGTTTTATTTTTATGGCTCTGCATTATTAACTTCTGTGAAGCCCTTGGTGGGTCAAAGCGCTCAACACACATCTAGATAAGTTCCTTAGGGGGTCTACTTTCCAAAATGGTGTCACTTGTGGGGGGTTTCAATGTTTAGGCACATCAGTGGCTCTCCAAACGCAACATGGCGTCCCATCTCAATTCCTGTCAATTTTGCATTGAAAAGTCAAACGGTGCTACTTCCCTTCCGAGCTCTCCCATGCGCCCAAACAGTGGTTCATCGCCACATATGGGGTATCAGCGTACTCAGGACAAATTGTACAACAACTTTTGGGGTCCAATTTCTTCTCTTACCCTTGGGAAAATAAAAAATTGGGGGCGAAAAATAATTTTTGTGAAAAAATATGATTTTTTATTTTTACGGTTCTGCATTATAAACTTCTGTGAAGTACTTGGTGGGTCAAAGTGCTCACCACACCTCTAGATAAGTTCCTTAGGGGGTCTACTTTCCAAAATGGTGTCACTTGTGGGGGGTTTCAATGTTTAGGCACATCAGGGGCTCCCCAAACGCAACATGGCGTCCCATCTCAATTCCAGTCAATTTTGCATTGAAAAGTCAAATGGCGCTCCTTCGCTTCCGAGCTCTGTCATGCGCCCAAACAGTGGTTTACCCCCACATATGGGGTATCGGCGTACTCAGGACAAATTGTACAACAACTTTTGGGGTCCATTTTCTCCTGTTACCCTTGGTAAAATAAAACAAATTGGAGCTGAAGTAAATTTTTTGTGAAAAAAAGTTAAATGTTCATTTTTATTTAAACATTCCAAAAATTCCTGTGAAGCACCAGAAGGGTTAATAAACTTCTTGAATATGGTTTTGAGCACCTTGAGGGGTGCAGTTTTTAGAATGGTGTCACACATGGGTATTTTCTATCATATAGACCCCTCAAAATGACTTCAAATGAGATGTGGTCCCTAAAAATAAATGGTGTTGTAAAAATGAGAAATTGCTGGTCAACGTTTAACCCTTATAACTCCCCAACAAAAAAACATTTTGGTTCCAAAATTGTGCTGATGTAAAGTAGACATGTGGGAAATGTTACTTAGGGCTGTCCCACACGTCCAGATAATTCCAGTACCGGAATAAATCGGTACCGGAGTTATCCGTGTCCGTGTGCCTGGGAACTCACGGAGGCCATACTTGCGGCACACGTGTGCCGCCCGTATGGCGAGTGGGTACCACACGGAGCGTGTGGTACCCACTCTGCATGGTGCTGAAGCTGCTGAAGCTGCGATTCATATCCTCTCTGCAGTAGCGTTTGCTGCAGAGAAAATATGAAGAATAGTGTTAAAAATAAAGATTTAGGTGTCCGCCGCCCCCCCACCCCCTGTGCGCCCCCCCGCTGGTCAGAAAATACTTACCCGGGTGCCCCGTCGGCTGTCGCTCCTTCCTGGTCTGGCCGCGGCTTCTCCTGCATGCGGTCACGTGGGGCCGATCATTTACAGTCATGAATATGTGGCTCCACCCCCCATAGGGGCGGAGCCGACTATTCATGATTGTAAATGATCGGCCCCACGTGACCGCATACAGTAGGAGGCGCGGCCAGACCAGGAAGGAGCGAGGGAGCGGGTAAGTATTTTCTGACCAGCGGGGGGGCGCACAGGGGGTGGGGGGGCGGCGGACACATGGATCTTTATTTTTAACACTATTCTTCATATTTTCTCTATAGCAAACGCTGCTACAGGGAAGATATGAATACCGGCTTCAGCACCATGTGGGGGGGACAGCGCTTACTGTAGCGCTGTCTCCTGCACGCACACGGACCCCAGACGGAGAATGTCCGTGTGAGGTCCGTGTTTTACGCGGACCCATTGACTCTATTGGGTCCGTGTAAAACGTGCGCTCCCACGAACACTGACATGTCTCCGTGTTTGGCACACGGAGACACGGTCCGCAAAAAATCAATGACATCTGAACAGATGCATTGATTTTTATGTGTCTACGTGTGTCAGTGTCTCCGGTACGTGAGGAAACTGTCACCTCACGTACCGGAGCCACTGACGTGTGAAACCGGCCTTATTAAGTATTTTGTGTGACATATCTCTGTGATTTAAGGGCATAAAAATTCAAAGTTGGAAAATTGCAAAATTTTCAAAATTTTCGCCAAATTTCCATTTTTTTTGCAAATAAACGCAGGTAATATCAAAGAAATTTTACCACTATCATGAAGTACAATATGTCACGAGAAAACAATGTCAGAATCGCCAAGATCCGTTGAAGTGTTCCAGAGTTATAACCTCATAAAGGGACAGTGGTCAGAATTGTAAAAATTGGCCCGGTCATTAACGCAGCTTTTTTTTCTCGCAGCATGTCACTTCTTTTGTGCGGAACTGCAGCGTTTCTGCACCTTTAGGCTATGTGCACACTCTGCGGCGTGCTCTGCGGGTTCTCCCGCAGCGGAATTGATAAATCTGCAGGGCAAAACCGCTGCGGTTATCCCTGCAGATTTATCGCGGTTTGTTCCGCTATTTCCGCTGCGGGATTACTCCTATACTATTGATGCTGCATATGCAGCAATATGCAGCATCAATAGTAATGTAAAAAATAATAAAAATTGGCTATACTCACCCTCTGACGTCGCGATCTCCTCGGCGCTGCACCCGGCAGTCCAGTTCCAAAGATGCTGAGCCGAGAAGGACCTTCGTGATGTCACGGTCATGTGACCCAGGCGTCATCACGGTCATGTGACCGCGACGTCACCACAGGTCCTGCTCGCACACCAACCCTGATACCGGACGGCCGCGTGCAGCGCTGAGAGGTGAGTATAGCATCATTTTTTATTTTAATTCTTTTTTTTTTTTACACTATTTATGCTTCCCAGGGCCTGTAGGAGAGTCTCCTCTCCTCCACCCCGGGTAGCAACCGCACATGATCTGCTTACTTCCCGCATCATGGGCACAGCCCCATGCGGGAAGTAAGCGGTTCAATGCATTCCTATGCGTGCAGAATCGCTGCGATTCTGCACAAAGTGACATGCTGCGGGTTTTAAACCGCTGCGTTTCTGCGCGGTTTTTCCCGCAGCATGTGCACAGCGGTTTGCGGTTTTCATAGGGTTTATATGTTAATGTAAACACAATGGAAACTGCTGCGGACCCGCAGCATCAAAATCGCCACGGATCCGCGGTAAAAACCGCTATGTGTGAACATGGCCTTAGACTTTCATTGAGTCGGGCACATCCGCCGCAAAACCGCAGATGTAAAAAAGATCTGCAGTTTTGCTGCGGATGTGGGTCCGAGAAACGCAGCAGCTCGGGAGGATGGAAGTGTGTGGGCGGTGACGGTGTGCGTCTATGTGTGGGCGGGCAGGATCTGCGGGCTGTTCGGATGCGTGCTGCGCTGTGCGGGACTGTTCAGGTGTGTGCGATGTCTGTGGGCTGTTCGGATGTGTGCGGGGCTGTGGGGGGGGGGGTCTTTTGGGGTGTGTGTGCAGGCATCATCCGATGGGACTACAAGTACGCAGCATGCAATCTGCAGCTCATTCGGATGTAATCCGGACAGTGGACACACACCCTACGCTATCCATACATCTAT
Source organism: Ranitomeya variabilis (assembly GCF_051348905.1). NCBI lineage: Eukaryota > Metazoa > Chordata > Amphibia > Anura > Dendrobatidae > Ranitomeya > Ranitomeya variabilis. Next base: position 572,749,378 of record NC_135235.1, read on the forward strand.
CAATAGATATCTATCCAGACACATCTACAGATAGATATATGAATAGATAGATGATCTGTCTATCCATTTCATCTATCATCTATCTGTCTATCTGTGTGTTTAAAGGAGTGTGGGTTGGACAAATGTAAAAGAGGAGGTTGGACAATAATGACATCACAAATCTTTTTTTTTGTTCAATAATACATCTTTATTTACCTTTCAAAAACGCACCAAAACGCCTAAAAACCGCGCAAAAACCGCAACAAAAGCGAATTAAAAAATGCATCAAACCCGTGCAAAAAACTGCTAAAAAATGCATCAAAACTGAAAAAAATCGCATCAAAACCGCACCATAATTGCATCAACACTGCACCAAAAACTGCATCAAAACTGCGCAAAAACGGCACCAAAATCGCACCAAAAACTCCATCAAAACCACACCAAGAACTGCATCAAAACCGCACCAAGAACTGCATCAAAACCGCACCAAAAACTGCATCAATACCGCACCAAAACTGCAAACTGCACCAAAACTGCAAAACTGCACCAGGTTTTGATGCAGTTTTGATGCAGTTTTTGGTGCAGTTTTGATGCTTTTTTTGGTGCGGTTTATGCGCGGTTTTAATGCCGTTTTTGGAAATAAGTAAATAAACGGAAAATGTGCATGATTTGAATGGAAACATGCATGAAAAAAAGGATTCCAAGGCCGTATTCATCATTTCACAGCTCAATTTCATAGGTTATTTTGCCGGATCCGTCGCTGTGCGTTTTTTCGCCGGACAGAAAAAACGTTCCTCTGTATGTGTTTTCCATCCGGCGGAAACAGCTTTTTTGACGGATCCGGTAAAAATCGGATGAAACGTGTGGCCATCAGGCGCAATCCGGCGCAAATACAACTCTGAGAAAAAAACGGATCCGGCGGAAAAAAATGGATCCGTTTTTTTTTAAAACTTGCCGGATTGTGCCTCACGGCAAAAACCTGATGTGTGAACGCAGCCAAATATATGGATAGATACATCTATGTTTCTATAGATATATCTATCTATAAATATATCTATAGATAGATATATCCATAGATATATAATAGAAAGGCCGATGTTTCTAAGGCCTCTTTCACACTAGCGCCGTGCACTGCACATCGCAATGCGTCGTTGTGGAGAAAAACGCGTCCTGCAAAGTTGTCTGCAGGATGCGTTTTTTCTCCACAGACTTTTATTAGCGACACAGCGCGACAGCCCCTTAGGCTACGTTCACAACGCAAACAAAAACGCCGCAAAACGCATGCACAACGCTGCGTTTTGCGCCGCATGCGTCCTTTTTTTCATTGATTTTGGACGCAGCAAAAATGCAACTTGCTGCGTCCTCTGCGCCCGGACGCGGGCGCCGCAGTGACGCATGCGGCGCAAAACGCAAGTGCACCGCATGTCCATGCGCCCCCATGTTAAATATAGGGGCGCATGACGCATGCGGCGCCGCTGCGGCGCCCGACGCTGCGGCGCTGCCCGCAAATGTGAACGTAGCCTTACCGATGCTAGTGTGAAAGCAGCCTAAGTTTACTTTCACACTTGCGTTTTTAGCAATCCGTCTTTTTGGGAAAAAAACGGATCCTGCAAATGTGCTCGCAGGATGCGTTTTTTACCCATAGACTTGTATTAGTGAGGGATCGCGATGGATTGCCACACGTCGCGTCAGTCGTGCAACGGATGCGTCGTGTTTTGGCGGACCGTTGGCACGTCCCTCGCGTCTGCCATTTTCTACCGCGCATGCGCGGCCAAAACTCCGCCCCCTCCTCCCCGGACTTCAGAATGGGTAGCTGATGCATTGAAAAACTGCATCCACTGCCCACGACGTGCCCAAATTTCACAACGTGCGTCAGTACGTAGGCCCGACGCATAGCGATGGACCCGTACCGACGCAAGTGTGAAACAGGCCTTAATGAGCGTTTAATTTAATAAAGAAACAGAAAAAAACGGCGTGGGCTCCCGCGCAATTTTCTGCGCCAGAGGGGGAAAGCCGACGGCCGGGGGCCAATATTTGTAGCCTGCTATGAATATCAGCCCGCAGCTGTCTGCGTAGCCTTTACTGGCTATTAAAATAGGGGGACCCCAAAAAAAAATAACGTGGGGTCCCCCTATATTTTATAGCCAGAAAGGCTACGCAGACAGCTGCGGGCTGATATTCATAGCCTAGAGAGGGGCCATGGATATTGGTCCCCCCCCCCCGGCTACAAATACCAGTCCGCAGCCGCCCCGGAAATGGCGCGTCTGTAAGATGTACATGTAAGATGTAAGATGCGCCAATTCCGGCACTGAGGCTGGTTTCACACTTGCGTTTTTGGACGCTGCGTTTTAGCGCTAAGAAACGCATGCGTTTTTTCCCCCTATACTTAACATTAAAAACGCATGTGTTTTGACGCGTTTTCGGCAACGCATGCGTTTTTGAACGCGCGCGTTCATTTGCAGAAATGCAACCTGTAGTAATTTTTAGCGGCGTTTTTTTGCCGCAAAAAAAGCATGCGTTTATTTGCGGCAAAAAAATGCATTGCTGTCTATGTAAACGCATGCGTTTTTAAGCACATGCGTTTGTTTGCGTTAAAAACGCATGCGTTTTTATAGAAAAAAACTGAAAAAACACTGAAAAACCACCCACCACCATTAGGGTGATAAAGGGATCCAAATCCTAACCCTACCCCTAACCGTTTAATGAACATTTTCTGACAGTCATAGTGCCACGATATTTCAGTGCCACGTATTTTCGTGCCACGTATATAAGTGCCACGTATGTAAGTGCCACGTGCCACGTATATAAGTGCCACGTATGTAAGTGCCACGTGCCACGGATTTAAGTGCCACAGATTTAAGTGCCACGGATTTCAGTGCCACCTATGTAAGTGCCACGTATTTCAGTACCACGTATTTAAGTGCCACGTATTTAAGTGCCACGTATGGAAGTGCCACATATGGAAGTGCCACGTATGGAAGTGCCACGTATGGAAGTGCCACGTGCCACGTATGGAAGTGCCACGTATTTCTGTCACGTTTGGGGCCTAACCCTACCCCTAACCCTAGCTATTTCTATTTATAGTGGGTTTTCTTGTGGATTTTGATGATTGGCAGCTGTCACACTTCTCAGCATGCGTTTTAAAAACGCAAACGCATGAAAAAAACGCATGTAAACGCGGCAAAACGCCGCGTTTTTTTTCTACATGCAAAAACGCATGCGTCTAAAAAACGCAGCGTTTTACCGCGTTTACATGCGTTTTTCACACATGCGGGTTTTTTTTAAAATGCATGCAGATAAAAACGCAAGTGTGAAACCAGCCTTAGCCCCTCTCTTCCCACTCCCGTGTAGCGGTGGGATATGGGGTAATAAGGGGTTAATGTCACCTTGCTATTGTAAGGTGACATTAAGCCGGGTTAATAACAGAGACGTCAATAAGACGCCTATCCATTATTAATCCAATACTAAAAAAGGGTTAATAAAACACGCACACATTAGGAAAAAGTATTTTAATATTCTTCATTTAACCATACTTACCATAATTCAGTGCCTGCAAAAAACGTAACATAATAAACCGTATACTACCTGTCCGCCGTAGTCCAATTAATAACGAGTGTCCCACGACGACCTCCCCTATAGAACAGTGACATCGGGTGATGTCACTGCTCTATAGAACCCTCAGTGACACACTGACAGGAGGCAATGGCTCCTGCACTGCATCACTGAGGTTACTATAGTTCACTGGTCTCACTTTATGGCAAAAAGCTGCGTGGGAACTTTCTCATACAGCATGCCATAAAGTGAGACTAGGGACTATTTTCTCACAGGGGCGTAGGAATACATTGTGGGGAATACATTGTGGAAGGATACCTTCCTCCCCTCATTGTGTTCCTGGAGCCCCTGGAGAGTGGTTGCATCAGCAGAGGCTCCTGCTCTCCACGGGAGATCGTCGTGGGACACTCGTTTTAATTGGATTTCTGCGGATCAGGGAGTATAGTGTTTGTTTATTATTTTAATATTTTTTACAGATGACAATGGCTTCGGGGATCAAAGTGACAAGTGATGGTGAGTATGTACTCTGTTATATGTACTGTATGTCTGTATGTATGTACTGTATGCGCATGTCGTCGCATGCAGCATGTTGTCGCATGGCGCATGTCGTCGTATGTCGTCGCATGCAGCATGTCGTCGCATGGCGCATGTCGTTGCATGCAGCATGTCGTTGCATGCAGCATGTCGTTGCATGGCGCATGTTGTCGCATGCAGCTTGTCGTCGCATGTCGTCGCATGCAGCATGTCATCGCATGCAGCATGTCGTCACATGCTGCATGTTGTCGCATGGTGCATGTTGTCGCATGGCGCATGTTGTGGCATGCTGCATGTCGTCGTATGGCGCATGTCGTCGCATGGTGCATGTCGTCGCATGGCGCATGTCGTCGCATGCTGCATGCCATTGCATGGCGCATGCTGCATGTCGTCGCATGCTGCATGTTGTTGCATGGTGCATGTCGTCGCATGGCGCATGTTCTGTATGTGTGTATGTACTGTTTGTGTGTTTTTTTGTTTTTTTTTACATTCAACACATTAGCCGGATGATGGGACTACTACTGTCCCATCATTGGCTAATGTGTCACTGACTGTTACTGTAGCAGGCAGAGCCCGATGGGACTTGTAGTCCCATCGGACAATGCCTGCACACAGAGAGACACACACACGCACACACACACACACCAAAGACCACCCCACCCCCCGCAGCAGACCCAGCACATACCGGCACCGGCAGCAGAGCCCCGGCGCCGGCCCCCACCCCCACATACCGGCGCTGGCACGCAGGGCACCGGCACCCACCCCCACATGCCGGCGCAGAGCCCCGGCGCTGTACCCACATACCGGCGCTGCCACGCAGGGCACCGGCCCCCACCCCCACATGCCGGCGCAGAGCCCCGGCGCCGTACCCACATTCCGGCGCTAGCACGCAGAGCACCGGCACCGGCACGAACATACAGACCCCAGCGCCCGCACCTTCATCTTCCCTGCCTAGCTCCGCCTGCCCCCAGCACAGCCCCGCCCGCCCCCAGCACAGCCCCGCAGGCAGCCACCAGCCCTAGCCCACAGCCCAGTCACTCTTCATGAGTGACTGCTCTGACTGCGCGGCTGGGACACACCTGCTGCTGACGTCACGTCAATTTCCAGAGTCTGGAAATTGACGTGACGTCGGCGGAAATAAGCGGCGGCTGCAGCCTGGGGGTCACGTGACCCGGACTCAGCCGCCGCTACAGCGCCGCTCACAGGCGAAAACGGCAACAAAAGGTATTTGCACAATTCATCACGGGCCCCGGGGGGATACATTGGGGGGTTAATTGAAAGTAGTGGACAACCCCTTTAAACTGGGTAGGACATTTTGCTCTAAAATCTCTTGTTAATTCTCTGATTTCATTATTCCTGTAATACGATCAAGGCCTCCAGTACAAGACGCAGCAAAGAAACCCCACAGTATTATGGATCTTCCACCATGCTTAACTGTTGGCATGGTGTTCTTTTCCTTATGAGCTTCTTTGCGCCGTCAGTAAACAAACTGTTGCTTTGCATTACCAAAAAGCTCTATTTTTGTTCCATCTGTCTACAGAACATTTTCCCAGAAGGATTGCTGTTTGTCAAGGTACTCTTTGGCAATGATCAGTCGTTCCTTTTTATGTCTTTTCTTCAGCAATGGTTTCTTCCTTGGCCTTTGCCCATTAAACTCTGCTTGGTGTAGTTTGTGGCGTATTGAAACCATAACCACTGACTGTTCCAGGTTGGCCTTCAGGTCTTTGGATGTTTGACGTGGTGTTTTTTCCACCATTCACGCCAACCTTCGAAGACAACGCTTGTCAATTTTCCGCTTTCCCCCATGTTCACGGAGGTTTTTGACGGTCCCATGCTTAGCAAACTTCTTAATAACATTGCGCACTGCTTAAACTGGGATACCAAGGTCTTTGGAGATGGCCTTATACTCTTTGGAAGTCTTGTGTTTGCTAATAATAACAGTTCTGATGTCCTCAGAAAGCTCCATTGTCTTCATCATTGTGACAAAGGAACAGGACCTACCATGTGGCTTTTTAAAACACTGAAGTCATCATTCATTGACTAATTCATATCGCATGGCACTGACAATTAATCACAGGTGATAATCATCTGTGATTTACCACAGGTGAGTCAAAATGTGTTTCCATACTAATTTAATGTAAAGGGTGCCAATACCAGTGTCACAGCAAGCTTTAGGTTTTTCGATTTTTCCCTCCCATTCTTTTTTATTTTATATGATTGTTTATCGTTTGCTCTTTTGTATTTAACATGAGTGCTCTATAAAAAAAAAAACTTTCACTGGATTCTTTTTTTCAGGTGATATTCCACTTTATACACTCAAACTTCATGAGTGCGAATAACGATGAGCAGGACAGTATACTACAATGCTACTGGACTGCATTAAATAGGACAATCACAGTCCCCTAGGAAGTTCAGTCTGTGACTGAGCTTCACAGCAGAGGCAAAAAGCCAGCAATGGCGACCTTCAGCAGGACCCAAGCTGCCATCAGAACTCATTGGTCCTTCACAATTGCGTAATGGCACGGTCGATGGAAGAGAGTGCGCAAACAATTAGACAATCTGCACCATTCAAATTGACAGCAGCATCTAA